>NC_137465.1:94976910-96176910 GCF_964235325.1 Thermobia domestica | reverse complement strand
GTCGAGTCGAGCCAAATCGAGCCAAATGTTGTGTGTAGTTTCAAGTACTTTCTTCAAGTATCCTACATAGACAATATAATTATTATCAATGATACTATTACTACAACTTATTATTATTATTATTATTATTATTATTATTATTATTATTATTATTATTATTATTATTATTATTATTATTATTATAACAACACCGGCGTGTGTAAATATGGATGATAGACGGTTTGTATCTGAATACTAAAAACTAGTTGACTGCTGACCTCCGAAAAGGTGAAGTCAAGGAGGGAAGGACATCGTTTACATGGTTCTAGGTTTCAGTTCCGGAGGAGCAAGTATCCAGGCTCGAACCAAAAATCGTTAAAAAGTTTGCGTCGGCCAAACATGTTCAAACCTGCTCGGCTCGGGTTCTCAACCGCTCTAGCGGCTCGGCTCACAGCTCATTCACTATCGAACCGAGCCGGCTCGAGCTGCTCCTCGGTTGAACCGAACTGAGCCAGTTAACATCACTACCTGGGTTGGGTTTCTGCTTCGGCTCAAAAGTTAGATCTTGCAGGTCTCAGTCTTGGTGGTATGAACTACAGTATATACTGGTGTTTACATTTGTGCTCACATTTGAAGCTGTCTCACTATAAAAAAACCATAGTCGTCTTGTTAGTCGAGACGAGACGAGATGAGAGGAGTGTCCCACAAGTTTTTTTCCTTGTGTTTCAGAATTGTTGAACAATTATTGTTTTTAGTGGTCATACTTAATGCAAATAAGTGAAATCTTCCACTAAAGAAAAACAACTGTTCAACAATTCTGAAACACAAGGGAGTCATTTTTGTTTCGTCTCCTGACAAAACTGAAAAATGGATTTTGCAGGTTTTCCTTCTATATCCATGAAATAAGAGTGTGTGATCTTCAGCTGGCTTAACGCGAAGGCAGGCCAGTAAATTGAAGAGCTTTTAAGTTTTGGAGTGGGAAACTCATCATTAGAGACAATTAGGAATGTAACGAGGAAACATTAATTTAAAAAAATATTATCTTAGTGGTAGGATTTTTATTTTTAAGCCAAGCGAATTTACTTTAAATATTATTCCTCAAATTCCTGGTCGTGTGTCCAGGCTCCCGTACAGCTGATAGACCGACCAACGGGGCGCATCGATACATTATAATAATATAATCATTACATTTAATACTTGCTTTATCAGAATAATGGTACTAATACAAACCAGCAGAATACAATATTTTAGAAAGAACCAACAATGCAATATTCTGAGTGTCTTGTAATATCTCTTTTATAAGTCACTCTCCTCAGTGTCATTGATTGGACGACAGAACGGAATAATTCAGTGATAAAAGTTTCAATGTTCATCCAGTAAATAATCCATACATTTTTTCAAGTTCTTGTACTGATCTTGTTCATCTTCAAACAGACAACTCCTGTTGAGTTCAGCATACTTTTAGGCTACATTTCTCGTAGTGTTGAGTAATATGATGAATGTGTGTCATTAGTCCATTAAGACCTGTTCATACTCCTTTATTGTCTACAGAATATATTAAGTGGTTAAGGTTATTGGTCCCAAAATTATTTTATTTTTTTCTCTGTTCCTTTTCTCCGGAGAAACTGGATTTTTCTTATAGTATTGTAGTCACCATGACGTGACATCTAAAACATCTTCACTGAAATCAATAACAGTGAATTTATCAGACCAGCTACTGTGAATAATTAACTCTATCAATTCATGTATAATATAAAGGCAAACACTTCTCGTAGGAACTCGTTGATGATGGCGAAAACTCGATCACATCCTGTATTACTGGATTACTGTGAACAACGGAAATGGACGAATTTTTTACTCTTAATAGATGAGTGTTCACCATCATACTCTTGATAGATTTCAAACTCAAATAATAAGGGTAATTCTAGAGTTCAAAAGAAAATGTACACGTTTCACGAAACAGTTAGTTTTTTTTTTAAATGGAAATTACCCTTAAACATTTCCTTAAAGTAAGATTGATTTTAATTCTTATCTTTGACTTAATTTTTTGGAATGGCCAAACAATAGTAGAAATTCTTAATACCGATGAAAAAGAATTAAAATCACGTGAATTTTACGAACGTTTGTAGTGGAACAAGCACACACACACAAAGACTTCTTTTGCCGAAGGCTATCTCCACTCAATAAACTAAAATTTGAAACTGTGTTTATTTGTTGTAAATCTAGCCTAATTTATTACTATTTTTAATTTATAAACTAAATAGAAAAGTGGGGTTTTGGAAATTTTATACTCAAACATTGCTATTACACTTAATATTCGTATCTTCAATTATACTGACAATTAAGGACAAGATTTTGTTTCAATTTTCAGAGTTTACAGACTATTATATATTTGCAAATTTATTTAGCTTACTATGACGGTTCTAGTTGATTAGTATCAATATTAATTCACATCAAGTAATCAGAATGTATACACTTTTTCATTGGAAGTAAATGCCTATGCATTTGTAATTATACAATTTTTCTTGTGTATTTGTGCTATGAATAGTTTCTACTGCCTAAAGAATACGAGTGACAGTAAACAACATATTGCCTTGTCCTTTAGATGACAGGTTCAATGGTTGTATCTCCAAATCTGTTTAAAATACTCAGAGTATTGCCAACAATTTAATTCCTTCTCTAAACAACAATTTAATTCCTTCTCTGAACAACAAAAAATACCCTTTTAGGTGTTTATAATGTAGATTAAAATGATGAAGCAACAATACCGAAAAGGAAAGTGCGCATAAACTAGCAACTCATGTGCTACTTGACAACGAACAAAGGAATTCTAATTTTGACGTAATATCTTTCCAGCGTTTTATTCTTACTTATGTCATGTGATAAAAGGAAACATTGAGAAACATGCTCCAGTTTATTGTATTCAAAGAACATTTTCTGGCAACAGCTAAATGTTTTTCTATGCTTCCTTGCTTTCTAAAGGATGTTACTTTCAGAAATTCATAAATTGCAAATGTAAAAACATTATCTCTTAGATGTGTAGTATGTGGGTTGTTTGTTTGAAGTAAAATTTATTCATTTCTAGACCAGCATACTTTGTGAAAGGATGAAGGGAGAAAAAGACCGCTTAACTAGAGTATGAAATTCATGATTTGCCAAGTTTTTTAATCACAAATAGTGATCAGCAGTCACATATATATATATATATATATATATATATATATATATATATATATATATATAATTGATTTGTAGCTAAATAAATAGTTTATATTATATGGTAATTCCATGTTTTAAGATTATAAAAAATCATTTGTCTCTTTCCTTTCAAATATTTTGAGTTGGTATGTTGCATAAACTTGTAGGAAAATGAACTTCAACTTTTGTGTCTTCAATTAAATCCTTTGATACGTATAATTTTCTGTTATAATTTGCACTTTCTTTCGTCTTGTATCTATTTAAAATCATTGTAAAATAACAATCGTAATCTGGATAAGTCGAATTGTAAGCAAGCACGACTGATATGCGTTGCTCTCGGGTTTAATTCTAATGAGTTCATTCTTCACTACTCTATGTACTTCATATTAGAAATCTAAGAGGTAAATCAAAAACCAATTTTTAAATTGCATTTATTGAAAGAAGTTACATTTCATTTCAATGTTACTTATTTCAAATATCATTTTCTTCTGTATCACCATTATGGTAAAGCAACATATAATTTTCGAAGCTCATGCTAGTAACATGGATTTATCTTATCTTAGAACTAAACTTATATAAACTGAAATAGTTAAATTAATTTGAAATTATGTTACAAATCTGCCTTGGAAAAACAATTTTGAAAAGATAAGGCAAGAAAATGAATGTATGCCTTATATTAGTTCATTAAATAAACTCAGTCCATTAAATAAATTAATGATATCCCAACGGTTAAAAAAGAGTACGAAATGTGAAATTATAATTATAATTATTTGTTATAAAACTTAATGTGAAGCAAACAGAAAGAATATTCATAAAGTCACTAAATATACAAAAAATGTCACTGTCACAAACGTGTGTCGACTTGAATTGATAATCTGTCTCTACAAAGTTAGCACTGTACAGATCTTAATATTTAACTAATTTTGGCTCGGTTAAAAATGAAATAAAGACCATTAGTTTTAAATTAGAAGCTCAAATTCGTCAGCTAGCAACATAATGATTGATATCCAGCATTAGTTATTAATGGTTTCATATTGTTTTTATGTAGTAGTATGCGTATGTGAAAGTGAGATTTGCTGACACCACAGGTGCCTTGTGTAGGAGTTCATGCATAAGATAATCGGTAATGGATCTCTTGCAGCATCCAATATTTACTCCTTTTTGCCTTTTAATCGACTTCTTGTTCAGTGCCTCTTTCTTTCTACCTTAGACTTTTGTTTTGCTGAATTTCCATTCAATTCAAATGTATTCCGACTTGATCAATTGTAAATTATATAAACTTATTGGAATTAATATATTAGTTATTTTATTAAAATTAATTTTAAAGGTTACAAAAACGAGCATGAATATCGAGAAATGCATCAATTGGCTGTTAAGTGAATGACTTTCTGAATAATACTCTCAAAACAGAAATTTTCAATGCATATCACTAACTACTCTTTCTATATTTGTATATTATTTAAATTACTTCTGATCTATTATACGAAATTGAAAGTATGTTGAGAGCAAGGTGACTCAGTGGTAGAGTGCGTACTTCTTGTGCGTGGGGTTTCTGGTTCTATTGCCGACCAAGTAAGTTTGTGTGCACAACATTGTGACCGTGAGATCTGTGCGGGTACTCCCGTTTTTTCACACGTTCTCATTCTTCCAATTCTTCTATTGCCTTAACCATCTATCTCTCTTAACTTAAAGGCATAATAGTGAGGTGTTAAACTTAGAGCTGTTTATTTTTGAAAGGATATTGTTTGTGATCCCGTGATCACAGGAAAATGGCTGAACCATTTGAAATGATTTTTCGGAGTCATCAGCTACCTCGATGTGTTTTTTTTTTATCGTGTTCGTTTGATTAAAATAAGTATTCTAAGGGCGAGAACGAGGGGTCAAAATTTATGCGTAAAATTGAGTTTCTCACGAATCTTTTAAGTTAGGAGATGAAACTTGGTACATAAATTCTTCAGTAAAAATATGTGGACCAATGCCCCAGCGGTTTTGAGAATTTCCATTTTAAGCAAAGAATGAGGATTTTATATAGTTTTTCTTCATATTGATGTTGATGTTGCCTGTTTGTTATCGCATCAGCAGTTTGGAATGAATTTTAGAATATAGTTAATATGTATCTTGGGGAGGGTTATTAATATGTTACGTTGATTTACGGGTTCATCCTAAGGAATAGAAAGGGTTCAAAATTTACCTAAAAAAACAATATGTGATAGGGAGATGAAACTTTGTATGTAAACTTCTCATTTAAAATAAGTGGATACATGTCCCACGTTTCGAGAAAATTTCCGATTTAGGGCGTTTCCATAATTTCTTTTCTCACGTTGAAATCCTTGCTGTCTGTTGTTTGTGGTCGGGTCAAGGGAAAACAATTGACCTGTTTGTAACGGATTTTGGAACAGAGTTAAAACCCACCTCATGGTGAGATTTTGTCAGGACACTTTGAATAAAGCGGTATTTTAAGGGAATAGAGATTCAAACTTTCTGTGGAAAATAGAGTATCTAATAGCTTTTTATCATTACTTTTTAATTAAAATACGTATCATGGGGGTTTAAATATTTTCCATGAAAATATTCCCCCTGTGCGAAGAACATGCATTCAGCTAATAGTTAATACATTTGAAATTCTTCCTCACGTTCAATATTCTCTGTTATTCTGGAGTTTGTTTCTTCCCGTAGACATGATTACAAATAATATGAAATATAGTCATTCAAATTCATACTTAGAACAATTTATCTAGTAGGCCTATATCTTATGTTACATAATAGTTAGTAGGTCATACACACGAAAATATTTAGGGTAGAATCCTTGAAAATGTATATATTTGAGCTGGATAAAATTATATTTAAAGTCATTTTCAAGGTCTGTATCTATATTCTTCCCCGTACTATTCCGGATACGATCTTGCACAATCAAAACAGCATATTAACGTCATCACCACATAAAAAAATGCTTAGCAACATTATAAGTATAGTTTGTAAAAATTGAAAGTGATAGCAATGTGTTGAGACCACACAGGTTGCAATAATGGAATATTGTATTAAAAATTCATTCTGGCAGGTTTTCTGTCATATACAATCCACTAGATTGATTATTAAAATATGCTGCCACGTATAATAGGCAGTATAGGAGGGTATTGAAAGAGAGTATTTACAGGACATTTTATACTATACTTTAAATATTGTCGCTACATAATGCAATGTTTAAATAATTTCCACTAAATTTATGGAACGTGAAACGCTACTATTTTCCTGAAAATAGTTTTAGTGAAAAATAATAATTAACATTATAAGTCCATTCACATGTAAGATTAATCAGATTGACAAAAGACATTTTGGTTTGACTCTTTATAAAACTGAAATAAAAACTGAAGTGATCGTAGAGTAGCTCCAATGTGAATGACCATGTGATAAATTAGATCTGCAGATGCTATAAATCAGACTTCTCAAACTCGTCATGCGAATTCCCGAGGCAGATATTTTCATTCCGTCTATCGCTTCCATTCTCCTCTGACGCATCTACTGACCACTCCTCCCCTACATCCTTCGAAATATCTGCTTGTCTCTAAATCATGGTTCTTTCTGTCTGTATTTTCTCTCTTTCTCCATACATTCATTTCGTGCTCTGTATCTGTTTCTCCGTATGTGTGCTTGTGTGCTGTTTTACCCGGGTAACTAACTCTTTTGAACATGAATAGGGAAAAACATATGTTCAGTTTCCTCGTCGCGTTTTTGTGTGAGTTGTTATGCTCCTATCCACATGTGTTTGTGTTTGTGTGAGCGCATGCAAGAATACGGTTGAATAATGGTATCAAAGGCAATTTTAAAATGGTGCAGAATGACAAGGGAAAAAGTGGAGTTTGATTTGCTTTTACACTAGGCGTGGGAGGGGCACTGAATAGGGTATCTTTCGTTCGTATACGTGTACATACGAAGATATCAAACTACCCCTGATAGAACACAGCAGGTGCCTCGTTGTTACTCGTTGTGGTTAGTACCTACTAACCATGTATACGCGTGTGTTTTTACCCTTTCAAATTTATTTGCTTTTTTCTGCCTCTAACCTCATAGGATTATTGGTTTCGAACCTTGCACTTCAAACAACATTTATATTTCATACTATACATTTCGTTTCTCTTTAAGCACTTGTAACGAAAACAATAAAACTAAGCAATATGAGTTTTCATATAACCTTTAGTTTCAATAGCTTTTTCTTTTTACTGAAGAAAAATGAATTTATGAGGTCTTAGTATATGTATTCTACCCAAAACCAGGAGCGCGCTTACCGTTTGGTTACGGGGAGTATTTTCTTATTAGTCTTCTATTATTATTATTATTATTATTATTATTATTATTATTATTATTATTATTATTATTATTATTATTATTATTATTATTATTATTATTATCTTTCTTTTACCCTTGAACTTTAGACTTCTAATATACTCATTTTGAAATGGCTAACGCAGACTACATTCTTCAATATGATTTTAAGAGTTCTTAATATTGATAATATTTTACTTAGAAGAATTAGACAGCAATACCATTCAGGTACATACAATACTGAATTGATTTTGTATATTATTATTTTGCACACAATAAACCAATCAGTTTAAACAGAACTGTCTTAATAATATCATTACTTTTGTACAGGAAATGCGGAAATACCCAAATAAAAGGCAGAAATGTAAAAGAACTACGGCAGCAACTATTTGTGAGTAGTACAGGGGAGGGAAACTTTTAGAACATGTGATATCGATGGCGTGATATTCTTTTATTTCGAATTCATATTGTAAGGTTCGCATGTCTTTATGTCATGCGATAACTATATGTGTATTACACGTGTTAACAGTAAATAAATTCAACAGTACCAAAGAGGAGTTGCCCACAATTGCTAGCAGTTGGCAAAACAAAAATCACCAAAGGTAGCCAACATTTTAAAATAAAAAACAAAAACACACTTGACAAGTATTAATTTATCCTGATTAATTAAACCACCTAAAGCCCTAAGACGCCCGGTCATTGGGTTTACCTTACCCTTTTACAACGTTTGGTTAATTAGAAAATATCTATCCCTAAGCCTTAAGGCTATTACATTTTTTAACACCCAATCACAAAAAAAAACACGTAATTACACAAAACATTTTTTTACGACGGCCGGTTAAACGAACCTTACCTGCAAAGCCCTACAACACGTGGTTATTGGGTTTCTTTCACTTTTGTTTACCTAAGTTATTTAAAAACTATTTATTATATTTTTATATTTTAAAAAATCTTTTATAATAAAAGATAATTAAAAAGTCCATATTTTCTTGTACAATAATTGCTCTTTCTTACATAAACTAAAAAATGTTTACAATATACATTTTCTTAAATCGAAACTATACGTTGTGATATCTCATTTTCACTTGAAATTTTGCCAGTAATTCAATGCTGCTTTGTGCCTTATCACTTACAATAACGAAGTTATGACTGTTCTTTGATTTCTCGATATTGATTTAGGTGACTAAGATAACACGGTTGTGATGCATGCAGAGCGCATTAAGATCATTTTGATATCAGGAGAGCGAAGCACAAAGGCCATTGCTGATGATTTTAACAACCATCATCCAGATAGGTCAACCATTAGCCGGACAACAGTAAGCAAGTTGATCAAGAAATTCAGGGAAACAGGGTCCATGACCAACAGACCAAAATCAGACAAGCCATGCACGCCGACTGACTAAATAACGTCAGTAGCAGTGTTGGCAGCATTTAGCAAGATTTCGAATCGAAACATTATTAGTTTGTCCCAGGAAAGTGTTGTTAGTCGCACATACATCATGCGTGTTTTGGGCCTGAATAAGTGGCACCTCTAAAAGCTACAAGTGCATCAAACTTGTTAAAGGATGACGCCGATTGCCGCTTGGAATCCGCTTATTTGGGAACAGAGCAAATACGTCAATATCTCAGTTTCACCTACGACATCTTGTTTACAGAATTGGCCAATTTTTACGTTTGGTGAGCTAAATAAACAGAATGTTCGCTACTGATCGGACACCAATCCCCATTGGTGGGAAGCATTTGCTGGCATTCCTGGAAAATTGATGGTGTGGTGTGTTGTGTAAGGGATCTTTATTCAGGGTCCTTTGTTTATCAATGGTACCTTAAAAGCAACCTTGCATCATTGAACGTTGGAAGAAGATATATTGCCATCTCTTTTATCTGAAAATGGCGCATTCCCTGTCTTCTACCAACACAATGTTGCCCATCCGCATTATGGGAGTTGCGTTCGTGAATATTTGAATGTGCAGTTTACTAACTCGTGGATCTATGGACATCGTGCTGTAGAGTGGCCACGACGTTTCCCTGACCTCACTCCCCTAGATTTTTATCTTTGGGGAGATCTAAATTTCTTTGTGTATTTAATGAAAGTTCGGAATATTGACCACTTAAAGAAATGCATGCAAGCACTTGGAACAACGTCTTGGATGAATGGGGGAAAAGAATGTCTGTGACAATCCAACAAATGATAAGTGTAAAGCGGAAGAAAACACAACATTGAATTTCTAAGAAAAGTTGAAGGAAGAACAAGTTATCAGAACTCATGGTTTCAATTTAAGAAAACAAAATTAATTCAAAATGGCGGATTTTAAGATGGGCCATCGACATTAGATGTCCTAAAAGTTTTCACCAACCTATATTACTAATATACAGTGTTACGTTTGCAGTTCTTTTACGTTTGCAGGCTTTTATTTTGTGTTTCCACAATTTTGGACTACCTTGTACTTGTAATTTGCATAATAATAATAATAATAATAATAATAATAATAATAATAATAATAATAATAATAATAATAATAATAATAATAATAATAATAATAAAGATTTACTGAAATTCAGTAATATTCTAAACAAAGTGACCGAGAAGAAAAACAATAAATTTTATATTCAATCGAGGACTGTAAATTTATTTGGAAAAGGAATACTCAATGATAAATTGTTTGTTCAAATAGCGTTTGAAATAAATAATTCTAGCGAATGTTGTTCTAAATATGTATGTATGAGAATATTGAATTACAATATGATGAATCGAGTGACAATAGTCACCTAAAATTCATAATATGAAGTATGAAAAATAACTACAAAATTTTAAAATCTAAACTTAACATATGTAAAGGAAAATTGACTAATCACTAACAGAGCGTTTGCCATTTAGATAAATAAATTGTTATCGCAATAATAATGAAATATCTTTTTTTGTAATATTTTATTTTAAAATAAGTCGAGATCCACTAATAGATATAAAAGGTTATAAACAGAAACTATAGAAATAAAGTTACGTGATAATACATTGAGTAGAGAGAAATGTTTGAAATTAAGTTAAATCTGGAACTTTTACATTACATTTTTTGTAAAAAATTAGGAAAATGAAAACAATAATAATGTTTGAGAAAATGATTAATATTATACATTTGCATCAAACTGTAATTTACAGCAATATATATGATTGTGAGATATAAAATTATAACAATGTAAGAATTAAAAATATGTCACAATACTTTTAACACATTTTGATATAATTTTACATATACTATATTACATTTTTCAGTAGGGTTTCATATAATCTCAAACATGTTGTACATAAATGATTATTAGAAAACAAATTTTGTTTTAATTGTAACATTCAAATTTATTTTTTTCCCTAATCTTTGTATTATAAACAATGTGTATTTAATTTTCTAACGGTACATGTTGAACATCTTGTACACGTGTACTATTCTGAGCTTCTCATGTATAATTCTTGACAATTCTCAACCAAACCTACAACACGGTAATTTTTTTATTTCAAAATATTTTAGGATTTATTTAAAATAAAAATATCATCCATTTTGTGTGTGAATGGGAATGAATTTAAAACACTTATTGCGTTGCCTCTTTGAATGGCAAGGCTTACCCGTTGGAACAGGAAATGTTTGCTTCTAGGGTCCCCTGATTTATTAATTAAAGCTGACCCCAAATTCGTAAAAACTTTACTTGTTTCTTTACTAAAAACACCCATGGTTTCAGTAGCAAAAGCAATGAAAAAATTATCTTCTTTTAATTTTGAATATTTTGAATGCTTTCGTTTACTAGCTGTCTTGGCTGCATTTCGTGCTTCCTTGCTGGTTAATGTTATGTATGTTCCAATTTGTTATATTATTGTTAATACTGTATTCAATAATATAGCAACTAATCGATATTTATGTTGCAAACATGACAATTTTTCTGTGTCTGTTGGATGTGAAATGTGAAGGAAATTAACTTATGTTTTTAAATAAAACATGAAACAAGATATTCTGAAAATTGTACTCTACCCACTAGTAAAACATTCATTGCTTTGATTTGAATTTTATTTTTTAAAATCAAACTGAATCTAAAACTTTTGACTATTTTAACCTTTCAACAAGAGACTTAAGAGGTCTAGTCACTGCGAAATTAAAATACTACTAATTTTACACTAATTATATAATATATTTAAATCGATAAAAGATAGTGAAGATGTGGAACAAGTGTGCCCTAGACAATATTATTTTGCATAAGGTACCGTTATCACAAGTTACCTAGTAGTTTTGCGTTTGCAGCCATTTTGAAACGTGAAAATAAATGCCAATTTTCTAAATGGCTGGAAATCGAAAGCAGATAAGTAAGTCATGATAACAGTATGCCATGTAAAATAACATTGTCTAGGGAGCTCTTGTTCCACTTTTTGATTGTATTTTTTTTTCTTTTGAATATATCACGTAATTACTGTAAAATTAGCTGTATTTAATTTCGAAGTGATGGGGCCTTTTAAATTGTTTATTTGAGAACTATCTTATACATTATTTATGATATAGTATTCTAGTTATATTGTTTTAACAAGGTTTTATATTGATACCTTACAAATGCTGTGGGAACTGTTTGTATGTCGAAAAAGAAATGTATTATTATAAATAATATTACTATTGATAAAATTAGCTTTAGCGATAGTGTAAATTGCTTTTAATGTTTCATAAAATTGATGTTCCTAAGAAATATCACGAAAGAAATAATATAGTTTTCTTTAAAGTCTTCTATAATTCACTGCGCCCAGAAGAGGCTGAAGTTTTAACACTCTCGTTTTTCATTTTTTTTCTCACAGCAGTAGAGATGACACATTCCCCCTTCTTTCATGCTTTTCTTTGTTCTTGAAAAACAAAAAATGACAGGGCTGGCTTGTAGTGAAGTGCCACAACTTATTTCTTGGTGAATGTGACAACTCTTATAAAATGAAATTGTTCCTTTGATATTTCAACTGTCAAATTATTATTTTGTTCCTTTCCACACAGTCGGAATGAAACATTTAAATTGTCAAAATAAAGTATCAGACTCTTAAGAAAAAAAATTAGGAAATGTTCTGATATATGTATAGTGTTCGTTTTAAAATTTATAAGTTATCATATTTCACATATTTAATTGTGGTTGGTTATTAAAGAATTCTGTTATGCAGTTACTAGTAATCAAATAAAACCTAGTATATAAAACCAAAGGAGAGGGTACGCTAACTCACTGGTAGAGCGCTCACCTCTGATCCGAGAGTTCTTGGTTCGATCTCCGGCCATATGAATTTGTGGCGGATGACATCGTGTCCTCTGGTTTTACAAGGTTCTCTCATTTCCTCATATATCTCAGTCTATAATATTAACAATTCTTTTGTAATAATTCGCTTTCATTAATCATCCATTTCCTTAGGTCATAACCGTGAGTCATTAAATTAACGGTCTCATTTCGTAGAGGAAGAGTTCACTTCTAGACTCTTTTTATAAAATTACTATTCTTGAAAATCAATTTACATAAAAGCTACAAACATATTTTTACGTCATCTTCTAAACGTATCTTAATTTAAAAAAAATATTTTATTGAATTCAACTCTTATTTTTAAGAATATTATCGTTATTATCATTGCTATAAGAATTTTGCCATACCATCGCTTGTCACCAATTCCGTGTTATAGCGTTTTTCTCAACACAGGATTACCAATCTTTCCCTTTTACCAAGATATGTTCTCTCTTTTTTCTTGTGTGTGTGTGTATACACAAAATAAACCCCAGAGCGGATTGTCTTCCACAAATAAATTGTCCTGTTTCTTTTCTCTCAGTTCGAGAAAAGTAGAAAATTATAACAGAAATCTCAATCCTTTAAAATAGTAGCATGTATCAACCACGAAGGGAGTGAGAAATAGGTGCACGCAGCTCGGAAAGCGGCCCGTTTGCTCCTGCACGAAGGTAAATGGATGCGTAGAACTGAAGTTCACGTCGCAAGCGCAGGCTTTGTGTATTTGAAGCTGTGTAAAGTAGTAAAGAAAAGAAACATTTAAAAGTTTGAAGGATATTTATACATACTTACATTTTGTAAAAAGAAAAAGTCAGATGTCTTCTTTGTTTTTTGCTAAAAAAGCTAATAACAAACATACTTATCATACCAGTTCAATCGAAGTCATCTGACGCGTATCGATTTCGTATGGTTTTAGAATTTCAACTACTATATAAAATATGCAGTCATTTGGCTTCTAATTATACACAAAATAAAAATCAAATTAAAGACTTTTCTTAAAGACTTCCTAAGTTTTACTAGTTTACTTAATGAAATATGTTGAACAAGTTTCGATATCTTCGTATTGGTACCTGATTTATCCGATTTTAGGCTCAAAAGTACTATAAAGAGAACAACAGTAAGAAAAGAGTAATTTTGTAATATGTAGCGGATTTGTCATTGATAAAAATACAAATATTGCATATTCAAAGTGTCTATCAAAGTGGGTCTTGCGAAAATTAAACTACTGGAATGGCTGAAACTTAGCCTATGATGGTAAGATATGCACATTCTCACTTGAGAGTAATATTTTCGAACACGTTTCGTGCAAATCAGGCAGGAGCGGATCCAGGACGGATTTCTGTGGGAGGCGGTGGGTTGTAATACTGCTACTTAGAGCTACTTTTAAGAGCTCTAAACTCTGGGATCGGTTTTATTTATATGTAAAATAAGAAAGTTTCCTCTTCTGGGGAAGCCGTTCGCCCCACCTGGATCTGCCCCTGAAATCAAGTGATTTTGTCTTCACAAAGTATCAGATGGAAGGCACATGTATACGTGGTATTATTGACGAAGAATGTGTGTCAGGAATTCGAAGCAAGTGGTTACTAGTTCCTTTCCTAGAAATAAATTCCAAACTTTAATCTTCATACAATCTAGCTAAGATGCCTTGACATTATAGGAATTTTAGCTGAATCTAAAACTAAAAAGTGAATGCAAAAGCACAAATTTCGTGTTCCTGACACTTAGCGCGCCGTGCAACCACCTTACATCGTTCCAGAAAATGAGTTCCAGTAATGTTTCTAACTATGGGAAAATTAATTACTCGATAACAGAAAATTTTAAAGCTTACAGCAACTGCTCATTTATAAGTAAACAAACCTTTCTTTCGCAGACCATTCTTAAATTGCCACGCCTCCTAGTAATTTTCTTGTAGGTGCTCACGTTCTTATTTCATGTTCTTAAAATCAGTCATGAGTTAATTTTTGTTGAGTTTAAACAAAATATCGTGCGAAACTTGAAGAAGAAACAACATAGTTGCCAATATTTATTAACAATCATCATCATCACTTTATACATGTAATGGGAAGTGAATTAAATGAAATCTTTCAGTTTAAGTCCCACGATTAACTCACTAAGTGAGAGGAATGATTAACAAGGCAAGTAAATGATGATGGAAAAATCGATGAAATAAAGATGCAGGGAGAAACAGGGGTACCTCGAGAAGACATACGGACACAATGTTGTCCACGAGAAACTTATTTGGTCGGGAATCTAACCAGGAATCCCAGACCAGAGGTAGGCACTCTACCACTGAACCACTATGACATGATAAGATCTTAATTTAACATTTTATAGAAAAAAATCTTTTTATAAATGTTATCAGAAAAGCATTACGCTCTGTGCAAAATGTTAACAAGAACTGTGATCTTCTTTCATTCTTTCTCTTTATTTCCAACATCCATTATAATATGGTCTTCTGGATAGAATTATTGTTAGTGATCTGAGAATTTGAATTCCTACTTTTAATTACAAAGGGTGTTCAAAAGGTTTTGTACAATGATCTCTATTTTTTTCCTTGTCGCAGGAGGAGAATGAAATTTTTTGTGAACATACTTGGAACATTTAGCTATACACTGAGCCTACTCAATGTAGCCTTTATCAGCTGTGACGCATCTGGTCCAACGTTCTTTTCAAGATGTAAATGCATTTTGGTAAAATTCTGGGGATTGATTTTACACCATCGCTTGATGCAGGAAATAAGGTCTCTCTCACTATCAAATGTTTTACCGCGCAGGTGGGTCTTCAGACGTATTTTGCTCTCAGGTTCAGACGAAAACAACCATGTTTCATCCTGGATAATGACGCCGTTAAAACACTGTTTCCACTCTTCAGTTAAGGTCGCCATGAGACCATCGCACACATCCTTCCTCATCTTTTTCGTTTCCCTTGTCAATAATCTAGGCAACCAACGTACACAGATTTTTCTGTACCCTAGTGACTGTACCACTGATACCACACTACCCAATGACAAACCAGTAATTTCAGCAAGCTGTCCTGTCGTCACATCTGTTATTTTGGATGATTTGATTAATGGTCTCATTCACATCACTCACTACCGTCGATGGTCTACCGCATCGTGGATTGTCCGGTAGAGAGAAATCACCTTCTTTAAACCTTTGTAACCACCGCTGGACAATGCTGCGATCCAATGTGTCTTCCCATAAACAGGGAGCAACTTCCTGTGAATCGATGTGGCAGAGTCATCGTCGGTTTTGAAGAGGAACTCCATCACTGACCGTTGTCGAAACCTGATGTTTACTTCACGGCCATTATGGCTCACCTGTAAAAAAAACTACTTTTATATACCAACTTATAGCTAAATGTTCCAAGTATATTCACAAAAAATTCCATTCTCCTCCTGCAACAAATAAAAAATAGAGACCACTATGCAAAACTTTTTGAACACTCTTTGTATCTCTAATATTTTAATTTTTTGGCGATTTTCTTGAAACTAACAATAGTTAGTCAATTAATTCATAACACTTAATCAATGCGATTGAGTCCCAAAAGATCGCGTTTTAAATATACTCATTCATGATGTAATGTTTTCAGTGCCGTATTTTCATATAATCTCCCTAAACGTCAGTGCACTTTTGTCATGTGTTTTGTAACCTCACAATGTCTGCAGAGAAGAATGCAACAAAGTTGTATGTTTTCTGCAACAAAATTCTCGAAAGTAATTATTAGACTATTGATAAACAGCTTACATAAGCTTTCATCTTGAGAAATTTATAGCCACTGAGATAGTCTTTAACACGTTTGCCCCCATATCTAACTTTAGTTGGGTTTACATTGACATATATAACAGGCTATATCCGATTAAAGATTATTTAAGTACGTGCAAATATTTTACGGTTTAAAATGCACAATAGATTATGTAGTTCATCCTAGCTCTCAAAGATGGAGTATTTATGATCTCTCTTACACGGAGAGGTCCCTCAAGTCTGATTGCCATATAGCACATCTGATAGAGCATTATAAGAAATGAAAAAGTTGCTATGGACCAGAAGGATAGAAGCTACAGGGCTTCAAAATTTGAAATTTGAATATCCAAAAAAACTATATATGGAATTATGTATATATGGAACTATATATGGAATATGGAACTATATAGGGAGGTTTAAAGTAAATATCTTGAAAAATATTAAAACAATCAAAACAGTAGTTGCACAATATAATGGAACCAAAATACCCTATCGAAAACCACAAATAGTGTTGCTATTGATGAAGCAGTTTTGCCAACTCAGAATTAAATATTTTGTTTGAAATAGTACAATATACTCAAATTTAAAATGCATTAATATCACTAAACATTATAGTGAAGTGTAGTTGTACAGTGTTGCATACTGTTGGATCTACCTGTGCTGAAAATGTACAATGGAGAAGTCTGATATGTTGCAGACTATGGAATCTCGGTCATAAAAGGAATTTGGGTCTCATATTATGAATTTAGTTCAAATGGATAACACCGATAGTATAACATAGCAAAATGTCCGCAGCGTCAAAAATAAATAAATAAATAAATAAATTAGCATATGAAAAACGAAATTGAGTGATGCCATTTCTACGTTCTGTGTCAGCTCCGAAGCTACATTGGACGGGACCTATGGTGTAAAGTGGAATCCGAGCCGCTATGAAAGAGAAATATAACAATGAAATGTAAGTGAAAAATACAACAAAAACATGTCCGAGACGGGATTGAAACCTGCGATCTCTAATATGTCAGTTGTCTAGCCTTCTAGACCACTCCTACCCGAGCCGACTAAAGACGAAATGAAGTAGTAATAAAATAATTATATTTCTAATGTGAATTTAGTAATATTACAGTGCACAAACATAATCATATGGTATATAGGAGAGGAAGTAAAACAATATGTTACGTGACACGAAAGACATATACCAAAGAGGATATATCCTTCCAAACAGGGCCGCCCACAGGGGGGATGTATGGCGCAATCTGCGCCATTGAGAAAAATTTTGGGGAGATTTTACTCTACTTTCGAACTAGCAATTTTACTGTCGGTATAGCATTAAAACACGATTTTCAGAAGCTAATTTTCAAAAATTTTCCGGGGTGAACCCCCGTACCCCCTGCTTCGATACTCGATGAATGAAGTACCGCGCAAGTAGCCGTATGAAAGGAAAGGTTAGTTCGTTTTAAGAGAGAAAGGCCATCTACAGGTTTGTTGAATATGTCTGTTTTCCATACCTAACAATATTATACCAGATACTTCAGACATTTTAGAATGCATTCCCAACAGCGATATTATAGACAAATTTGCTTTGTCGAGTGAGCAAAGAAAAAAAATATTACTCTATAAAGGACATCAAGGGTAGGTTAATGTCACCACCACGACCAGTAATAATTTAATCCAACAAAATCATTCCTGTAAAAAAAAAAAAAAAGTATGAGCGGCCTTAAAAAGGAGTGAAATCACAAAAATGAGCGGCAAGTTCTGGTGAACAACAGTTACAAACACTCAAGGAATCACTTTCAAATTTAGGTTTGAAACTTGCCTATGTTGTCTGTTGAAAATTATAAAGTAGTTTGACATAATTGTGAGCTAGTGGTAACCATATAGACAACAGCCAAGTTTCAAATCTAAATTTGAAGTGAGCCAGTGAGTGTTTGTAACTGTTGTCCACCAGAACTTGGCGCCTATTTTTGTGATTTCAATTCTTGTTAAGGCCACTCGTACTTGGCTCTTTTACAGGAATGTTTTTTGTTGGATATCACTTCTTTTTGTAGGCTAATTTCGAGGATAACATTTTCTTTTGGTATCAAACTCAATAACTTGTAACTTGCGTCTTACTTTTCATGTACAACGGAATTATATCAATATTTTGTAAAGAAAAAAATACTACTACTAATTGTAAAAAAAGAATACCTGTGCCATACACAGTGTGTAGAAGTTTTTATACCCTTCAATATCCTTATAGATCATATTTAGTATTGTACACTACCAAGACTACTAATAAAAGTAATGACATTTTTATAATTACTACTGCCCCTACTACTACTACAACCATTCTATAATACTACTACAGGAAATAAAAACAACAACAAAAATAACAATTACTAGTACTATAAAAACTACTGCTACACTGGGCAATTGTTTTTAGAGGACTTGAGTTTTGAGGAGGGAAAAGATTATTAGTTTTGGGGGGAGTGCGCCATCAGCTTTGGGGGGGATGGGCACCCCTGCTTCCAAATATTGATAAGATAGTCTGGAGAACTAGTTTACAGAATTAGAAAACACGTGTTTCTTCCCACACGTGTATCATTTTGTTTTCGCGAGTTATCTGCTTATTCACCGGGGCTACAGAAGCATAATGCAAAACTTTCACTTTTTTCTAATGCATTGTTTTATTCCCATCTGTTGCCACATATCAGACTTCTCCCTCGAACATTTTCAGCACACGTAGCTCCATCAGTGTACTACTACACTTCACTGTTGTGTTTACAAGTACGTGGGCCCAAACAAACATCAGATGAATGTATCTCTCTTTAGCAGCAGAATCGGCGATCGTGATCTGAAAGTATGTACAAAATTTCAGATTTTTCTGATTTATAGTATAGTAAGGAATAAAATCGATTTTAATTTAGGAAAGTTTTGGCATAGACATTACAAATGTGTCAATTTTGAAAACAGATGTTAGATTTGGGGTATATTCAGGTAATGCTCTTAGTGCTCTAGTGCTTTATAACCTTACTTCCCGTACGCAGAAGAATCGTAGGTCAATTTTCAATTGAGGAATACACAGGCTAGAATGTAACATTATCCGTTCTCTTTTCTAAAAATGAAAGAGAAAGGGAAAAAGAAAGAAAAAACAGTTTACTGTTAGATAAACTTCAAATTTTACAAAACTTTCTCAAATGGTTCAAACAAACTTGTTCAATTTCGTAAAATAATTTATTTTGCATACGCCTGCAATCACTTATTGCTTTAGAAAAAATAACGAAGTGTAGTTTGGAGATTTTGTTGAGCTTTTTTCTCACAATCGTAACAGTTCTGAGAAAAATATAGATGCCTACAACATTTCTTACTACATGTCAATGTAGATCTTTCCAGAATAATAGATAAAGTGTAGTTTACAGATTGAATAAGTTTAGGAAGTACAATTTTACTTTTTATTTATAAGTATATATCAATATTATTCTATCCTATAATATAACCAGTGGTTACATTATCGACCAATATGTAACTACCCAAATAAATAAGAAAAATATAATTATGCATCTGACTTGTGTATTGTATGACTTTCACCTTCCTTGGATTGAGGTGTGCTCAAATGCAGTGCATGTTTAACCAGTCACAAGTCTGTTTGGGCCCCCCACAGAAGTGCGTCTGGCAACCCAAAAAAACATTCGTGCACTCCACTATCAGGTGGGAAAGTTGAACTCAAAAGGGGTAATATGTAAAAATTTTGAATAATTCTGCGCAACGACCGAAAGAAAAAATATTGAAAGGTTGTTATGTCTACTGTAGGTTTCCCTTCAAACGTTATCTGTACCATTTCACTTTCTGTTAACCTTTTCTCTGTAATCATTAGAAATCCTTGTTTACTGAATATACCTTTGTACCACTTCTGTTCAAATGTATCTAGATTTCCCTAAATTACTGGGTTTTCTCTGTATTTGTTTGAAATAAAAAAGAGGACTTTGATTGTTATTAATCTGATTGGTATTTTAAGAAAATATAAGAAAATAAAAAATAATGTGTACAGTTTTGTTACATTTCTTTGGATATTATATTATGCATGTTCACCTTCTCTCTTGGCATTACATTTAACGGATTAAATCTGACAAACGTATTTTTTACCGTACAAATCAAAGCATTCATCTCCACAAATGTTTATTTAAAATTTTACAAATCAACTTTGACACTACATCGTCACCGCTACTTATTTTCATTACGGATTTTTATGCATTATTATGCATTAACAACAAGCTTTCAGCATATATTTACAATGCAGGGAATTAGACATCCTGCTCCTTATTTAGTGTGCTGCACATATCTTTTACAGAAATTATATTTTACTCAGTATGTAATTTTGGATACCCCCCCCCCCCCGTTTCCAAAGAGAATCTGTTTACATGTGCGTGCCCGGAAAAGCAGCTCTATAGGGAACAAAGAAATTACTCATATATATTGCAAATTGATGGCATCGCTAACATTTTCACTACTTACTAGTAAACTGTCACTCAAATTGTACTGTGGAAGGATATCACTTTTGATCACTAACCTGACTTGTGCATCGTGAAAACATTCAACATACTTTCAGTACTATCTCCAGATTATAGAGAGGGATTTCGAGACTAATCACACCTAAAGAAAGGTCTTGGTTCAATTCTTCCCGCTTGATATCGAACCTGGACAATAGGACAGTAGGACCTCATTTCCATTCGCAGGCATTATATCTCTTCGACTATATTTCTTCTATGCCACTGTTCCTCTTTCTAATTCTTCGAAAGCTATATATATTTCTAAACTTATTAATTTTCTACCATTTGCTTTGACACGAACTAATTGGTAGTCTCAAAAATTTTTTATATCAAGTGATCACACAGTCACCACAAAAATGTTATTCCATCATAATGCCTATAGCGTCGAAACACCACCTTTCCTATTTTGTCCTTGTTTCGTCCCGTCACTCGACCTTTTATATATATATATATATATATATATATATATATATATATAAGCAATTTCAATGTTCACCACTTTAGCTCCTTTTCTAAACTACTTTTTCACTCAAATAATCCAAAATTTTCATATTTCGCCGAAAAATGTTCACAACGATAAAAACTGTCATCCACTATGGATGCTGCTTTACAAGACATCTTGCTCACAAAGAAGATTACGGGATAAATCTCGACAACAATAAGATGAGCAAGTCGTGATTTAAGATGAAAAGTACCGACCTGCCGATATCTCTTCTTTTATGTCAGATGATGCGTGAAGTAGAAAGCAATGTTCGATCTAAAGGAATGTTTGAAAATTTATGCTAAGATGGCCAAAAATATAGAATTTAGAAATTACTAAAATTTATGAAGAAAATTATAAAATTCTTATAGATGACTTCTAACTGCAAAAATTCGATAGGAAAATGTTCTGAAGACATTAAAAATACTGAAATACGAATTTTTATCACGAGAAAATCATAAACCACTGAAAAACATACAAAAATACACAAAATTAATATACTACAATTCACGACCTAACCTAACCTAACCAAGATACTCCATTTATTTTCTTCTTAACACTAAATACCAGTGGCGTAACTAAAGGCTTGAAGGACCTCCCGCAGACAGCGTGAAGCGGGGCCCCTTCTCTACGTCCTTCTTCTCGATTTTTGCCCCCCTGATGGCCTAAGGCCTCCCGCAATGCGGGGTCTGCAGAGCCCTTATTTGCGCCCCTGCTATTTTAAATACGACAAAATCAAAAATTACACCAGAAAATACACTTCTACCTACAGTCCTATTTTTTATATTATATAGGGTGAATCAAATTTCACCGCAACATAATACGTGACATGTTGGGAGGTATCAAATATCTTTTGATCGTAATATACCTAGGACTAGTTTAATTTTTGATTTGGATCGAATGTACATTCTAAGTTGAAACTGAGAGATCAACACATTTGCTTACTTTACTTTATGAACGAAATGTACTGTTTTACTTATTGCCTACTTGGTACCCACCTCATCTTCTATCACGCTTTGGACAGGAAGAGTTAACTAGCACCGTGATTCAGGATGCAGAAGTTTAACTTCCAAGGCTATTGAAACCAAATTCTAGATCAATGAACGAATACAGCAAAGCACAATACCATCAAATGAAAAGTATTGACTTTACGAACCTGGCACCAACATAATCTTCCTCATTTCTCCATATTCTACGGCTTACCTTGAAGGTCACCGTTGGTATGATGTTCTTGAGGATTCTCCAGTAATAAATCCTTCTGATTATGGTTTCATAGAACAGGATGGTGAATGGCAACCTTTCATCTTTGAAGATAAACTACAAAAAGACTTCTCGTTTCCCTATAAATGCGAAAAAAGAAAGAAAAAAGAAAAGAAAAAAACGAGAAACTGTATATGCTTGTCGTGCAAAAATGATTTTTTTTTGTTCCAATTTTTGTGGCTGTAGCAGTAGTAGTTGTTGTCAAAACCTTCCAGAGTAAAGTAAAGGGTAATAATTTCTGTCAGAGAGTTTTTTTTATTAAATATTTGCAACCACTTGGGTGCAGTATGGTTTTTGCCTCTGGTGAGTTCACGTATGCTTTTAATAAACCAAAGTGTTGATAATTTTTATACGAAACAGTTTATTTCCTTTGTCAATTCCTTTTCGTGTCCACTTTACTAGTAAAATATATCAGCATTATATTTAAACATTCCTTTTTATTTTTATAATACTCTTTCAAAGTTTACCTGTTTTAGAAAGTGCTTAACCTTTCTGAGGAAGTAGATTTAATCTTCCGATGTCCAAAGAGAAACACACATAGCTTTGGAACGTTCTAAATTAGCTGTTGACAGATGACGGATAATTTAGGTCTTCAAGTGTTTCCAAAGGAACCGAGTTACTGTTTATATGCACCACATCCATCTGTGAATTCCATCAAGGGGAGGAGGCAAGTAAAAATGGTCTTCTACCAGTATTTAAGATTATAATTTTGGGACAGTTATATGTCACATTATAATCGAATATCCCATTCTTTGCACTATTTTTTAAATCTATCCGATCCCTGCGTGTAATGTACACAGATGTTTAACGTATTTATTATTGTTGTGTGTCCACTGTATACTAAATAACAGTGTTGCTAACTTAGGTTATTCTTTATTTTCTCCAGAATAATGTAAGCAATTCGAATGTTTTGTTCTGCCTCTTGAGCAGAATGGACTTGATGGATATAAACGTTATCATTTTGGAATATACATTACTTCTGCGTTTCAATGGTGTATAATTCTTTGCGCTACAATAATTAGGGGCTGCACAAGAGCTGTGCAAATCAAGGTCTGCAATATTTCTAAAGTTACTAGTGGGCGCCATGATTCGCTGCCATGTTGAAAAAACTCACATGATGATTATGATGTGACCAAGCCAAATCTTGTCCTTTAATATCCCAGAACACAATCCAGAAGTCAAATTCTCCATACGCGTATCTTCCAACAGGACCATGTCTGGCCTCTAGACCAACTAGCATTTTTCCTGTATTAGTCTTCAACATCTAAAATTCAATATTTTATATGGTAGAAAATATTATATTCAATTAAATGTCTAATTGAAAGAATTAATATAGATTAAGTTGATTTCCATAAATAGATTTCAAATGTGGTAAATTTCATTATGAGCGTGTTCATGTGTTGCATTTATCGAAACGAACTCCCAACTCGGATTTAACTCTCAATTTCTATAGTTTTAAATTTAATTTGTTTATGTTATTAAAAATTTCAAGCATTTGTTTAAAATATATATCTTACATATAATTATTTTACTTTTAGTGCCAACAGTGGAAGGATCAACTTTTAATATAACAAGAGTTAACAGGCTTCACATGGGAGCGTATCTCTGCATAGCATCAAACGGCGTACCTCCGTCTGTCAGCAAGCGAATCATGGTTATTGTGCACTGTAAGTACTACTAGAATACTTTAGTAACACTTGAATTTGTGTTAATGAACAATACACAGATTTATAGATTAAGAATGACAAAATTCATGGAAGTAAAAATGTTGAAGCTGTGTTACAACAATTAGCTTCCCAACAGGAGTGTCAAAGATATGGATAGGGAGAGTGGCCTCTTCTCTATGTTCTACCTATGATTGGTGTCAAATACAAATGGTATTCTAAAGTCAGATAAATATTAGTCCTTAAGTAAGAACATAAAACATACTATCTCTATTGCAATGACGATGTAATAAGAGGCATTTGCTTCACAACTTAACACTTACTTTCAACCTTAGGATTATATCTTAAATTTAGTAGCGATTTCAGCGTGGCAGCTCCACATACATCGTAAGTCAGGTGATTTGTAATTTTAAGTGTCTAGTTTCGTGTTCTTTTTTCCGAATTCTAAACTGATTACACCTTCCTCAATTCCCAAATCATCTCGGACATGATTATGGTTTTTAAAATGTAATATTTCTCTCTCATAAACAGTCTGGTAGCATCAAGCATTATCAATGTAAAATCAAATATTTATGCGTAATATGTCATATTTTGTTCCTTACTCCTATTTTGAAAGAAATAATCAAATATTTTCAGACACGAACATACTTCAAATTTAAAGCAAGAATTTTATAAAGAAAGAACGATACGTCTAATGAAACAATCAGAATATTAATACAAAGTAATTTCCAATAATGATGTAAATCCTGCAATATGTAAATCCTAAGGTTAGCCTATATTTCATTATCAGGAGAGACCGCTTTTCACCTTCGAAGAATAAGACTTATGGAAAATATTTCAAAGATAAATATACAACCTCTTTTCAGCTTCAGAATACTTGGTGATGCAAGTCCGATTTTACTTCTACGTAAATCCTTATACAATCGCTCCTCAAAAACTTTTTCACAATGTCAAGACCGAATCAATTAGTTTCCTTGCACCCCAGGGGTGACCTTACCTTGTTCGAAGGAGATCACACATCGAAATAACATCAAAATTTCAACATTAATTTTAATATCTTATGTTTATTGATTTCAATAATTAATTTCAATGAAGAAATGACTTACTGACGTCATTTTAATCTTTTTACCTTTTTTAATTTCTTTGGTTAAATTTTACACAAATAATTTTATGAATTAAGAAAAGCATTAACAATTTACCAAACGATTAGTTTCTTCAAATATAACAGTTCTCTTAAATTTCGAGGCTACTTCTTTAACAAAATCAGAATTTATATTACAGAAATCGCTCCAATTTTCTTCCCCTCGAACGCATTTTATTCAAAAGCTGATACTTAAGTCGCTTTTTTCTATTTTTTTTACAGAAGTGTTTACGTACTAAATTTCATATTTCCAGCTTAAGCAAATCTTCACTTTGGACACTTTGTGAATATAAAATCCCAAATTAAAATATTACAGAAATTGCAACAACCTCACCTCAGGAACAAATTTCTGGAAACGCTGAAGCATGTGTTCGGTTTACTTTTAATGATGTTTTATATGACAAGTTTCATCTCCTAATTTGAAGTTTTCGAGGAATACTCTATTGCTGTCAGAAAATGTGAATCTTCTTTGTCCCCTCCATATTCGGATACATATTTTTAAAAATCTTTTCTTTATCCATTACTTCCGTGACAAAAGGAGTATTCTGTTTAGTTTTGTGCTTCAAGCTATGGTGGTGTGGCTTTGGCATTGATAAGTGAGTTAACTTACTTTTTAATGTAACATTGTAGACAAAAAGGCTTACACAATTTCTAAATATTTTTCTCTCTTTTAATGTTCACAATAATCTTTCATTATTTGTAATTCTGTTATTTCATTTTCTTTTATTTTTAAGCATGATTTGGTTAATCCTCGGAAAAGTGAATCAGAATGGAAGGTCTTGAGGTATAAATTTATTATTTACACGGTTGTGCTAGAAGCTACTGTACAATTGTTCGGTTATTTGCTAAAACATAATTCTAGACTGCAACGAAGAAACAGTATAAGTCAAAAGGCACGGGTCTTCAGGAGGCTATTTTTTTATTTTACTAAGTATACGTATGAATCACTTATACTAACAGTACAAAGACTCAATTCTTCCACCCACGTTTTGAATTGACTTACACCAAGTTAACGAGAGGCGGAGCATGACACATAGATCTACAATTTTGACTTATCTTATTTTGGCCAATTACTGACTTATACAGTTTCTCCCGCGCAGTCTAGAATTATACCCTGGAATATTTAACATAGTTTTTTTTTTATAATTTGTATTTGTATCTTTTATTATCACATATCAAGAGATAGATTCGTTTTAGAGGAGTAAATTAATTACTTGTTTGAAGTATATGGTAGGTTGAAACCGTACATGTGTTTCTTGTCATGAAGTTTTGCATAATATCAAAACAGCAAACTATTTTAGAAACCTATACACCAGAGAACATTTTTCGTCATTGTTTTCATAGTTTGTGTGCAATAGAGATAAACAAAATTATGGAAAACTTCCAGCTCTCTGAATTTTACGTTACTTATATGACAATCCTACATTTGTGCCAATTTTTAAAATTCCATGTCTACAGGAAGTGCCTTATAGATTCAGAATCAAGTAACGTGCTATATGTAATATAATTTTGCTTTTGCCCCCTAAGTTTCCTCATTGAGGAAGGAAGTTTCAATTGTCTTCATTTTTTCTTTACTTGTATCCGAAATTCTACATTTGTGCCAAATTTCAGGTTTCCACGTCTACAGAAAGCTATATATGTAGGTTTTAAATCAGTAATTTGCTCTAATTTCTCATCTTGTTGTGGGAAATTCGCAGTTTTTGGATTTTCCTTTACTTACGAGTACATTTGTCCCGAATTTCAAATTTTTATATGTACAGAAAGTACTCTGTAAGTTTTGAGTCCGGTGTCGAATTTTACCTTTGCTCCTAATTTTCCTCCTGGAGTGAAAAAATTCCAGTTCTCGGGTATTTCTTTTACTTGTATCACAAACCTCTCACATTGGTTTCTAGTTTCAAGTTACTATGTGTACAAGGAGTAATGCATAGGCTTTGAGTTCAGTGATTTAATGTTAGTTTGGCTTGTAACTTTCTTCTTGATGGGGGAAAATTTAAGGTTTTCGGATTTTTCCCTTGTATCACAAACCACACATTTGTGCCAAATGTCAAGTTTCTATGTATATAGGAAGTAGCTCATAGGTTCTGAGTCCAGCGACTTTAATTTGGTTTTGTCCCCAAATTTTCCGACTTGACGGAAGAAATTTCCAGTTTCTAAAATTTTCCCTTTATTTGTATCACAACCAGGGCCGGCGAGAGGGGAGGGCAGGAGGGGCCAGAGCCCTGGGGCCCGGGGCCCCAAAGGGGGCCCGGCGGCCGAGGATAAAGAATTACTAAATGTTGTATATTCTTGCTCAGTTCGCTTCCAATCAGTGCGCTCTTTGTGTAAGAATTTTTGTGTACTTTGGTCTTACAAAGAAAAGACAGGTGACCAGATCCAAGAAAGAGCAACTGAACTAGTCCAGCGATGCCCAAAAGATTTAGGAGATAATCCTTCTGCTGAACTGCATAGCCTGAAATTGATATATTCGGCCAATTTTGGTCAGAAAACGCTTTTACCATGGGATCTCCTAAATAACATCAAAACTTTGAATCTAGAAACTTTATTTCCAAATCTGACAGTGGCCCTTCGTATATTCCCCACAATCCCTGCTACCGTTGCTAGTGCAGAGCGCTCTTTCTCTCTGTTAAATAGAGTAAAAAATGTGAAGTCAGATGTTAAGACGGTATGTTAAGACAGATTACCAAACTTAGGCTTGCTGGCAGTGGAGACAGAACTTGTCAAGTGTACCAAACTGGAAGCTATCATTGATGAATTCGCCCTGAAAAAGGTCAGAAAGGGAATTTTGTTGTAACTATACGTAGAAAAGGATATATTGTGACTGTAACAGTTGTCTAGTATTAACACATATAATAAATTTCTCCTACAGACTATTACTATTCATATCACATTATTAATCACACTATAGTTAATTTGAGCAATATTTCATTGAAATAACTAAATTAGGCCTAATGCTTCATGTCTCTAATTAAGGAAGACTAACTGCATAGTTTACTTCTATATAATTATTTCTAGCAACAATTTGTGCGAAGATATTCATAGTACAGGGTAGGTTGGATGATTGAGAACATTTACTTTCTCAACTTTTATTAACTATTTAATACGTGCTTTTTCTATTTCCTTCACAAATTAGTTAGTTTTAAACATTTGATTGAGCATTGCGGGAGAACTTTTGCTATTACAAATAGATAAGTTACATTTTTCTGTATTTTGATACCGTTGTATTAAATATATTATTTTTTTTTATTTATTTTAGTATTGAAGCCTTCTAAAATCTTAGAATCAAAAACTATAGGGTCTAAACAAAATCATAAACAGTAAATTAATGAGGGTTTTTGTTGTTGTTGTTGTTTTGTTTTGTTTCAGCGAACAGTGAACATAGGCTAGGTTCAGAGTTCTTATTATTCACTTATTTGGAGATATAGCAATACTGATTACCATGTAAATTAAACGCATTAATGGTCTAATAAAGAGTTCAAAATAAGCCTTAATGTTCATTTTAGTTTACCTCCGTCCAAAGTGGTAAGTACGTAAAATGTTATAAGGGAGTGTAAGGGGCCCGGGATTGCTCAGCCCCGGGGCCCGCGACCGCTCTTGCCGGCCCTGATCACAACCGTACATTTTTGCTAAATTTCAAGTTTCCACGTCTACAGAAAGTGTCCAATGTTTTTTACGAATGAGTGGTAATTTTTTTCTGTTTTTACATGATTCCATAACTCTTTATCTCGTAAACGGTTGAAGATGAAAAAATATTAAAATTTTATGAAGGACATGAACCGTTAAAGGTTAGTGATGATGTCAATTTTCGTTGCACTAGTTTCATGGTAGAAAAAAAGTTATGGGTGTTCAAAAAATGCCTGAGTTGCTTCGTGTATATTACCAGCAGAGAACTTGACTGGCGCACTACCATGCACTTTGATAGGTAAAGAGTTACAGTTACAGTGGAATCTGAACCAATGTGATGTGCTCGATGCTGTGTTACCTAAAGTTTAACTTAATACCTCTTTCATCGAAGATATGTGCATTAGTCACTTTCTTTTCTTTTTATTCTTTAAAAATCTGAAGCAACTAATATACTAGTTTTTCATTTATCGTTTTATTCGGAACACTTTTTGTCATACTATATTCCTTAATAAATTAACTTTACTCATCTTTGCTCTATATTTTGGCATCATGTAAACCATAAGAACACAAATACAGAACCGCTGAAGACAGTTAAGAGATGCATATGTTTTTCAGTGAACTCGAACCAGGATAGACTACAATACGTAATCCACATCCGGGCACCACAGACGACTCAGCTATACCTAGTGGATACCGTCTACCATACCAATGAGGGAGGCTTTCAAGTTTATTACTTTCGTTGGTATGAAAAGTTGAATAATCCTGCTCAGTAATATTTCAAATTTCCTTTGGAAATTTAATGTTTTCTGGCATATTAAATATCCAATCATATTGCTCTTACCTACAAATAATAAATTGAAGTATAAATTTAAAATAAAATTATATAAATAAATAAATTCTAATCCTCGCAAGAGAAGTTGAATGAAAATAAGTTTAATGAATTTATGTTTGTTATATTTGCTTAAACGTCCGTACCGTTCGATCAATACCAAATGATGCCACAATTATCAAATTAGAACACTAACCATACGACTATTAGTGGTACCTTGCCTGATCAAATTTGTTGACCGAACGTTTCTCAATAAACTGAAATCTTGGTATGTATTCTATGTAATAATATGATAAGTATTTCATGACTATACGTTTCATTAAGAACCCTGCGAAAGGCATAATCAATCCGGAAAGATAATTTACTAATGCGAAAGTGTAATACTATACTTTTGTAGAAAATATGTAACTGTATCAAGCAAGTATGTGAGGGTTTGAAAACGAGCTTGGAGATATAAAGATTTTGACTTGAATTTGGTTCCTAAAACTTGGAGTCGGTAATTTTCTGAAAGTGATTCAATGAACAGGCCGAGTTCTTACGAATGCTCTCGAAGCTTGTGCTTCAATTTTGCAGCTATCTTGTGAAAACTATCGGTTGTGGGATTGTATCAATTTCGTTTGTAATCTATAAACATTTGATTAAAATAGTTTTGTATTGCATAATAATCCATTTTCTCTCGAAAAAAATTAGAAAGTGTATTTTAATTATTAGAAGGGTATTAGAAAAGGTAAAAGGTATTAGAAAGGGTAAATGCAATCTTTGTCTGAGAGCAAATGTAATGTTAGTAGTCTAGAGAGTATTGAGACGTTTGCGCATGTCTGAGGACAGTTGCAGGGGGCCAGGCATAACGCAGTTCAACAGTTCACAGTTCAAGCTAATGCATGTCTAAAAGCGTTGAAATTGTTCGTGTTGAATGATCATACGTAAGGCATTGCACCATGAAGATGAGTGAACGTTCCGCAAAATTGCGCTACATTTTACCATTTTATTTCGATAAAGGCTCAAATGCTACACAAATTTGTGTAATTTATGAGCAAGATATTTTATTGAAAGCAACAGACAGAAAATGGTTCAGTCGCTTTTGTTCTGAAAATTTCGATATAAAGGATGCTTCTGGCAGTGGGAACTAATCAGTAAAAGTGGGTAGTATTCGGGAAAAGGTCGAGCAAGACCGCCATATAAACAGTTATGGTATCATCAAGGATCCATCGCATTAACCACCAAACACTGTTAAACCAATTAAAGAAAGCTAGCTATAAAAATAAGCTCGACAGTTTGGTGCTACATGATCTGACTCAGAAACATTTACTGGATCGAATGTTTATATATGAATCTCTACTGAAGCGTAACGAACTCAAGCCGTTCAGAACTGGTAAGCAGAAAGGGTGTCCCACACTGACAACGCCATACCACATACATCTTTAATAATCACTCTTACATTACGATAACTCAGTTCGGAAGTTTTAATGTATATACCGCATGATCTAGATGTAGCATTTTCGTACTATCATTTGTTTTCTCTCTGCAGAAAACCCAGATTCCTGTTAAATTAGTTTCAGTAGAGGCCTGTGAGACCACGCGTCACAATTACTAAACCAGAAACTACATAAATAATACTGGGACAAATATACGGTGTTGGCAGAAAGATGACTGATTGCTATCAAACAAAACGGTGTATATATGGTTTCACAAACTTATTTTAAAATCAATAAATTTACTCTCTATTTCAACCTCAGAGACAAAATGACGTTTTCTAAAACGATGCCTTGGTTTTGCTCTATGAGCATTTGCATTTTAACTGAAATAGTCTCTAGAAGGATTACTTCAGACGAAAATTTACTGAAGAGAAGATTTTTCTCGGCAAATTTCTTAAAAATGAGCGTAATGATTTTGCTCATATATGTTGAAACTCTACAATACATCAAAATTGTTTTGAAAATACGTATATTTATTTATTTTATTCACATTTGATAAATAGTTTCATTAATAACTCTGCCGAATAACATCATATATGATCCAAATTATAAAGAAGAACGAGGCATTTAGTTTGTGAACCCTCATTATATTATTATTTTCATACTATTTTTTGTCTAAAGCATCATTATCTATCTCTGTAAGGGAACATAGTTTAGCTGGTTCAAAAAAAAAAAAAAAAAAAGGAAACGAATATACAACCAATGAACTAATTATTCCCCCATGAACCAAAAAGAAATATCTTGCAGTCAATTCGTTTTACCTTTTAAAACAAGTTTTTCCCATCATGGAACACCGAGTTAAAGCCTTACGTATATATATGCATTCCGCAGTGATCAATCATTTTCTAAGTAAAAAATGTGACCAACATTTCACACATCGTTTGTTGAATGCTAATTGTTGAAATTTCTCGTTGTCACACCAGCGGTGCTGACATCAATATGAAAACAAGTACGTGTATTCCATTAACGTTTATAATAATATTTATTTATTAATAAAAGTAACACAACAGTATAAAGCTTGAATTGGTCATATAAAAGCAAAGACACATGAATAAACAAGTCATGAAACGTATATTACAAAACAAGTTAAAACATGCAAGAAGCAACATTAAATAATAATTTACGAAAACAAAGGTTTTTGTAAATTTTAATAACAAAGTAGGTCGTATTTGCATATAATGTCCAAAAAGTAGAAAAATATGTGTAATACTTTGACACACTGAGTTAAATTACATATAATTACCCTAGAAGAAAAAGTTGACGCCATTAGTAATACTCGTGAATATTGATTTTTGATTCGAGGAAATTATTTATTAAAAATATCAAGTATTCAGTGTTTCTTGCTGATCATTTTAAAAATTTTCTGTACTGGTGTAACAACCAAATTGCAGTTACAAGAAAGAAGTCGGAAATTTCTAGGATTATAAGATGGCATTGTTATGTACAACCAGTCAATCAGATCTACCTTGCCATGAATTATACTGTGAATTAATTTGATCTGTTGTAAATTTGTTCTTTCAAAGAAGGAAATAAAATCGAGTTTCAAAGAATAGCATAATTGGTTAATGTATTAAATATAAATTTAAATGGAAGCGAAACCAAAAACGAAATTTCGATAGCTTCAATAGTTTGGGAGATCGAGATCATATTCCTACTCCATAGCAAAGTAGCATGCTCTAAGTGGGGTCTAATATAATTACAATATAGAACTTTACAGGTTAAACATCCTTAAAGTCTCTTGCAACTCATTTAATAAGGTGTAAATTCCTTCTGGTTCTTTGACAAGATATTATCAACAAGTTTATTAAGTAGTAATTTATTATCCATAACAATACATGATGTTTGGTTGTAAAAAACATTTCAATTTTGTGATCATTAATTTTGTACTGATAAACTGATACATTGATTTACCTCAAATATAATACTGTTTTAGTTTTATCAATATTCAGCGGTAATAAATTATTTTTAGATTATTCAAAAATTGAGTTAATATTTCACTGCAATAATAAATGAAACCGATAATTTTAAATGCCACAAATAATCTTCAGATCATCAATATAAAAGAGAACGGTAATTCAAAGCATTACCAATATCATTCACATACATAGGAAATAACAAATGTCCAAAATTAAATCCTTGTGGTACGCCAGATAAAAGTATACCCAAATGATTCCCATATGTCATACAACCCATATGCCGAACCACAAATTTATGATCAAACAGAAAAGAGGCAAATCAAAATATTACAGTATTTCCAACAGTTTTTGAAATTTGAGTTATAGCTACCAATTTCCATGCACTTGGATAAAAGTGAGAAGCTAAACTCCACTTAAACGAGAATGTCAAAATTGGAGCAATTAATTTACAGATGTCTTTGACTATAAAAATCAGTGTACAATCCGAACAAACAGAAGGTTTAACAGTTATTTTTTTTTATAACTTCAACTACCTGTTAAACAGTAACTTATAATTCATCACTATGAAACCTGATTAACAGTATCATAAAGTTGATTTTGAAACATTCTTACGCTAAACAGCTTCTAACTGCTTAGCCATAAATCCGGCTAATACCTGTGGGTTAGATACAGGCTCATCATGCCAACACCGCCATATTACTTTCCTTAATATTCAACTTAATCTTAGTAAATCTCTAAAACTGTTTAGGATTAATTTCAAGATATCTTCAGTTTTACTAAAATAATTATTTTCGTCGAGAAGTTTCTCCTGAAAATTTAGACACATGCAAAAAGCATAATAACCATGAGTTAATTGAGTTCTTTTATATTTCTTATGAGCATTATTATCTGTTAAGAAACCTAGTTAGAAGAAGAGAATACCATCTTGGACATTTAGAATGTATTTTAACTTATATTGGAACATTGCTATTAATAGCACCATTAACCCTTTCTACAACAATATTAATATCTTTATTCAATAAAATATTAGTTCATGCTACTCTTTGAATTTCTCTACATAAAAATAGTCATCTTTATGATATAGCAAACATTGATTTCTCAAATGCTCTTGTACGTTAAATAGTCCTTTAACGGAGATAGCAATGGGATCACGATATTAATCAGGAGAGACCATGAATATAACATTTTTACTAGATTTAGTATATGTAATGTGTAAGATCAATCAAGATTTGAGACAGTAGAATCTTCTTTTAGGTTCATATCAACCGAAATATTAGATAAAATTCTAACTTTGAATTTTGAATAATATTTAAATTTCTAGAAAAATTTCCATTACTCTAGTCAACATTAGGTATATTAAAATAACCAATAATCACTATGTTATAATTAAAAAAATGACTTCGGAAGCAGTAAACTTTTAGTAAATCATGAAGTTTATAACACATGATTTACTAAAACGAAAATAAACACATGCAATCGGTAAGATCTTTCCATTCACTATATCCATCTCAATCCATGCACATTCAACCTCAATTTCTGAATCAAATCTCCTCTGACAACTTATATTTCTTTTAACAGCAAGTAAACCAGCACCTCCACGACTACACTGCTTGGAAAAAATAACTTCTATTAGAGCGAAAACGTTTATATATTTCAATAATAATAATAATAATAATAATAATAATAATAATAATAATAATAATAATAATAATAATAATAATAATAATAATAATAATATAATGTATAATTATTATTATTAGTTGTAGTACTAGTAGTCTGAAAATTAGTGCACAAGAAGAAAATAAGAGTAGGTAAGTGTTCTAATTTTGCAGTACCCAATAAAATGAAATATTATAAACCTGTTAAATGTTGCGAATTGTATTACTCATCAATTATAATACAGTTATTCCGTGGTATGATAGAGTATTTCCTTCTTTCACCTGGATGATTTCTAAGAAACTAGATGAAATATAAAAAATGATGTAATCTGAAGTGCATCTTCCTAATTCACTAAATATTACAGCATGTATTTGGAATAGGTTAAGTCGTTTGTACGTAAATTTTGAAGGAGAAATAAAGAAGATTCTAATGGCATACGAGCAGTTGAAAGCCTGTTAGAAGCTTAATTTAGGTATTTTTTAGCCTAAAAACATCTAAAATCAGCAGGAAGTTTTAATGATAAAGAACCTTTTAGCAAGTAACGTTGTCAAATATAACACATATTATTACTGTTTTTGGTACAATCGATAAACGGTTGCCAGACTTCAAATCATTTTTATCATTTACAATGTATATATATATATATATATATATATATATATATATATATATATATATATATATATATATATACAGGTGGTAGGTAACTTCACCGACAAACTTTGGAGTTGATTCCTTATATGAAATGAAAGAAAAAGTTCTGATAAACATAGGTCGAAAAACTTCTCCTTTCAGAGTTATAAACCGCCGAAATTGGAAAAATCATGTTTCGAAACGCCTTGCCTTAGAAACTACAGGATCTATCCCAAGTGGTTTAAGGAATTACACAGGAACTAGTATGCGATCTATCTAAATATCCGTGTTTTAACATCCTCCGTTATCGGGGAAACGAACGCGCTATTAGTACTTAAAGGAGTATCCTTATATCTTAACTTCCTTTTTACAGTTCGTTTCGCCAATAACGGACCACGGTAGAACATGGATATTTAGATAGAGCTCATACTAGTTCCTTTGAATTTCCTTAAACCGCTTGGGATCGGTCCTCTTGTTTCTAAGGCAGAGCGTTTCGAAACGTGAATTTTCGAATTTTCGGCGGCTCATAACTCTGAAAGGATACGTTTTGCGTCCCATGTTTACTAGATCTTTTTTCTTTCATTTCATATAAGGAATCACCTCCCAAAGTTTGTCGGTGGAGTTACCTACCACCCTGTATATTACACAAAAGTATATATGTAGTCTATTTACAGTTATAATTATGACATTTTAGAGTTTTTAAGCTGAAGGTGATATAGAAGCTGTGAGGAAGGCTAACATTTGTCTCAGATAATTTGTTCATTTCTTACTTGATCTGTCATTTAGGCTATGTTTTTATTAAACCTGCATTATTTGTTTCATAAGCTAGATACAATTTTCTTTTATTTTCTACTGTTCAATTTGTATTACATGATACTTATTTATTTTTTAGCTACATTTTGTTTAGGTAGGGGAATTTGAATAACGAGATAAAAGTTATAGTCATTTAATAATAATGAAAGAATGTCCAAATATGTATAGGCTATAAATTTTAAGATTAAAAGTACCCGACAACTTATGAAAATTTACACTAAAAACCAGTAGCTTTGCAAATTTACAGTTGGGTTAAACTTATTCACTTGTTTTAAGATGAATGTAAAAGATAATGAAATAATAGGTAAACACACACCAAAAATGAGTGTGAGAGAGTATATTATTAGTTCAACATTGATAAAAACTAAAAGTCGTACTTTTCAAACATCTCACAATTAATATTACGTTATATTTGGTTCTGGTTAAATTGGAATGTCTGTGAACCCTAAACATGTAATACATTCATTATTAATTGTCTTAGATATATTAAACATAACACATATTGCAAAATTGGTAAAATAAAAATATGTTGCGAAATTAGGTAATCCTATGTAAAATAGGGAAATACAATTGTGAAATCAGAACGAACGTTAGTCTGAACTTCAAGGTAAAATTGCTAAATTTCTAAAAGAAGAAAAGAAAAACAACAATAAAAAATAACATATTTGTATTTGTTCACGTTAAAATGGACTTATAAAATAATTTGGTTTGTTATTATTTGCTAATTTTATAATTATATTTGGTCTAGGAATTAATTCGTGCGGTTGGTACGCACACATTGAAGCTGTAGTACAAACACAAAATACATAAATACCTTAAGAAAAATATTGTCCATCGCTAGCCACCACTTTCGCCCATCTGTCAGGCAATGTACGGATTCCGTGGCGAAAGAAGTCCTCATCCTTGGAAGCGATCCAGTCAGAGACCCATGTTTCGATATCTTCTGAAGAAGTAAACCGCTGTCCAATCAAATCGTTGTTCATGCAATCGAACAAGTAGTAGTCCGAAGGAGCAACGTCTGGTGAATACGGCGGGTGGGGTAAAACTTCCCATCCTACATTTTCTAAATAGGTTTTGACCGGTTTTGCGACATGTGGGCGAGCGTTATCATGTTGAACAATAAGTTTATCATGTCTGTTCTCCCATTCTGGTCGTGTTCTGGCCAGAGCTTGCTTCAAACGCATTAATTGTCGTCGATAACGTTCTCCATTCATAGTTTCACCCGGTTGCAGCAGCTCATAGTACACCACACCTTTCATATCCCACCATATGCACAGCATAACCTTTGCACAGTGAATATCTCGTTTTGGTTGTGATGGACCTGGTTCACCTGGTTTCACCCAGGCCTTTTTTCGTTTAGGGTTCTCGTAATGGATCCACTTCTCATCATCCGTAATAATTCGATGCAGAAACCCCTTTCTGCTCTGTCGTTGAAGCAGCAATTCGCAAATGGTTTTTCGTCTTTCAACGTCTCTGTCTTTCAATTCATGTGGAACCCAATGTGACATCTTTTGAATCATTCCCATGGCTTTCAAGCGTTTGGAGACTGTTGTTTGATCAACGCCTAATGCTGCTGCAAGTTGTTCCTGCGTTTGACACGAATCCTGCTCGAGCAATGCTGTCAATTCTTCGTCTTGAATTTTTTTGGCTGTCCAGCTCGCTCTTGGTCTGCCAAGCCGAAATCACCACTTCTAAACCGTGCAAACCACTTCTGACACGTTCGCTCAGCTAGAGCATGGTCACCATACACTTCCACCAAAATACGATGACTTTCAGTCGCACTTTTCTGCATGTTAAAGTAATGCAGCAGGACACCCCGCAAAAACACTTTATCAGGCACAAATTGCGCCATGTTCACTTAACTACAAACTGGTGTTGTTGACGCTTTAATCCACTGCCCTATACTATGAACGATACGCGATGACAGGGGTTTGCAACACATGTGTGGATACACGGAACTGTGGGACGCTCCGTTCGTTGCGCCATCTCTTGTCCACCCGCACGAATTAATTCCTAGACCAAATATATATATATTTATAATTATATATATATTGAAAATAAATATACTGCGAAATAATTCATACTTATGCTAATTGTAAACGTTAAGAGCAACGACAAAAGCAGCTGGTCAGATGGCAGTTCATAAGGCTTATAAACAGTGAATATTTGTCTATTGTATTATGTCCAATGATAGCAGTATAGTTTGCATAGTACAACGATGTTTGTCGGAACTCGGCTGATGTTCATGCGCTGTACGAGTATGTCTTGCACGTAGTCTGCAGAGCTTAGGTCCGGAGATCTGACCACAATTGAACGCCTATACCTCACAAACCATACTGAATTATTTTGGTGATAGGAGGGCCCAGGTTATCCTGCTGGAAGAGAGGCCCTGCATAATGTCCAGATATGGTCGGAGGACAGAATTGATGGCGCTGCAAATGTCGTACTATAGTGAAAAAAGAACAAAGACTTGCGAAATGTACGATTTGTGTAGGTTGTTGTTTCTCGTAACCGAATGTAAGAGGTCAGTTCTACATTTCGAGTATAAACGCATGAAGATTTCCTGCTTACCTACATATTTACAGACACGTAGGCTACTGTCAGAATATTCTACAGAGAAATGTTTCTCATTCACGTATGCCCGCAAATATTTGAAATTATTTAACAACTTCAAGACCCTTAATTTATTTGCTCAGTTGCGCATTCTTCACATACATTAAAATTGGAAATTTGAGATATTGTCTACTAAAATATGTATAAATAATAAAAAGTAAATTACTTAATATGATGTAGTAATAACGCAAAACTGACATATGAATGTCAAATCTTTCTCAAAGGAAAACATCAATTACTTTTGGAAAGGTACCGTAGTTCGTCTAACTCCGCTGATCATTAGGTCTATGAGCTTTACTTAATATGATCTTTGGACTAGATTGAGTTTTCACTAACTTCCAGTAATGCTCATAGACCTAATGATCAGCGGAGTTAGACGAACTACGGTACCTTTCCAAAAGTAATTGATGTTTTCCTTTGAGAAAGATTTGACATTCATATGTCAGTTTTGCGTTATTACTACATCTATGGTATGATTTGCAATTTCAAAAGTACTACTGAAAGTTCATTTTAAAAAAACTTGTTCGCTGACCTTTTGAGATTTTACTTTTAAACTAAATAAGAATATGGGACTGTTTCACATTTTACATTGAATAAATCTATTGTAAGGAGAGAACAATATAATTGCCTCATGATTCCATTTAAATGTTGATAGTGGTATGTGATTATTTACATAACTTCAGGAGAATTTCAGTTTTATCAAATAAAAACGTGCTGTATATTGAAATACGAGCTAGACGAGTAATACTTTAAAATTCGTTACATGTGCTTACTTAAAAGTATGTCGTATATCTTAAATAGTTCCCAGCTTCGAATTAGTATCAATGTAAAGTCAGCTATATATTTCAGCAAGAATATCCAAGTTCGAAGACACTTGTCCAAAAGAACCGTCCCAGTTTCCTCGGTAGACGGCATTAGTCACGCAATTTGAAGCGGAAAGCCAAAACATGGGAAGAGAAAAAGGCTTGGTACAGTACAAAGGTGCATTGAGTCTAAAATTCCGTAAAATCGTCTTAGGTTGTCATGCACAGAGGTTGATTCTGTTATATTGAGCCCAATTTGAATGTGCTTCTTATCTAGTAAGTGCCGTGTTTCCACCACCGGTTGTGTTCGATCTGCAGCCCATCTTTATTGACTATTGCCTGGCATCAAAGTTTTCATTGTTGGAGACTGCGTTTCAGCTGGACCATAGGTATTTTCTCCCACTCTTCTTTACAAGCTTGCCACGGGTCGGAGGGGAGTGCAAACTCCACGATGGGACAAGTGACGCTTGAGGAGTTTGAAAGCACAATAATCCTATAATGCTACAATTTCACATTGTTACATTTTAATCATAACATGAATCTGGTAGTACATAACTTTGACTTTGATGTTTCGCTTCACCTTTCTAAGACACAGTTTGCCTCTGTACGAGAAACCGATCACAATCATGAACACATCTGACAAACAGTTCTAGCTACTCGCGTTGGTGTGTTGGACCCAGGACTCTCTGCTACATATTTCCGTGTTATACGATTCACTGTGGCACGACACACACTAACACTACGCTCTTTATTCATACCTACGATGAGTGACACCATAAACGTAGCGTCGGAAAAGGCCACAATGAACCCTTCCCAAGATTTGTTCAGTTTCGGCGGCACGCTGTGGGACTAACGAGATACAGTTGCTGGCAATCTTATGGCAATGGACTACGCATGCGCGGTAGAGTTGCACATTCAATTTGCCTCAATATAACTGAATCAACCTTTGTAATATAAAATGCTGGAAAACGATGCAACTCAAATTGTGCATGTAGACTGAAGCACTTATTCTAGGAGAAGAAAAATGTATTCTGAGAGATAATATGTGAGAGATAAAAGACAAGACAAAATACATAAGACCTATGCAGTTTAATTTCCGAACTAAGTCGTATCTCAACAATACTTACTTAGATGCGCTGAAACCAGCAACATGCGTTAGAAATATTTCAATATGAATGGTTTAAAGTACACAATACTTTACACTTGAAGCGGTCCCTAGACAATCAATTTTTAAATGTTACTTCATATTTCGAGTCACATTGTAACGGCAGTACACAACTTAAAACTAGATCTGGATATTAAAACTATTAGTGAAAGGATAATACATAACACAATGTTCTAAGGATGGTTTAAGCTCTTGACAGCAGAAATTGTCTCTTGCTTATATGAGCAATATTGTTGATATTAGTTCATGTAAATAAATAAATAAATAAAATAACAGACAAATTGATATGAATTGTTTACAGTTATTTGAATAAATTAGAAAAACATTAAAAGGAAGAAATAAGTAGAGAAAGCTGTTTCAATAATTATGCAAATTTAGAAAAAAATTCGTTTTTGTATTTCTTAAAAATAATATGAAATTAAATTATAAGAAATTGTCACCTTCTTGAAGTGATTTTCTGTATGCTTATAGTTGTAAACGATAAATCTACAGATTTCACATTTGATTTTTTTTTTTAATTTATAATAGTAAAGACTACTTGTAGATCTACTTTGATATACAATATTGAAGTTATTTAGTCACACTAAGGAACATAAAGTGGTTTTACCACATTTGATAAATAAAAGCTTTATTACACTGAAAGATTATCTCTAATAAAGTATATAAAACGGCCAATTTTTAAGTGTTAATTGTTATTAAACTACATTGGAGCTATAGTTTATAACCCCATTTACCTTGGTAATCATATTATGATTCCGTTCTATTTTCATAATAAAATAATATATTAACTGGGAAATGTTGGCGTTTTCTAAATTCAGGGGTGGCCCGGAAGAACTTCCACCCGAATCTACGACATTTTCCCCCGAGTGCTTGAGAACTCAACGGAAATTTCTGTAAAATACGTATTATCAAGCTTTTTCACATCTGTGTTCTGCATTCCCCCCGGGGAAAATACCCTGAATTCATCACTGGTTGTAGGCTGATCTCAGTTTTTTAAACTGTTTTAGTGTTTCATTTGCTTCAGTGTTGCATTTCTATTGATAGTGAAGTGTGAGGTGAGACAGATGAACAAATGCAAATCCAACAGGAATCATCATGTGAGTTGTCGAGTGATGAAGATAATATAAGCGACAGTGTGTCAAGTGATGAAGATGATGGCACAAGTGCAGTAAATGTCATACAGCCAATACTGAAAGCAAAAAGTGGAACTCAGTGGTACAAGGATACCCCTCAAGTTGCCCTTACCCTTGTACATAATCTAGTAAATAAGCAGCGCGGTCTAAAGCAGGGTATTACAACACCGTCACCAAACTGTGTGTTTGATTTATTCATAACTCCGGACATAGTGGATGAAATAGTATTGTGCAGAAATATTCAAGGTAGAAGTTATGCATGAAAAAAGGAAAACAAGGAGGGAAGTTTCGAAAGAAGAACTTGAAGCTTACATTGGATTACTATTGATAGCGGGAGTGAATCGTGACTGGGATGTTCCTACACGTGAATATTTTCTGAACAAGTTTGCTGATCCTAGGTATAATCCAACATTTTCAGTGAATCGATTTGAAAATATACGAAGAATGCTTCGTTTTGATGATAAGCGAACACGGCAAGTAAGGGGCACTACTGACAAATTAGCTCCATTTCGTTATGTTAGGTCTTTATTTATAAGAAACTGCACAGACGCATACTTTCCATGCGTCTGTGAGATGAGAGAATTGATGAGCAACATGTAGATTTTCGTGGAAGGTGTAACTTTATGCAGTACATGTTTAGCAAACCGGCCAAATACGGTATCAAAATACTTTGGTTGTGCGATAGTGACACAGGTTATGCTAAGGATGCAGATATGTATCTTGGGCGACAGCAAGATGAACCACTTCAAAGCAATTTAGCTTCAAATATCGTGAAAAAGTTATCTCGTATAGTTCTGAACTTCGGATTGAACGTAACTACTCACCGGTTTTTCACTAATTATGATACTACGACATTTCTACTGACTAAACGTTTTACAACTTTTGGGAAAATAAGACAAATTAAACGTGAGATTCCACCTGAAATGCTGAATTTAACAAACAGGACTGTTTATTCAAGTGAATTTTGCTTCGTTGCGAATGTAACCCTCGTCAGCTACGTGCCAAAGAAAAGGAGAAATGTAATTTTTATGAGCACCATGCATCACGATAAAAGTGTAAATAGTGTAAGTACAAACAAAAAGCCTGAAATTAGTAGATTTTATAATGCTACTAAAAGTGGCGTGGACAAGATGGACGAAATGGTGTGTACATACACCTGCAAGTGGCAAACTAGGAGATGGCCAATAGTTTTATTTTACATTATTCTATATATTGGTGCACATATTTTGTACACCAAATTCTAAATGCGTATATTTTGTACATAAAATACATCATAATTATCATTCCAATGTTACACACAAGCGTCGTATTTTCTTGGAGGAACTAGTTCAGGAACTAATTACTCCACATATGATGAAGCGCATTCAGAATTCTGTATTGAAAAGACCAACAGTGGAAACAATTAAATTGTGTGGAGTGATCTGTGAAGAAAAACATGTAGCACCATCAACCTCCTCAGCAAAAAGAAAAATATGTGGTTTGTGTGACAGAAGCCAAGACAACAAAACCTCTGTAGTGTGTGTGTGTGAGATGCTCAATTCCAGTCTGTGGTCTTCATAGTGCCGTTTATTGCGATAAATGCAAGTAACTTGTTTGCTTTTGAAATTATTTTTTTTTTCAAGCAACATGTAACAGCCATTAAAATGTTCGTTTTCCGTCAATTACAAATATTACACGCATCATATTAGACAGCACAGCATCCACTGGTATAATAATACATAATAAAAATCTCAAAACTCTTTCATACATTGCTTGCAAAAACTTCTATGTAGTCAACGTTCACATTTTATTATTTGTATTATTCCTTTATCTATATTAGTATAATAGTGAATTATATAGTAATAGTCTAAATAAAATATCCTTTATATAAATAAACCTTCGGTATAAAGATAAAGAATTTGTAAATACCTGGTTTAGGAAGTTCTATTTTCGGGTCAAATTGACCCCACATATGTAAAATACGATAAAAAATGCACATGCATCCAAGGGTTAAAATTGTTAGACTCTTATGCAATTTAAATTATATAAAAACTGTGGATTATCTTCAAAAAATTATATAACCTATATATTACGATTTCCTACTACGCATTCTAAAGAAGATGACTGGCCTAGTTTATTGAACAAGACAGCACATTGAGTTTCTTTCAAAATTATGAAATTGTGAAAGGACGTAGTTAATAGAAATCTAAAGTGTAAACCTTTCTGGGAGTATTTTATATTGTACATTTCTCGCGTTTCTCTATTAAAATATTCATTATTCAAAATGTCATTTTTTTTTTGAATTGTATAATTCCTCTTCTTTGATAGTCTTATAGTTTTATTTCTAGTATATATATATCAGTCATCTGGCATACCCGATGATTCTATCTGATAAGGTGATCTAGACATTCCAATTACCCATGAAGATCCGGAAAACGCAAAATTTAATCATAAATATGGAAAGTCTCTTAACGTAATTTTAAGGAGAAATTAATATCACCTTCCAAGAGCTTCGAAGCTTCTCAGTTACAGCAAGTGACCTGCCAATAATTGCAAAATACATACGATAATGATGGCAATACACGAGTTTCTTGTATAATAACTTCGGGTCAGATCCATTAATTCGTAAGGGATGCTCATAAAACTAAGGCATGCATTTTTGTTACTGGATGTACTATAATTTTATTTCTAGAAATTTAAAATTTCATTGACATGTATGAAAGAATTTCTTTTAGTTTAGAATTTTCCTTTAGACTTCGACTCGATTCATGTTGTTTTGGTTCTACCTTAAACTGCAAGTATGTATCTTAATGAGATATGTTGAGCAAATTGTCAATTTTGAACAACAGAACGTCAAGAAGAAGCATACCATACTTAAAAATGATGCTACATCTGGAATCGAATAGGCCAATAATTCGAGCTGTATAGTTGTATGAATTATTCACTCATAACATTTTCCAATAATGCTCTAGGCCTGATTGGATTCTCCTGTTTCCGGGTCACACCCGGTCCTGGAACTATCTGGGTCTTCCACAGGGCCGGGTTAAGACCGTTAGAAACCCTTAGCACTTAAAATATTTTGGTGCCCCATATATTATTATTATTATTATTATTATTATTATTATTATTATTATTATTATTATTATTATTATTATTATTAAGTATTCTGCCTTTCGGTAGGTCTAATGAGGTAATTTTTCTTAGTTTTCAGTTTGGACCTGGAAATGTTTCTTCCATGTTTCTGGGTTTTCAGCTTCCTCTTTTAACTTCCTATATTTTCTTTTATTTTTCAGATCATCGATCACTTGTGTTCTTTTTATTATTATTTCTCGTTTTCTTTGCATCTTTCCTTCAATGGCGGAATGAAGAAAACAATTTCTTCAGAAAATGTGTCCAATCCAATTAGCGTTTGTACGAAGAATGGTGGCTACAAGCGTCCTCTTCTCTCCTATCCGTTTTAAAATGTCTTCGTTTGTTACTCTTTCCGTCCATTTTATCTTATCCATCTTCCTTCAATACTACACTTTGAAGCTCTCTAAATATTTTTTATCTAATTTCCATACTGTCCAAGTCTCTGAATCATAAAGTCCATTGCTCCATATATAGCACTTGATCAATTTCTTCCTTTGTCCAATATTAATACTGCTATTTAAGAGTGACTTTTTCTTGTTGAATGCTTCTTTGTTTATGGCAATTCTCGACCTGATCTCTCTGGTGCAGTACGCGTCTTTCGTCAAAATACTTCCCAGATATTTGAAATTATCGACCTCTTCCAGTACTCTACTCTGACCCGTAAGGGCGCATTTCCACGGAATATTCTCATGACTTCCGATTTTTAGATGTTGATTTCCACTCTATATAGTTTCCTAGTGTCAGATATTTTGTCAATCATCTCCTGTAGTCCTTCTTCAGTTCTAGCTATAATAACCGTATCATCTGCATACTGATCTTGTTAATGATCTCTCCTTCAATCTTGAAATATCCAGTTTCTATTAATGCTTCCTTCATTAACCATTCACTGTAAATGCTAAATAATTGGGGCGACTCACCACATCCACATTTCCACACTGTTGGTTTCTCCTTCAAGCGCATTTTGATTCGTTGTCCTATATACAGGTAGCGAACGAGATGTCGGTGTCTCCAGTTGACCCCAATTTCTTTAAGTATTTGCAACAGTTTTTTTCCAATTAACCCTGTCGAAAGCATTTTGCCAATCTAAGAAGCACAAACACAACTGTTATTTTACGTCCAGAACTAGTTCTGAAATAATTCTCATCAACCCAATGATATCTTTGGGGGCTTTTCCTTTCAGCGAACAATAATAAACCATAAAATAAAATTTTATTTTTGAAAATTTGAACAAAATTTAGAGTAAGATGAAAAATAGTGTTATTTTTGTTTACTTCCACTTTAGTTATATTTAAAATGTTTTCTTCCTTTACTTGCAAATTGCAGTCTTTGTTTATTATTTCTTTCATTTACAATGATTTTATTGCTCATTTATTGCTTTCATTGTAATTATCATTTCCGCCAAGGACGTTGTTTTTGACTGAGTAAATTTCTTTTCTTTTTATTGACATTGCACAGTGAGTATACAAATTTCACACACTGCACACAAAGTTTCCTCTGCTTTAATTTAGATTGTGTGATTTCAAGTTACTTGCTCGAGGTCTACACTATCTGAGTGTTTTAGCTATTATTATATGTATATATCTGTATGCAATCATTTAATGTGATGCAGTCCTTCATGCTAATCATGATTCAGCTGCATAATTTGCACTAGTGCACCATATGACCCATGGGCATGGTATTTTCGGCGAAGAAAAAATTCTATGATACTTCCTTTCCTCCTTGCCCGAAGCACGTGCTTATCTTGTTTAATGATTAATCTACCACTGATATCCGGATCTGTCTGGGTCACGTAGTCAGGTCAGAATGTTACTGAAAAATGAGGCTTAGACCCGGGATATTCAGACAGAAATTATGACCTAAGTGATGCAGGAGACACGGTGACACGTGACTCGTATTCTCACTAGTAAATGTCAGGTTTCAAGAAAACTAAAAGTTAATTCAGTTTTCTTGAAAAAATATATCAATGAGTAGTTAGTAAGATTTTTAATGAATATTGTGATTATAGACAGGACTGAATAATAACATGTTTACTGTACATAATTAAGTACTAATATACTATATAATGTTCCTCTGTGGACAATACATTCGAATGAAATACATACTGATAACATTTGTTTCACCATTCTCATAGGAAATTGCAGCTCTTAATAGATGTTTTATTCACAAATGGAGGTATTTAATGACATATTTCTGATAACCACTTGAAACAAAGTGCAAGCCATATATATACGAAAACATTTCCACATGTTATTTAGTCAGTTACAGGTGCATAAGCAACATCTCATTGTGTCCTGTTTTGTTCTCACGAACATCTGTCAAAACATTTACTTAACGACTAAAATATTAAATAAATACACTTGATCTCTTCTCTTTTTCATAGCCTCATATGTATGTGAATACAGATGTGTTCTATATAAGTTGATAGAGATATTCGAAATTCATTTCCTGATGCAAATATAGGAATGAGAAAAGAATATTTTAATGCAAAGAGAAACATCAAACTGTTGGTTGAAATAATGGGGAAAGTCGCCATATGCTACAAATAATTATAAAGAAAAGAAACTATTGAGGACAGTGTGTGTGTGTGTGTGTGTATTAAGATGTGATATATATATATATATATATATATATATCACATCTTAATTATAAAAGGAAAACATATCAATATGTACGTCACACTATTCGAAAGATAGCAGCACGGTGTAAATCCTTATATTAAACAGCAAATTATATCATTGATAGTTAAGGAGAACAATAAGAATCCTTATAATAAACAGGAAACATCTCAGTGTGCCACGCTGACATCTAATAGTAAATATACCAATAAATTTTTCATGCGCTATCATGTCTCCTTACGCTAATACATGTAGTTAACTGCGAAATTGTTGTAGCCTCTATAACGAAATTCTTGAATAATTTAATAACGAAAGATGGTCTGGAATTTGGGGAAAGGTGAGTGAACTGAAGTAAGCAGGGTAGACCATTAATTCTGAAACTTCATTGTATCTTTTAAACTAATAGGTAAAAAAACGCTAGAAATTCGTGTCATGCCAATAGCGAGGGAGGCGCATAGTTTAAATAGTCTACGTATAACACAATCAAATTCACAGTGTTGTCAACCCAACATAAAGACATATTAATAAATGGCATTACGTCAGGTTAATAGTCCTTGAGCCATACAAAATCTTGGTGCCTTTCAAGGGATAAAATTCTCCAATAGGTTTTAAACAGATACCTGCTCTTGTATGCCAAAATCGCATGATGGACTTCCGTTGGACACAGCTTTGTGACAAATATGACATCATTACTATGGACATCCACTAATTTCACTATAGTGATTTTAAAAAGTAGTAATCTCACTATTAATCATGTTAGAAACTTAATCTTTACTTTGTTGTCGAGAATATACTCCAGGCCTAATTTTCCATTCTAAATAATCTTATTCACCACTGCCATTTTGAAATATAGTGCTCTAAAGCGAAAAAAAAAATGATCACTTATTAAATTGCATTGTTTAAGAGCGAATAACTGTAAAACATCTATATCTACACAAGAATATCGTGAAATAAACAAAATTATGCATTTCGAGTAACCTAAACCATAACTTTATCTTTTAAAATAACCGAATTAATTTTTTGCAGGGCTAGATTTCTAAAAAAAATAAATATCAGAATTGTTATATTTTCGACATATGGCTCTGACTTTTATTATATCATATGAATGTAACTTGATGATATTGAGTTTGGCATAGACACGTAACGTTCTATATGCAATAATCGCAACATGATGGAAACTGTAGGAAAGAAATTTTAAGTTACTAGCCCACAGGATATTGCTATCGTATCTGGAATCTCAGCAGAGGGTTCTATTGATACAATAGTAGCATTTGGATATTATAATATGGGAATTAGACTGCGTAAGTTGCTCCATGAAGCCTTGATGAAATTATGACAGAAGGGATTTCTTAAATAGGTAAGAAAAGTAACCAAAACACCATCCCAAAATTCAGCTACGCTATCATAAAAATATAATTACCGTACTTCATGGTAGTGTGTGTTGCGAAACGTTCCAAGCTTTGTTAGAGAATGTATCCCGTATTTGCATTCTGAATCTTTTCAAGGACTACCAGGAATTCCTTCGGAGAAAATGGTGACATATCTTCATTTTATATGAGCTATGTTGATACGGTAGAGACAATTCCTGGTCTATTTAGATCTGTAGAGGAAGAATTTGGTATCTTCATCTTACTTTGGTCAAAGAGCTGATACCATGGCATTTTGATTATGATAGCGCAAAACTAAGCTAGATATCTGCTAGCTTTCTAAATGATCATGCTGTTGCAAATTGACAACCCATAGTTATATTACCACTTCGCCAAAGGAGGCTTTTCTCTTCAACTTGGAGGAAGCAGTCCATTTTCAAGAATTTCAGTTGACCAAGCATTAAGGAAAACAGACCAAACATTAAAGATATTCAACTCCACGATGGAGTAAAAGCATTCAATCTCTGTCCAGGTGCTGTGGCCAAGTATCACATAAGCAGCAAGTGCACATAAGCAGTATCACATAAGCACATAAGCAGCAGGTGCTGTGTCCAAGTATCAGCAGGGTGCAGTTGTGCATGCCTGAGAAATCTAAGAATGATGATCGGTACATAAAGAAATGATTTATCCCATGCTGACTTTGAATCTCCTAGGATACAAAAGGATGGAAACGATTCAGAGCAACTTCTTCACACATTATAACACAGTTGGAGAAATGCTTTTCATGATTCAGAAGACTTGTTGTTCTTGTTGCGGTCCACTGATGTAGTTGCTACTACCGAAATTGGAAAAGAGTTTCTAAATGTTGCGATGTCTCCTTCTTGGTGCATCTTTTAGCGGCGACCAGCATAGATCTATTTTGGATGGTGTATCTCTCTTATGATATGAAGAAATTACCGGTGTAATAGTTATAAATAAACAAGGTTATCAAATAAGAAACAGAATTCTTTAAATCAATGACTTGAAATAGGACATTGATATTTTATGGCAATATATCTGTGTAGAGCCGTTGCTAGGGGGCAAGCTGGGTGGTCGCCCCTGGCGCTGATAGTGAGAGAGCGCCGAACAAGCAAGTAAACTGAAAGGTGATGGAAAAGTATTAGCGGCGCCCTGTAAAAGTATTATCGCCCTATTAAATCAATATCTTTGTCGGTTTCCAAAGATATAGATTTGTTAAAAATTGCCTTGTTTGCTCCGCTCGCAACCCAAACGTTTAAATAAGAGCCACAACATTTTTTTACTTATTACCTAAAGAATATTAATATATATGCCTTCTTAATAACTATGTAATACACAAGGTGTGCCGAAAAATGCCTTACCTGAACGCAGGGGTGTTTCCAAAATCAGAAATGGTCAAAATCTGAAATATTTGTTCGTCGTGTTGATAATGATAAGCTTTTTTAGTTAATCCCTCTTTTCTACCCAATCGAATTAATTACGACAGTGAAAACGAAGGTATGAAAATAAGATGGGAGATAAGACACACGGAAGATGCTGTTATCGCGGGAATATTAAAACTGAAGGTAAACAAGGAGAATAATAACAGTTTTGAACTTGAAGGAGCTGTAGAATAGAGGCTTAAGAGGTCAGAACTCAACCCAATTTCGTCCTTTTTAAAAACTGACCACTACCAGTGATTTTTTTATTCCATTGACATATGAAATGTTTCCAATTTTATCACCAGAGATCCTTTTATTGGTATCATTTTTCTACCAACTATATTTCTATCGCCAGGATCTATTTTTATGTGTATTCGTATCTAGTTGTGTGATATTTTTATCTAATCATACATACAAAATATATACACACATTACATATATGTGTATCAGTTTATTTTTAATATGTTAATTAATCATAAGTAACCTTAAATTCAGAACTTTCATTCATTAAGAAATTAAGTAATTTCTTTAATTTCAAACATATGTAGTAGCCAAACTATTTTTTATACTTTAAGTACAAACATTAAACATATTCTTTACCTCCATCGATCAATATTGAGAAATTCGCAAAGAAGGCTCCTTCTGAATTTCCGTTACATTTCACAAAATATTTTTTGCCGCAAAAAAATCGAAATTATATGAAATTTTTCTGGTAACATACAGCATTAAACTACAAAAGTTTAAAATTATTACAGGAAATTAATGCTGTCACTCATTTCGAACATTTGAAAGCACATAATTTCTAATGTATTTAAATTTCATTTCTTATAGATAATATGAAATGTAAATAGTTGTGAAGAACATGGAGAAAATTCCATCAAAATTCACATAAGGTAGAGTAACGGAGTTAGACATGGAGTTAGTGAATGCGGGTAGTGGCGTTGAAGAGGTCTGGACTTACTGGGCATAGCGATAATTTCAGAAGTCGGGCCCTGGCCCTGAGACCCTAGAAATGGGGTTCCGAAGTTTTGCCAACGGGTCCCTTCTATTTGTTATTAAACATAGATCTGTTAAACGTTAGGGGTGGCGTTGAAAAGTCCGGAGACCCTGAGCGCAGCGGTGTTATCAGAAATCGGGCCCTGGCTACGTGGAACCAGAAATGGAGTCCTAAAATTTTGGGGTCGGCTTCATTCTATTTCTCTTTTTACCGTGGAGTTTTGGATGTAGATGGTAACATTGGAAAGCTCCGGGTCTCCTTTGTACATCAGTGATGTCAGAGTATTGATACGGGACCTGATGCTCCAGAAATGAGGTCCCAAAAATTTAGGCTCGGGTCTTTTCTATTTGCTTATAAAACACGGAGTTCTTGTATGAGCATGGTAGCACTAGAAAGGTCGAGGTCGTTTGAGCTCAGTGGTAATGTTAGAAATCGGGCACTGACTAGGCAGCCTCAGGAATGGGGTCCCGAAATTTTGAGCTCGGCTCCATTCTATTTCTCTTTTTAAGCATGGAGTTGTTGGATATATGTTGTGGCGTTGGAAAGGTTCGAGTCTCCTGAACATAGCAGTGATGTCGGAAACCGGGCCTAAGACAGAAATGGAGTTCCAAAGTTTTGTCCTTGGATTTCTTCTATTTGGCTATTAATATGGAGTTGTAGGACGCAATTGGTGACGGTCTATGTTTAATAAACGAATGTAGAGAACCTGAGCCCTAAATTTCAGGTCTCCATTTCTGGGTCCTCAGGGCTAGGGCCCGGTTTCTAAAATCATCGCTGTGTTAAGAAGATCCTGATCTTTCCAACGTCACCACTCACTTCTAGGAGTATAAAAGGGATACTGCGCAAAACTTCGCGACCCCATGTTTTGGGCCTCATGGCCGGGACCCACATGACCGACATTACCCGATTTCTCACATCACCATTGTGCTCAGGGGACCCAGACCATTCCAACGCCACCACCTGTGTCCACCAACTCTATGTATAACACGGTTTATCTAGGAGAACCGACTCCATGCTCTTTCCATAGTTATTCTCCAAGTGGATTTGTATACAACCAAAGTTAGTTTTGTAAAGTTTAAGAGAAAGACCAAAATAAATCTCTCGAAAACAGCTCTTATTTGTAAAAAAAATACATAATGATTGCTTTTCGCTGTTGCAATGGTTTGCCCAGTTTGTTTAAAAAAATAAGCATAGCATAACAACAAAAACGGTTTGTTTTATATGTAAAAAAAAAAAATGCTTGGAAAGTTGAGTGTAGGAGAGGCACCGAATTCTACTTCGCCCCAGGCGCCGAAATCTCTAGCTACGGCTCTGTGTCTGTATGTTGTTTATAATCACTTACTGCTTTAATACTGTCTCAAAAATAACAATACTGCTGTGTAAACTTTCATACTCGGTTTAACAAAGCTTACTATGTAAGAATAAACACCCAATGTAATGAAATCCCTTACGGCCTTTTGCTCTTGTAAACCCAGAGACGCAATAAATGATGACTACATAAGTAACACCATTCTTCCAATATCAATATTACCATTCATATTATATAATGAAAGTCAGAGCCTTATATTAACAATGTTACATCTCTGACAATTTTTAGAAACCTACACCTAGCGCTCCACAAAATGAATTATTTCCGTTATTTTTAGGACACAATCATGGTTCAGGCGTCATCTTGTGTAAATATAACTATTTCATAGTTATTCACCATTAAACAATACAATTCAATGCGTGGTAAAGACCTCTCCACACTTTCAGGTACTGTATTTCAAACTGGCAGTAATGAATAGGATTTTTTAGTATGAAAATTTAGACCTGGAGTATAATCTAGAAAACGAAATAAGGATTAAATTTCTATCTTGATTCATAGTGGAGTTAGTATCTTTTAAATTCGCTATGGTGAAATCAGCGTGTATTATTATTTTGATGACGTAATATTTCTATATAGCTGTGTCTGACGAAAGCCGACCAGGAAGTTTTGAGGTAATGAATCACATATCTATTGAAAAGTATTGAGCGGTTTTGCCTTCCGAAATTGTACCGTTGACCAAATTTTGGGTATCTGGCTCATGGACTATATTGCATATTTCAAACCTATATGTGAAACAAAAGCTGACAAGACTGTACTCAATGCAATATTGGAAACTAGGGACCGTACAGTATTAAAAGCATAGATACACAACTCAATTTTGGATGTGTATTTGATGGGCATTTTGTCTGTGATACCAGAAAAATTACACTTCTTCAACTAATGCCTCCTACTCATAACATTCTGAACATTGTGTTCAATGCATTTTTTGTAGCATTCACTTTCTATAACATATTATATTTTGTACGTAGCTTACTAGCAAGAATACGCTTGACCACCTTGCTCGGGAGTGTCATTGAGATATTTCTATAGTAGTATGAAGAATATTGCCTTGCTGTTATTGTCGTTGTATGGTTGAAATTAAACTAATGAGCAGAGCATAATTAACATTAGGATTTTAATAATTATTTTTTAATTATGAATATTTATTATTAGTAGTATGCAGGAGAACGGAGAGAATTAGCTGGGTCGATCGAAAAACGAATAAAAGGGTGTTAGAAATGGGGGAACAGGACAATTTTAGATATTATTGAAAAGAAGAAAATAAACTAGTTGGGGCGACAGGAAAAAGATGGAGTGAACTAAGGAAATGAAATGAAATCTTTGAGTTTTACGTCCCACGGTTATGCCGGTTAGGCTAAAGGAGACGGTGATGATGAGTAATGAATGAAATGGTGGAATGAAGAATGTGGGAGGAAACGGGAGAACCCCGAGAAAACCCACGCACACGGTGTTTGTCCACCACAAAGTTCACTTGGCGGGGGCTGGGATCGAACCCGGGACCCCAAGCACCAGAGGTGAACGCTCTACCACTGAGCCACTGCGGCCCCGAGTGAACTAAGGAGGCTACAGTTGATAGACAGTACCAAAAAAGAGCAATTTTTCGTGAAGACGAAGAAATTGACTGAAAATCGTAGAATTTGAAAGCTTCTAAACATAATATGGAAAATATGTATACATTACCTAGGTATGTTTTAAAGATAACGTACAACTAATGCCAACCGTTGTTAGCTTGGATCTAACGTGCTCTGTCAAAAGCACTTTCTATGCCTCTTACTAAAATTTCGGTTTCTAACTTCTGAGTTTCTCGTTTGATATTAATCTTAAGCTCTTGTATGGTTCTGGAGTTATCAGTCTACATAGTTTTTCAGATAACTCAAGCGAAAGAAATCTGCAGCTGTTAAATCTGGCGGGTATGATGGAAATGTAAAATGAGAGAATCATGAAATCATGCTGTAGCAAAAAAAAAAAAAAAAAAAAAAAAAAACCCTTACGAATGCCATAGTTCGTTGACTGGTGCGAGCAGTTACTCCATCTTGGAACAGTATATCTGGTTGTTTTTTCACTTTTTTCTTAAAATAATCTCATTATCGTCCGATATTGAAGATCATCCATGTTAACGGCATCTTCTTTATCGCTTTCAAAGAAGAATGAACCTTTGTGAGGTAACCTCACACTTCACAATACACCTAACCGGATGCATTCAACGTTTAATATGTCTCTTAAATTAAATGAACTCCATATATTGTAGTTTTATTTATTCGCGTGCCCAGATAGATTAAAGTAAGCGGCGTGATCGCTCGTTATGAAGTTGTGAGTGAATTCGTTTTGGGTTGATGCGAACTCTTTAAAACTAAGAATATATTCTACTTGATTTTGTAATGTCTGTGGTTTTAACTCGTGTGCCAATTGTAGTTTATAAGGGTAATGGTTTAACTCTCGTAAAATCCTTTACAAGAACCATCTGCTCATATCTAATTATTGGTAACGTCTTCTCCTGGATGTTTTGAGATTTTTCTCAACGATGTCTTGCACACGCGTAGTGTCTTCAGGTTTTCGGACTGAAAAGCGTCTTTCGGCACATGTAAGATCTCGGACATTTCCCATTGCTGAAAGTGTTCCACCAATTGGTGAATTGTTGCTGCGCTGGGTGCATTCCGAACATAAGAAAAAATATATTGTTGCTGTGTTAACACAGTTGAATCTTGCCTTTAAAAAAAAAAAAAAAAAAAAAAAAAAAAACTGAATGGCTTTTTCTTTTTCGTTAGTCCGTGAGTCTTTCCCTTATGAATTATACAGAGTTTTGCTTTTTAACCCTATAAAGAAAAGGAAAAGAATATGAAGAATAAAAACATTGTTTAACATCTATATTTTACCGTTAAATATGTTCTAATTTTTATAATACGAAGATAATCTTAAAATAAGATCTTTTATTTTTATTTTTTAGAAGTGCAAACTAACCTTTATTTTCAGTATTGTATACGCCAGTTTAAAGTTTGTACATTTATTTATTTTAATGCATAATCGCCATTTCAGTTCGTGGATTTTCGTAGGCGTTTTGGCAGTTTTTGTATGTCCATGTCATCCCAGTTTGGCACCAAGTATTTCAGAAAGCGTTGAATTTCACCTTACACTTCGTCATTATTACTGAAGCGGGTTTGCTGAATATTCTGTCAATTCAGAAAATAGATGGTAGCCACTTTGAGTCAAGTCCGGACTATAGGATGGGTGCGTGACTATAACAAATTAACGCCGCTTCTTTCTTTGTCGTGTATTTCAGTGAACATTTTTTAAATTTAAACATGACAGTTTCATACTTTTTTGCTTCGAGAAACCGAATAACTGCATAAATTTCCGCACTTGACAGTAGCACCAAGCGAGAGCTTCATTGTAATCAAATGCCAAGCAAAGACTGATTGTCTCATCAAGGTATACGTAGCCTTGTTTCGAAGTTGGGAAGAAAATGCCGCATTGGAAACCTTATTTCTGACATTACCCTCGTATTTTAAACCTGCTATAATTTTGTTTCATTTTGAAATAGTCATAAAATAACTTAGTGCATGGCACTATGTGAAGCAGAAACAATTCACCTAAGACTTTGAAAAGTTCAATAGAAAGAATTTTCTTTATTCTTGATTCATATAATGTTTTCTGAAGCATTACCGTATAAACACATGGGCAACGTGAGCCATGGCCAGTTTCGGCAGTTTTAGGAAGCAACCAACAACTTCGAACAGTTTTACACCAAATCAAATCAACTATAATTTTATCAACTGAAACTGACAGTTATATATAATGTTACTCTGTATATTTTATCATTTCTAATTAAACATTCATTATTCGCTTCACTGTCCCAAAATTTCTACAGAAGTATTTATTTATTTTAATGGAATGGTAGTTTTTAATGACCCAAAATGGCAAATATATTAAACACGGCTCTGGTCTGAAGTCTGCCAAATCATCAGGTATTGTAGTATATGTACTGAGGGAAGTATTGTACCCCAATGTCCCAGCATTAGTTCTAACATCACTGTAGGCAGTATTTTTTATCTCACATAGTGTTGGTATCAGAGAGGGAACAATAACAAGCAATTAATTAATCGCGTTCGTCTTGGTCGAAGGATTGTAGCCAAGACACTAAGACAAATGGGCAAAATTATTGCTGAAGGGCAAGATAATTTGAGTTCACTTTCATACAGAGATACTAACAAACGACTGAAAGTTTCCAAAAGTGTTGAGTCCAGATTCTATTAAGTACTCTGATATGGAATCCTTAAAACTTATGAAGTTCGAATAAGTTAATTAGAGCTGAAGCGGCAGAAAACACGTATGTTGTTTTTGATAAGAGATGAGAACAGAAATTTATGTAGACATAATATTTTAATAGATACGCAGTTCAGTTTCATTTCCTCTTCATATATTTTTTTAAGGAAAATATATCTACATTGGTTTGTTATTTTTCTCAAGTGCGGAATCATGAAACGTTTATCATCTGAAATAGATATACTTTCGCTCTAAAATAAAATTTGTCATCCAGGACAAAAGAGAATCGGTGTTTCGTTAGATTGGTCAGTTTCATTGATTCAGTATCCACTCTGTGTAAACAATACTTATCTCGGATCAAGCGAACACTTTAACGACCGATAGCAGCCTCGCATTATGGTTCCTACGTGTCACGTAACTATATATTGGTGGCGAATCAAATTGAACTCTGACTCTAATAGCTCCAGGAGAATTTATAACATCATTCCAACAAGTACAAGGCTACATGTTATTAGATAGAATGTTGAGCAAAGTGTATAACAGAGCAATGATTGGCATTAGCAGCTAGACTTATCATTCGCACCTCAGTTCCGCATCGTAGAGGATTTTTCCCAGTTGAAGGATTTCTTTTCTTTTTTTCTTTTTTTTTTACAAAGTGGGAAATAAATATTTTTTGTGCCGTATATTTTCTCTCAAAAGTGAAGTTAATTTTTATTTCATTTCATTAAATTACACAAATTTTCTGAATATTTTCCAGATAAAACTTTAAATTAAGCATAAAGGCTTACGTTATTAGTCATTACGTCTCCGTAATATGCGCATTTCATTCAACCTTAGAATTATCTTACAAAGTAAAACATTTAGGCAACTATACTAAACTTACTTTTATCAATTGTTTATATCATTATAGATACATTAATGAATTGCTTACTGATGAGTAAGAACAAAATTCTTTTACACGTTTTTGAAAAAAAATCGTAGGAACAAAACTTTCCAGAAAGAGTAGGGAGAAGTAGGATAACAGAATAAAATAATCTAGGTGTTGTTCGACAGAGCTTTTTGGGGTCTACTCAGAACTAGTTTCAATTTCACTATCTTTGTTTCCGTTCCAAAGTTATTCAATGCTATTCGGATTTTCTGGTTTGCTTTATTTTCCATTTTCTTCCCTACTAAGACATTTTAACAAAACCAACTACTGGAAAATATCTCGTGAAAAATGTGCTTTTCTTTGGTGTACAAAGCAACCAAAAGTAGATCAAAAACAAATTGATACGAGAGTGGATCACGATGCAACGCCTTTAGTGCACATAGTCCTGGGTCCGATTAATTTCAATTACAAACATTTAATTTCACAATTATTCATTTTCTTTAATCATCCATCTTCTTTAAACTAACGAGTATAACCGTGAAATGTTAAACAATAACAACAAATCATTTTTATAGAGCATCAATCTAACAGAACGTTACAGCGATTGAATAGGCAACTCGAATAACCGGCGTATCTATCTTTGAAGTTTTCGAATATGTTCCACGTTTGGTACGGCGGAGTATGTAATGCTGTGTACGGTAAAATGAAAGTTTGTAAAGCGAGTGTTGATTAGGTGCTACTGAACATCACAGGCTATAACGAGTAGCGAATGATGACAATTCTGGATCACCTGGCAATATAACGTGTTTCTTTAAGGCATGGTTCAGCCTGAAACAAAGTATGCGATCATGAAATGGAAACATATCAATTCTCCACCTTAAAATGAATTATAAGTGACTAAATCTGCGAAAAAAGTGAAGTGACTGTATTCTGTGAAACACAAGGGGTTATACTGGTAGAATGTCTAACAGATGGGATCTGAGGGAATGCTGTAACGTACAAACAAATATTAGTAAACTTGAATTGTGCGAATCATGACAAACGCCCTAATGATGGAAATGTCAAATTCCTTAATGACACCGCACGCTCCTATGTTGCTGCTTCTGTTTGTGAGAAAATCGAGATGCGCTCTCGCTTGCGCGGTACGATCTTGAACTTGCATTTTCATGAGATCATTTTTTGACCCAATAAAGTAATTTCTTGCCGACTAAGTTTTCAATTGCAACGACGAGATCAAATCGATTGTGTGGAGACGTCTATACTTTTAAGAAACGAAATTCTACGAAAGGGTGTTTTGAGATTTGTATCAGAATGGAATAAACTTGTTGAGAGAATTGGTGGCTATGTTTTGAAAAATAACTGCATTATGAACCTTTTGTACATATAGGATAGTTCGTCAAGTTATGAACAAACTTCAGCTGGTGATTTCTCTAAGGATTAATAGCAAATGGTCTATACGAATATATACGTGATAACAGCACTAAACTGGAGAAATACAGGGTTTTCAAAAATACGATCACTAGATGATAGGAACGCCCGTCGTACAAGTCATGTGACAGATCGTGTTCACTGAACAGTTTCTACCTGAGGGATTATGTCCTTGTATCCTCGCGAAAGACGTCTGTCATTCCCAAGGTTACAATAGTTAACCTTGTTACTAGTATATCTACTTAAAATTGAAAGTAGGTCTGATTAGGTCATTAAGAAGTCCATCAAACAACATCCAGAATATTTCTTTTCGTTATTCTATTTATCCTCACTTTTCCTGGTTAGTTAATCAGTGAACCCTACTTTTTGTCTTTTTACGAGAAAAATAAATTATCATGCAGTAGAGTTAATAATGGCATATGGACAAATCTTTACAGACATTGTCGAAATGTTGAACGAAAGAACTCACCTTCCTACTATATCGGAGAAACTATTATATCCTTTACTATATTATAAAAAATAACGTCAATGACATGCTATAGAATCATAATGCTATTTGTTAATACAATATAATGAAATGACCTTCTACTATATGATTTTTACACTTCGAATAAGAATTTGTTTTACAAACTATTTTATATTAGCATTTGAACAAATAGAAAATATCTCAATCCCAATATTGTTAATAGAAACCCACGAAATATTAACAAAATTATCGAAATTCTTAAAGAAATTATTCGGAAATAACTGTTCAACCAGTAAACTACTTTTCTCAGAATTAAACGAGAGAAATAATTTATACACAATTTAAATACATTTTTAAGAAGTTTTAAACTTCAATTAATAACAACCTTCCTAGAGTAGAAACAAAATTATTTGAAAGATATGTAAAAATTAACTTTACGAGTAAACAACCTCTTCAGTATTTTTTTGTTAGGAACGAGAATTTCAAATCATAATGTTATTAAAATATATCCATGTTTTGAGTATGGTCAAAAGCATGCGAGAATACTTTTGAGGAAACCTCATTTTCGAATTCTGTCCTCCAGTGAATTCTTCTTGTTACAATGCATATAGTATTGTGTTACTTTCCTGTTTGTTAATTAGATTATGCAACTTTAATTTCACCCAAGTTCATACTTACTAGATCTTTTATATTTAGGGAATTTGTTGTTATAGATCACACACACACACACACACACATATATATATATATATATATATATATATATATATATATATATATATATATATATATATATACATATAAGTGTAAAAAGAAAAACGTAAGTCACCATTTTATAAATAATGCTTTTATAAAATGCAATACAGTACAATGAAGAAAATAAATAAAACACACCAAGAAGATATAAAGGTTTTGCTGGAGTAACAAGAGTAAACTTGCTTTAAAACATTGGACTCTCTTGATGATTGGGGGTTGCAGCTAATGCTTTTAGGAGTAGTTCTCTCATTTTACCCCACCAAAAATTATTCATATTGTTCTACATTATCTTTGAGGAAAATTTCTACCTGAGTAAAATACATCTACATTAATAATCTTCTTTATTATCGTATTTGAATCTTGGCTTCGTTTGCTATTTAAATCTAAATATCATGATTAATTTCTAGTTTCATATGCTTAATTCCTTCGATCATTCGACAAACAACTACAAAATAGATAGTAGTGTTTCCTCTGTTGAAATCTTCAACTGAGCCTTTCTAGTTGATTCCTTATTAAATCTCTAATTATATTGCATCTCACCATCACAAAATAATAAATAATAACCATAAAACCTTTTCCTCATTCTGCCAAGAGATTCTTGATTAGAAGTGAACTCTTGTATACAGTTCTCTTGTTTCTTGAGGATAAACGTTTCAAACGTCAAAACGACGTGTTAACTTTTCTCCTCCTTACCAAGTATTCTAATCAAATTTCAACTTCCATTTTTTCTTTGACAGTGACAACAAAAGTATGTTTTGTTAGTTAATACTAACTGAGAAATTCTTATTATGAATATGACTAAAACATGGAAAACAGCGTACAGGTACTGGAATTAGAGGAGCTGAAAAATATTATATTTTACTTAAAACATAATTTTATAAAGATGTGAAATCAGAATATGATATAATATCATAGACAGTACAAACAACATACCCAATTTTCAAATACTCTTGCCTTAGGATAAGTATAAAGAACGTAGGCCGACTTTCCAGGTAATGTCTTTTTCTTCTATGAGGGTTAGAGCAGAAACTTAACATTCCGAATGCGATTTTACTTGAATACATCATATAAAACATAGGTTTTTAGTATTTAAAAAACTAAAGGTTGAAAACTAATTTTCTTTCCACATTTTAAATGAAAGCAATTATTTTATCTCTTTTCTTCTAGTTCCACCAATGATTTGGATTCCAAACCAATTGATTGGGGCTTACGAAGGACAAGATATTACTCTAGAATGTAACTCAGAAGCTTTTCCAAAATCCATTAATTATTGGAAAAGAGAAAAAGGCGATATTATTGTTTCAGGTACGTATACATCACTTTACTCTTACACTGTAGTAGATTAGGATTTCATGTTAATAATAACTATTCCAATTTAAAGAAAGAATATTTGAGTATAAACACTCCCAAATGAACTGTACGGACGTACTTAGTTCTTCAATAAAGGTCTAAAATTAACATTAGTATAAAACTAATGAAGGAAATAAAAGAAAACTTTCCAATTATAGCAGTTTGCTCAAGTTTATGATTTACGGTAAGTTTTCGTAATCTTGTGTTCTTTCCTGTGTTTCTTTTCTGATGTCTCATTTTCTTTCCTCGCATAAGGATATAATAATATTTTATAGATGCCTCAGTTTACTCATAATTTCATCATGTACTATACATCTGCAATATGTACATCATATAAAGCGTTGAGAGCACAAGGGAGTCAAGTCCAATTACCAAAGCTGAGTGAAAAAAAAAGATCTAAAATTTGAATATTTCGTTTAAATACATGTGAAAGCAAACCTTGCTATATAGCAATTATTGTCAATATCTGGGCATGCGTTTTTAAGCTCTGAGAGGAACATCAGGTAGTAATCTTAAATGTGAAATGTGTTCAAAATGATCAAAAGAAGACTTGAATGTTTTTCTACACTGAGCGCCCAATATAAGAGACTAAAAGAGTGGCCCTCGACTGCTTGGGAACTTCGGTCTCAGGTCCATATATTTTCACTGCCTGCGGCCTCGCACCTCTTATTTCAGTCTTTGGAAAGTCTAAATACCAAATTCCATTTCTGTAACCTTAAGAGATTGCGATATTTGACAATCCAATTTTAACAATCACAATTTCCATTTGTTTTCCTTCCCGTTATTTTCTGCCCTTACATTATCAACATTTCAATTACCTAGCTTAAGCGGTTTGGTATGGACGTTGATCAGTCAGTCAGAACATATTCTTTATGCACAGTGCACATACAGATAAGTAGTAAGGTTAAAACTACGAATGTTAAGAACTCAACACTGCAGCCTTCGACAACAAACGGTAGGTCGATCATGTGATCATTTCTCTTAGCTTATGGTCACAGTGCATCCGATTTTGACTGTTTTTACACTGACATACACTGACGACATCGATAAAACAAATTCATTGAGAAGTTTTAGTTATCATAGTGCCGCCGAGACAGTCTGAAGAATACGGTAGAACACCGATCGGGAACCAAAAAAAAAGTTTCTGTCGTCAGTGTAATGATGTCACATTCCGGGATACTAATGCACCCATCCAATCAGCTGTTCTGTAAATGCTTCGTTTGAGGAACATCGGGAAAAGTAGAGAGCCTTTCCATGGCCTGCCCAATTCCCGGCGCTAAACTTAATTAAACAACTGTGGACCATTTTGGAGATACGAATCCCTCACAGATTGCCGCCTCCATTCTATCTTAGGAAATGAGAGATGCACTTCACGCGGAATTGTGTAATACTCCACTTGTTCTCATGAGTTCTATGATTCCATTTCATGTCACATCAGAACTGTTTTGAGAGCGAAAGATGGTCAATGCTGTAGTATTCTTGTAAGTTGCACTTTTTAAAGGTGTTTATATTATTTTAATAACTATCTGTATGTAATTGTTGAATTACTTTATATAATATATTTTTAGATTATACGTCGAATCTTTCAGCAATCTATTCCACATTTAGAATCTTTCGCAACTATCACGACCATAGGAAGCACTTAGATCTGGACTGTAAAGCATATATCGTCTCCTATTATAGCGAAGTAATCACGAGTAGTGATGCGACTGGTAAGCGTCAGCACAGGGCCCAGTGAAAAGTAGGATATTGAGACCGAGAGCATTACAAACCTGACGTCATGTTTCACGCTTGGGAGAACGAGCTGTGGATCATATGCTATGCTTGGCGCCTGCCACAAATGAACATGGTCTCTGGTTTTGAGATAAAGTCAATGATGACTCATCCGATATCACACATTTCCAGTCATCAGCAGTCCATGCTGCGTGTTCGCAGCACCATAGGTATCGTGCTAAAACCATGAGGCCGTTTATCAGTTATTCCGCCCGTTCCATTCGATCCTGTATGTCCATATCATGTACCACACTGCGGATGGCGGTTGTTGACAGAAACTGTGAAGTGTTGTTTAAATTGTTCCATGGCATAAACCGCTGTCACACGACGATTCTGAATGACACTCCTGTTCAATGATTGACAGGATATGCCAGCCAGGGTTTTCTTCCGACCACTGTTTCTCCTGGCTGATATAGTTTTGCTGTGAGTTTTATAGGCCATCATCACCTTGTACGTTGTCCCTTGCGACATCCACATCCGTCATGCTTGCACCGTATAACCGAGGGTCAATAACCTGGTCCCTTTGGAAATCAGAGAGATCACCTATTTTATGCTATTAGCGTCTGCACATCTCAACGCAAACCGCCGTTCTACTGCTCCTCACATAGTACAGAGCTTCTTGTAACTACACCAGCAACAGCGTGGTGTTGTGATACCCGTTTAACCGTTGTCAACCTAGATATCTGACGTGTTTTGAAATCCAAGTATACACGCGTATACTGATGGAATGTTCTTTCCATCTGAAAACAAACCAGGCACCACATGAGATATAGCAATTGTAAGTAATTAAGAACATTATGACCAAGGTGAATAAAAACTAGTATTATAGTAAGAAAGCGTGATAAGAATGTATAACACAGTATAACTGAAATGGAATTTAGAGTCTCTTTGGGCATTGAAGCTACATAAGAAGTGAACCTACATTTTAACGTAGAATCTCAAACGCCGTAATGGGTATAATCATCAAATAAAATGAGTGAGAAGAGAGGAACATAATTTGTTACTTCAGATATGATGATTTTCGTAGTATTCCATCACGAAATTAGTTCCTAGTGCCTTGAAACCGGGACGACATTTCGGGAGTCAGGAGTACAATTTCTCCCTCCCTTCAAATTGGAGGTTTGTATTCATACGGTTTAGTCAATAGGATAATAAAATGTGAATGTAATACATTAAACTATACGTTTATCAGAGAATCTTCACTCCCTCGCAACAAAAGTCTGAAATGACGCTGCTATGATATGGTTTTTATCAAACGGAGAGAGTGAAACTACATATATAATGAGTGTAGTAGAATTATGTGAGGAACGCTATATGAATCAATATTAACCATTGCTTTCGTTTAAACATTGAACAGTGTATTGAAGTACTTTTCATTTTAATAATTAATAATGAGAACTTTTCCTGCAAACACCAATTATCTTCTGCTAACCTGTTAGTATTTCTATCAGCTGATTTATACATGAAAATAAATTTTGAGATTTTCATTGAGCTTATTGTTTAAGCAAGTCACGACACATGTGACATCTAACAGTTCATGTAACGTTGTTGTTGACACGAACACTGTACTACTGTGAATTCTACGGTTTGTATTAACGAGAATTTTGCGTGGTTCAACTCATTAAGGCGTTTAGCTATTAGAAACACATTCACTTTTTCGTACCAGTCTGACTTGCTAAGAAATCAACTTAATGTAACTTCCTTTTTACCGATCAGTTTATTTTATTTTATTATTCTGTAACATAGAAATTACGAAAAACTACAAACTTTAATCTATCTTCTCAACAGATTTTAATCACACTCATAAATTTAAAAATGTTGTTTTGTGCAGATTAACAATCATTCAAATGAATGAAAAGAGAAGTGACATTCCAAAATTTCGTTCGTAACTTCATATTTAACTGTCATCTCAAATTTATAACCGGAAGTTTTTATATAAAAAAATATGTGTATTAAAAACCTACAATAAATTACAAACTTCACTTTTAACTCTTGTACGAAAGTTCTAAAAAAAGAACACTGGCATCACTGAAAAATTATTATAAATAAAATAAGGAGATAGTTAGTTTTATGTTTAACATCCCTTTTAACACTGAGTGCATATGAGTTTGAATCCTGCAGCTTATAGTACAATCCGAACCACATTAGCTCCTACCTAAAATCGAACACGAAGTTTCCTTTGTCAAGAACGCGTACACTAACCATGATACGAGCTCGTGAGATTTCGACTGAGGATGTTCATTTATAAAAATACTTGATCTTAATTATCGTACAAAGTTCTTGTGTTTACGCAATCTATGATAATAAATTGATGTAACTGCAAAAACTAATAAGAAATGATCGCAATTATGATATTGAGTTTTTTAAATGCCAGTCTATAGAACTTTTATTTAGATTTGCCTAGAAGCATACAATAATTAGGGCCACGTTCAATGTTCTAATTCATGAAACTTTCAGTTTATAAGTGATTTTTATGTCATCAAGTATGAAGCTGCAAAACGCGTACACTGTTAAAGATCAGTGAACCAGTTAGAAGAAAATCAGCTCTAGACTACAAACAGCTATTCAATTTAACTGCAAGAATAGAGCAATTAATAATGTAAGAACTAAGAATAAATCTTAAAATATAGTCTTATTTAAGAACAATTGGGCATGGTACGTCTTTTTTAAAGGTCATATTCTGAAACTCAAATAAACTGTTTTAATACTTTGGTTTGAAAAATCATCTCAATTAGCCAAATACGGTTTACATTTGTTACCGTTATGTACTAGCATGAATATATGGTCACAGTGGGGAACGTTCGATATTTCAAACTGTATGTGCCACCACTTTAGTGTTATTATTCTCGTACGTCTACCTAGCTTTCAAAGACATATGAATCATATCCTAACGCACTTTGAACTGCTTCTAGGTTAGAGTCCTTTAGTGGCAGCAATTGGAAATTGAATTATTTCCCTTCCCCAAAAATGCCAGCTCCTAAGCAGGGGCGTCATTTAGGGGGGCAGGGAGGGGCAATTGCCCCCTCTGAGTTTGAGATTTTTATAGATTTTATCAATAGAATAGTAACAAGTCAGTAAAAAACGCCGAATTTTACTCATATCAAGGGGTCTTGCCTCCCCAAGCAAAATCTGAAATGACGCTCCTGCTCCTAAGATAGGCGTATTATTCTTACCTTTCCAATTTTGTAGTTATATTTTATACTGTAAATATTTATACTGGAAACACAGTTTTAACTGTTTTGTCTGTTTGACTGCTTCTTCTATATTAACTTAATAAAAATAACTTTAATTTAACTTACCCTTTTGGTCAAGTTAGGCCCTTATGAGTACATTTGTTCGTTATGGTAGACATTCTTGTACTTATGTTTCTCAAGTTTTACAGTTTGTCAAAGATTTCACAGTACACAAATGAACACTTTGGAAAGCCAGTAGAACATTCGTTAGGTTTCATTGACAAACTTCCAGTATCAGTAAGATAATTACAATACAACACTTAGAAGATTGACGGAAGTTTTCACTTTCTGAGGGCAAACTTGCTTTTTGAACTTCACTTCATCATCTTTTCTTTCACATTCATCTTCATTTGCGCTTCGGCCCTAGGTTACCTTCTTATGATGGTGGAATCTGGCATCACTAACGGACAATCGATTCTCGGTAGATATATAGAATTACCAGCCTCAGTTTCTACAAACGCAAGCACTTCGCTTGCTCAAGCAGCACCCGTTGGACTTTCCAGTCGCACTAGACATTTCTCATGGGGAAGTCAACCGGTAGCGACTTCATTTAGGGATAGACATCCATCCACTGATTCTACCCAGTCTGCAAAAAAATTCCGCGGTGGATCCCATTCTAACATTCAACCAATTCATGTCGACAACGCCATGGACACGGGACCATCATGTTCAGGATCATCATCAGCTTTTCTCGGCAGAACTCAAGACCCGGTTTATAATTTTCTAATTACTGATTTTGACTTTAAATACACGCATCCAAAGATGATCTTTCTGCAGATCATTAAATACGTCCCACATGCTAATGTTGAGCAAATAGTTCACACTAGAATGGCTATATCATAAATTCAAAAGATCCGAAATTTGACACCTACTTGAGAAACAAGGCACCCTATGAAATCTTTGGGGAAAATGCCAAACTTACTAAGAAAACGGATTCTAGGTTCAAACAACCTCCATCTCCGAAGAAGATACAAATGCTGTCTGAGGTCATTCGTGGTGTCCTACCTGAATTTACAGATATTGGTGTTCGTGAAGAACTTGTTCAAGAGGGCATCAATGTTGACAAACGCATTTTATCGAGAATAATTCAGGGCCTACTTATATGGTTCGGGTATTATCCCAAAACCAACAAGCTATTGATCACTTATAAGCCCACGGTGTACCCATTTACAAAAGGATCCATAAGGTAGAACCGTCAAAAACTCCTGGACCAGTGCCTATCAGATGTGAGAATTGTCAAGTTTATAATTCTCAATTTACAAACTTCTGTCCTAATCAACCTAAATGTGGTTATTGTAGTGAACAACATAACACTAGGCTGTGTAAAAACCAACAGCAACCTCTAAAATGTGCCACGTGCGGAGACTCACACTCCACTTACAGCTATTGCTGCAAGGCAAAACCTCAGGCAGAACCTACTCGTCTAGAGTTTACAGCACGCCTCCGAAGTTTTGACAAGCCAACGCCACCAGCGCAATTAATCTTACACCCTGTCAGTGTTGAGGATCTTCTCCGCTGTTTGACTATAGTGCTTCAAAACTTCCTTCCTTCTCAACGTGATCATATCCTTTGCACTATCAGTGACACAGCTAAATCATTCTTCAATATCAATCTCCATGCTACCTACTCCAGACAATATGCTCATTTTCAAATCGCACCACTTGAAACAACCGTATAAAACCATGGCACTTGTATTTCTCATTATGACAAGTACGAATATTCTATTTCTTAATATTCGATCGTTTCTACAACATAAACTTCTACTGAAACAGCTACTGCTAGAGGAACACATTGATTTATTTGCATTAAATGAAACTCACTCAAACCTACCACAACAATACGTCCACCAGGTTATCAAATATATCGCAGCTATTCAGGGCACGGTGCAAGAGCACAGAGTGGGATCGCAATTGGGTTTTCCCCTAAGGTATTGTTTCGTCAATATCATCCACAAATTTTCATCAATCATCTGGAGCATCTTCCTTTGTCACTTTATTACCCACCACTTGTTATCAATATCGCTACAATCTATATACGGCCGCGACATCCGATCCCATTTGATTTTCTTCATTACATAGCACATAACTTCCGAAATGTTATAATCTTGGCCGATATGAACATTCATAGTCGAGGCGACCGACAGAAACAACACTTCTTTGACTATGTAACTCAAAATTTGAATTTACATGCACATAGTTTACCTAGTTCTTCACGAGCAATTAGTCAAACAACACCCGATGTAGTGATAACGTCTTTTAAACTAGTCAGTGACTGCACTGTACAAATTCTTGACACTATAGGCAGCAATCCTGCACCAATTAAGCTAACGTAGACTAGAGGCCGTTACCCACAGTCTAAACCGAATACCGTACTGTCAAACGATATGATCGAGCAAACTGGAGCACATATAGGCAGAATATTGACAGAGATATTACGGATATTTCTGCACCGAGTAGCAAACACTAATTATATAATACTCACTGAACTTACTGGCACCTTAACAAACGCACGTGTAAGTATTCCTGAAGACAAAATATGTGCATACAAACCAAAATTGCCACCTCAATATCTTGCACTTGTAAAGCACTCACGTCACCGAACTTGTAATGTGCAAGAGCTCCTTTCCACAGGAAATGGCAAAGAGCAGTTAGGAACTACCTTATTGCATACGAACGTAAGTACTGGATTAGTACTTGCAACAAACTGCGAGACGAAGTACATCCAACCCGATACTGGAAGAAATTTCATCAACTAACAGGTAAAAGTACAATAAATACGTATCAGCTTCAACTTAATGGTATGCTACTTCACACTGATATCGATAAGGCAAATGCTTTCTCTGACCAATTACAGACAGTTTTTACTCCATCAGAATCGCCTTGCCGTGATGAGCGGATTGATCTCTCCACCGTCTGTTCTCTACAACCATCTACATCACATCACATTCATCACAATCATCCTCTTACAAGATCTATTATACCGAATGAATTTCATCAACTCTTAGTAGAAAACGAAACACAGCACCAGGCCTTTCTTATAGGATGATAAAAGAATCACTTGCCTCTTTTATACCATATTAATTTCCGTTTATAATTTCATCCTCTCAACTAGTTATTACCCGTTATAGTGAAGGTTTCCAAAGTATGTATGTTCAATAAACCAAATAAGCCCATTTATAGTGTCAGTTCATATCGGCCGATTCAGTTGACCTCTGTATTTAGTAAACTATTCGAAAAGATTCTAGAAAATTGACTTCATACACATCTAAAAGCATATGATCTATTGCCAATACATCAAGCAGGTTTTCTTCCTAAATTCTCTATCAGTGATCAACTGCTTCGTTTAACTACAGTCATCACAAATCAGTACAATAAGGGCCTTCCATCCTGTCTAGTTCTCATGGACTTAGAAAAACCATTCGATAAAGTGTGGCATTATGGCTTACTACGTAAACTACGGTCACTCCGCCTGCCCACTTGTTACCTTCGACTCATACACTCCTTTATAAGTAACTGTATCGCATATGTTTCAGTAGGAGATGTACTATCAAGGCCCAATTTTCCACATACAGGCGTACCACAGGGTTCCGCTCTTAGTCCATTATTGTATATATTATACGCTTCCGACATGCCGTGCCCACCCCCTAATGTCTACATCTTTCAATACGCAGACGATACTGCCTTTTTATCGCTTGGGAAAATAATCCTTCAGATCAGCAGAAACCTACAAATAACCTTAAACAATTTTCTTACTTGGTGCAGTAAATAGAAATTAATTGTTAGCACTGCGAAAACACAAGCCCTTGTTTTCCTCCCTTCAAAACGACGGAGTAAAGTACACAGAAATCCTGGAAATCTTCGTGTGTCAGTAGATATGGTCATTTCCTTAGACTAGCAGTTTCTGCTACATACTTAGGAGTTGTCTTTGATTCGAAACTCTCGTGAAAACCTCATTTCCAAAAACTGGCGTTGCAAGCAAAGCGCAGGTTAAATCTCCTCCATCGTCTCACTGGTACAATTTGGGGGCTAAATGCAAAGTTACTACTCAATACCTATAAAGCATTCTTACGGCCTATATTAACATTTGGTCACATTGCCTGGTACCATGCCTCACCTACGCTATACGAAAATCTTCCAATTCTGGAACACCATGTTATTCACCTTGCATACCGTATTAAATTACCATATCCAAATTACCTCACGTATGAACACATTCATTTTCCCAAAATCATTGACCCTCTCTCTACTCTTAGTGCTCTAGCATCACTACTTCTCATCCCTTATATCTCGATACATTACGAGTTGATGCCCTTGCCGACGCACCGGACAGATTTCTACACTCGCCATAGAACGACATACATTCAAACATCGAATCTGGACACAGCAGAAAGAGATACTTTTGCCACTTACATGATTCACGAATATTTACCTCACATTCTACCATCTTAGCACTTGTTTTTTCATTCATAATTAACATTTGGCTTCCATCCTGTCTACATCAGTCTCGAGTCGATCCGAGACAGAAGATATAACCCTCATGTCTTTAAACTAACTTACCCATTATGATTGCGGCGTGGATGTACTTCATTTCATCTATTCATATCCATATTATATTTATGTACAATTTTAAATATGTATTATTTTTTATATGGAGCACCTTAGTACCTTGAATGTATTTCCTGCACTTATGTTTTCTCATTATTATTATTATTATTATTATTATTATTATTATTATTATTATTATTATTATTATTATTATTATTATTATTATTATTATTATTATTATTATTATATTTTTCTAATCAAGATTAATGTATTTTGTGTTAAATATTAATCTACTCATAGTCGCACTTGGACCAACTACAATCCTTTAAATTCAATTAACTTGTCTTAACATCTGTGCCAAAGAGAGGACGTAACCCTCTAATGGCTGGGAGTGAAACATCTCTTCCTCAAAATGGATGCTCTAAAATGATGAATAATGATATCTATTTTATACCTTTACTCTCTCACCTAAAAAAAATCGTTGGTATTTCCGAAGAAAGGGCACCACCCTTTAAACGAGACGACAGGCAAAAAAGATCGTTGAAAGAGTCAGAATTTTCATGCCCATTGCTTGAATTGAATCGCTAACTTCCTTTATATATGGTTGAATTACTTGCCTCTTTGAGGTTCAAGGAAACAATAGTGGAGTTGATTTTAAGCCTCCATCTAGGCTAACACAAGTAATTGATCTTAACTGTTGACGACCTTGCTATTTCTTTTGTCTTCACGATTTATTAAGGTGCTCTACTGTTTGTAGGTTGAGGTTAGCAAAAGTAGTTGACGACTTTAGTACCTTTACCGGATGACGATTACCTTTCATGCTTCCTCTTCAGAGGAATGGGCACCTTAAAACTGAAAGCATTGCTCTGGCGCCATTTTCCACTCTAACAATAAAGATGGCTTCTAGAAGACGCCTATCAAATAAGGGAAAAATATCAACCATCCAAAATTCCCGGTATCAGAGGCAAAATCGTGAAATCCACTTACAAATTTGAAGATTTTCTACTGCCTTTAGGTAGAAAGAAGCTAACAACCTCTACAGCGGACCCGAAACTAAAGGCAACTACACCTAAGCAGTCAACTGACTAGCAACCATCCACGTCAAATAAATCTGAAAATATGGATCTCACAGTAGTGGGTACACCAAAACTGAGTAGGTCTTCTGTAGCAAACGTTAACAAGGCAAACCAGCCCATAAATAGCACCACAGAAGATCCGCCTCTTCCAATTATTAACAGCTTCGATGTACTGCCATCTGCACAAACATATAATGCTGCTATCAGAAAAACTACTTCTCCGCAAAAACAGCCATCCAGTTTCAGGCCTCCTACGATTTTCATCTATGGAACTACTAACGCATATATCTTTATCAAGTCCTTGTCAGAAGTCTTGAAAGAGCCTCCAATATTCCAGCCCAATATAGAACAAATTCGAATTCAAGCAGCTAACAAAGCTGTTTATACCACTATCAAAACTTATTGCGAACAAACAAAGAAGGAGTATGCCACAGGTGTGTTAAAAAACAAAAGGCCAATAAAGGTAGTTGTCCGAAAACTGCCTATTGACACCGACATAGACGATTTGAAGGAAGAACTGTTACAACTGGGATACAAACCAACCAGCATTCACCAAATGTCCCGCAAAAGCAAAACGGATGCCATAAAATAATAATGCCACTGTTTTTGGTTGCTTTGGAACGAACTGCAGCGGTTAAGAAGATATACGCTATCAACAATTTGCTCCATTACTGAGTTCAAATAATCCCTACAAGCCTCCTACAGTGCTGCAAAGCTACAGGTGCCAACGCTTGGGCCATTCACAATACACCTGCCTAGCTCAACAGCCTTGTCTCAAGTGCATTCAATCACACTTCACCCTGCAGCAAATCCGTCTCCTCCACACCTGTCACTTGTAGCAATTGTCATGGAGATCACCCAGCAAATTACCGTGAATGTACAGTATTTAAATCCTACTCTGAAGCTCTTAAATTGCCGGCACAACAGCCGAAGAAACGCCAAGGTAAAACTCAGGAAAGTTTCCAATGCCTCTCAGAATAGGAAAGTGGATAAAGAAGATGTTCAGGCCATCCCTTCTTCTCACACCTACATAGCTTCTGCCCAACAACTGCAGAGCCCTCACGACGACCTGGACTTAAAGTCCGTTCTTTCCTTCTTCAAGGACTTACATTTCTCATATTAAACGTGGTATTTCCCGACTCCGGCAAGCAACAGATTCAGCTTCCGAGGCTGCAATGGCAATAGAAACACTTGCGGGAATGGTTGACGATGACTGTTTCTAAATTCTGCGTCCTACATCACACACTTATCCTTGCTATGTGGAACGCAGACGGTCTCGAGGGGCAAGAACAAAGCTGCTCTGATTTCTAATACAGCATGGGGTTGATGTCATGTTTATCCAAGAAACACATTTTACTGCTCGTATCACTACTTGGTGCCTACCCAATTACATTGTGTACAGAGAGGATAGAGTGGGTAGACAGAAAGGAGAATTACTACTTATCATCAAAAAGTTTCTTACAGTAAGATCCCTTACAATACCGCCACTATTTGGTTTGGAGGCACTTGCTGTTGAGCTAATAACTCCAGGAGTTCTGTTAGTATTGGTCACCGGTACAGTTCTCCGGCCATACACTTAGAACCGCCTGATTTCGATATCATTGCTAACTTAGGGCCAAAAGTAATCTTAGCTGAAAATCTTAATGCTAAGCATGGAGAATGGAACTCCATTACACCAAACACTGATGGAGACGTTTCACATCGATATCTATTCACTTCCAAATTCATCATCAGTGCTCCACCAGACCCAACTCATCATCAAGAATTCGGCGGACAACCCGATGTCTTTAAGTCGTTCTTTGCAAAGATGTATCGTTTACTGTTCATCCTTATGTCATTTCGGATTTAGACTCCGAGAACGATACAGTTATTTTTCACGTCTCAACGCAGCATTGCCCATTATGTCCCTACCTTCAGGCAAATAGAAACTGATTGGGATGTATTCAAACAAGAACTGAACACTATGATTCATCTACAAGATCGACCAGCCACCATTGAGGACATCGATCAAGGGGTTTCTCACATCACATTAGCACTTCGAACAGCAGAAGCAATGAGCTCCACTACCATAATCTCCCCAACACACAAAGGTCAATGCGACAGTGTACATCTGCAAATGTATCTTCATTTAAAACGTTGGGCTAGACGCCAGTGGCAATACACACTACATATAGCATTCAAGGCTTTGTGGAATAAACTGCTTACGAAAATCAAGATGCTCACTCAACGACAAAATCAACAGTACTGAGAAGAGACTTTTCTAAATGTCATGCTAAATCTTCGCAAATTTGGACATACTTTAGATTCTTCCAACGTGCTACAAATGCTTCCAGAGCTAGAGTCATACAATGATAACAAGGACTGATTAAAGACCCTCAATCGCAAGCGAATATTTTTGCCGACTCTCTGGAAGAATAGTTCCAGCCCAATTGAGCACGTTTTGATCCATATTTCCAACAGCACATCCGAACTACTCTATATAGCATAAGTACAAAAAATCCTACACATGACATCACCTTAGTTACTCGTCGGGAAAAGGAAAGGCATATCAAATGTGTGCACGCAAATACAGCGTCTGGGCCCAATGGGATTCGATTTGAGATTCTGAAACACCCAACTAAAAAATTACTGTTTTTTAAACCTATTAATTTAATGTCACATTTCAATTATGCTACTTCCCCTGGACCTGGAAAGAAGCTCGTATCATCATCATCCCGAAATCTTAAAAGAATCCATTACTTCCAGGAAATTACAGACCGATAAGTCTTCTGTATCGCCTGTGTAAACTCTTTGAATGTGTGATTCTCTGGAGCCTGAAACAGCATGTATTCACTAGAGACCTTCTACCATTCCATCAGTTTGGGTTTGGTGCTAACAGAGCACTATACACAACTAGTACGAGTAGTGGGTCAGTTAACAGTGGTTTTCAATAGAAAACAACACACCCTTGGAGTCTACCTGGATGTGTCAAAAGCATCTGATAAAGTCCGGATAGCAGAATTATTATATAAAATATACACTAAAGGTTTTCCAGATCGTCTTCTGCATTTACTTCAGTTCTACCTTAGTAGCAGAAAATTTCGTGTGTCTGTTGACGGTGTCAAATCCGTCTAAAACAGGTGTTCCACAGGGCGCTGTACTTTCACCGCTTTTATATAATCTGTACACGTCAGATCTCCCGACCTTACCACATTGCTTTTTCCTAACGACACTGCCTTGAAAGAAAACGTTGTCCGTTGCCATAGAAAACGCCGTTTCCAGGGCAACAGGTCCTGTCACGGTTAGCCAATTGTAAGAAAACGGTAAAAATAAAAAAAAGTAAACGAAGAAGAGCAATGTAGAGGAGTCGCTAAAATTAATTCTCTTTTAACGAGGGCGATTACTAAACAACACCTACTAATTGAAATCATGATTATTTTCCAATAAAGTAAATTTCAATAAACTTTCTTGTTATTGTTCGTCCCTCAATGCATACTCATCTCATTGTTAATTATCCCATATCGGACTCCCGAAGAAAACTCATCGAAACAACTTATTGACCGTGCCAATAGCGACTACTCTCAGTCATGACTTCGTTTTCTTCCATTCAGAAATAGAAAAGAAAGAGAAGAAAGTAGAAGGGTAAAAGAAGGAGGTAGAAAAAGGAAGAGAAAAAAGAAAGAAAACAAATAGGGTATTTTAATAAGAAACAGATTACTGGATAATTCCGGAAAGATAGTAAGAAGTCGGGAAAGTCGTTGAAAGATGAATCATTCTAAGTGTTATTAACGACTACTCAATTTTGGAATGCTTCGGAATAGACACATGTTCCCTCATACCATCCAGACCTAGCTCCAGGCACCACGATCGTGGGGTTGCCCAGACCTAGACCAGGAAAGGAGAAAATTGAAATCATTCTTTGTACTGTTATTCCAACCGGTGATTGATAACCATCCAGCATCTGAACTCTGTTCTCTAGGATCGACCACACATATGAATTAGCCAAGAAAAAAAGAAAAAAATCAAACTTATAAACTCAATATAAATTTATGTATCGTATCAATAAGAGTTTCAACTTCCTGGAAGAAAGATGTCGTATTTAGGCTCATCCTGCTATTTTCGTTTCACTCCTAGAGCCGATTTAAACCATTAGTAGCGGTCCTTCATGACCTAGGTTATTTACCTTAACACATATAATAAAGCATGACACATATATTATAGATGTTAATATGACAAATGATATTACTAAAATTACTTAAATTAAATCTATCATGCATTCACTCGCTCACTCACTCAGGACAGTGTATATATGTTTAAAGGAAACCAACTAACTACAGGGATACAAATAATTTATTACATCCATAGTGAAAAGAAAAGACAAAACAAATAATTATAAAGAAAATATTAAAAGCACAAGTTCTTGGTTATATATCAATAGAATACATAAAGTTATACTTTAGTAAATCTTTATATGTTCAATCATATTGACAAATGGAAAGAAAAAAAATAAGTACATATATTCTATCTTAGGCATGCTAAAGCAAAATTATGATTTGCGACATACGCAAAGGAGACACTTATTTCACTTAAAAAAATATGGACAAAGAGGAAAGAAAAGAAAAAAACTTTTAAGTGTACTAGAACTTATGAGTCTCTACCTCACATTGAGCAATAAAATATTAATAATTCTGAGCGTTCAAATCACAAATCACGCACTACTCGTAGTGTCCAAAAACATTTCGCTCCATTTAACTTAGTTTGTGTTTATATATATATATCTATATATATATATATATATGACTATTGGTTTATAAAACCATTCATCAACTATATTTAGTTTGTAACTCTTAGCGGTTTATATCTGCACTCGCACACTGCGACGTTTATACTCATCTAGGGATTTTGAAAAATCACTTTCGCCAGAGGATGTTTCTCCTCTTAGACAGTCCATTTCCAAACTTATTAATTGGATAAAATTCAAGTTACTTGTTTAACACTGGGACACGTCATGAAACCTTTCCTTAGGATCACTTTTGTATATATGTATATATGGTTCGAATTTAATACGATCTTCCACAGGTGTACGGAGTATAATTGATTTAAATCAAGGATAAAAAAACACTGGTCAAGTCACAGGATACATATGCAGGTGAGAAGGATTAAAGGTACACTTTCCACAATGGTTTTAGGTTGGTAGTTCAGGGATAATATTCATTATGATGTGGGTTACGTTTAGACCTGCCGTTACTTCTTAATACATGCCATTAAATAATTACATAGGTTATCATTTACATCTATTCAGAAGAAAAGGAAAATTATTTGAGTGCACGGCGGTATTCTTGACAAAAATCTATATTCTTATATTCGTCGGAAAACTTACTGGTAAATATAGCAACCAATACACGTTTGGGGGGACAGACACGAGCGCTCTTACATATATCCATATAATACATTTAATATCATACTTTTACTTTAAAATCATATTCACATACTAAGCACATGTACATTTCGACGTATTCATTTCTCTCTATATATATATTTAATAAATGCGCACACATTTAAATTAATAACCCCAACAATAATTTCAGAAAAGGTTGCAAACATTCTACAAGAAAACAAATGACTTCCGACATTACATATGAAAAAGAATTGATTTTTACCTGATACCGCGCATCTATAAATTTCAACTTTCATATAGTCAATTCGTGCTTAAATAATTCAAAAAAAACTTTGTGAGGCAGGCACGTAACACAGAACATTCCTAAAGATATAACTAGATAACCTAAAATACAATTTCTGGGCCCAGGTTAACTACAAGATAAACGAAAACCAAAACGGAAGGAAAGTGACCTATGAAAAAAAAACAGCGAGACGACGGTGAAAAAACGTAATTGAAGTGTCGTCAAATATAAAGTCGTTATTCATTTTGGCAATAGTTCAAAATGTGATGGAGGACCCAATCAATATCTACTTTATCCATGAATCGTGTCTTGCAACGTCTCAGCTGGTAATTTCAGATCAGAGTTGTACGTTAAATAAATCGTAAGCGACAAGTTCAAAATCGGGGGGGGGAGGTTGAAATTTAAAAAAAAAACTCTAGAGAAGTAGAAGTATAGGTAAAAAGAGAGGAGACAGAACACTACAACTACGAAAGATAAGGGGTCGAATTTACGTATACAACATACTATAACCAAATATTCTCTTTTATGCCAAAAAGGGTTCGGATTACCAAATAAATAGCCGAAAAAGATGTCTGCGAAGATGAGACAAGTCTGTGTCCCCGATGGGATTTTCGGAAAGACAAAGGCTTTAGGGAAATCCCACCACTCACCGTATCCGGTCAACACCCTTGCAGATCCCGGAATCCTCCGGAAGGTTGGAGTAGAGTCTTAATTTGGAATTTCAGAAAAAAAATCATCCGACCTCTCGAAAGTAAAAGAATCCAGAATAGTAATGAAACTAGAGTAATAGCTAAGATATCCCTAATTAGTGATTTGCCAAAATAAAAAAAAATTAAATAAACTGAATTTTGGATCGGTGATTTCTATTGCCAAACTTCACCGATAGCTCCTCTTCGCAGAATGCGCTAAATTCTGAGGGATTGATTAATTTCCATCACTATCTAGTTTAAAAAACTAAGAAAAGAAAACGAAAATATTCAAGGGGGGAGGGGTCGATGACCGGGTACGGTAAAATAAATTTCAATAACTAATTGTTTTGATTCTGTAACCCTGTCAGAGCTGTCGCCTCCATGAATATTGTAAGCTAGCCCGAGTAGGTAACGTGAAGAAAAAAAATCCCATGGAGCAGGATATTCTATTTTAAAACCGACCAGAAAATATAATTCACTATAGCCCCAAGTTCTACAGCTACTATTATCTTTTGCATAATTGATTATTCAATATGTCTAGTCAGCGATTGTACGATGCTACCCATGCTATCAGATGGTATTACTATGGTTGATCATTACTATAACACATCAAACTACAAAGTATTACCATAGTCCGACTATATATCGCCCTCCGGTCCGCGTGATATTCCGGTGCAGGGGTCAGAACCTGAGATGCTTGTAGCTATACGTATCTATTTAATATATATATATATATATATATCAACACGTGGCGAAGTATTCACTGGGCTACTATATATTTAACTATATGGGTGTCCTATCTTCTATATTAATCTACTACAATATTCATATACTTCATATTCATATTCATATTAATATCCATATTAATATTCATATTTATATTAATATTCATATAATATTCATATCATCATCTTTTTCATTTACTACGACGCTATATTCTACAAACACCCTGTTTCCTCTATCTACGCCCAGCCTATATACACTTTTCATCATAATACTTTAAAATCTATAGTCACTACAAACATTTCCCATTCCGATCACTGCACGACAACCTCACTCGAACTCAAGACTCTTTCACCACACACACAATACTATGTAATACCTGGTAGCTTTATTAAGAAAGAAAAAAAATCATACGTATGTTCACTGAAAAATAGAATTATCTTCGATAATATTTAATGTTTATGAAATTCTGACAACAATGAAATTATTCTGCAGCCACAAAAAAAAAAAAGAAATGAACATTTAATATAATTTCAAAGCGAAGAACAAGCATCATATCGCCCGACTTCTGTTAAGAAATTACGTATTGTTTATTTACTTAAATATTTCGATTTCTAGACTAAGCAGAATGTAGTAATTTTCAGAATATATTAATTTTGGGTCACTTAACCTAACTGCACATCCATATGGGCTGGGAATTATACCTTCTAGGTTTTATTTCGAAAAGAAAGGTCAATTCCTTGGAAACTAAATCACTAAGAGCATCGACATAAGAATGACGGTTAGTACTGACTTTTGACACTAGGGGGCTAGCGACGATATGATCAACCCTTGAACCACTGAATGTGACCTTGTACACGGAATTATTGTACTATATTACGTTCACTTTCAAATATTGTTTATAAGTTCATTTAATGACGGAATAATAAAAAAAATTATCGCATAGTAAATACTACACTGTCCATATTTAATTATCTCACACACTCTTTCATCACTTAACTACCACCATTACTACTACTAGAAAATGTTTACTACATTACGAACACATACATGCCACATCCATACTACACACTACATTAATAGATGTTATACTAATAAATATACACAGACAACATTCAGATTTTACCATTTTAAATCGGCTCTATCGGTTTACGAAAGGAAAGGGAAAGAAAGGAACAGGGCCAATTGGCCCTTGTATTCACTAAATCACATTCATAAGCTGTTTAATCAATGCCCCCGAGGGGACATATCAAAGTGTTGACTAACAATAGGACCTTTGCCCTGAAGGGGCAGGAACCCGGAACAAACTACATGTTCAACTCATCCCGATGGAAGCCGTACCCCCAATTTGGGAGTAGACAGGAGCCCTCTTGAAACTTTACACGTGCATTATGATTACTATCCTAACTACAAAGAAATTAAATACCGCCATGTTACTAATAAATAAATACAAAAAGAAATCACATCCGCTACATACACGAACACAAACGGCAGTGGGGCAGACCTTACGTAAGTCGAAAAGAAATAGTTTTTAGGATAAGAATATTTTAAGGAAGAAAACACTACTCCTCCGAAACTGTTTGTGGATCCCTAAGAACAACTCGCAAACTGATGCACTTCGCAGAACCTGTCCATCACTAACTATATCTGCACAACATGGCGTCACCGAGTTATGCTTCCTATTTTAGTTCTTCAGTCCGGTTTTTTACTATGAAAATCTAGCAAATTATGGCTCCATAGCTTCCTGCTTATGCCCCTTCAATTATCAAACTAAATTTACCTGGTTAATGGAGCTTTTCTAGCTCATTTCTGTTTTTCTGAGCTGGAAGATCCGAGTCTGGCTGTTGTCAGCAAAATTTTCAGGCATGGAATGGAAATAATCGCGCTCTAATATCATAGCGTGGGTGAATCCTCCAATCAAAACAAAGCATTTTTGGAGGTGGGGCTTTGAAACGAATAAAATTTGGTAAAATCTGGATTAAACTAGATTTTAGAAGGACCTAGGTATTTAAAAGAGAGGTGAAGGGTGGTCCAGAAAATTCTGTCGAAATTTAGATTGGTTATTTGATCTGAAAAGTTCCGTCCAATGGTGGACCTATATTTTCAGATAGCACTGACACCGTAAGAATTGTAATAATCCATTTACATATCCATACACAAGACTTATAACTAATTTAATATATAAATAAAAATATTGATTCCCAAAACTATAATTCCTAAAAAATTTTTTACAGTTTTCCATGTTAATTTGAAATAGAATAACAAACAAAATTACGAATTATATGAACAGCCAGAAATTTTTTGTTAAACGTCAAGTACAGTCGGTGCAAAAAATTTCGGGCACCCTCCTATTAAAAACATCATCACATTAGACTGTAATGGCATATTACAGCCTTTTTCAATGACCAGTAGCTCACTTGCTGAGTGTTACATCTACATGCAACCTCAACGGTTTTCAGGAACGGGAAAGACGTTCAAGGATTAAAGTCAATGCTGTCATCCACAGTAGGAGACTCATCCGCGCCCCCCGAAATTTAATATGGGAACAAACGCATTTCTCACACTACGCACGCCAAATACTTGGGTGTGACTTTAGATTGTGACTAATGTTCGTCGCACACATCAGAGACATAAAACAAATGGCATTACGAAAAATCTCAACGTTTTAACCCATCTTGCGCTGTAGCTCCCTTTCTCACGAGGTCCGACTTCATATCTTCAAGATGATAGTCCTGTCTACAATCTCTTATGCATGCCCTGATTGGAAACATGCTTTATTCAGTCACATACAAACTCTCGAAAGTGTGTAAACTCGAGCTGGTCGTATAATCACTGATCAGTACAGATATACATGAAACAGCCGAATACTGGAAGATTTAGAGCTACCCAGTGTCAGAGATGTTCTACGGCATTCCCACGATAAGTTCTGGCGTACTTTACCCAGATATATAGCTAACATCGGCACCGAATGCGCTCTGCGGAACGTCCATCGACACCATGCATTTAACATCTTTCCAGAACTGATAATGAAGTCAGAATCAGCTACTCTGCGACAGTCGCAGATGTAGAGTCCCATACATAACAAAACAATTGTAATATCCAACAAACCACCAGCACATCTTGATATCTTCTTTATACCACATTATTCATGGAGTCAGGAGCTCTGGCTCAATACTCTATATATAACCACAAAATTACTGTGACCGTGACCGTTGTTATTACATTGACACACAAATACGACGCTGGAGGGGTAGTTATTTTGTACTTTAACCACGTATTCGTACAGAAATTAAAATTAAATTAAATTTTTTATTTTTACGTCCCACGATTATGCCGTTAGGCTAAAGGAGACGGTAATAATGAGAAATGAATGAAATGGTGGAATGAAGAAAGTGGTTGGAAACGGGAGAACCCCGAGAAAACTCAGGAGGACGGCGTTTGTCCACCACAAAGTCCACACGGCGTGAGCTGGGATTGAACCAAGGACCCCAAGCAGCATAGGTAAACGCTCTACCACTAAGCCACCGCGACCCTTTATTGGTACAGAGCTTTCAGTGCTTAAGTACCCATACGTTGTTGCCAAAAGTGAAAGTAAAAGAATAAAGTCGGCAGTTAAGAACCCATATGACGAGTTAGTGACAGTACTGGCTGTTACGAAGCAGCCATTTCGTGGTTTAATTGCGGCACTAGCGTTTCAGAGAAAGAGAAACGGCAGATACCGCCTTATTACCACCATGGCGATAAAATTGCGACATTCGTGTAATTTCGCAACGGTACCGCCGCGTCGACCCGTCAAATTTTTGGCGGCAAACCGCCGCGGTTCGTGGTCGATCCGACTACGTCTTGTACATGGAGATGTTGGTCTTTCACGACGGTAAAAGATGGGAAGTAAATCATGTTTCTAGTTGACAATAAGTAAACCGCAAGTCAAGCAATTGGATGGGTGCTGACCTTTAGATTCAATCTAATGCAAGTCACCTCAGGTGTCTTGTACCTAGGTATTTGTGTACGAATAACGTTTTAGCATATTCTGGTTTAAGCTGAATTTTTCAGACATCAAAGTAAATTTATGATACCTTTTGCTAACGTTTAAACAATATCTCTGGACCATTTGAACACCCTCTATTATATTGCTAACATTTCTACTGTTTATGACCTTCCGCATCAGAAGAAAAACAGAAAAGGCCATGAATGTTACAGTATTCTTCATCATTTCCAAGCACTATTTAGAATTCGTTCAACTCACCCGTGACAATAATTTCTGAGTGCTACCACAATAGTTATTTCAAGTTTAATAAAATTAGAGCTTACTTCATGATCTTATGAAAAGTTTCATGAAACTGCAGTTAGTTTTATAATGATGATGTAAGTAATATAGCCCTCGAATCTGAGTAAATGCAAGCATTTATTTATAAGAAAGGTTGTTTTAAACGTCTTCTAGAAGTATGATTTAGATAAATCTAAGTTCACAAACCATTCTTCTCTTTAGTTTAATACAGTAAATAATCCAAGGTAAAATTAATTCATTTGACACCTCGTAATTAGTATGAACATAATTTGAAGTTAATCTTCCACGCTCTTGATACACTAATGTGTATTTGTCAACCTGTTCATAAAGAAAATTTAGTATCCGATTCGAGAGGATTCCTACCCGACAAAAAATTCAAGTTTAGGTATAGCTCTGATTCATATTGAATCTCTAATACCATTGTCATGAAACCCGTAAATTTAATGTAACCGTCCGAATTCCGGAGAACTTGAACAAGATATCTCTTTTTTCAATGAAAGGATACAGTAATTACAACTATGTTGGTTCAGAAACGTACATACGACTAAGTTCGACAGCAGTCCTTTAGATCTAAATATACACAATAAGTCTTCCGACATTATTCATTTTCACTTATTTGCAAATAAGGTAAATATCAGACAGATTACATTGTGAAATATTAATGATGGTTCAATGTAAGCAAACTCATTATTAACTTGAAACTATGTATCAAATACTAATTTATCGTACTTTTTAAATTGTTTTAAAATTAAAATGTTGTTGTTGATTTTAGTTTAGCGTCCCTTTCAGCAGCGAGGCTATATGAGACATGGACCAACTGATTAACGTGGAATCCGAACCACATGAGCTCCCGCCGGGAAAAATTAAAATATTATTTGATAATGTTATTTGAACATTACTGGATTATAAGATTCAATATAATTTTTATTTCAGGCAAAATAATTCTTGTAGGCCTTACATCTGGAGAACTACGTATAGTATAGCAATACCCAAGCCATCACTTAACTCAGCATCATGTACTTATTCCGTAAAAGATATAAAAGCTAGATTTCGGGGCCGTTCAAAAAAAAACTGTGGCTTCCAATCCAAAAAAGCATCAAGAGATCCAATATATTTCAATCAAACATTTTCTTGTACTCCTTATATCTGGAGAACTACATATAGTGTTGCCAAACCCAAACTATCACTTAATTCACAAACAAGGTTTTCCGAGTGTTACAATCAGATTTGCTTGAAACTCCTGCAGTTAATAAGAGATTCGAAAGTAGGACATACGTGTTTTTTTTATATATCGGCCAACGTAGGGAATAAAGTTTGTAAACACACGCTAAAATGAGAACATAGGTCAATATGACACCTTTTAGTAAAGCCATAAAGACAACGCCCTCTGTCAATTCACTAGACGTTTTTAAAATTTGTAGCTGAAGACACAATAAGAGGAAAACATTGTGAAAGTAGTCGATACGCCTGGCAAATGGTGAATCAATTCCGAATATAGTGTCATTTTCTGCATGCAATGCGAGAAGTGCTATAAGTTCCCGAACGATAAATACACAGGTCTGATTGCCTTGAAACTGTTGCTATGGAGAGATTTAAGAAAAACAATAGATTGATCTCTTGTAAATATTGGGCATGGAAATTTCTTACTACAGTTTGAGTAAGCGTTTATACCTGTTTTAGAAAGCAATATCTTGAGTGTTGAGAACATTGTTAAATCACAAGACACTAGATATTACATGATAATTACGAACAGTTCATACCTCAATTCTACCTTGAATTCAATTCGTTTTATCCTTAATAAGCGTGTTAAAATTGGAATGGTATCTGGCATTAATAAAAAGACAATCACACCAGAGTAAAGCGTCTATCAGAGCAATAAATTTAAGTACAAGTGTGCCGATAAGTTATCAATGAACAACGGTCAATGTCCTAATTGTATGTCTTGTGTCGTATGTCATTGATGACGTGCACTGACCAGTATATATATATATATATATATATATATATATATATGTGTGTGTGTGTGTGTGTGTGTGTGTGTGTGTATTATATGAACAACAAGACATGCCTATCATTATACTTATTGGGTCGTAATAAATGAAAGCTATAGGTGCTATCCGAAATAGCCCATTAAATGTCATTCGTCTACTTGAAGCCTATTTTACTGTTGTAGAACCACCTATAAACAGGGCAGAGACACGCATTGTAAACTAACTCCGAAAATTGATCAATGACGCTGCGGATAGAGACATGCTAATATACAACGAAGACTTTACAGTATACTTTGATTTGGATCAGGATGTCATGGAACCAAATGACATCACCGACTTTGGGGAAGTGGATGAAACTTACGAGAAATGCGAAAGAGAACATCAGGGACCTGCACTGATGTGAGTGGTGAGTCTGTGCACTTGGAATACCAGAGGAAAACAGTTGAATTTTGGAAGAATGGGAAACAAATGAGATTATCGTTACAGTTCATTATGCGACACTACGAGAGACTAACATCACGAAAATAGACGTAGCGTTGGAGAAAGCGAATATCTTCCGGTATAAGACACAAAGACAAATTACGTAAGGTGCCGCCATAGTGCAGAACTTTCAAACCGCAGTAGGTTCAAAGAGCATGGGTGTGTAAGTATATTGAAATGGCCCAAGATGAATCTTGTGACCACAAGTGGGTGGTGTGTAGGTAGTACCAACATACATTAATCCCTCACGTTTCAAACCTCAACTCTCATTGATTAATGAGAAATGGCTCAATATCGGAACATGAGATTAATTTATTTCTCAAGAATGGCTCGATTGATTTTGTTCAATCTTGGATGTATGTATAGGTGTATGGAAGGGCTTTGCCTGAAAAAATTAACAGCTTTCCCTGACCATTTTCCGCCTGAAAAAAATCCGCTTCAATAATTTGAGCCCCTTTTGACCTATGATGGTCTGCAAGAACAATTATGAAAAAGGAAATTTAGATGTCGTTTAACCCTAGAATTACATACATTTTTTTACAAAATTGCATCACATGTATGCCGTGATCAAAACCAACCATATCACACCTATAAGGGAGCAATTACGAAGAGAACAGCTATTGGTGTAGCTTTTGCATATTTCCTACGTGAAATCACGCCTGAAAAGCGCAAAACTCACTAAGGTCCCATTTGATGGCCTGTGGCGTTCCCATCCCTATTTTGGGATATAGTGTAACTGTTGACATTTAACAATTTATTTGGGGATGAACTCCCTTGTCACTTTAAAACAAACACAAAACAATGAATCTTTGTGATTGTGTGAATTTATCGCGAAAAAAGGAATACTGACAGCGAGGAGCGTCTGTTGCGATTTTTCTTGGGTTAAAAGAACCCCCATCTACATAAGAATTGTACGTCTTATATATTAGTAAATTACTATTCAATTGATTAAAATATAGATCCTGTAAAAGTTACATTGAAGACAAAGGTTATGAAGTTCCCATGCCTACATTTAAAGGAAAAAAATAACAATTGTCCAGTGCAGAAGCAAATGATACTAGATTTGTTACAGTAATTCGTTGGGTACTTGAAACTACACATGGAATGCTGTAGGAAAAGTATCGTCTTTTGGATGAAATATTTGACAATGAAGTGATAGCTAGTTTCAGCTCGTATTATAGAGTTGCTAGTTCTCTTCACAATAAATTCTCCATACATGTGACACTAGATGGAAAGGAATCCACAATCACCGCAAACATGAAATCTGCAAAAACTTCAGGAAACTAAAACAGCTTTCCAGCCTTTGTTAACAAAAGAAATTGGAAACAAAAGAACTTCCGTTCACATCTATTTCTCCACAGGATCTTGAGGATTTTACTCGAATGATCGAAAAATATTTGAAAGGATTGTTTTGTGGACCCTTCCAATATAAACATGCATTATGTTATTTGGCTGAAATGTTGGATGAAGGAGGTAATATTAACATGCAGTATGTTAAAGATAACGACAAGATATTGAAAACGACAGTGCATTCAATACATACCCAAAGCAAGATACAAATGCTTCATCTGAAACAAAATTCAGAAGGTTACAAAGGTGTCATTAGATATTGTTGCGACTGTGCAAATGGATTACGAACAGTTGGCTCTTGCTCCCATGATACAGCTATTATTTATTAGCCGTTATAGAAGATATTTGTCGAGGATCCAAAAACGAGCACAAATATTGAGCAAAATATTCGATCACGACAACATTTGTGTGGTTATAAGTGAACATAGTGACAAGGACTGAAGTGCGTACTACAATGTTCCTTTCATCCTTATTTATTTCACACAGTGAAATACTTGTACTTCTTACATGTAACTTACTTTCCTTTTGCATTATATTTTCTTCTATTTCTTGGATGAAATGTACCATATATTTAAATGTTGCAGTTTTCCACTATTCTACTTCTTATCCCCAGCTCTCCTCTTAGGACCTGTGGGAGACACTACAAGAAAGGTTGCATTACATTATGTTGTTGTTGATGGTTATTCTCTTTCCATCTGAGATTATTTCATTTTCATTGGACATTTTAGGTGTAGATAACATTGATTTTTATATGACCACTCACTAAAACTACAGGAACTACAGGCATCCTCAAATGAGATCCTTACGGAGGTCTAATGGCAATTTTAACCTCATATTCATGTTCAGGCTGATTAATTCATATGAAATAAACACCAGCATCAACAGTTTCACTTTAGCTCAAAATGGTGTTGGGGATAAAACAGGCCATCAAATGGGGTCTCAGTGAATTTGGCGGTTAACAGGAGTGATTTCTCATTCATTCACGTAGCAAATTTGCAAAAGCTACATCAATAGCTGGTCTTTTCGCACTTGCTCTCTTATAGGTGTGCTATGATTGGTCTCGACCCATTTTGATCATGGCGTACCTGAGATACAATTTTGGAAAAAGTGATTCTACTGTTAAAGCGACATCTGAAATTTATTTTTTCATAATTGTGCTTGCAGACCATCATAGGTCAAAAGAGACTCAAAGTATTGAATCAAGTTTTTCAGGGGGAAAATGGTTGAGGGAAGCTGTTTTTTTTCTGAAAAAGCCCTTGCATACACCTATGTATACACATCCAAGTTTGAGCAAAATCGATCGAGCCATTTTTGAGAAATAAATTAATCTCACTTTTCCGATTTTGCGCAGTTTCTCATGAACCAATGAGAGTTGAGGTTTGAAACGTGAGGGAGTAATGTATCTTGGGGGTACCTACACACACCCCTATTGTGACCACAATATTCATCTTGGACCATTTTACTGTGCTTATCCACCCAAGCCCTTTAACGCTGCATGACATGGATCTGCAGCAGTGGGCTTTCCAGGCAAGTCAGGAGCATAACCTCTCTTCATTTACGGCCTCAAGAACATGGTTGTCATATTTAAGCGGGCTCATAATATTGTTTGACGTAAAGCTGCCAAACTTTTCTATTTTCCAACATTACTCAATGTGTGTTTCTAACAGCGTAACAAGTTATGGCCTTGCTAAAGTGAGTCATATTGCCCTATGCTCCTACTTTAGGGGATTGTATATCATCTTTATCCCCCACGTTGGCTGATATAAAAACACGTATGTCCTACTTTTGATTCCTTTACTCGCTGCAGGAGTTTCAAGCAAATCTGCTTTGTACGTTGCCAGTTTTGGCCTTGCTAAAATCAGTCATATTGCCTTATGCTCGCACTTTAGGGGGTTGTATACCACATTTATCCACAACGTTGGCCGATATAAAAAAACACGTATGTGTTACTTTTGACACTGCAGGAGTTCCAAGCAAATCCACATTGTGTGTTGCTAGTTATAATCTGGCTTAAATGTATCATATTGCCCTATGTTCACACTTTACGGGAGTGTTTACCCCGTTCATCTCTCACGTTGGCCAATATGAAAAGACACATATTCTAGTTTTGGTTTCTTTATTCACTACAGAAGTTTCAAGCAAATCGGAGTGTGTCACTTTGAAAACCTTGCTTGTCAGTGTGATGTTTTTATTCTATAAAAAAACGTGAACTCGATGTAGGGTTCAATAATTTTTTGGTCCCTGATCTAAGAACTAATTAGAGGCCAAGATGGTTTTTGATAATTGTTTGAATCATTTCAGAAATTATTGGCCAAAATTGCAATTTTTTTATATTTTATTTAATCATTCCTAAAATTCTTGGCCAAGATCGCAATATTTTGACCAATCCTTTTATCGTTCCTAAAATTCGCGTTCTTGGAATTAAATTGTACATCTTTGTATGCCAAAATGCATGAAAATAATTAGAGGTTTAACAAGTTTAAGAGTATTTTATTCTTACTTTCATCTCCTGTAAGTAAGGACCTTGTAACAAACTTCTAGGTAGCAAACTCGATGGGTGCCGAAAGCTCCCTATATCTCCGCACCATATATCTTCCGTTTCTCTCTTGCTAAGTTGAGTAATATTTCCTTGTTTCTAATGTTCTATACTTTGGTGTGACCCTGCCTTATAATGGTCGGGTGCCATCACTGCATATGTGGTAGGTCTCCACTGGGTAGAAGTCTGATGATTAAATCGAAGTGAGCAATAAAAGGAATCGTTATAAATGATTTTCTCTTGAAGTTCTTCATAAATACTCCATTTACATGCATTCGGGTGATGTATGGAAATACATACGACACAGTCCATAAGTGCAAGGCTGGTCCTTTAAGAAGATCACCTTCGACGTTGATTATGAAGAGTGAAGCAGACACTCTCATTACTGCAGTTTCTTCTATAGTTATGTTCTATAACATGATGGTTAGAGTGTTGGAAATTGAACCACTTTTAATCATTGGTTCCCAACTTGTTTGTCTGGCGCTCTCCATCGTAACCCTTAGAATTTTGCGCCTCCTTTCTTACCACTCGATGGACATACGTACGTTTCATCTGACTCGTTTGATTTCAAATAGAGCATTTAATTCTGAAATCTCCAGTAATAATAATAATAATAATAATAATAATAATAATAATAATAATAATAATAATAATAATAATATAATACAAGTTAACTAAATAAGTTCTTGGCGTTCGTGATGGTCTGAAACAAACAAAAAATATATAGTGTGTTCTACTCAGCGTTACGTCTCGAATTAATTTCCATCAGTATCCAGCTAGTAGCTAGGAAGCATGTACAGAAATAATGCATGTAAGCCATAGGAGATGAAGGAAACTGGATCCTTGGCGGACAAACTATACATTTCATTCATTAGGAGCCGCGGTGGCTCAGTGATAGAGCGATCTACTCTTGTGCATAGGATCCTTGATTCGATCCTAGCTCTCGCAAAGTGCACTTTGTACTGGACAAACACCATGCGGTTTTCTCGAGGCACTTCCGTTTCGTCCCATTTTCTTAATTCCACCATTCCATTCATTTCTCATCATCACAGTCTGTTTTAGACTACAAGGCATAACCACGTAACGTAAAACGAAAATATTTCATCACACAGGAGCACAATTCTTACTCTAACACTTCCGTCAACACAAGAATCTTATATTTTGCCAGCATTTTCGCAATCAAACGCTGTGATCATTTAGAACACCATAAATAAGGGAACCACAGTAGTTCAGAGTAGAGCTCTCACTTCTGATGTCTAATGTTCTTGGTTCGATTGTCCAATTTCCTCAGACTTTCTTCGTTTCAAAATTTCATTCATATTAATCGATACCGTCTCCCTAAGCCTATATACATATTTATGGGAAATTAAACTAAAAACAAATAAAAGAGGGGAAAAATCATTGTGATTGTCGACAGTACACTGGAGTACCATAGAAAGTAGAAACATTCGGCAAGTTTATTTGGAATAGATGAAGAGCAATTGAAAAAGTTTAGTTGAAATCTTCACATAATTCTCACTATGTATGTATAATCACACGAGCTATAAACCGTTTTGCAACATGTGAAACAGTATTTACAATTTGAAAAAAATAATTTATTCTACTCTTTTACATCACAAATTTCCATTTATTTTGCTTGTTTTGAAGTTTGAGAAACATTATAGTATCAATGTCACTCAAACTAAATAAAAATTTTCATATTGACTTTTTTACAATATTGTAAAAGAAATGTTCATGCAAGGAGGTACAGAAAACACACACACACAGATGTATCTGTAAATACGTAAGAAGAAGTGTGTCGAAAAATAATGATTATCTGACAGCTCCTATGATGACTCAAAAAGTATTCGAATGGCTGTACAATTTCTTTCAGTGACATAGTGCATCCTATCTCGTGGTAGCTTTGCAACAACTAATCAACTGTTGTTAAGCTACCGTGCCATCGGAACATACCACTTTTACTTTCCCCAAAAGGTTTTCTATGAATGAAAATTTTCTTAAAAATCCAACCCTCTTCTCATCTTCAATGATTAAGCCTTCGAAACATATACATACGAAACATCGTACATTTCATTAACTTCCGTATCTGAGAGTGAACAGACACACCTTTCTTTAATTTATCCTCTGTCATTTTTTTTATATATAACAAAGCCTCAGATACTGAAACCTTTATCCTGTTTTCTATATTGCCTCCACAAGAATGTTCATTATTCCTAGTTTTATATGTACAGGCAAGATCACTTTCTGGAGAACAAGTGGTTCCTTAACATGTTTCTTCCTGATATAAATGACGCATGGAAGGCAGAGTCGTAGCTAGAGATTTCGGCGCCCGAGGCGAAGTAAGAATTCGGCGCTCCCCTACACTCACCACACCAAACGTTTCCTTCCTTCAATTTGTTTATCATTAAGAGAAGCAGCTTCTGTTGTTATGTTATTTTGAATCCTTCATCAAGCTGCTTGGACAGACCATTGCAACAGCCGAAAGCGATCATTATGTATTCTTTTACAAATAAGAGTTGTTTTCAAGAGGGGTATTTTGGACTTTTTGCTAAACTTGGCAAAACTACCTTTGTTTGTTATACGGATCCACTTGGAGATCAGTTATGGAAATTTACAGTACAACTATTTGTAATGTTTCATACTATGCGCTTTTGAAATATAAAATACGAAATGGGTGACAGCATTAATTTCCAGTAATAATTGTAAACTTTCTTAATTTTATTCTGTATGTAACCACAAAAATAACATTTTAATTTCCATTCTTTTAATATCAGCAATTAAATGGGTTGAATTTGTTAATGATAGACTTTCTTTTATTACTTTTAAGGGTCGGTGGTGTGATATTATTGTTGTAAATATACATGTCCCGACAGAAGATATGGCTGACGATGTAAAAGACACTTTTTAAGAATAAGTATCACGGGTATTTGACCAGGTCCCGCGATGCCATATGAAAATTCTACTAGGGATTTCAATGCAAATGTAGGGCGACAGGATATTTTCAAACCAGTTATAGAGAAAGAAAGTCTGCATAAGGAAAATAATGACAACGGCGTTAGTTTAGTGAACTTTGGAACACCCAGAAACCTTATCATTATTAGTACAAAATTCCCACATAGCGACGTTCATAAATAGATATAGACTTCGCCAGATGGAAGAACACACAATCAAATCGATCACGTTTTAGTAGATAAAAGAAGGCAGTCTAGCATAATTGACGTTCGCTAGTTCAGAGGACCCGATTGTGACACTGATCATTATCTGGTAGCAACAATAACAAGAGAGAAAGATGATCGTTGAATAAAGAGAATATTCAACATCTGAAAACGGAGAGGTTTAGTTTAAAAAAAAAATAGAGAAGAACCAGGCTAGAGGGGAATACCAGATTGAAGTGTAATAGATTCTCGTTTTAGGAGGTTTTGCTAGCACTAATGTTGAGGATACTTGGGTTCAAATTAGGGATAGCATTAAAATTTCAGCAAGAGAAAAATTAGGACACGCGGAAATACGTAGGAACAAATCATGGTTCGACGAGGAAAGCACAAAATTAATGGAGGAGGAAAAATAGGCGAAACTGCGTTGGTTGCAAAATGATATAGCTACACTAAATTTCGTTAACATCAGACAGAAACTTCCAAAATGTTTAGAAGAGAGAAACGCGATTTTTTTGTAAGCTTAAATTAATGAACTTGAAGATAATAGTAAAAGAAAAAAACGATACATTTTCAAAGGAATCAACGAATTTAAGCAAGGGTATCAACCTCGATTCTTATGATTCTATTAGGATATAAATATTATACATTTTTGCAGAATTTGGAATACCGAAAAAGCTAGCTCGATTAATTAAGATGTGTTTAAAGGAATCTCAAAGTAAAGTTCGAGTAGGGAAATTCTTGTCCACGAGCTTCCTGAAAATGGCCTGAAACAAGAAGATGAGTTGTCGACATTATTAACCAACTTCATTATGGTGTACGCTATAAGGAAAATCAAAGAAAGTAACCAGGGCATAGAGTTGAATGGTAGACACCAGGTTATGGCCAACGCTGATGATGTAAATCACAAAGAATCGCATTATTCTTTCTAAAGAAATAAACATATTTATATAAAAATATGCTATGTGTACTGTTCATTTTACCATATTCATTACTGCAGATAAAATCACATATAACTTCCACGAAAATTACAATATAAGCACGGTTTATTCCTCATTGGACTTCCAATAAAACATATTTTCAATGATGTGTACACCATGTCCCCATTTTTGTTGGAAATTCCCTCCAAAAAGTAGTTTATAAGATTTTTATCTCAACTTACTATTTGTATATAGTGATATAGAAACAGGAACAGTACTAAAACATAGTTTTATGTCTACTTAATAAATAATGTTAATTTCATGTGAATCGCATTATTCTGTCTACAGATATAAACTATTGTGTCTATTTATAGGTGATAAAGAATATACTATGCAAGACTTTTACCAAACACAAACACTAACGTTGACGTATCATTGTCGGCATATAGATGGATACTCACATACAAGCACAAATACACGCATGCTTTCTGTGGAAAATAAGTCACATTTTAATATTTTGATCTGGCAACAATGCATAAAAAATTGATGACTCACGTAGCCTGATGACTGTTAGTAGCGTTCAAGTGTTCATTTATTAAGAAGATACCACTCATTTTGTATTATTTATTAAGTAGACATAAAACTATGTTTTAGTGTAGTTCTTGTTTCTGTATCACTATATACAAATAGCAAGTTGAGAGAAAAAATCTTATAAACTACTTTTTGGAGGGAATTTCCCACAAAATTCCTCTAGAAATTCCCTCAGACAAAAAATGGTAACACGGTGTATACATCATTGAAAATATGTTTTATTCGAAGTCCAATGAGGTATAAACCGTGCTTATATTGTAATTTTCGTGGACGTTATATGTGATTTTATCTGCACTAATGAATATGGTAAAACGAACAGTACACATAGCATATTTTTATATAAATATGTTTATTTCTCCAGAAAGAATAATGTGATTCTTATGAAACTTAGAGGGCTTACTAAATATACATCAAGCTAACACACAATATAATTTGTGTGTTTATATACCTAAGGGTACCCGAGCTACAGCTATGAAAATGGTAAAAAAAAGGGGGGATTTGAGGGGAAATTTTCCGAAAATCCCTCTGTCACGGGAAAACTAAAGGTGATGGGGGAAACTGATTGCAGATTCGAATTCTACGTGAAAAGTTCTATTAGAATCAGGTATTTTCTTCCGTGTGCCAGAGAAAAAGTATTTTTTGTTGACTAGTGTAACCATGAGTGTTGTACTGTATTATTGCGAAACATAGTCGCTTACTTTATGGAAAGAACGCAAAGTATTTGAGAATAAAATAGTGAGTCGAATATTTGTACTGAAGAGGAACGGGAACGGGGAATGGCGGAAACTTCATAAAGAGGAGATACATAATTCACACCATTTACCAAACATTGTTAGAATCATGAAATCTAGGAGGCTCATGTTTGCAGTTCATGTACCTAGAATGAAAGAAAGTAGGAACGCTTTCAAAGTTTTGACTGGAAATGCGATCGAAAACATCGATTAGGAAGTACCCAGATAGAGATGGAAAGACAGAAATAGGAATAGGAATACGAAGTAGAAACTGAATTCAGTTTTGTAAGGACAGAAGTCATTGGAGAGGTTTTTGAACGCGGCATTGAACTTCCGGGATCTATAAGTCATAGAGCTAGTTCTTTTACGATATAACATATTTTTGTGAATTATAATGGAAATTCAGGTTTATGTTTTGTTTGTATGTAAATAGATAAAACAGAACACAATGATACGATGCGCAGAAAAGATATCCTGGCGGTACAACTAGTTGATGGAGAAATTATCCCAATAAATTCCTTCAAATTGGAAGTATTTCATATGACAGTGGTATGAAAAAATCACTGCTAGTGATTAGTTTTTGAAAAAGACGAAATTCGTCTGATTAAGTTCTTACCCAACTATACGATTTTGAATATATCATTCCCCTTGTTTTCCTTCGTTTTTAATATTCCCGGACAAACAGCAGCTTGTGTGTCTCTCTTCAGTTCTCTCATTTTCATACCTTCATTCTCACCATCGTGATTAATCCGATTGGGTAGAAAAGCGTGATTAACTAAGCAAACTCATCACCGTCACAACACTAAACACATATTTCAGACTTTGACCGTTTCCGATTTTGAAAATGCTCTTACGTACACTATAAGTCATTACTCGACATCTTGTATATCACATCGTCATTAACAAATCGTATATAATAACATTCTTTAAGTAAAAAGTAAAAATTTGTTGTGACTCTTATTAAAAATTTGGGGTTACCAGCGGACCGAGCAAGAAAATTTTTAACAAATGTATTTCTTTGCAAACCAACAACAATATTGATTTATTAGGGTGCCAATTCTTTTACGAGGCGCCGCGCCGTGTACTCTTTCCCGATACCTTCTCTTTCTCCTTACTCGTTCGGCGGCCCCTTGCTACAAGCGCCCGGGGTGACCGCCCCGCTCGCTCCCACCTGGCTACGGCTCCGATGGAATGTCATTTTTATTTTTCGTAATATTTTTCCGTAACGCTAGTATCTTATTGTCATAAAATCAGCAATAACTTGTATAAGCTAGACGCTAACGCAACAAGAAGCCTATTTTTAACGAGTGCACCGTCGAGCACAGCAAATCAGAGAATGTAAAAATTTCTTCACTTTTACACCAAAGCGTTCATTGCCAGAGCAACGCAGATGTCAGCATAGACGTTCTGGAAATTCTCCTACGAGTATAAGTATATAATCACTCTGTCGCCAACAAGATACAATTTAACAGTGCTAGTCCTAAGCAGGTAGATGTTCTTCGCAACACCCGGTATTTCCAACTACATGTAGAATAAGTCTCTCTTTAAAGTTCTTACCTTTCTTTCAGAATTTCCTGCTTTCCACAAAAGTGAAGCATGACACTAGAAGATATCTACATTGTTGGATGCAACGGAAGAAAATTCTTTCACTAACATCCATTAACATCCACGAAAGAGAAACAATGTAATCTCGTGTAATTGTGGTACGATATTATTATTATTATTAGAAACAACTATCAAAAATAGAATCCTACCAAGAGTTTGAAACTGTGAAGGTATCTCAGTAAGAATTCTTTATCTACAGAAGTGATTTAAAGAGTATTTTCACGAAAAAAACGCAGGTGTGCTGATTGGTTAATAAATGTTATATACAAACTATGAAAGTTTTACTTTGATAGACCGTTAGAAGTTTTATGAAAATTAAGTTGCAAGTACTGTTTCAAGCACAGAAAATAACCTTAAAAATCCTATTATTACAGACTGTAGTTTTGTGTGTAAATAATCAAACAAAACACAGCGCCTCTAGCGAGTTAACTTTTCTATTTTTCGTGAAGTTAGTAGTAAAGGCATTCTATAATGTAGCTGAGGATAAAGTTTATTTACACAGATTGAATGAAATAAAACTTAAAGAACCATCTCCAAGAAATCATATATACTATACAAAGAAAATGCAACTGAAGCATTAAGCTCTCCTTCATGCAACATTTACAAGTAACCGCAAAATGATAAATTGCATATCGTTGATTTTGGACATCTGTGAAATATTAAGAAATTCGTTTATGAAAATTATTGGAACAAAATTAATCATAGTATACTTTATTTTTCAGAAAAAAAGAAGCAATAAAAAGATGAACTGCATACGATTGGCTACGTGTACACTCTATTGGCGCGGGAAATTCGTGTTCGAAAAAATATGAAATTACCTCTTTAAGTTTTACGTCCGACGGTTATGCCGACTAGGGTAAAGGAGATGGTAATAATGAGAAATAACTGATATGGTGGAATGAAGAAAGTGGGAGAAAACAGGAGTACTTTTAGGAAACCCACACACACGGTGTTTGTCCACCACAAAATCTATTTGTCGCGAATGGGATCGAATCAAGAACCCTATGCATGACAGGTGAACGCTCTACTACTGAGCCATCACAGCCCGTAGTTCGATTCCAGGTAGGAGCTCATGTTGTTCAGATTCTACGTTAAGCTGTAGGTCTACGTCTCACAAAATCTCGCTGCTATAAGGGACGCTTAGCTAAAATCAGAATCAAATGCATATGATAAATTTGTTTATGAAATTTGAACATATAATTATCTTTTTAGGGAGGCAGAGCAAATTACAAATACAATCATCAACAATTTATTTTCCCCTCTTCTCTCCACAAGAAAGTTATGTTGACATCGATTGAAGTAGTAATATGTAATACAGGAATATAATAATAGAAATTTATTTCTTTTTTTATTTTTGAGAAAATCGTGCTAGAAATAGATAAGTGACCTCATTAAAGCACTTTTTTGAATTTTGCGATAGACGTCGATACTATTTTGTAATGCAATTATTGCAAAGTTGATTTGTGGCCTTTAAATAAAATCACACAGGTTGTTCTAGAGTAATTGCTACTTCCAAAATAAAAGCTCATTTCAATCATCAAATTTAGATTAAACTCGTTTCTCGAGTAAATTGAAAAATACATATTTAATGGTTATGTCGACTGACTTATAAAATGACCAAAATCGTTTGAGTCATTTTCGATAAAAAGAAAAAATGTTTCAGTTTAACGTGCCCCTTTAGGCTAAGGGAGACGGATGGTTAAGGCAAGGGAATGAAGATGGAAGAATTAGTGGAATGAGAAAGTGGGAGGAAACGAGAGTACCGCGATAAAACTCACGGACACGATGTTGTCAACCATAAACTTATTTGGCCAGGAATCGAATCAGGGACCCCCACGCTCCAGAAGTAAACACTCTACCACTGTGCCACTGTGCTCCCCTGTATTTCGATAAAGAAAATCAAGCATGTGAAAATCTGCCTCATCGGTAAACATTTAATTGTGTATTTCTCACGGTAAAGTAAATATAGACGACATACGCTGTGATATTAAGCGGCAAATCAAATTGAAAAGTGCTAAAGTAATCTTTAAAATATTGGCAGGTGAAGCTGCACTTCATATAGTTATTTTCAAAATGATAATCTATTATCGCTATGATAGTATCTGTTCGATCTATCGACAGGTGATACAGATAGCGCAGCAATATTCCAATGCAACGATACACTAATCCTAGTTTTCACTCGTTTGAAGAGTTGCCTCACCCGCCAATATTTCTGAATTTTTCTTTAACAGCGTTAGACGGTATCAGTTGTCAAAAAATAGATAAACGAAATTTACGATCTTGTTCATCACTAAGCATTAAAATTAAGTTTGAACTTGGTTGCGATTTGTTGACATCACTTCTAGTACTACAGATTGAGAAGCGTACGTTTTAAAATAACTTATTCTGTATAGATGTTAGGAAATATTTAAGATAATTTAAATCTTGATTTCGATTTCCCACATTACTACATCTCTTCTCCTAAATTGAAGTCCGTGTTATATGCTAAGAAATATAAGCCTCTGAGAGAAAGCATTGAGTCGCAAAAAATTAGTTGGTCGTTATTATTAAATCGATGCAGATTGGGAAAGTACTTTTTTTTTTTTTTAATTTAACGTTCCTTGCACCTTGAAGGTTGGCCGGGATGGACAGCATAACGTGGGGTAGAACCACACACTCCCATCGGGAATTAAACCGAAGATTCCTATGCCAAAGACACTAACCGTAAAGCCACACTGGAACAAGGCAACGCACTTATCAATTACAGGATCAGAAAGTGAAAAGTATGTCGTCATGCAGGATGATCTTCTAATCTCTACAAATTTACAGCATAAATTTCTTGAGCGTCAGTATGAGGTCTCCTACTTACTGTGGAGCTTCACCTCGCTTTAATCACAAGCTTTTTTACACATCGTTGTTGTATTGAATAAATCCGCTTTTCATCACTCGTGACTCAACACTACAAAAGTGGCTCGAGTTTCTTACGTTTCAGTAGAGATTTGCAGATAGCAATACGATCCAGTAGATGTTTCTGAGTCAGCTTGTGTGCCACCCTATCGTCGAGCTTATTTTTGTAGCTAGCTTTCTCCAGATTGTTTGAAACTGGTAATCTTAGACACTGAGATTTGCAGAACGAAAGTGACTGAGCCATATTTTGACTATTGCTTTTGATAATGCTTAACAATAAAAATTTCTTTGTAGACTTGTGTAGCATTTGCGCCCTTACTGAAATTAAATTATAAAATTGTATCACAGTTTTACGAAAAAATCACTTATCTTCATGGTGAAATACCTTGCATCTTACCACAAGAATTCCAATACTTTCTGGGCATCCTAGCTTCGTGTGTCGGCTGTAAAATGACCTTAGATCTATCTGTAGCTCATGAGATCTGGGATACTAACGCCATCTCGTGCCCAAAAGGCTTGCTGAGTTTTAGACTATGTGATACATTTCCAGTATTTCTTCCCTAAGAGCAAGAAATATTTGCTTTCATTTTTAGGATACATTCTTATGATTCTAAAGTTAGTGGCTCCTATACGGAATTAAGAAAATTTTATCTTATGATTGGATATTCATTCCAAATAATTTTATTGGTATTATTTAAACTTCGTCTATTTTCCTTTGAGCTTTGAAACGACGAAGAAAAACACATTTGGAATGCGAAAGGAAGGCGATGACGCTGGGATGCCATCTGTTAACATGAATATTTCACAAGGTGTGTTTGTTCGAAAGATGGGATAGCAGAATAAAGGGAGTGAACAACCACCGTGTAAACTGTCTAGACTAGGCAGTAAGACAAGAAGATTCGATAGCGACTGTGATGGTTTCTTTTCCCCTTAAAATGTTCTGAGCGATAGTTGTGGTAGGTCATTTAGGAAGTGCAGCGAAAAAGACAGACGAGGTATTTTAAGCGACCACAGCTTGAACGGTTATAAAGAATTCAGTAGCGCCAATCTTTCAGGAAAAGGACGATGAGGGAGTTATACGTTTTGTCGATAACGAAAACAACGGCTCATTCGAAGAAGAAGAAGAACAATGGTTTCTGATCATTGTTACTTACACTCATTCACATTTCACTTCTTTCCATGTTAAAAAACAACTTTCGCAGATTTGAAGCCAGAAAAACATAAGAAATTGTTCCTTAAAACAATTTTACTTAGTAATTATATGAAGTAGTAAAAAAAAAAAAAAAGAACAAATGAAATTAAAGGAAAACGTTGTTTCCTAATATTTACATTTACCTCCTAAAGATTTCTGCTATCCTCGAGCCTGTTTCTCAAAAATAACAAGTTGTAGCTATATATATAAAGAAAAAAATGACGAAGAATACGCAACTGGAAAATCTGATATTAATTATTTTAGATAAGTATCTTCTTAAACAGCTGTAGTATTAGACTGTTATATTATGTTGATTAAAATAACATATACCACTTCCGACAATGTGGTAGATACCCAGCCTTGGTTGTATCTGTAGATGATCAGTGTCCGGAAGTTTGGTTTTGTGTCTGATTGGTTTAAGCACATTGGTAACCAAAACTTAAGTTCAGGATATACAAATATTATTAGATTAATCTAACGATCTGACAAAGTTTCTATAATGAGTTAACTTGTAAGAAATAAAAGATTGTTGTGTATAGACCTATGATTTTGGAAGTTGTCTACCTAGATTACATCTCATTCCAAGGACATCATCATTACTAAGTCACTATCAAAAATATGTTCGACGACTTCCTGTTCTAGACATTGTTCTACAGTGAATATTATCCTTAACCACACCCAGCCAAACTTTCTGCCTCTATCAAAGATTTAAACTCAAAATGCAATTCGTTGTACGATGAAACTGAACTCACCCACAGTGCCAATTACTCCCCCAATGAAACCTACAAACTAGATAATCTATGTTAAAATGAAAATCCCTTTGTTTCTCTACTAATTCTGAAGACATCAACCATGCCATTATTAACAACATGACTAAGAACATGATCAGTAGCTATCAACTGACTATGATAATTGTATTGTATTCAAATTACTGAAGAAGAACACGACACAATATTCCTTACCCACCTAAGAACTAGTAGCAGTAAGCTTGTCACTGTTAGTCCAAGAAAATGTATACAAACTCATGTATAATATCCATTAGCATCTACGGTGGAGTTGTCTCTTCCTAAATTTCGTACAGAATGTCAAGTTATTACTAATTTGTATAAATAATCATCCAATCTACTGCACAGTCTCAACACTCGAGAGTGTGGGTGATTATTCCTTACTCCAGAAAACAAAATAGGAATTTTGCTGATACGTTAGATACCCAATTTTGAATAAACATTATCTCTGAAAATAATGAAATATTGGTTTGTGTAATTTTAACATTTTCAATCAATCAAATTGAAATAAAAGAACAATTGAATTGAAAACCTAATTTCGGAACAAATCGGTTTGGATTTATTGATATTTCCTGACTTCGAAACAGGGAAAATAAACACTTTTAACTTATGACCAACAAATTCAAATCATATACTGAATAAACACTGGTATGTTATAATTCCTTTAAACTTCGTGATTTTGTTTAGTTCATCGTCACTTTTCCTTGTCGTCCTTCATTGATTTTAAAAAATATCAAATGTTATTATAAATGTTGAATTATGAATTATTATATTGTGCAGATCTATGCTCAAGTAATTTACCACCTAATTCTGGGTTTGGACTTATTTAAATCCAAATGTGTAATAAAAAATAACCTAAGTACCAAGTGCTTGCCCACCACAATGTTTCACACGCGTATTAAGCCTGTTATGGTATATTAACATTTCAAATTTCGTCAAGTACAGAGTTTTAGTTCTGGAGTTATTGTTCACAAAATTTCGGGCTAGGACTTAACAAATCAATTACGTGTAGTATGTATCCATAATCAAGTTTGGAGAAAATTTAATGAGGGATGATTTTTTCACTCTAGAGAAATTTACATGTAAAGTTAATTCTTCGAAATAAAGGTAGACAGTTTTGACATTTTTATATCTATTGAAGATAAGTAGGAAAAGTTTATGTTATTTAGCAGCATATATTTTGTACAGTAAACAATGGTCATGACGATTGAAGAAAATGGCTCAGTTTTACTCGAGCCGTGTTAAATTTTGACACAAGTTTATGCTACTTCAATTCCATCGCAATTTGGAATATGATGTTAAAATGGTAGTCGTTAAATCAACTATATGATATGAATAAGATTAAACGATCGTGACTCTTGTGAGGGATAATAAAGTGTGACATAAATTGATTATACGTAGTTATGAGCAACGAAATAGGTATAGTCGAGGACGAAGAGAAACATAGTAAAATCGAGACAATAGATGGAAGCACTTCTTCTCATATAAATGCTGTTAGAGAATTCACATTCTACCAAAACTCTTTCCGTTAAAGATTACAGGAAATATAATAGGTGTTTCGTTATTTGGTTTATCTGGCAAATACACTACGTAAAGCTTTGCTCATACCGAAAAATAGGAACTAATACAAGTTCTAAATCCAGTACTCGATATTTATGATCCGTAGACAGCAATGAGCATGCAAAAGATTACATTATAAATGTATGTACTAATCACAAGATTCTAAGAGAAGTGTGATACTTCTGTTAATTCATTGTTCTTAGCAAAGGAACGTTGACGAATAGTATAGTTATCAATATCGTAACTTTAATGACGCACGTTCACCATGCGAGTTTGGGTGTTAGTTACTAACAGCATAGGGTAAGTAATGAAAGATGTTCCTTCGCTCACTTACCTAGCTCTGTAACTCCCCACGGTGTTATTTTCGGATTGTTAAACACCATCTCTGTATCAAATAGAATACATAAGGCCTATGTTGCCTGAACGCTATATTGCCCTTGATGTTGAAATAACACTAAAGCGGTAGTGATGCTGGGATCATTGGCCTTTGTTGAAAGTAAATTATTTTTACATCATTCTTAACTGTGTATATCCCTCTCTGATTTTCACCAACATCATCTACCTCTAATACCCCAGACGTCTGTAATATCTATTTAATTCAACATATATTTCATCTGTAAATATTAGAGATTGTGAAACCATTAAGCTGAAATATGAGGTTTCTTACAAGTCCTGAGTTCTATTGTAGCTAAACGGTAATCAATCGTGCCTCTAGCTTATGTGGTTCAAATCTCATATTGAGATGTAATTCTACTCCCATAGACCCTTATCGATATCTTAAAACCAAAGAACCAAAGCTTACAATGCGTGAAAAATATGAAGGAAAATTCGTTTATAAACATTATGTTTCATATATTTATTATGAAACATTCAGAACTAAATTGTAATCTTTTAATTTTTTTCTATTTATTAAAATAATTTATTGCTAATCACTCATTTTTACAAAGCACTTACGTGCATAGAATCAACACATCAGTGAAGCAAATTCTCCGTCTTTCTGATGTACTACTTACAATGGGACAACTCTGTATTTTATCTCTTCATAGAATTGGTAATATACCAACCGTTAAGCATACATTGGTGAAATTGACAATTTAAAAATGTGTTAGAAAGAGAAAGTAACTAATAAGCTCCCAAACTTACTTGTAAATCTGCTTTAGGTGGTAAAATTCATGTTTATTTTGCTAGAAAGAAGAAAGAACAAAAACACTAGTCTATTGGAAATATTACGCCTATTATTTCCAATGGTATAATTGAATCAGTCAATGCGAAAAGACCATATATCCATCCGCACCACATTTCCATTTTAGTGCAAATTTGAGACGTACGCGTAAAAACGCGCATCCCCTTTGAAAAGACGATTTGTATGGTCATATTATGTTACATATATGCCTCAATATCATCAATATCATTGTACACGTCTAGTTTGCAATCCTATTTTTTTTTCTTTCTTCTCAACAATTTATTTTGGTGGATATATGACCTTTTCGAAATGACTGATTCAATTATGGATTCGGCAATTTAACTTCTTTAAAGTGTAAAACTAGCAAAGTATTTTTTGTTTGTTTTCTGTGTTCTCCGGCATTCAGTTGATCAAATATGTATTTATATTTTATTGTATCGTAGATATTTTGTCTTTTATTTTGCCTTACATAAAAACTGTTTTCTTAATATAGTTTTATTGTACTTTTCGGAATAGAAAAAACAAATATATCTCCGTAACACTGCTTGCACTGCAACCGACTCTTGCACAACAGTTACACAGCTCCCGGTAGATAGCGCTACTGATAGAGAGCGCCACTGTGTGTGTGGCCAGTGAACACATCCGAAGAACGACAGAATCGGAAGGGACGCAAGAGAAAGGAAAATTGTGAACTCTGGCATAGGATTGTTTGAAGAAAAGAAAACTGGGAGAGAACTGTGCTAAAACACATTTGTTTCCAGTTTTACTTCTTTTTGACAATGTTTCCATGCCTTTCATGCTTCCCCAAAAATATATGTTGTACCTAAGGGTATAACAAGTTTCTTAACCAAAAAATCAGCAACGTGTCGCCCCCAAATTTTTTTCTACAATTTTTTTTTTGAAAGTTTCAACACAGAAAATAAATAAAGAAAATACGCATCGATGGTTTTGAAACAAATTGCACGTTTACGTCTAGACAGTATCTACAATCTGTAACACTTTCAAAATTTTTCGAAATTTCTGACATGCATGCGCAGAGTCCATCTTCAACGAATTTATCTTTAGGCATGTTTCTTGCATAAGGAATAACAAACCGGTAAAATAATAAATTGTAATTAACATGAGAAAGGCTTCAGTAACTTCCCCTTCCGTTTACACATTTTGCATTCTCGATTAACATTGCCTGTGTCTTCTTCTTGAACATACATCAGCTATTTCTCCCGGATAGTACTTGACATTTCTACATTGTACTCCTTAATTATGCCCAATAGACCTGCGCACAAATCTGCATAAAGCTTTCTAATGTGAATCATTTGTTGAGTGTTAATTTTTCACTAGATTTGCGTCTAGTGACTTCTAGTATAGTCTTTACGGCACAAGTTTCGGCGGCTATGAGATCCATATCTCAAATCTGTAACAGTAACGATTCATCTTCTTTTCGAATAGCTGTTCCTTTAATATCACGTTCAGCAATTCTAATGACACATACCACTAGCGATTCCCATAACCCATCCGTTCCCTTTCTTCGTCAACTCTATTCTCGCGGCTTCTGGCAAAATACGCTCATCTCCTCGTTAGACAGAATGTCTGCACATTGTCGTGCAGCAGTACGAATCAAATAAAGCCAAATACCGACCAAGAGTGTACAATTTTTCGTCCCGTATGATTCAGCAAATTGACGTAGCAATCGTAGTAATTCTGTAATACTTTGGTAGTCGCAGCGATAGACCGTGTTCGTTTGTGGCGTATTCTGCAGGAATTGGGATGCAAATTGATGTTAAGAGGTGCAGTTTTGCAGTGCCACTGTCTTGTTGCATTTTTTTTTAATCTCAACTACGGTTTTATGGTTCAAGAAACCTAAACTTTGACTAAGACTTTATGGAAGCTTTTGTCGGCGAAATTTCTTAAACTCATGTAAGGCTTGTTTTATGGGTAGTATATTACAGATTTTTCTCTTTTTCACAACAGCAATCCCTTTTCTCGTTGCAATTGTCGTCTGTCTGATTGGCTTCATTTTGTTTGCAATTCTTCTTCACAATTATTGAGATGATGTGGATTCCAAGGGTAATGTGCTACTATAATTAGCCTACAAAGAATATAATAGATTGTTTAGTATTACAGCAATTGAAAAATTACATAATATTACCAAATATTATATTAAATGTGATTATCTGTGTACATATGCAATAAGAATACACGCACTATGCGTAGTAAGTAAAAGAATCGCGAGACGCGACACTTTTTAGGGAAATTTTCTTAAATATCCTTTAATTATATTTTTTATACACGTTCATTGCGTAAACTCATATCCTATACTCTTACAAATCGATCGACGTATAACTTGTTCCAGTGCAGCACAAACACTGTGATATACGGGCATTTAAAAATATCCCATCGTTGTCTGTAAAAATACACGAGTGCTACGAAGTTTACAAAGTTAATAGCTACAAGATCCAGGTGTTGCACTCACATGTTGACCAATAACTATTTTTTGATACTAACGTTCCTAAGTAACACTACTTGTAAAGTGTGGAAAATTCCCCAAGCGGGGGAGGGGGGAGAGTTGTAACCCTTGCTCTAAAATAATTGAATATTAGAATGTGTTTCTCACTGAATACTTTTTCTTTCATTTTTCAAAAGCGATTGTGGTCATTTTGTTTGTACTTATTTTGTAAAAAAAAAAAAAAAAAAAAAAAAAACTTAATTCCAATCCACAAAATTAAATATCCATAGGGTTCTTAAAAGAATCTAAATCTCGGGCCCTCAATGTGCTATTATAAAAATTGGCAGTAAGTTGAACTAGACCCGATTAATTTTAGCATTATGTATTATTTAGTTTATTTACGCTTACTTAATGAGTTTAGATTATTCTAACAGTAACACATGTCAAACGGACAAAATTAAAATAACTTTTCCGATTTGAAGGTGGTAATGGTAACTTAAATGATGACCAATCCTTGACACAACTTTTCACCTGAGGCGTCAAGGTATATGCGTCTGACAAATTACAATTAGGCGTTAAAGACAGATATGCTAATGAACCAAAATTTAAATATTTTTGTTGGTTTGTTTTTATTATCTCCTTCCAGGCTACTCCATTTTTGTCCGTCTTTCCCTGCTGTTATTTTACAGATAACATCCTCAACACTGTTTTCGCGTAGCGTATTTATAACCTTTTTTCTTCATACTGTTAAAAGTTCTTTTCTGTTACAGCGCTATTCCACACCAGAGATAATAAATCTGGATTTACTTTTTAATATTTCATGTTAAAAGACTATTTTATTTGGCCATTAGCTTCCTTTTAGAAAAGGAAGAATCATTTCTTCTGGTTCTTCCCTACAGACGTACACAAAATGCAGCTTTTGCTTCTTCCCTCTCTTCCTCTTTTATTGTTGCGGTCTTTTTTCTTCTTAGTTTAGTGGTGACTAGGGGAACTGAAGAGAAGGAAGGAAGAATGCAAAGGTCGAGATGTTCTAAATTGCCTGGTTGGTGGATTGTTTATCCATTAGTAGAAGGAGGAAGCTTAAAAGAGTGGACACTTTTCGGTTGGATAAACCTTGCGCGACCTAGGATAAATCTGTTCCATTTTCTGTCCCTGTTTCTTATTCCTCCTGATACTGCTTTCGAGGAACGTAGGGATATCAGTGACATCACGGTCACGGTGATTTATCTACAAACAGCCTTTGTAATACCAGACATCTTTACAGCAGGTACACAAAGCAATATTGGAAAAAGCGAAACTTATTTTTCAGGAGATACGAAGGTTATTTTCTTAAGATTATTTCTATTATAAATGTATATTTGTTCACTGAATTTAACTCTAATAAGTTTGCACATTCTTTTTCTTTACTAATTCGTAATTCTTAACCTAGGCTGAAAACAAATATGGTCAAAGACAACAGTTTGAATTGACACCATGTCGACATTGTTTGCTATTTGTATGGGAATTTTTGAACTCTTGGTAGAGCAAAAGACAGCTTCGTAAAATATTAAGCTAATAAGCCTACATTTTATACTTTCTTTTGTCTGTCTTAGCCAGCGGCGCAAATCTGTCTTCAACATTGGCGAATAAATAAGACCGTTCTTATAATTTTTAAAGCCATGTTCAAAATATTTATGAAGTTAAAAAAACAATGCTGTGGAACTTCAACATTGGGAGGCGGGAATACTCAAGACTTATTCTGGAGGGGAGAGAGATGAGACTTACATTACGGATCAGTTAATGTAGATGAAATAGTGGTACATGTCAGTATTACAAATCAGTGCTGTGAACACATTCTGAAATCTGAATAAAAGCATATTTATAATTGGTATATTTCTACTTAGGCATCCACAACGATCTCATCCACAATGTAGATGAAAATCACATTTCAAATCGGACTATTGGGGGAGGGGGTTGAATTCTCCCAATTCCAAGATTGAATGAGACATATCCTCCTCATCCTCTCGAGATCTGCATCCGTGGTCTTAACCGTGTGTGTGAATTTATTTGTTGCCATTTTATATTATGTATTACACAAATCATATCGTTGTCGAAATATATTTTAATAATATAATTATGGTGTCTGTTGGAAATATGTCATTTTAAGCCTAAATCTATGCTTAAGTATCATAGTACCTTTGATTTAAAAATCAGTTTTGTAAAGGTTTCGAAACAAAAGTTCTGTTTGTACAATAATAATAATAATAATAATAATAATAATAATAATAATAATAATAATAATAATAATAATAATAATAATAATAATAATAATAATAAGATATGTCTTATTCATGATAATAATGTGCTTTCCCAAATCATCTAGAACTACAGCGAAGTAATTTCTGTTACAGTCCTTGAAAGTACATAATAACGGCTTAACCTCCACATTTCTCGAGCAAGCAACGAAATATTACATTTTAGATCATTCTATTACTTTAGACCCTCTCAATCACTAGCCAATTAGATACATCCTCATAATATTACTTTGATAAGGACATAATGAGTCAACTAACTTCAATTGTGTTTTCCTTAAAGCTGAAAGAACATAATTCTCTTTATGATACTGAAATCTGTACTATGATTGGTCAAGTCGTTTGAATATTAGTGTTATATAACATATAGTGTACGTATAACTACTTTTAGGTACCGAAAACTTATGTCGAAGTTTTAGAGTAACCAAATAATAATAAGTTTAATTCAATTCGTGTTATGCTAGAATGTAAAGAACTTATTTTATTTTAAAGGAATTCCGCCTTAGAAAAAGATGAACACATTAAAAATATGTATTTCTGATTACAAATAACAAAGAAGAAGAAAATAATGAAATATAACATTGTATACTGTAAAATATACAGACGTGTTCAAATTATTAGACTCAACATTCAGTTTCTGAATATTTTACTGTTCTTACAGTATTACGTGAGAAAATACGTTCGAAGTTAGTCCAAATTACTACCTTGTAACTCTATCCTAGTTTCTAGTGGGTGTGACATATGCTTTTCAATATCAATAAAATAAATGCGTACATGTCTTGGAATACTAACAAGAAAATTGCCTCACACTCAAAGATTAATATTTCGTATGAAATCCTTTAGTCTTTATTAACTCTTCTATCCTTTGTGGCATCCTATGTACGAGTTTAGCACATTTTGCCTTCAATTCAGCATCATGATACCACAGATTGTTGATCTCCTCGATCAATTGATGTTTGATTTTAATGTGCTTCTTCTTTAGCTTTACCTTGATGAAGGTACAAACGTTTTCAATCGGTTCATATCAGGATTAGTGTCCGGCCATGGATGAACACTAATTTCGTTGTTCTGGAAGAATTTTGTCTCAGCTTTGGCACGATGGCATGGGGCTTCACCATGCATAAAGATGAGTTGTATATAATCAAACCAGACTGCAGTCTGAGAAAGCAGTTCTTCTTGAAGAACTTGCAGGTGTTGGTCGTGCTTCATTGTCCCCTCCACTATATACAGTCTTCCAGAACCGAGGACAGAGATCACACTCCAGGTCATGACTAAAGTAGGATGCTTTACGGTTTATTAAAGACATTCTAACTTGAATTCCTCCAAATTGAAGACACTGATTCATCACTGAAACACACTATTCTCCAATCGACAGCAGTCCAATATTCTAGGTCTCGTGCCCATTCGAAGCGCTTCTTTGCCATGGTTGAAGTAGACTCTAATTTCTGTTTTCTTTCTTGACCGTGTGCTTTTATTCCCACGGCAAAAAAAAAAAAAATCCTTCGAACGCTTTCAGGCAAAATGTCTGCGCCAAACTTAGCCATTTTTATGCTTAAGTCTCATAGAAGTTGCACTTCGGTTTGCCAGAGTCAATCTTTATAGTTTCCTGATACCTCTTAGCTATAGCTTTGGTTTTCGTCCACACTTCCCAACACTATTGTGGCTCTTGTTCATTCCAACAGAGATTCTACTCACAGATTTTTGTTCTATCCCAACTCTACTAGCAATGTGTCGCCATGTATATCTTCCTTCCACTAGGAGTATTTTACTAACTTACACTTTACGCGGAGAAAGGTTCTTTTGCTTTTCCGATTATGCTGCGATTACAGGACTTCACAGAATAAAAGATTGATTCACGAAACACATTGTGATCATTTTAAACTGATCCATTCGAACTACTGAACGTTGTAACTTCTTACAACAGTAACCACAACACTTCAGACTGTAACTTGTTGATAGGAACCACAATAGCTATCTACAATTGAAACACCACTTTCACTATTTCTCTCCACATTAATGTCATTTGCAGTTCAACAGTGATATCATCACTTCAACTGTAGTGTAAACAAACGAAGGATCCTTTATTGGTGGTTTAACCATTAAATTAAATGTTCTAGAACTCTGAAATTAGGACTCCTACATCAACTTGGCATTTTTCGAGAGTGAGTCTAATAATTTGAACACGTCCGTAACATCGTACAAACTCGGGAAATATTTGTTATTACAGTTCAAAATCTGCTAAAAATTAAAGAATAAACACCTTGAAAGCATTATTCTGCCTGTTGTATGAAACCTTTACTTCTTCCATCTGTTATTAACTGGAAGAGACAAATATCTCAGATTTGCAACCAAAAACCTGTTTGCATACGTTTAGCTGATTTTTACGCTTGTGTGTGCACTGAAGTCGAAAATGAGTCATTTCTTCCAGGGATGTCAAGTTTTCGCACAATCGAAATATAACATGGTCAAACAGGTAGCTAGAAATCGCTAAATTGCAAATGCATCACACGAAAATAAAAATGAACATGGAAGATTAAATGTATTTGTGCTCCCCGACACATGAAAACACATGCATATTGGTCCGGATGGGATCACTGACACATATCGTAATGTGTTATGAATGAGAGTAGAGATTACAAAGGAAAACCAAAAGCAATAAATCTATTCATAAAACGAATTTAGGAAGATTACATCTTAAATTTGTTATATGTTAGTAAGTAGTTCTGACTACACTGTTGGTCAAGTACTACAAGTACGCGGGTTATAAACTCATATCCAACAAAGATACACCAGTTCAATGACTCCAACTCAAAAAGAGGCTCGGGTTGCCTTTACTGTGGTCATCAAAACGTTTTTGGGAAACCGAAAGGATCCACAGTACAAGAAAATGGCGGGGAAATGTTGCACGCATTCCAGAAGCTTGGTTACTGCATGAGCTTTAAAGTCCATTTTCTCAACTCCCACCTTGACTACTTTCCTGACAATGTGGGAACACTGAGTGAAGAGCAGGGGGAGCGTTTCCATCAAGATATCAAAGAAATGGAACGACGATATCTGGAGAAATGGAGTGTTGTGATGATGGCAGACTACTGTTGGATGTTGTTTAGGGATCTTCCGGCAGCCACCTGAAAAGGAGAAGCTCCAAACGAAGTTTGACCAATAATAAGAGAAGATTTCACAAGCAATCTGATTGAGGGTGGTGTTACTTTTTTGTCTTCACGTGTGTGCGTGTTTCTGTACATCAATTTGTGTTATGCTGTTAATGGTGTTTCTGTAAATCGCATATTTGTGTTCATATTTTTGTTCAACAATGACCACCCGTTTGTTCGAAACCCGGACGTCCCAGGACAAAATGGTTACCACTCCTAGATTCGGCGTACCCAACACATACGAATCAGTTAACTAAACCGAAACAGCTTAGCATTGTTTTAGTTTTGCACATCTGTGTAGATGATTAATCTTTTCGAAAACGTTGGTTCAAATATGAACGAACAAAGGGTAAATAAATCAACTTGTTAGTGTCATACAATTGTTGAATGATCAATGTTTAGCTTCTCTGCAGTCTCTTGTGTTGTTTTCTGTAGATCTGTTCCGGAGATTAGTTTCAGTAGTCTTTAACAACCGAACAATGTTAGTGATCATTCTTACCTCCATGGTTAAGCCATGACAGAATTTTCGGAACCAACCTTCCATTGTATATATATTGACTCACATTACCTTCATTTAACTCTGACTTTCATTAATACAGTATTTCAAACTGTTTAGACTTCTCTGCGACTGAATTTAAATAGTTACGCTGAAGTAGATTTTCGAGAGCGTGTTTTGGCTTCCTACGCTCTCAGGGATAAAAATAGATGAATGCACAGATATATTTGATATGAAGTATTTGCCTACTCGTATAAGGTCGCTCAGTGGTAGAGCGTTCACCTCTGGTGCAAGGGGTCCTTGGTTCGATCCCAGCTCACGCTAAGTGAACTTTGTGGTGGACAAACACCGTGTGCGTTGGTTTCCTCGGGATTCTCATTTTCCATCACTTACTTCATTCCACCATTTCATTCATTTCTCATCATAACCATCTCCTTTAGTCTAGCTGGCATAATCGTGGACGTAAAACTCAAAGATTTCATTTCGTTTAAAACGATAAATTTCGATTGAATGATATTAGGAAGGTATACAGCCAGTATGTTTTATAGATGCCAAAATAAAATACCCGAATTCCTACGTTAAATTTGCGCAACTCAACCAAACAATACGGGGATATCCTGCAGTCCATCAGAATACTATTAATATATCCTTGGAAACCAACAGGAAAATGACCACTTCGTTTTGCGCCTTCGTGAGTCATAGTGGACATAGACTCGCGCTGCAAATGGTTCTACACCGTATAACACAATTAAAAACATAGGTGTGTGCTCGCGTTGCCTTCTGGCCTGGAGTCAAGTCGTGTGGGAAACATCGACCCAACTTGTTGTACTTTCCAAGTTAATGGAGGTGCTGCCGAATAGTTTATCCACTTACACTGAATTGTAGTCCCAGCTCCTCACATGTCTGGCCACTGTTCACTTCAATCGCAGTCTGAAGATCTACATTTTTTGCATGTGTTGGCCTTTCGGCACGTGGTGCGTCTTAGAGTGTTTCGTCGCCGTCCTGAAACTTACTAAACCACCGTTGCACTGTCCGCATAGTCTCGACAACCTCACCAAGGACCTGGTATATCTCCCGTCACGCTGCATCGGCGTTTGATCCCAGTTTGAACTCGTAGAGTATACACGCTCTTATAACGGTCTATGGAAGTACCATGATCACTCTGTCGTTACGCAAGTTTTGTGGTGCAACTGAACTGCCATAACCAGGTATTATAATGGATATACCCACACCAACAACAGACCTTCGCCTTATCTCCATTCGCATTCAATTCACGCTGTGTTGGCCAATTGAACACAAACCTCCACCAAAAGCGATATAACTTGGTCTTCGTTATCTTTATACTTAAACAATATAAAATTTTCAGTTTAAAACCCATTTCTCATACGCTGTCGAACTGTCTAGAGGATCTTTTGGTCTCCTCAGGACTATATCATGCTTTCACGTGTATTGACATCAAGTATTGTTAAAGCGTTAACAAAATCCGTGTTGCAATGTTGCATTAAATTATTTTTTAGCCTTTTTCACATTATTTCAAAGGTGGGCAGATCTTAGAAGCAGGCGTCATCAAAGTGTCTAGTTTTGTTGTAATATGAACAAGAACAACACAAAGTATTAGCACAAACAAAGTATTGTTAAAGCGTTAACAAAATCCGTGTTGCAATGTTACATTAAATTATTTTTTTAGCCTTTTTCTCATTATTTCAAAGCTGAGCAGATCTTAAAAGCAGGTATCATCAAAACCTAGTTCTATAGTAATAAGAATATTTACAACAACAAAAAGAATTTGCACCGAGTCACGGGTTCGAATCCTTGTGGCAATCCATTGGAATTTGGACGCATTATGGTAGTTCAAACACTGTCTGCCATGGGGGTCATCTGGGACCGGAATAGAGCTTTCCACTTAAGCCGCGTCTATCATATGTGACCGGCGTTTGAAGAATTATAATTGAAAGTTTAATTTGGACACATGTATTAGACCGGTGGTCATATTTGTAGGCTTATTTTAAGTTCAGGTTGATCGGCCTGGCGTGGAGCATGACTGCATCATGCATGGCCCGGAGAAAAAAACTATAGATACCTTTTAAGCTGAGAACTTTTATACGCTACACGTTTTATTTATTTTTATTTTAACATGTCTGGCGTGAATGGCAAAATTTCAAAATTAGGGATGGAGGCCAAAGTGTTAATGTTCCACTGTTATGTCCTCTAGGCTAAAGAAGATGATGATTAATGAGAGTGAATTATTGCGAAGTTATTTCGAGTCTGTGACCACGTGGACCAAAGGCATACATTCCAGCCACTAGACTATTACGGTGGGTCAGATTTCACTTTAAATTGTAGGTACTGTACATGTCTCATAAACTCAGTGATGAAAAGATACACTAACTTTCAAGATACGGATCAAGAACAACAAATCATTTCCTTTTAGCTAGGTACTATTTCTTAGTGTTATTATCTTTCAAAATACGATAAATGTTGCCTTTATATAATCTTTAAACGTTGTTTTATTTTAACCAAAGTAAGACGGTTTGTATTTATATAAAACTACTATATTCTAAGTGTCTCAAGTAACTCTCAGGAATTTTCTCAGATCCTGTACTTCTTCTGTTATTCAAATTAATTATTTCTCATTGGCGTCTTTCTGACTGCCAATGTGTCCGTAGCAAAATGTTTTGTAGTTCTTAATAGCAACTACTTTACTTTTGTATATTCTGACGAATACATCAAGTATTTACTCATCAGGGGTAACACAAACATTCTTTCGTTACATTTCGTTTCTAAACACTGCAACTTAAGAAAACCATGAACTGGAATCGGAAGTGTGATAGAGATCCACTACTGTTCCAGAAACTTCGATTCATCACAAGAAGAAAATATTTTAAGCGAGGAGTAGAGGTAGGGGTAAGAAGAGTAAACGACTTCCAGCAACTGCAACAGTAACAATGCCGTGAGAATGTGCTACTATGTGCTTTGTTGTAGAAACAGTAGAAGATCTGATAGTTCTGGATTATCCCCACTTGCTCTCTATTTTTTCTTTCTAAAAAAAAGAAGGAAAAAGTTAACTCCCTGTATTCCTTAATCCTCAATAAAAACAATCTAAATCTGAAACATTCTTTTTTATAGAACCCCACTTTGGGATGTGTGACACACGTAGAAAATGGCCTCTTCATGAAAAACAGGATGAGTTCGTTTTCAGGAAGTTAGGTGAAAACGAAATGACAAAAAAAGTCAGGAATAATTTCACTTTTAGAGCTTGATATTTAGAGACACTATACACTACTAGGATTGACCCCACATTTCATTAAACTTTTATTAGTTATAGAGGGGCCTAAACAAAATACGTTTAGTACTAGTTTTACGATTTATACTTATACTAAAATTACACTAATATACGTAATTTTTTCTATCAGAAGATCATAATAAACTGTTTGCGAAAAATAATTCATCCATGAATCCACATCTAATTTTCAGGATTTCCCAATTGGCCTCAGATTTCATATGAAAATTGTTTCTGTATATGCGTATTCCAGCTTGCATAAATACTTATAAGTATTTTTCATCAGGACATGGTCTCGCAACAGTAGTTTCTAAGGTAAAGTGTTTAACAGGTTACATGCCACCCATATCCCCAGTTGCCAAAATGTGTTTTCTTCATTTTTAGTTTCTGTGTGTCCTTATAAGTAATATTAGTCATTATAGGCATTTTGTTTTATTATCGGTACTATGTAATATGGATAGATTGCCATGCGGCTTAGTGACCGTATGCAAACGTTAGCCGATTCTGTCCGGACTTTCCTGGGAATATGCTAATGCATAAGTTAGTAACGAGTTTAATATATCGGCTACTTCTGTATGCTTTGTTGTACTTGCACTCCACGTACTCCACGTAATTGTGGTCTCCCTTCAGTTTTGAGTGGTGAGAATAACACATTAGATCTTTGCGTAACGTGGTTTAATCTGAACATATTTAATCTTATTAGTGATAAGTACGCACGTTTCAACGACGTGGTAAGTACTGAACACGAAACGATTTCCCAAGATAAGCAGATTACGGACTCAAACTAACCAAATACAAAGTGCATTTTGTTTTTCTTTTGAATTCCCTCTTCTAATTGAACTATCTCTATAATTATAATTATTATTTTCATTAGTTCTCCTTATTGGTGTTAAGATAATTTTCTATCCACAGTTCAAAAGTCAATGTAAAAGTATATTTGTAATCTTAGCACCTTGATTGTTGTTAACGCGACCATTCAGAGTCTTCTACAGAAGAAAATAGCATTTTGTATAATGAGCTTGTATATGAAATGTACCATTTTCTTAGTCGCTGCTTTATGATGACGCTATTAACCTCTATAATAAAATTAAATATAACATTATAGATAAAGTTCTTCTTAAACTGTACTTTCACTTTATATGATGGAGTTCTTTCTAGTTAATTATTAAAAAGTTCGACGCAGGTTATTAAAAAAATCTGTTCAAAAGCAGAATCTATAAATTGCCGGTTCCTATTATTGATCATTAATAATTGAGAGAATTTAAGTTGATCATAGGCGAAACATTTTATTCTCGCAGACAAGAAAGAACAAGAAAAGCTGATTTTCTGCTGATCTACGATTTAAAAGTTTTAAATCGAAGCATTAGCTTCCGCTGAAATGCAATACTTCTAGAAACGCCTTTTTCACCATGATCTTTTTGTAATTTCTATTTTCAGTAGCAAATGCCCTATTTATTGAGAATACAGACTCTACTCTAGATACTCTACCTAGGTACTTATATGCATAGTTCGACTTTACTATTAGGCATCTGATTTCCTGCATTCATCTAGTTCATGTTTGATCCAGCTTTGATTTTGAATTATCTGTATGGATATTATACTTATGAAAAAATAAATGTTTAGAAGTATATTTTTCTTTCCTGCAGTACTTTGTGTACAGAGAATTATCTGCTTCGTCAAAATGATTCAGAGAGTGATTTTTTATACACAGGATTAATGACGAAAGGGACTAACAACGAAAACGAAAGCGGTAGATGATAAAGAGAGCTCTACCAAAGCACTTGCGTAAGCGGAAGTTAATGTAACTGGTCACTAACGTGTGTTTAATAGCTATTTCTTTCACAGGACAAGATCAAAGCCACTTGTCTGTTACCAGTACGTTCTAAAAGCCTCGTTAGGCACTACTACACAAAGATATTGAAAATTCTATGGTCTTTGTTGTGGTTAGAGTAGAGAGCAAAACATGGTGTACCAGTTTACATACTGCTATTATTGAAACCGTCGATGAATGTTCCTTTTTTCCTATATTATTTTCGTTTTTCTTCTACATTGTAATGTCTGGAGGACAATGAGCATCCATAAGTGTTACGTTTAATTAACTGCAATAATGCATTTCATATTAAGCGTTGTATTAAAAGAAAGAGGAAACTAATGAAAGATATAATCAACAATGTGTTTATTATTAAAAATAGTATTTTCTGAAGTATGTTTAGTTTATAAAATATAAATGTATAATTAGTTTCAGTAGTATTTGTAATATCCGCTTTTATATATGAAAATGTGGAAATAATTCTTGGTATGTTTTCATTAACTGCATAGAGCATATTCGTAGATCTTTAACACAAACATACTTATATTTGGTATGCTACTGTTCGTTCTAATTTATAAAATAGAGAGAGATTATTAAAGGGTTTGACTTCTTTTGGTTATTTCATTTGCATTTTTATAACATCTTCTTTAGCCAAGGAGAATTTTAATCATATCTGTTAGAGAATATCTCCCGACTATGCTTCTCACTTTCTTGACCTGTACTTCAATACTTCCAAATTGAGGTGGCCTCCCTCTTCAAACATTATATTAGTTATAAATACGAAACGCATGTTTTTTTCGTAAATTGTAAATTCGAAAATTTAACTCGTCATTACGCGCATCCAACACTTTAAGAATTTGGCTGCGTAGAAATTCACTTATATAAATTCATAACACCAACTAATAGCATTAATATTATACGATTGTTTGTAGTGCAATACCACTTTTAATCAGAGAAGATGTGTGAAACGGTACCTACAAGTTATATGAAATTCCAATCACAATTGCCCTTATTGAGGTAAACAAACAAGATATTACGAGTTAACAAAGAACATATACACATCTATGTGGCTACTCAGGAGACTCGAATCTTGTTACAATACTATGCTGAATTATCAAATTTTGTTTTTAAAGTCTCATATAGAGGAAGACATTCTAATTGTATGCAATTTAGAGAATTTTCAATACAAATAAAATTGTGTGTAGTAGTCCTTTTTGTCTTTCCATTAATTACTAGTCAAATGCAAATTTACAGAATTTTGGGAAAGGAAAGTAGCAAATATGTATTTATTTAGAAAAGCTCTTTCCGTTCGCGAGAAATGAGGAAAATGTAATAGGGTGTGATGGAGATAAAGAGGAACTTGTTTTGGTTTCAAGAGTAATTCAAAATGCAATTAATATATGAATTGTAATATTTTCTCAGTAACATGCTAAGGGAATCACTTTTAAATCACAAAAAAGAAAAAAAAATAGAAAAGAGAAAATTAAAGGAAAACAAAAAAAAAAGGAAATGTTGTTAAACTCTAAATCGCCACATGAACATACGGTCAGAAGTTAGTTTAAATTTTCTGTCTTTAATTCAAATTTCCTAAGTATCCTCTTTAAGATGAAGAGCTACGACCAATATAGTAAACAATTTAGAAGTTATACAATTTCAGACATTGCACTGCAAAAGTCACTTCCACGTAGGATGTCAGAAGCAGGTGCAGAAGGAGAAATTACTACCACATGAGTAGTTTTTTTACCACGTAGGTAGGTCGATGGTGATCGATAATATTCCATAACACGGATCAATAGCAATAAGAGTAATAACTCATGTCAGTCTTGTTTAATATCAAATACATACATTGTGTTTACTTCTCATCAATTAACATGGATGCAATGAAAAATGTTCATAGTTCTTGTTATTTTACGGAACAAACTTGTAGTATGGTGTGTGATGTATATTTCTCAGTTAAAGAGAAAACTATGCTCTATATTAATTATAATAATTAATATAAAAGAAACTTAACTCTCACAGTACTAGTGGTTTAACGGAAACAGCTCCTCAATACAATTCAATAGCTCCGCCGAACAACGTTGCAAGAGACAAATTTGTCACATTAAATTTTATTTTAATAGAACAACGGTACTGTAATAGAAGTTCCAATTCTATGTAACATCATTTGATATAAATGCACAGTTTGAAATTGGAAAATAAAATTTAAAGCCTATACATAATCAACATATAATTTTCTTTCCGATTTCTGTAAACTTGAATTGTTGTCACTTGCAACATTGTTCGGCGGAGCCATTCAATTAAAGAATAGAAAATACTCTAGCAATGGAAATGCTCATGAGGAACTACTGTTAGTGTGCTTACACATTTTTACAACGCTGTACAATTCAATAAATCAATTTTATGCATTTGTTCTAAAGGTGGTTCAGTTTAATTTAAATACAGAAAACATACTACAATTATCTTTGCTCAAAACTGTCATATGTAGTAGAGAGAGAGAGAGAGAGAGAGAGAGATAAATCTATAAATATTTTTAATATATATAAACAATGCTTTTTCAGTATTTATATTTTTCTTATAATGTTGAACAAGAAACTTTAAGTGTATCAAATGACAACACTGCTAATTTAAAATCAAAGGTACTAAATTACAACGATAATTATTCAAATATTTTTGTCACAAACGTTGCTCAGTCTTCACGGAGAACACTTGACATCGTGAGCCAAGAACTGGATATTGTAAGGCTAAAAAGCCATGTATTGCAAATGAACTTTAACGCCTGTAACAAAAATGTTAAGTTAGATTTTCTTACAATTTTAAGGACATAAATAAACATACTAGGCATAACAAAGACGAAAATGTTTAAAAGCACATAACGAAGAAATATTATTTATGTAAAACCTGAAATACAATAGAATCTTTTATGAGAACGTAATTTTGCTCTTCGTACCTACATCTCATTTACTTCCTGATATATATAATGTGTAAATATATGAAAATACAATTATCTGTTGACTCAATCAGCAACGAAATCGTACCCAGAAACTCCAAGTTTAAAATGCACGTTCTTTATAAACTAAGAAAGGAATAGCATAAGATTTTAAGAACTGAGTTCCATAAAAGGGAAGATGAAGATATAAATTAATTATAGGTAGAAAAGAACATTAAATATCACAAGTCACTAACGTTATACGTCAAAATTTGTATCTAAAGTCATTAAAAGTAAATACTCACACGCTTGAGCTATTTCTCAAATTTCAGTTCCCTTTGACAAAGGCCGTCAAACTAATTTGAAGAAGAATGAAATGATAATATGTTCAATTTGTACCAACGAAATTGAAGTTTGCCACATAGGCCTCTTAGAAATGTTCAACATATTAGTTTATCATTAAAAGTAAACAAAGATATGTTGGAGAATATTCCGATATCCAATTTCCAATTCGAAAAAGTGAGATTATCATTAATAATAATAATAATAATAATAATAATAATAATAATAATAATAATAATAATAATAATAATAATTCTAGATATCAACATTTTGAACATGCGATTTAGAAGCAAAAAATATTTGTAGAAATCGGTGTTAATCAAGGTGAACAGATGGAGCAAAATTTTGTCCTCGCTAAGGTGTGCCAGGGGCTAGTTGCCATGTGAATGGGGTAACGAAATTTAAATTTAGTATTTAACCACTACAATTAAGGTACATATAAAGAATATTTGATTTTTAAATAGAAAATACATTTTGTAATACCATTCTTTTCTGTATTTTAGGAGAAAAGTATGAGTCAGAACTGATAGACTCTGCATACAAGGTACAAATGAGGCTAACAATCAAGCGGATAGGACCGGCTGATTATGGATCATATAAATGTGTTTCCAAGAATTCATTAGGAGATACGGATGGGAGTATTAAGCTGTATGGTAAGTATTAAAGATTCAAACAGTTCTATTAATGAGCATAATGAATTATATGATCAAAGAATTCTCCAAAGCCTTATCAGTAGGAGATTCATACTCATTTTTTAGATAGAGCTTGTAATATCAAATATCACAAACGGAAAATGAGGGGTTTGTCTTGCACCTCTCCGTACACACACACACACACACACACACACACACACATATATATATATATATATATATATATATATATATATATATTAAATCGGGGGAAAATACGCATATTAAGGTATTTATTAGTACTGCTGCAAAGAGAAAAGGAGAATCCAGGTACAAATTACGGAGAATAAACTTTGATCCTTCCTTTATTATAATATATGCACCATAGATAGACACATGTATCATAGAGTAAGTAATAGTGATTCATAGGCAAGTATATAAAGTGTGCATTTTACCAGAACATTGGGAAAAGATGCACATATACGGGGAATAAGCACACATGTACGGTTCAGAGTATCAATAAGAACGTACATGAAGAAATTCGAGCAAAGAGAAATATCTGTGCAATTATATAATAAGTACATAAGAGAAGGAATATGTATACTAAATAAAAAAGTATATGGACACTCTGAAAAGAAAAATTTGGCGAATTTGCATACCATTAAGGATAAAAACAAAAAGCTTTGATAATGTTACTAGTATTGTTTGTTATCTAGAAATCCTTAACTTTCTTCGTTTTGTTGAATATACCTAAGTCTAACATGAGCACACAGATTGTGTTCTGTGACAGGGATATAGAAATCTTTATCGTGGAAATGATTTACTTGCATTGTTGAACCATGTGTTCACGACAAGAGTAGACAAATTGTTCGTAGTGCACAGTCAGAAGATTAACGCACAGTACATCATTGTTTACACATACCACAAGTAAATTACAAACTGTTCTCCGGAGATCGTGTAAGAAATTTTTCATGGCACCATTGGAGACATTGTGCACACCGAACCCAGTCACCTAAACGAACAGAATTTGGAGCGAAATAATAACGACGGCAAAGACCACAATAGTTGTTTGGATCAGTTGTGGCACTATTGGAATGGGCTGCACATGAGCCGTCTGCAGAGCGTTTATTTTGATGTGTCGTCTGCACTCCGAACTTTGAGCCTTTATTTACTTGAAGTCGTTCAGGTTTCTTGAGCTTCTTCGTGACGAGTGAAGCAAGATGACCTAAAGATGTCAGCACTTGTGCATTTCGTGGAGATGTTCGACGTGCATCGTCTCGGGATGGAACTAGGCATATGTCACCAAAACGTCTCATCTCATGTTCAGATGAAGCAGAAGAGGTGGACTCTGGTGAAGTAACCAAACTTTCTGCTGTTGGTTCATGCTCAACCTGTGCTAAGCCTGTAGAATAAAAGAATAAAAAGAGTTAATACCTGAAGCACCGACTAAGCACATGAAGAGCCGGCAGCATAATGTTCTATTGGACTGGCCATGATACTTTACTTAATAAATATTTCCGTTGTTAATAGAAAACAGTGAATAAAATTCTTCACGCTAACAGAAGAAACCTCCATTTCTACGTAAGCAATACCTTACATTGAAAACTTTGTTGGGTCTGTAAATATTAAGGACAATACAAAGATTAACACAACAAAAACTTTTGCTACCAAATTACAATGAGTGAAATAAATATCATAACTTAAACTCTATATCTAACATCAAGATTTTACTAAATGTCGATATTGGTGAAACATATGAAACTAAATATCGAAAAGGTGGAAGTGTAAAATATTGTTTCATGCATATTGGATAGGCAATCAAGAGTGCCATACCGTAACGTATTAGATGGTCGTTGGTTTATTACAATTTGACGTATCTTATGAGCACCGTGGCTAAATGAGACGGAGACTACTGCTTGAAGTGGCATCTCAAATACTTCTGAGGATAGCATCCGAGGCTTTAAACCCGCAATCACGCATACCGAAGGCGATCACTCTAGTGGTGATTTAGATACAAATCAAAAATGCAAATAGAGTCTAGGGAATAACGTTTTATCCTACCAATACTTATTATCATGAAGTACTCACCACCAGTAGATACATTTTCAGCTTCAGTTCCAGTATCAAATGCGGTAGCTGGCAGAGCGTCTGGGTTCACTTGAAGTAATCCACAGGCTCGGAATCCATTACTGCAGCGCCAACATTAGAAGCCTTTCCCCAAGTTTCAGCAAACAGATTCCCAAACACATGTTTAGTGTTTTTTTCGTCCTCTGTTCTGGCGAATGAAAGAAGCACATTGGTCGTTCCAGTACAGTTTGAGAGGCTTAAATATTGCTCTATCCAGTGGCTGTAACCAATGAGTTGTGTGATTCGGCAAACATAACAACGAAATCTGATTGTCCATGCAAAATTGAATAGCTTAGATGTTGTTATAATGAGTAGTGTGTCCGTCCAACACTAACAGCACCCGACCAGAAGGTTTGTGCTCACGAAATTGTTTCAGCAAAGTAGAAAGGTTGCATCTGTCATATAGCACGACTCAGACACCACTACAACTGACCCAGGGGGCAGCCCATCCTTCTCCCTTCTCTCCAGTTGTCACTGCGTGTATTGCCCGTTTCCCTCTCGCAGCCAAGACTTTTCCCGGTTTGTGAATCAGCTGGATCCCTGTTTCGTTCCAGTTGAACACATGCGATACTAGTAGTCGACTTCCGTCCTCATTCTCCATTTCTTTATCCAGAAGGCTGTAGAACAGATTACATTCTTCCTTACGTAAGGCATCGGGGAACGCTGTTGGCATATGCTGAGCGCTACCTTCTAGGAGATTAAATTGAGTCTAAAAGATGAAAACGTCAGTGAGATGGTTCGAATCAAAACAAGAAATCTATTTAACTGTTTTCAGTTCAGTTATAGAAAGTCAACAAGAGTAAGTCTCTGACAGCTCGCAGCGATGTTGCAACTACTCACATGTCAAGGCCTATAGGGACCATGCGAAGAGGACGTTTAGAATAAACACGCCTGCCTCCCTACACGAACAGGCAGGAGTGCGTCACCTAGACCAGTCATAGGCAAACTACAGCACGTGCACGGTACGTGACGTTTGGGCGCCGCCGTTTGGGCGCGGACGTTTGGGCCCCGCCGTTTGGGCACTGGACGTTTGGGCGCGAAGCCATTTGGGCGCCAGACGTTTGGGCGCGAGTTAAAAAGTCGTTATGTTAGGCGCTGAGTACTAAGTTCGAATCAAGATATCACAAGGTGTCTACTGTAGTGGAAGTCCTTGAATTATACTGGATTTTGTTTTACATACTAGAAATACTGGAATTTCAAAATTATAAAAACTGAATTAACAATTAAATTTTGTAAATTTAAGTTTCAACGAAAGTTAAGTGTGCTTTTTGTTTGATAACTTTTCAAGCCAAATGTAAGTCGACCAGACTACATATGATTGACTGCATTACATACATAGTGAACCTATTCCATTAAAAAACTTAAAGCAGGCCTTCTACTGTAGTTACGCAATAAGTGTGGATGTCAAACACATTTCTAGTGGCTAAATGACCAATATATGTACACTTAACTATTATTTTTCACTTTGAAATCGTTGTTTTTTTTTTGGTTTTTTTTTGTTTTTTTTTCTTTCGCCACTTTCTTTAATGCAGATTAAATGCTTACAATGGGACGAAAAAAATGTGTGTTAAGTTTTGATTTTTATATTGGAATGTTAATTAAAAAAAAAGTGATACCAGAAATACGGCATACTACAGTTCCTAAACTCAATGTGTTAGACATCCTGTATGCAAAATATGTCTTACACACCATGTATGCAAAATATCTTTCCCTCAACTCGATTAGGATATAGGATTTTTAGATTTCTGGGCTCTCGGCATCTAAGGCCATTTAGCCCGTCACGTTTGAGGGAGCACACTATCCAGGGAAAGGGAAGGAAGGAAGCGGCCTGGACCTATAAATTAGGTACCACCCCGGCATTTGCCTGATGTGAATGAAGAAAACCCAGGAAAACCTCATTCAGGGTGGCTGGCCTGAAAGAGCGTGTTACACTTTTTCGACCGAGTGCCCCCACCGGGAATCGAACCCGGGACCGATCGCACCGAAGGCGAGAGTGTTAGCGACTACGCTGCAATCTTTTATTGGTAGTTCTTTATTGGACTTAAGGAAGAGAAGAGTTTGGCTAACGTAATACGAAAGAAAACAAATTTTAATATTCATAAATTTGTAATTATTAACTTTCTTTAAAAAAATACAAAAATTAAATCAATATGTTTTAATTAACATTAAGAAAATTAACAGTTCGTCTGATTCCTTTATTTCCTAGCTTGCTGATATAATACAAAAATTAGATCAGAAGTACAAGAATCGTGGACAAGCGAAAAATCAATCCATGACGAGGTTAGGCAACAAATGCCAGAAACGCATTAAACTATTTAATTTAGATGAATAAATAAGATAGAGATAGAAAATATACAGATAAATGAGGTGAGATAAAGATAGAAGTGTAGGAAATGTATATATCTTGATTGGCGCTTAGTTTTCAGTGCCTAGCTTACTTTATATGTCGTAAATTGTGATTTTTACTATGTACCTCGCGCCCAAACGTCTGGCGCCTAAACGGCTTTGCGCCCAAACGTCCTGCGCCCAAATGGCGGCGCCCAAACGTCCTGTCCCGGCACGCGCACTAAGTGCATCCACTCTGAAAGTTCTATCTGACCAGCGAAACGATTTCTAATCTGACCTATGGAGTCACTGGCTATCATTGTTGTTCTTAATAAAGTATATTGGAAGATTGAACTATTTTCTGCTTTGCCCCCTTAGAAACTTTGCCCATCACTGACCTAGATTATGAAATTGTTACTACAGAAAGAAAAATATATTGAGGTATACGCAACTATAATGTACACAAAGTAAGAAATTAAAGCCTATGGAAATTAAAAAAAAAAAAACATAATGTAAAAATAACTATTGGCATACAGAGAGGCCTTTGTTCTTTTTATTTCTTAAAAGGGTCAATCCGTTTGAAGTGATCTAGGGCTGATCGCTCGACCATTTTTGGTTCATGTTTTAAGAGTTTAAACCTGTGATTACAATATATTTATTTGAAGCGGTTTGCCAATGGCGGCCATGTTTTTTTCGTGGCACGCCCCTACTTTCACGATTGTAAGTTAACAAAATCATTCATTACGAAAACTGTACTTGGTCTAGAAGGTTAAAATAAAAATTATTTGATTGGTAATAGATCGAAGTAAAAACTAGTTATATTGATATTTACCTATGTTTCTCCTTTCTATGAGAAATTTACAAGTAAAGTAAACATCAATATTGGTGCAACTTCACATTTTGTAAGGTTTTGTAAGTAGGAAGGAGCGGTATATACAGTTTGATTTAGTTCGTGATATGAAGAGATATGTCAGTAGTTTTACCAGAAAAAATATTGATTGTGATATACTTACCCTTATGTTTTTATGATTGTATTAAAATCCTGTTTTTTTCGAAAAACCCGAAGTTCGGGTTCAAATAACTCTGATGGGACTAATGATAAAAATCTCAAATTAGCACAGGATGTAGTGCTGTTGCACATGTTTATGGAATATAAAAGACATTCTTGTGTATTTTGCTACTATAAAAGTTATAGCTTCTCAAAAATGAGACATACTCCGTTGAAGGGCTACTGTTTTGGCGCACCAAAGAAGTGCTATGTATGGGGTTACTTATCTTCAGAACATGTTGATAGCTTCACATGTATCAAAGTACAGTTGCAATAAATTATACTTGGATATTTGCACGGCTAGACTGCGTTAGGACATGCTTGGGGCATTTATAACCTCAAGTGTTGATGCAATACACACAGATTATTACGTAAACTATAGATTAACTTGTCAATTAAATAATTGTAGATAGAATCTTCACCTTGTCATTTAAATCATAAATCTATCATTATTATGTTAAGAGAAGTATAGGCTTCCATCTATCATTAAGATATGACACACGGATTCCTGGCGGGAAATCGAACCCTGGTCTGGGTAAAAGCCAGGTTCTCAATTTTGATAGCCATTTTGGGGTTTTTATTTTGTCATTATTCCCGGGCTCTCTTCATCATGTACTATATGTTAACTCCTACTGGTAAACACAAATTAGTAAGTCTATCCTAGTTTACCTTTTATTAATATAATGCGTGACTTTATCAATAGGTTTATAAAATCAACAAGATACAGGCTTGACTGCTACAAGAACCGAACATATTTCTGCAACTACGGACATTTACACAGAATTCTATTTTTGGTTTTACTATTTTTTACACTTTTTTTGTCATGATACAAATCTTTTAGCGCAGTATCTTAATTTCCTTGAACCATTTTCATTTTTCTATAGTAATGTACAAGAGCAATTTATATGACGCAGATATAAATATATACTTCATATTCCCAATTAGGTAGCACCAATGCGTATGAACATGATAACATTGAATGACAATTGAGAATTGAATGACGTATGCAAGAAAGAAAAAAGGAAACCCAGACACTTCAATATTCTGATTACTACTTAATGCAGTATAAATTATACTGCAGCAAAATGCTGTATAATTTTGCTTCCTCGCGATGATCTGAGTACAACTACGAGCTACTGAAGGAAATAGAGGATTGAGGTGTAGATCGAAGAAATATTGCTGACGTGTAGGTTAACTTTAGGTCCATATGAAGACAAGGTCATATAAGGTTCAGAGTGAGAGAATCTGAAATGCTCCTTGTGGAGCCGAGGTTCTCGATAATATTGTCACAAGACATTTGAATTTTTATATTAACATTATTTCTCCATTAATAAATCTTCAAAATTAAAAACATGAGAAAAAACAATATTTTTATCGACCATTATTTACACGGAAGTAAAAAAAAATGGGTTTAATTTAATTAGGCAGTATTAGCGACCTAATACACAATTTAATAGAACATGTCGTGTTTCAATGGCTGGAAGATTCGAAATCCTTACAACAGTTTCACACGTAGTTACATAACATAAAGAATTATGCTATTAATAATGATTCGAAGCGGAATTGTGAAGTACTTGCTTGATTGTGTTCTTTGAAGATTAACTAAATTCGACAATTATTTTATGTTCAAACGAACATTATAAATACATTTTACTTCGAACTTTCGAATTTCAGTAATACCAGTTCTTAAATCGCACTTACAGGTAGGTCCATATAAGTTATGTGAATAAAATGATACTACCGATTAAAGGTGTAAGGTAACATAATCGAAAGCTATTATCATTATATTGTAGCCGGTTATGATAATAAACTAAAAATAGAAAAAAAACATTAGAAATAAGTAGTTTCACGAAATACTTCGTAATTTACACATTTTAAAAAGATTTAAAAATCAATATATTTCGTAAAGGATACCAAATATTATAACATTTGTCATGGTACGTAAGGATCACTAATTAGCCTAATGTAATGTTGTGACTATCAAGGAGACAATGTTCGCGTTCCTTCAAAACAAGGAATTAGTCTACAAATTTTAGAATTTTCATTTTAAGTTTATATACTATTAACAAACATTATACGTTATCATTTATATTAGTCTATATCCTTTCTTCTTATCATCTATTCCTTTGTATCACGTTTGGGATATACAGACAACATAACTGTTGATGGACAAAACCATATGATGCCCACTGCTGTGATGTAATCATCAGCTCTTCGGAAACAAGATTCCACGTTGACTCAAAACGTCATGCTGCGATAGGAAGAAAGAGAGAAAGAGAAGCAAGTCGATAACCGTGATTGGCTGGCTAGGTATCCTGCTGACCATCATGCAACAGAGATGACTTCATCATCATTCCTCCCGCTCTATATGAAACCACCAGTGTCCACCCTAAACTTCCCCTCAGTCATTCTTCTTCCTACACTTTCTAATACAACATTTCTTCCCCCTCTAAGCGAAGTCAGTGGGATACCTAGGGATGGCAATTCTCTCCCCTTATTGAAGCTTTGAAATCCCATCATGGGAACGGATCGTTTTAGGTCTTTTTTCTTTTAAGAGAATACTGTGAAAGTGTAGTGATGAACCACACATCACTGTTACTGTACACAATAGCATGTGAAAAGATTTTGTGTAATGGGTGTGAGTTTTGATCCTAAAAGAAGGAGAAGGAGATAGACATCATTGAAAAGGAAAACAAACATATACTTTTAAAAATCGATTCACGAAACGGTACCAAACTAAAGAAAGAAATGAAGGCTATAACGTTAATTTCTCCATGAAGATTAGTATATTACAATGCACCCTGCTGGTGGATATTCGACAATGCTTGCAGTAATAGTAAGATAATTACCTCTTGCAGTAAAGTTAACTAAACTTACCAGTGGAAATGCTTATATCCACTTATTTCTTTTTATGCTTTATAAAGAATTTCAGTTTAATCAATTTGGATCAGATTTACAGATGTTCGTATGTTTTATTAGCGTTATACTTAGAGTTCGACTAACGCATAAATATAATTTCCGTTATCAGAAATACGCTAGTGGTATAATCCATGACTTATATCGAGAACTAACACTCACGACATTTCCACAGTATTCACCAAACATATTAGGAGGAAATCACTTAAGACGAAATTAAAAAAAATATATATATAACACTAGAAATTAATATTGCGAGGAAAATCAAGCAAAGCTATAGTCTTAAATAGTAAAATGCAAGTATGTACAGGGTAATAATAATCTCTTATTTGATACCTAAAAAACAACTTAACTGCAGTCACATCTACTTCACATTTGACGTCATTTCTACAACAAATTATTCAAGAAACGCAGAAATGGCGGTGACAACATTTTTTTTTTAAAGAAACTCTTATTCGAAATTGTATTTCTTATTGGAATCATTCTTGCTTCAAAAGCGAGATGGTTTCGTTTGAGAGTATTATTATGTTATACGAGTGAAGTAAATTATAGGTCATAGTTTTTCAAACCTATATAGGTAATCAAGAAAGTTCTGTCGCCTTTCTACCCACCACCTTCCAACATCGATATGTCACCTAAGACGTACCTGGATGATCACAAATAGTCCCCACCAGCATCAACGAACATCTGCCAACGTTCTGGGAGGGCATGGACTTGTTGGGCCGTGAAGCGAACAAGGTATCAAGTGCATTTTGCACCTCTACTAAGGATTTGGGCTGGCGTCCTCGAAGGTGATTTTCCAAGTCTCGAAACAAGTGATAATCGGACGGTGCCATGTCAGGGAAGAATGGCGGATTCAATAGTGTTCTCCATGCAAGGCGTAGAATCGTGTATCGGTTAATCCTAGCCCCGTGAAAATTAGCGTTGTCCTGTAACAGGAGGACCCCTTTGCGATTCAGAAGTGCTCCAGAAATTTGAGCTTTTATTGAACATGGCTCAACTGCTGACAGTACATAGTTGTATTAATGCTCTGACCTGCTGATAGCAATTCCCGATACACGATGCCGTGTGAAGTCCACCAAACACACAAGAGGACCTTCTTGTGGTACAGTCTGGTTTCGGCTGTTTTGGAACCGGTTCATGGAATGCTACCCAATGATGATGGTGCAGTGGAGATTCGTACAGGACCCACTTTTTATCTCATGTCAATACCCTGTCTAGAAATGGCTCCTTCCTTCTGGCCGGGACCCATCCACCCAACTTGTAGTGCTTTAGAAGATAGTAGAGGTGCTGCCGAATGATTTCCCCATTCACACTGAATTGTAGTCCCAGTTCTTCACATATCTGGCCACTGTTCGCCACAGTTGCTGCCTGAACATCTTCATTTTCTACGTGTTGGTCTTTCAGCACGTGGTGCGTCTTCGAGTGTTTCGTCACTGTCATTAAAGTTGTTAAACCACTGCTTCACTGTCCGCGTAGCCATGACACACTCACCAGAGGCCTGGCATATCTTTCACCCTGCTACAGCGGCGTTTGACCCCAGTTTGAACTCGTAAAGCATACACGCCCTTATGACGCTCTCTGGAAATACCGAAGAGCTACTCTGCCCTTACGTACGGTGTAACTTAAGTGTCACAACCAGGTAGTATGATTGATATACCCACACCAACAACTGACGTTTTCTTTATCTCCATTCAGATTCCACTCACGGTGTGAGGGCTAATTGAACACACACCTCCACAAACAAAAATAGAACTATCTTGGTTACCTTTATATAAGGATCTTAGATTACCATTAAATATCATGATGGGAAATATCTTGAAAAAATGTATTGCTACAATGGTATTAAATATGATGTAATTTTGATTGCATTTCAGTTCAAACTCTCAGTAGGATTTAACAGCTCATTATTGAACTGTATATACTTATATTTTATCATTCAAGATGGATTTCTGTAGAAATATCAATTATTTTTCAAATAAACTAAATGATTGGCTCAAATCCACGATAATTTTGGTCTTCATGTAGGCCTATATTTTGGAATTTTATTTTTCGATATCTTGCTCGTTTCTACTCATTGGGATTTCATAACGATTTATATTAGAACCGTACAAGAAAGAAACAAATTGATTCAGGGATGTAAATGTAACTTAAATAAGGTAGATGGATTCAATGAAAAAAATGTATAATGTACGATATAATTGCAACTAACGAATGCAGATTAGTTTATGTACGTCCTGAATAAAATTAACATTTCGTAAAAGTAACAATTAAAATTGTATGTCAATAATGATTTAATATTATGAACATATATACCAATTAACAACTGATGAAGATAACATTACGTTATTGAAGCTGTTACGACTTATTTTAATAAAGAAATACATTCGAAAAAATATTCGGCCCCTTTTCTGAATACTTTTAAAGACGTTACATGAACCTACACCATTTGTTATGTGCCGGTTTGAATGAACACAATTCAAGATATGCGTTTTAGTTTGCTACGGTTGGCTTAACAGTTTAATTGATTTCTGTAAATTTACGTTACATTACGTTCCGCAACTTATGTGAAAGCTGGTGTGGAGTAAGCTCCAAGGTGTTATTAAATTTCAATAATGCAAAGGGCATTAAAAATCATTTTTCCATAATGGTTTGTATATAGGTGCTGCATTATTTTAGAAAATAATTCTGGGAGAAACTGTTGTGCTGATTCCATACTGCTCTCCTTGCGCCAGTAGCGCAATGAACGCAAAGAGTGTTCCTTTCTTTCTTCCGAAACTTTGCAATCAACTTGGTGTCAGTTTATCAGATCACGCGAAGCAGCCATTCAACAGATACTTAAATGCGCAGAATAAGATATATTTGCATAAATTATAGTCTTCCGTAGAATCCTTCCTTTCGTATGACTGTACTAAAGCGTGTACAGAACAGAAAGGTTTAGTCATTGTGAGACTGTAATTCTAATGAGCATATGACCCGATTATCTACAATTACACTACATGCCAGCACTCTGCACTTAAGCTGAAAATGAAGACTGGAAAGAGGCAAACCAGAACACGTGTACAGAGGATCACATCAAACATTGAGACCTCCTGTATTTCGTAAATCGGCTATAGATAGATATCTGAGTTGCATACTCCATGTTAAAATATTTTTAAAAATGTTTGGTCGTTCTGTATTCTTATACAATATTAATTTTACAAAACTATTTTTTTTCATATTAGTTTAAAATACTGTGAAGTAACAGTGATGTAACTGTGAGTTGACTCTGAGCTATTGATTTAATTTGTTAAATTATGTTTTATTATTTTTACGATTATCTTCTACAGAATCATGAACTCTTTAATTCAAACGAAACAAAAACTTTTTATTCATGTTGTGCATTTCTAGACAGCTTGAATAACCGTGTATTTGTTAATTGTCGTTTCTGAAATTGTCAATAAACACGACTAGTTTCCTTCTTGATTTTCCTCACTCCCTTTCGCATAGCCTGATACTTCCCCATTCACTGAACGCCAGACTCATCGTTTTTTGATTAAACAAAACTGCGGAGGACATATCAAGAAGGGGTATTCGCCATAAAGGTTGGGAAGGTGCAGGATCGTAGTGAGAGACACATCGCTCCATTGGAGAACAACCAACTCCATGTCTTGGGAGTACCATTCTGTTGGTTCATCGCCACAGATTCAATAGAGTCCAATATCTGACTAGTGGAATGAAGGTGTAAGAGAACATCATTAGAGACGCATCAAGACGAGAGAACTCGACGCCCCTGGCAGTCCAGCAGAATTAAGATCCAATTATTGGCTGACTCCAGTACATCCAGGCTGCTCCAGGGAAAACCATTCATCATCTAGATGACCAGGACGACACCAGTCTTATCGGATCTGTCAGGCTAGTGCTCATTCTTTATCTGTTAGTCATAACCTATCTCTCTCTTTCGCCTTTTCCCCAACTAGTCATTCTCAAATTTGAAACTTTTGGATTTTATTCAAATTCAATCATAACTTCTACAGTTAAGTACCGCGTTGTGCATCAGTATCACCCAAATTGTTACATTCATTTAATGAATATTTTAGAAATTATTCTGCGCTATAACTGATGACACAGCACCAGCACATCAATAGTTCAGAGTCATCTCACAGTCACATCACTGTTACTTCACAGTTACTTCACAAGACCTAGATCTTATCACTAGATCTTTTGTTAGTATTGCTCTATAATTTTGTTTATAGGGTTTGTTAAACTGTACTTTTAGCCTAGCACTGTTCACTACTGTTACTATGATTAAGGTTACGTCAACCATCATAAAAGGTTTTGTATGATACATACTTTGTGATTTGTCAACACAAACGGTCAAGTGATTGAAGTAGCTGTAGCCAATACAATAGAATATCCAGATCTGCGTCCTTTTGTGCATGTAAAAAGGCTTAATAATGTATGTTTTTACACATCATAGTCTCATCAATAATATCCTGTCTACTGACACACACACTTTAAACTTTACTCATTTTCAAATTTAAGCCTCTGTGGTATCTAAGTTTACTTAAAAATTTCCAAAGTTTCAAAGGGATGAAACATTCTTCAAAATACGTAAGTATGGTATAGTAAAATAAGATAATTTCAATATAAGAGAAAACAACACAACATAAGAGAATTTCATAGCTGAGCGTGGTTGATAAGCGATTGTATCATTCACACCTCATCTCTTCGAATACTATGCAATGTGGTCAGCCACGTACCACTACACAGTATCACCGTATACGTCTATTTTTATTCACTTTTCATCCTCTTATAAATGCAAACCATGAAACGAAATATTTCAGTTCTACGTCCCACGTTTATGCCGTGTAAGCTAAAGGATACAATAATAACAAAAATGAATAAAATTGTGGAATGAAGAAAGTGAATAGAAATGGGCAATTCCGATGAAAACCACGCACATTGTGTTTGTTAACAATAAAAGACAATTCGTGCGAGCTGATATCGAACCAGGAATCTCACACACCAAAGATGAACCATGTACCACTGAGCCTCCATGAACCTGATGAATTTTGTAATGTAAAGCTTTGTAGGACACTTGCTATGGATTGTCACTAGCTCGTTGAAAATTATAACTTAATAACTGTATGGTTTATTGAACCTTGAGGTTTAATATCACATTGACAAAAGTTTTCCATTGACTTCTCCCCTTAGCCAACTGGATCCAGTTTCTACTTTGTATTCCTGTTTCTGCAAGATCCATCTTAATATTGGCCTCCTGTCTGCGTGTACATCTTCCTAATTGCCGTTTTCCGATTGGGTTTCCAGTTAAAACTTTGATAGCGTTCCTATTTTCTTCCAATTTGGTTACACGACCTGGCTATCTGAACATTCTAGACTTGATTACCTTAACAACGTTTGGTAAACGGAATAAAATGTGCAGTTCCCCCTTATGAAGTTTCCGTCATTCCCCATTCCCATTTCCCTTGGGTCCGAAAATTCGTCTCAAGATTTTATTCTAAAATGTTTACAGTTTGCATTTTTTCCTCAGAGCAAGCGGCCATCTTTTGCAACCATACAATACAACAAGCATTATTATTGTTCTATATATTTTAAGCTTCAAATTCCTCGACAAAATTCGCGACAGCAAAAGATTTCGAACTGAAATGTAACATGAATTCCCTGGATTCAGTCAACATTTAATTTCTTCTTTGATATAATTTTGGTCTCTTAATATTGACCGTAGATATTTGAAAGTATCCTATTTTTAGAAAGAATATTCCATTTTTTGACTCATCCATAATTTGCAGTATTACGATGCTTCTGAATTTCCATATATTTAGTTTTCTTCGCATTTACTTGTAAACACATTTCCGGCAAGTGCTTAGTAAGATTTCTGCATTTATTTCTCTTGTTCCCCTACCATCCCCTACAGGATGTATATTATTATTCAAAACTTAATACACGATACTAACTTTGCTGTAGACACTATTCCTGTAAGGTTGTAGAACTTGTAATGTTCTGTTCGTGCCTATTTATGGTAGAAATGTAAAGTATCAACAGCAAAATTCGTAGAGTGTAGGTTTCAGTTAATGAATACTGAGGCTATCTCAAGGTTTAGTTACATTAAAAGTTTAGTTACATTATAAATGTTTGTACATCTTCATTAAAACAGGTGTATTTATTCTTTGGGTATTATCAAATAGCTTCAAACAATACAGATAACTTAGAAGAGAGTGCATAACAATTTGTGCAGGGATATTGGAGGTGTACATACTGACACTTCGGACAAATAACTGCAGGTATTATTAATCTTGCAGTAAGGAATGAAATAGGCGCAGGTGTAAAGGGACTTTTCGGCTACCCTGTACATGTTTTTTTTTTTTTTCTGAAATCGGAGAAATTTCAGTAGAAAGGAAACCACTGATGTATGTTTTATGATTGCAACAGTTGTAATTAAATCGAACAATGGCCTTTCATACTGTTGATATTCTCTTCGGAAACACTGGTTTAATGTAAAGAATTTAGAGTTGGAGACGCGTTAACTACTTTATTTATTTTGATCTCTTTTATCTTAAGTTGTCGATCATTATATTACTATAAAGTTTCTTTCTCGATTATTTTTACTAATTTCAGTTCATCCTAAATCTTTACCGAAATTGTGAAGTTTTCAAAAGATTTCATGTTTACCTTTTTTTTAACGATTTGAGATTTTTATCAGTGTTTGTTATTTGAAAATATTCATCTATCATTTATTTTTCTATCCAAAAATAAGTTGCTATTTAACAAATATTTAGATTAGCATCAGTGTTAAATACGTGGTAATATCTAGGACTTATCGATTCGTTTTTTAATTATTCCTTTTTTATTTAATTGTTACTACGTATTTCTAACCCTGAGGCATATATGTCTATCCATTATATTCAGAGATCCATGCAATAGAAGACTCATATTTTACCCAGCTAATGAAATTAATTTAAGGCCTTGGATAGGGAAGTACCTTGCTTCTTGCTGAAGTATTGTTTGATTGACTGATTTTATATTTTCCAGTATTTTATTTTGAACTTTATTTTCCCTACTTTTGGTATACTGATTCCCGTTTTCTGATGAGCCAGGCAATCTGAATTTTGAGATGTCTTGCAATAGAAGGAAATAAAATTAAAATGCATGACCCTTTCAAAAAATATCGATTAATCGAGAATGTTATCCTAAATTTAATTTATGTGTACAGCGGGGGACACTTCTAAATGGTACACTTTAGCCGTAAATCTCCATATGGCTGTACCATTTAGAAGTGTCCCCCGCTGTACAATAGCATGTTTTATTTACATAACTTACAGTGCCGTACTGTGATCATTTTTTTATTTGTATAGTTGTATTAGCGTCAACGTATGTGAAAAGTCACGAAGAGGACACAATGCCGAATCTTTTGTGTTTGGGGGTAACAATGCCGTAATTTATTTTTCAAGTGTGTAGTTTCAAATATCTTCATTAAATGCTAAAATGTACTCATAATCTTGTAGAAGAAATGAAGAAAGAAATACGATACATGATATACTTAAGAATATACGATACTTTTCCAGTGTTTGCATGTTTAAATTGCAATTTGTTGTTATTTATTAGGTATTTGTATCAAGTTATCTGATTTATAGAAATAAAATATGTATTCTTTTAATGAAATGTGTTGTAGGTAATCACAATAAATCACTAACTGCACAATTTGTTATAGATACAATATTGAAATATTGCACTGTACATATTATCACAATATATCATTTTTATGAATCATACTATTTAATGGTTCGGTATTCAAAGTCCTACTTGAATCTCTTTTTACGAATGTTTGTGACATCTGTGTATCTGAAAAGTACAAACATGACAAATGGTTATACACATTCTCCACACTCACTTGGCTACTTATCAACAATAGATTATTGAACGTGAGAAACATCTGTTAGTACAAATTTTCTGAGAACGAATCCACTTCTGTCCAACTAAAAGTGTGCCATCACAGCGCCATAGAAAACATCGAGAATCCTTGGAATGGATAGTGTGCAGGGAGTGGATCTATACTTTAGAAAGCAAGTTCTCTATATGCTAGTGATGTTGGGCTCAATGTCCACTCTACACTTCGGAAGTATAAGAGTAACCATAGGAGGGTGATTTTATTCCATTAAGGATTAGGTTTGTAAAGGACAATTGTACCTTTCTCGCTCCAAATCCATTACGAGAAGGGTCGTATATGTCCTTCGTGAATAGCATCCGCATTGAAAAGATTTGCAATTGGTAAATGGAGAGCGCAGCAAGAAAACTACCGTGAAGTTGCTTCCTTTCCTTATTTACAATGAAATGAGCAGAGAAATATTTGTACTATGTGAATGTGTATTCATTTTTTAAAATTAATAGTTCAAAACCTACCAACCATGTGCGAACCTTTTATACTAATTCTTGTTAATATATATATATATATATATATATATATATATATATATATATATATATATATATATATATATAATTAATACGCAAGAATTAACAATTTATAGAGGTACACTGTTGAATAAAATTTCTCCATTGAATTTCAAAAGAGATATATCTAAATAAAATATTATATAGCAAAGTTCGGCTATTTTTGTTTTCTATACTATTAATACTTAGAAAAAAAGTAGGTTGGATATTAAAATATATTAAGGAGGATATATGATAAAGTGCAAATTTCACAGAAGTAAGAAAAGAAACATTTATGTAAGAAACATAAACGCTGAGAAAAAGGTCTACGAATCTCTGCAAATTCGTGATATTACACGACTAAACTCAGAATATTACATATATAGTGATTAAACACTGAAACTTTACTTCCTGGCAACTAGAGTCTTTTCCATTGTAACATGTTTCAATAATGAAATTTACTTTACATGACAAGCTTGAGTTTGCCTCCATGCGCATCGAAAAATAGGACTGGTTTAGGTAGCGTAGAGAGAGGGAGGGTAGGATTGAGAAGAGCAGAGTAGATGAATAGAGCAAAATAGGGAAATATGAGTTTAGGATAAGGTAATGTAAGTCTGGATCCCTTTTGGAAAAATTAATCCAGTGCTAATTTTCGTGTTTACGTAAGGGTACCCACTCAGGAGGATGCTGTAATGTTGGTCTTCGATTCTGCATCCAATGCAGACGCAGTTCCGTTTGTATTTGGTCAGTTCTTGTCACAATTGGTGAAACCACTTAGCGTACTGTAAACAAATAATCGAATTTTCACCTTGCACATCATTGGCATAAAGACCAGAGCAAGAACTACGTCGATAATGCTGAGTTCTTTGGCGTGTATCATTGACTTCTTTAGAGCAGGAAAGTGTAAAAATAATCGTCGAATACAATGCCGCAGATGTCCCATTATCCCAGTGCGTTTTACCTTTTCTCAGTTGATGCTCAGAACTACCTGGATGTCCAGTTAAATTGTGTCCGTCTACTGTTTGTACGAATTTATGTAGCTTCCAGTAGTGCATCACTGTGGCAGATTCTTGTGAAGAAGTCTTACTTTCTCAACTGAAGATTTACGTTTCCCATTCAAGCGATAAATTACATTGAAGCCAGTAGGTAAGTATTTCTTCTCTCTTCAGTGATAATGCAACTGCGGATTTTCCTTTCATGATGATTATGTAGTGAAAACATTAAAAGAACAAGCACCAAACTTAAGGATTTGTTTGAGATCCTGTGGTAATACATTGACAAAATGTTTAAGGAAAAGTTCAAGTAACGCGCAAAGATCCTTTTCTGACTTTTCAGTCTAGTTGCACCAGGAAATTCTTCCAAACAAAACTATTTACTCGAAAACAAACAAATTGTGCTTCGCTTTTCGTATTACAGCGATAATAACATAAACTTTTGATGTTCCCTCAAAATTCACAATAGCACTTTTATCGTTCCAGGACTTCCACTATATGAACTACACTAATCTGTTGCCTATGAGAACTTATTTGTCCTCTTGTCATTGTCAAGATTAATTTGGAATCGTCAAATATGTTTTATCACGATGTTGTTTAATTCACCAAATCGCTCGAGTTTGCCTTATTTCTCTAAGCTTGTTTCAAACTCTACAAATTATCGCTTAAAACAGTTGTACTCATGAAAGTGTTTTCAGTCTTATATTTCTGTCGTAATACGTTCCCAGATTACTTTCTTTTGGATTGGGTTATTTGGGCTGAGATTACTTAACGTTACCAGACAGGTATCTCTAATTTAATTGTGCATGTATATAAACAATAGTGACAAGAGTACTCAAACAATATGTACCACGAAGTGTATTGAAATCGAAGGGGGGAAATCCCTTATATATAGCCTAAATTAAAGCAAGAAAAACTTTGTGAGGTCTGTGAGATTTGTATATTTTCTGTACGTCATTAAAAAAAACACACACACACATGCTTCGTCAGGAACATAGTCTTCTTGCTAGATCTAAAAAATACTATCAGTAATGATAGAGGTAACAATTTATTATAATAATGACTAAAGCTCTAATCAATGATTTCACACTCTTATTGTTTAAAAATAAGAGAAAATTTATAGAATATAAATGAAGTGGAAGTATACTAAAATAACCATTATTTTCCATCTTACTTTAAGTTTTAATTTCGATAAATAAAACAGGTAAATAAAAACATAATGCACACAGTTTTATACTGAATGGTTCATATTTTTCTTACGGAATACACAAATTGATAATTAAAAGATACTTTTCCAAGATAATAAAAACTATCAAGTACCCTAAATTGATAACCAACGACTCACATTTTAACCCCATAAAAATTTGTTTTCACGAATTTCTCTGAAATTACACGTGTTAGTTCCACTTCAGGCATGTAATTTTTCTTATCTCACTGTGATTTATCGATTGATATATGTCTTACCTTTCTACAATATCATAATAAATCTAAAAGTTCAAGAATAGATCATAGGGTAGATATTTTTTGGCAATATCTTATTAACTGTACTGTAAACTACTGTCTTGCTAGTGTCATACTGGATAATGGAAAGCTTGATTCTTATGTACTTCAGGCTAATTTTCATCTTAACCTACAGCATGCATCCACTGGTTTGCACAGAAAAACTAACTTTTATCGATTTTTTCGAAAAATGTGTGCAATGATTTCCACTATCTCGTATATTTTTCTTTTAATTGTTTCATTTTCGGACATTTCTTTTCGTTACATGATATCATTGTAGAATAACTAGAACTTGTTGTGCGATGATTTCATGAACTTTTTTTTTTATTTGAACCGTTCAAAATAACTACATTCATTTTGAGTCTTTATATTCTTTTTGATTTTCTAGAAAGTACACTTGTTTTTTAGAAGCCCATTTCATTATTAACTTATCTTCTGAATTAGAATCTAAAAGTAAAACCATAATTCTACAATGAAACTTAGAAATTACAACAATTAAGTATCGCTTCACTGTGTGAAACTCAGATTTCAAAAGTATGTGAATTCAACACTCAAACTTGAACTAGTGAATCAATAAGTACTGGTAGCAATACAGTAATAAGATCAAAAATAAAACCTATTCCTCGGATGCTGAATGCATATGAAGAAGCCTTTATCCCCTATTCTTTGCCGCTTTCGTCCCATAACGACAAACGTTGAAAGCGGAAATTGCTTATTTTAATCACTTCCGGTTTGAATCGGGGCTAAGGGAGGAATGAAAACATTCTTGGGACGCTGAATCAACTGCAAAAAGTTGCGTCTTGATACCAGTTATTATTTTCTTCTCTAGGGAAATCATTATTGAAACTGAAAGTAATAATAAATTTGAACAACTTCCGGCTTTTGTAGAGTGTTGTGAAAAGCCATTATATGTTATCTTGAGACGCTAAATTGATTAAAGAATCCGTTTTTTGCCATTTGATATCGTTTATGTTCTATCGTGATAAAGGTTGAAACCAGAAATGATTAATTTTAGCTAATAAAGGGTTAACGGGGCAGATGAAATCTATTACGGGGACACTGAATCGATTGAAAATAATAATTTTTGATGATATTTACCGTTTTTACTCTACAAAAATCAGTCTTGAAACAGGAAGTAATAGGAAATTTAAACCCCTTTCGATTTTGGTAGAATGTTTTGTATAGTCTTGATACATTGCTTTGAAATGCTGAACCCTTTACAACAAGCTGTTTCTTGCTATTTGTTACAATTTTTGTTCTCTCACGATAAACAAAGAAACCAGAAATGTTTACTTTTAAACACTTCCGGTTTAAGTAGAGGGGTAATGCACAAGGCGACTATTCTTCGAACGCTAAATCAATTGCAAGAAACCGTATATTTAAGCATTTACCGTTTTACTCCATGAAAATCATAATTGAAGTCAGAAATAATAGTAAATTTCAGCCACTTCCGGTTTTGGTAGCATGTTCGGTTTAATCATGATACGTTCCTCGAGACGTTAAATCGTTTGCAAAAAATCGTTTCTCGCTATCGGTTACCGTATTTTTTCTACGGTGATAAACGATTAAACCGGAAATGGTTAATTTGAATCACTTCCAATTTGGAAAGAAGATTAATGAGAAAGATTAAATCTATTCTTGGTACACTAGATTGATTGCAATAAACTACATATTGATAGCATTTACTGTTTTTCTCCATGGAAATCATTCAGTATCGAAACTGGAAGTAATACTAAATTTGTACAACTTCTGTTTTTGGTAGAGTGTTATAAATAATGATGGTATGTTGCCTTGAGACGCTGAATCATTTGAAAAAAAAAAAAAAAAAACACTTCTCGCTATATTGTTCTATGGTGGTAAATGTTGTTAAAATCAGAAATTACTCATTTGAAACGACTAGTTTGAATAGAGAGTTAAAAGAAGAGATGGAATCTAGTGCTGAGACGCTGAATCGATTGCAAAAATACGCATCTCGATATCTATTACCATTTTTGTTCTGATACCTGTCGACTGACAGACGGACAAACAAAACTCTTATATAAGACTTCCGACACTTATGCACAGCATATTTTGTAAGTATAATAAATAATCAGAGAATAATAAACTTTAAAGTAACTAACTTCTTACTTTAACAGAACTAGGCCTACTTATAGTAGCAATTTATCTTGTCGGCGTCAGAAGAAATAAAATCTTAATATTCTTTGTATAACTGTCCGTTCCTTCACTGAGATACTAGCTTCCATGTGTATGATATTCCGTTTTGTTGATATCATTTACAAATTATACGTTGAATGTTTTAAATTTATTTCTGGTCAATTTTGGTATTCTGCAGATGGCATCAATAGTAATTTATTATTTTAGAAACACTATTTATGAATTTATGTTGTCATATCTTTAATATATGTATATTGCATTTGCAAACTATGTACGTTTGAATTAATCAAAATGTTGCAAATTTTGAACTCGACTTATTTACTTTACGAAATTAAAATCATTCAGTAAATTTTTATTCATTTTCTAGTTTTGGAAAACATTCTCGAATATTTGTGAGACTGGAATTAATGTAAGCAAATATTGCAATATATGAAGGTACTATGTTCCTAACTTATGAATTGTGTTTCACTGCTAGGATATCTAATATATATAACAGATTATTTTCTTTAGCACAGACTGTACATAAATATAGCTATAAACAATACTTTTCAGCAGAACTAGCAATTGTTGCTTGAAAGAGTGATATATTTTTCAGCGTCATACAGTTCAATTTTGTCAATTTTCTCGCAAACTACACACTATAATTTAACCCTAATCATGTCAGATTGTTAAATTCAACTAATATATCAACTAATATTATCTTATTTTATCTTATTAAGCAAGTAATCTTATTTTTGGACAATATTTTAGTTAAATGGAATTTAAAGTTTATAAATGATAAAAATGTCGTGCAGAGATGGAGTGGGTCAGTAGGTCAAGTGGGTCAAGTTTTCTGGGTGAGTCAGTGGGTCGTGGATCAACAGCATTTGATCCACTGCAACGCACTATCCACCGTGACCCACTGCAACCCACCACCCACCATGACTCACTGCGACCTACCGACTCAGTCTGACCTACCGACTCTGCTCACTGCATTGTAGACAGTATCTTCTGAAGACTGGTAAATTTGTCTGCGTTTTACTTTCAAGACCTTCATTTCCTTTCCTTTTCCATTTGTTTCTGTCTACTTCCCTGAGGTTAGTAGGCTATATCTAAATGAAAAATAGAACTTCAGGCACTTTTGGATATTGATATTTGTAATTCTAATAACAGCAAAAGACTTATACTACTACTTGGCTTTCGAGGCCTGTGAGTTTTAGAGAAGCTAACTACTGGAAAAATACATTTCTGAATCACTGTAATATATAAATTATTATATAAAAAAATTGAATGTAACTATGTGTGCCTGATCATTACGGCCAAATTGCAAAGTCAAATAAAATGACTTTTGGTATATAGTTAGGCCTTAATCCAAACTGGGATGTTATATTGCTTTCATTATAATACATATTCTAAGGAGGTAGTGAGAGTCCGAATTTTTGCGAAAAAAAAAAATGAGTATCTCGCAAGCAGTTAGACTTACGAAGCTGAAAATCAGTGTATTAACTCTTTATTGAAAATAAACAGAATGTGTCCTAGCATTTTTTAAATTCTCCTCTATAGAAGGGGGGGACTTTCTATATATGGAAAATTGGGAGTGAGTTAGTTTGTAAAAATGATCAAAAATGATCGATATTAGTTAAGAAAAAATTCAGAAAAAAAATAAAGTGCTTCGCTTCATATATCCATTGCTTTCTACTATAATAATTGCTGAATCTTATGTTTATTATGTGGAGCGCTTACAGCAAATGGCAATCAACTCATAAAGTTGTGGAAAAATAGACAAAATTTGAACTGTAAGCTTAATTACACCGAAATTTTAAGTTTGGATTGAATTCACAATTATATGGAAAATTTTACATTTTTTTCCTTTACGTTGGTCTACTTACCTTGATTTGGGACTTTCAAATTTCATCCCTTTTTGCACTGAAAAGTATCGATAATTCAACAAGGAAGTAATTATACTTTGATCATTTAATTGAAGTTCATCGTAATTTGGCCCATGACAAACAGCAGTATAGTAATTGAAGGGGAAGAAGGTGGGAAATTCCCAGACATCTCTGAACACTTCCCTGGAAACTCGTTCCTTTTGCCTTCAGGGGGGAGGGAAGTTGGTAATGACATCAAACCTTTATTCATAATTACAAAAATTAAATTTATAAACAAATAAGAAATTATCAGTTTATCAGGCTTTAATTGATAATTTATGCACAAGATTTCCTATCGAAGGTATGGTAGATGAAGTTTCTGTTCTCCATGAGTCGACATTGCAAACTGACATGGTCGATATGGAAAAGATGTTGTATGGTGATAGAGAGGTGATGCTTCTTGTTGAGTATTTCAAAACTGACCGTGAAAAATCGTTATCAGAAATAAGACTAACAAGCAGATTGTCGATGAGGAGATGCCGAAATTTCTACGTCAGGTAGAAGTATTATCAATTTCCACGATAGATTGCGAACGGGAATTTCCCCTCAGGAATTTACAGATGACTGATATTAGAAATTGACTAAGTGCTCAAACATTGTCTAACTTGTTGTTCATCAATGTTAATGACCCACCGCTAGACAAGCTCAAAGTAGACAAGCTAGTTATTTCTTGGCTGAAGGACGGACATAATTTTGCTGCGGATGATTTACTACGAAAAAGTCCTGGAGGCCAACAGGAAATAAACAGATTTGTTTTAAGGTGGCAAATTATGAGTTATGGGAAATGTATACTTATATTACTAATGGCTTATTTGTGTTATTCAAGTTTGTACCGAATTTTTAATAAGTCTCTTCTTTCCTTTTTATAAACTAAAAGGTAAACTACTTTGAATAAATATTCATAATAATTGCAATTATGCATATTTGTAACGTAAATTTAACGTGGTGTTTTAGTGATTACACAAATTACAATTATGAATATACTTGGTGGACACGCTCTCACAGAGTACCTGAGCACCTTTATACGCTATGAAAAACTGATTTTTTTTCAAGTCTTTTGAAAAAAAATACTGTGAACTGAGAAATCATAACCTTTTCCATATTGTACAGGGGCATTTTTCTGCGAATAGAAGTTCCTTTTGAAATGCGTTGAGAAATTAACACTTGCAAGAATACTCTCTTAGTACTGTACAAGTATATTTTAGGCACACATTAATCCCCCTCCAACTCGAAGTGCTTCAATTTCCTCGCTGAAAAACACTTTACCATTTTATATCGTAAAGGTGAGATCCACCGTTATTGTAACAGAGTGGTACTTGAGCGATTGACCGTAGAAATTCAAACTCCGATTAGTGACAATTTCACAGCCTTGTTTTTTACAAGTGTAAACTCTTTAGTCAGTAAAGAAGAAGCTGTGGATTATGTGTGAGAGTTGATGACGATGGATTTTGGTGAGTCAGAGTAGGTTACAGTAGATGAGAGTGGTTCATGGTGGGTCACAGTGGGTGGTGGGTCAGAGTCGGTCACGGTGGGTGGTGGGTCATGGTGGGTCAGTGTGTCGTGGGTCAAGTTTTCATTGACCTACGCCAACTCTGACGTCGTGCTATCTCATTAACCATACTACTTACTGTTATGTTGCAAGTACGATAATGAAGAGCTCCATGAAGATATATTTTAATACCAGTTTCACCTTAATATATGACGTTGTCTTCGTTCAGTATCAATTTACAAATTTACAAAGTACCTTATTTTTCTCAATTTCCTCGAAAATTACGCATTAGCTATTATCCATTTTCTACCATCTGTAACCATCCGCTTTTAAAGAGATCCATTTCGCTCCGTTTCAATACAGAATCGCAGGTCAAAATTCAACCTATCAAATTTTTCTCCGGTAATTCATGCAGCATTTACACATCACCCATGCTAATCATTCCAAATTGACGTAATCGCCTTGATATTATTGACTTGTTGAATCCAAGAATTTCTCCAATATCTGGAGTTGTTCTATGCCGATCACTTTTAATTAATGGTAATATTCCGTTACTATCAGGCTTGGCTGGTCATTCCAAACGTGGTGCACAATTAACATTAAGATCGTTTGCATAAAATTTTCCGAACCATTCGTGACATGTGAAATCGACAACGGGTAGACAGTACATATCTTATTTTGCATCTGCGACGCATTCTTACCTTTCTGGGAATAAAAAGCTGTGTCGAAAGTGTTCATTATTTTCAGCAATTGTTCATATTGTACAAAATCAAGGACATCATATGTGGAGAGTAGAGGAGGGCAGGCACTGAGTTTGAGTAATAAATGTATGTTAACCAATTGTATATTATAAAAAAGCGTGAAACTCTTATATCGATGAAGAATCATGCCCACCAAGGAAAATATGAAATGACTCTGCTGCACAAAACTTAAAAAAACAAACAAAAAAACACCAATTTTTCCATATTTTTCCTTGCGTACTCACCGAAGTTTCTCTTGTCACGTAACAACAACACTTCATATGTCACGTTAGTTTTGGTTTTCAATACCATCTACTACCAAAAATGAGACTAACTTATGCATCAAACTGACTCTAAATAACGATGGATAAAATTATGGTGTAGTATATAAAATGTAATGGAACTAAGGGAATGCTAGTATTTTTCCCATTCATGATAGTTTGGGTAAGGAATCAAATATCTTTCATTCAAACTACTAACCAAACAATCGGCGTTTCTCTCTTAAATCTATTGATCAATCTACGCTAATCAATAATTCGTCTCAATTTATTCAGAAAAGAAAAAAACTATCTAAATTTTGAATATTTTAAATTAAAAAATTCTTTGCGACGTTTTACTTGTAAACTTGGGTATTTCCTATCCAATAATAAAATACTAAAACCCAGAAAACTCAAGTGGCTAGCATGTGTGCCTTTGTTCACAACGTCCTAGAATCAACTACCGATTTAAGAGATCTGGTCTAATATATCCTTGCTACTGGTAAAGGAATACATGTAAATCAATCTATCAAACTACTAGAATAGAACTTTATATTAAGTACATGATAAGAATAGAAATTAGTATTGTCATTCTTCATGAAATGGTGATGTTTATCTCATTAGTTACAATCCATTCATTTCTAAAGTGTTCGTCTTCAAACGTTTACACACTGTAAAACTCGAGAAATCATCTTTGCTTAGATTAATGATTTGTGCTTTGATGGAAAACATTCAATTTATAGGTCTCATTGGAGTTCTCCCTTTTACGTCTAGGTTCTCGCACACTTATGTTTCTATGATCACATTGACGTTTAGAATCTACCTTCTTTAGCGTACAAGAAAAAATGACTCAAATTACGTCAAAATGATATGGCAAAATGCCAAGAAAAGTCAGGTGGTATATGATACAATTGCCACTACAATACTAAACTCTGATTTGCTTTCTATAGTACACACTTCATTTTAAAAATCACACTCAAAATTGTCACAGTGAAATCCATATCTGTATTCATTATCCTAATGAAACATTTCTTGGAGGTTTTCACTCCACTTACCAACAGTTTTTAAAAGTTTTGATCTATAAGATAAAAACAATAAGGAACATAAAAAAAAATAGATGTCATAACTGTAGAGCACTCAAATTTTAGACTAATCAAAAGGTCATGGCAATATTTATTAGTTCACTGAACACAATTTTTCAGATGCTAAGTGACTCAGTTTCCAAATTTTTGAGAATGTTCATTATCCTTAAGTTATTCTCAGAAATGAAAAAAAACACTAGAATAGTGGGGTAAATGTAGAGAAGATCTTTAACTAAACTTCTTAATGTTGCAGCTGATAAAGGAGGTATGACCATGACCAATCACACAGCTTTGGCTTTAGGATATATTCAATATATCAACATTCCCCTTGTTATATCTGATATCGTACACCAAAGAGGACCTTCTCTGCAAATAGATTAGCAATTACTTCATTATGTGTACTCTGAAATACAGTAATATGGTACAACATAGAGATAAATGGAGTAAAGGATAGAAATTATTCACTAGTGTTTTAACTTATTGCCGTCGACTTACGAAACATTTTCAGGACATAGTTTCGTCATTTTCATTAATTATTACGTAAGAATAAATCATAGTTTCTGCGTAGAACTTACCACAAATTTCATTCAGTTTCTTTTTTGGCGCAAACAAACCTCTAAATAACAGACACTGATCACACAAAAGAACCCGAACAAAATCCATACACATGAAGTTGGTCCACCAGAAAACCCATGAAAATGAACGAGAGACCCCCAAACAGCAGAAGTGAACGGACCGACACGAGCACCGTGGCCTGCCGCGTAAAACGGACTGTTCTATCCTACAATAGTACATATACGTTTGCAGGTACACAACAAATCTATCTGTGTCACAAAGGTGTCCATTAATGGATATTCCACTGTATGTGAATAAAATATGTAAATTATGTTTTATAATGAAAGGTAGCAGGCCAGAAAATCTATTATAAAAAGTATGCGCATATTTTTATAAAATCGAAATCAACTTTGGTTGAACAAAAATAGCATATATATGCATATTTATTTAGATCATTCTACTATTATCACGCTTACTTCAAAAAATGAAATAATACTTTATTGAACAAAAATAGTACATATGCATATTTAATTTGATCATCCTCCTATTGCCGCCTAACCAACAGCAACGTTGTTCTGTTATGCAGAGAACAACAGAGGCGGGAGAGAGAATGATATCCTCAATCATACTGTTTCCTTTGACATTAAACTAAAACCACGGGATTACATTAATCAGGTCGACCCCCAGCGCCATATGTTTCGAGCCCGTTCAGTCGAATGGGGACTCGCGTGAGCCTCGATTCGGTAGCTGAAGGTGGGCCATTTGTCTTCGTGATTCGATTCGATGAGAGAGAGTCAACCGAATCGGAAATCGAATGAGAGAAAAAGGAAGAGAAAGTAAATGGAATGGATGGTGTGAGACAAAAAGAAATGGTAAAGCGGCTTTCAATAGGGTTAGATGCAGGAACTAAAGAGACCGAAAGAACACAATTTCATTTCTTATTTTCCAAGATTTACTTCACTTTCTATCTGTTCTGCTGTATTCTTTGTTTTCCTTGCTGTTTTGTGGTTTTGTGTCAGTTCGTTTATTTTTGAAAACAAGAATTGGCTATATTTTGTTTTCGACTTTTATGTTGTAAACAGACATTGAAGTGCTGTTGATTGCCTTAATGCCCTTTTATCAACGATTTGAACAATAGTAGAATAATTGATTTACAAGATAGAAACAATTATTTATTAAGCATTTATAAGAATCCAAATAAAATGATGATAGTACTAACAGTTTACAATTAGAGATAATTACTATAGTTTTATTTTAAATCATAAAATATGTCATTAACTATACTGCGTGACAGCCTAATCAGTGTTTCGCGTGAACCAATGAATGTGGAGCGTGCTAATGCTAAACCTATGGCGAGAAAGCTAGGTTCATTTGGAGAATTTACATCTTGACAAGGTATTCGTCTCAGTAAGAGCGTACAACACATTGTAGTAATACAAAAATATGTGACACTAACAATGTGTCTGTTATAAATTATACATTTGTCTGTTGACATTGTACCCAGATAGCAGAAACAGCTTGCCACAAGCATGATATAAGCTTGTCGTGACAAGGATATAAGCTTGTCCCAAGCTTGTTACGACAAGTCTGTAAGCGTATATCAAGGCTGATTCAAGCGACGAAGTTGACAGGCGACAAGCATATTGTAGGCTTGTACTGCAAGATTGTTTCAAGCTTGTCAGTTCAAGCTTATTGCAAACTTGTTATATGAAGCATGCTATAGGCTGGTTACCTCAAGTTTATTTCAAACTTGGTACGTAATGCTTGCTCCAGGCTTGTTACCTCAAGTCTATTTCAAACTTGGGACATAATGCTTGCTACAGGCTTGTTACCTCAAGTTTATTTGAAACTTGGTACATAATGCTTGCTCCAGGCTTGTTACCTCAAGTCTATTTCAAACTTGGTACATAATGCTTGCTACAGACTTGTCACCTCAAGCTTATTTCAAGCTGTTCACTTCAAGTTTAGCACATGCTTAATATGTCTCGTTTATTGCAAGCTTCTCAGTAAAGCTTGATACAAATTTATTTCTGCACGTGAGAAAATGATTCATCTGCTTGGCGACATGTATAATGTTTGATGTGTAGGTTAGTATAATGTTCAATGTGTAAGTTACATAAATGATCGTGTGTATTCTTTTGTCATCTGAGGGTGTTTGGATATTGCCATCACTTTATTGGCATTCTTTTAAATATATATAGGGGAAACCATACCATACTTACTATTAATAGTAAACATAGTAGTAGGCTATGGTTTCTGCAATATTTTTAAAAGAATGCCAATAAAGTGGTACTTGCGCGTACCTACATACCTTTCATATTGCAACATTGCAACCGGTGCTTGTACAGACTACGACCCGCTACTGCCAAAATTATAGTCCATAGCTAATGCACATGATAATGGCTAAATTGGCCAAAATGGAGTTGATGCTAACATTTAGTCAAAAAAGAGATGTTCCAAAAAGACGTAAATTAAAAGATATAACGAAGATTTGAAACCTGCTTCATAACTTGTACAGTTTTGATAGGACACTTACATATTTCTTTCCGAAGTTAGGATCTTCAAGCTTTCTCTCAAATGTTTGAAAATCATCCAACGTTCGCAGAGGCAGAAGGCCAAGAAGTTCGGATTCTTCGTTTATGGACTCTGCTTTCACACTCACATCATTACTTAGAAGTGTGTCGACTTTATTCTCGACGGAAGATACTCTTTCACTAAGGTCAGCTAAAGTAGATTGCATTTGGCCAAATACCATTCTGATATCTGCAATAAATTTTAGGAAATATTGTTTTGAAGGTGTTAATATAACTAGAAAATATACTATTTCACAAATCATTGAAACAATAAAATGTACATTCATGTCCAAAATGATTGTCGCATATCTATAACTGTCTTCTTGTAAGAATACTGTATAATTTAATAATAATTTTACAGGATACTTTTAGTACCGATACTATGTGTATAATCGAGAAATGTATATTTGTAGAAAATGTTATAGGGAAAGAATTATAAGCACGTAAATTAGAACAAATCGACAAGAAAGTTTTATTTTCGTTTTATTATTCTTATTTACTGCTCTTTTGACATGAAATTTGCCACATACATGTCTTTGCCGATTATGCACATACCAACATTATAAGAAATACAGGGCGAATTCGTTATCAAATTTTATTCGTAAAACAACATATTTATAGACATGCGACAAAAATGTTGGACATGAATGTACGTTTGTGGTGGACAAACACCGTGTGCGTGGGTTTTCTCAGGGTTCTATCGTTCCCCTCCACTTTCTTCACTCCATCATTTAATTCATTCTCATCATCACCGTCTCCTTTAGGCTGCCCCGCATAACCGTGGGACAAAACTCAAAGATTTTATTTTAATATAATTTCGCTGTTCATTTAATCAGAAATCTTGGGGGGAAAAGTGGGGAACAATTAGAAAGACGAGTGTAGAAGACCACTACGTTGGAGAATTATGACCAGGTCATTAGAGTATGACGTCATTCATCAGCACTGCGGAAGGAAAGGGTTGATTGCTCAGAGGTAGAACGTAGCCTTATGGTGCGAGGGATCTTTGGTTCAATCTCCGGCCTCATGAGTTTATGATGGACAATATCATATTCGTGAGGGTTTTCCCGTTCTCATGCCACTAATTCCTTCATAATCATTCACTATCATTAGTCATCCGTGTATCTTAACATTAACCCTAGGAAGACTAAACCATAATTGGTCACGTGAAAGACTAAGAGGGGCAATTTTGCTCGCGGTTGTAATTTCCAATTTTAACCCTACTAATGTATTTTAAAGTTATTTAATGGCTGCTACTAATAAATGTGAGTTGTAAAATTATTTTAAGACTTGTGAAATTTTAATAGGAAATATTACAAATATAAGTCCCAGTACAGACTACTACCGCATTTGGTTAGCAGACATGAAGTAGCTTTAAATACATTAGCCTGTGTAGACAAGTTACTATACTAAACCTGAGAGTATTAAGTTTGCTTAATGTATAAAAGTAGATTATGTTAATTTAGCCATCCATTCAAAGAATAGATAAGTTTACAATTATCCTTTTAAAGTAAAACTGTACTTCTCTTAACACTTCTAAGTTCCTAAAGAAGATGTATTTAGTCACCTGCGCTACTTAAAAAAAAAAAAAACTACCACAATAATGTGTTTTCTAATAAAACTAAAATTTAAGTTTAGATTACAGAAGAAAATACAAAAAATCTCAAACGTTGTAAAATTCATTTGTTCGGGCAAAGAGAAAAAGAAAGTGCGGGTAAATTTGACCAACCTTCGTCTTTCTATGGTTAAGGACATAACAGCGGGGTTATGAAGAACGGGACCTACAGCTTAAAGTGAGATCCGAACCACTACTCAGTTTGCACTCGAGAGATATTGTTCTTCATTTGAACTCGAAACCAGAATCCCTTGATAACAAAGGTGATAAATCCACAGACTCATCATCCACGGAGGTCAACTGATAGAAATACGTTGCAGTGATCTTGCATACTTGTGAATATTTTAGGAGCCACTTAAGAACCAAAAGGGAAAGAACTGCAAAGTGGAATCACTCTACAGTTATACACATTAAATCAATGGACAATTTTAAAAGACTACATAGTACAGAAGATCTAATTTAGTCAAAGTCAGAAATATAGGCTTAATTTAATTTGCTAATAAATACCAGAAGTGACTAATAGTTCTGGACCATTCATACTATCTTTCTAAATAAAACCTTTATTATTATTATTATTATTAACAAACCAGTCAAACCTAACAGAAATCTCTGTTTCGTCGATCTACTTTCCAATGTTATAAATTTAGACACTTGATCAGCTTCTGTGGAAAAGTTTTGTTGACCGCCCGCTAGTGTGACAGACACTAGAGGCAGTTCGGCGGGAACTCCAAACTTGATAAAATAAAATCACAATTAAAGAGACAAGTTAAAAAAGTATTTTTCACGAATCCCACCCCCACTCAATTTGTGGACGATCATGCCTCCGACAAGGAAAATTCAAGCTTAACCAATGCTGAAGGAGTAGACTGCTGAATAATTTACGATGTACTGGTAAATCGTTTGCAGAACTAGTTGACTATGACCTCTAGTTTGAGCGGGTTGAGGTCATTTCTCGAGGTTGCGACCTTGTTCAATCGAATCATCAGCCTCAAATTACCTTTACTCTTAAAAAAAAGGGGGCGCCACGGTTACTCTATTTTAATCTAAGGTAAACCTATTTAAATAAAAGAAACCTGGTTTAAAGCAAAAATTCCGGTTTAAGTGAAAAAGTTTTTTTTTAAAAAAAAAGAAAAAAAAGAACACGGTTTTTGCCAATCCTGAAAATAGCATTATTTCTTTATTACATCCGTTCAGATTGCAAATATTTTTCTGAGATTTTAGATTCAGACTTCAGCTGGTAGAAAAAAAAGTAAACAAAACCACTAAACTCAATCAAGAGACAGAAGTTACTGTTTTTAGAGGATAAAAAGATTAAAATGTAAGCAACGAAAAACCTAGTTTTCCTCAAACTTACACCCTCGACTTCTTACCTTACAAACTTCAAACTAATATGCCAACTTATTTTCGCGTAATAACCCATTTTGAGTTATTGTTAATATCTAATAAGTAATTTTTCGAAATTCATCGTTCTTTTACCCTAAACCCAAAAGTCCATACCTGATCGAACCTTTCCTTGCACTTATTGTAAAGCGGTGAAATGAACGATATTTAATCTAAGATTGATGAAGTATACATTAGAATAAGTAATTGTTACCAAATAAAGTCGGACATAAGTATTTATATTCTTCATTTGAACTATTTCAATTTTGCCACCAACCTCCGAATAAATATGGAAGAACATAAGGAACGAAAATAGGCATGATGCATTCTAAAATGAGTGAAATGTCCAGGCTTGCTGTATTTAAATATAATCCGTACCGATTCTTGGGGAAGCCACATCAGTTAAAATTTGTAGTGTATCGGTGAAAGCTAAAACAAGCAAGCTTAGGCAATGTATTAATTCAAAGCAGTTTTCTCCTCGATTGTAGAGATAAAACGTAATTTTTATTACTTTAGCAGACGGCTCTCCAAATTTATAACGATTTTGTTGATTTTTTCACTAGATTTCACTACTTTACAAACGCTTTACGAACCACAGCTGAGCGAGCGGAGGGGATTAGAAACCCGTAGGACTCATTTTTTCCTTATCTTTTAAGTTACACACGACTGGCATTGCAGCCATTGTAGACGGTCATTTTCCAAAACTTAACATACAAATACTGGCATTTCGTTCCTTGTTTGTATTCAACCGCCTTCCGCCCTGGCAAATAGCTCCACCATGATATACTTACTTTCCCATGTATACTAATTTGCACATAAAATTTATTGAGTTTAAAACATTTACATTATCATTTAACTATCTTCACTATTAATATGGGGTTAACTTTAGCAGATGGCTCTACCTAATTAAATAACTTATTTTAATGTGTTTAGACTTAATAAATCGTATCTGTTATATAGAATCCTACGAAATGGGAAATTAAGTATGCTTTGGTGGATCTAATTGACAAGGCGGTAGGCAGATGAATGCAAGCAAGGAATGAGATGGCAGTAAGTACATATGAAGCTTTGGAAAATGACCGTCTGCAATGGTTGCAATGCCAAACGTGTGTAACTTAAAAAGTAGGAAAAAAACGAGCCGTGCGGGGCTTCTATTCCCCTTCGCTCGCTCAGCTATGCTACGTAAAGTGTTATGTAACGGCATATTTTTGGAACTAGGGGGGGGGGGCAATATTTTGCTTAAATCTTGTACTTTCTTGCTATATATTCTGTACTTTTTTTTTTGGGTTTAGGTAGGTTGAGTTAGTTTGGGTTAGTTTAGCTTAGGCTGGGTTAAGATACTTGGGCATTACTCGAGCAGACGGTTCTACCAAATGTTCACACATTGCATTTTCCGGTTTCCTTTTGTAGAATATCCACCAAATGAACAGCTATTGCATAAATCACGAATCAACTTGTGCTAGGTGGCCACAAAAAAGCACGAACGTCATTAACCGAGTTAGGGCAGGAGCGCAGCAGGGGGTCCCGAGCGGAGCGAGGGGCTGCGTCCGTAGAGAGCAGGCATGTCAGCGACGGAGGATATGCACATAAACGAGGAAAGTGAAACAATACATAAAATATCCGCAATAATTTTTACATGGTGATTTTACCTGAATTCGTACTTTCTGCCTATATTTTCTGTGTTTTTGATGATTTAGGTTAGGTTTGGTTAGTTATGTTAGTAATTACAGTTACGTAACACCAACTTATTTCTCCTGTAAGCACCGTGATTTTACCTGATTTTGGCCCCCAAGTTCCAAAGTTATCTATATGTAACAGTATTATCTCAAATCTAGTGAAAAATGACCACAAAATCGATATAAATATGGTAGAGCCGTCTGTTAAAGTAATGCTTTAACATGTTATCAAGTATTCCACCTATAAATTTTTAATATGGTAAAGCCGTCTGCTGAAGTTAACCTTCTAATCTTTGTACTGATGTTCAGGGGCGCCCGAAAAATTTTTTCTAGGGAGGAGCCCATCTCCATGGATGCTATATTTGCTATATTACGTATACATTTTTGTAAGCCAGAAGGGAGCCCGGGTCCTACTCTGCCCTCCCCTTCGGGCGCCCATGCTGATGTTAATTGTCAAGAGACATCACTGACATTAAAGAATCCAATGGCTAAAAATTGTATACATTATACGGATGAACACATACTTACAAAAAAAAAAAAAAAAAAAAAGGATAAGCATAAAATTCCATCCATATTTCGAAAGTAATGAAGTAACACTAGTGTATAAAATTATCCTAAAAGCGCTCAGCGCGCCAGTTTAAAACAAAACTCACCTTTTTATTTTGTAACTAAAACTAAATTAGGGCTTACTATTACATTTTATACACAGAGCTTACCTTTGTTTACCTTTTGGAAGAAATCAAGCGCCAAATATCTAAGACTACTCACCAATCCTACAGATGGCTCCATTTTCTAAACAATCGACAAACGTCAAGCGTTTTGAATCAAGCTTGAAATAGGCTTAGTAGAAAGTTGATAAATTCAAGCTTCTCTTCAAGTTAAAAACAAGCTAAAATAAACGTTGATTGTCGCTTGTCGCATTCAAGCTTCTTTTCAAGTTAAAAACAAGCTAAAGTAAACGTTGATTGTCGCTTGTCGCATCAACTGTACATTGCTAAGCCAAAATCAAGGGAAAGCGACCCTTGATTTAAGCTTACATGCTATCTGGGTAGTATGAATAATGTATATCATTTGAATCAGAGACAAACAAGCCAATATAAAAATGCCTAACATTGGATGGTACTGTACATTTAAATGTTATTATAATGCAGTATGATTCCTACAGTATTTAAATTGGATCCTGCAAACCATAGATCGAAAACGTATCACTTTTCTCTCTTTGTAATAATGCCAAGTAGACCCTTGCAGAAAAAACGTGGAATCAATTTATAAAATATCAATGTGAAGGACAAAGTGATTCGCTAGTAGACGACTGCACCACTCACCTGTAGTCCAATTCCCCCGATTCTATTCAAACCTATATGAGCTTTTGGTGAAAAAAACCAATACAATCCATATATGTTTCCAGCTATTATTGGATGGTTCTTAGCAATCGCTTATATAAGTAACATGAGAATGAGACTTGAGAGATATAGTTTCCTTCGAATACGTCCAAACAATGTCTCAAAGAGTTGAATCGTACAAGGCAGTATTCTGAAACTAGACCGACAAGGTTCGTGAAATCTAAGGAAATCAAAATATTCAGTACACGAGATTTATCATAAGACAAAGACTTTTCCTTGGCGCTAACGAAATAACAACATTGGCCTTTCTAGTGGTTGTAATATGCAGTTACTACGGTTAAAGGCACACTTCATATGAGACTAATCAATAAGCCCACGGGTGATGTGTATGTAAAGCTTTAAGCTTACTCGATTTCAGCAAATAACAACAGGTGATTTACTCAGCATCAAACTTAATCTACGTTTATATTCTAGATTTCCTCAACTACTGATTTTATAGAGGCTCGGTTAACCTTTCTGAGACAACGTAACGAGAGTAGAACAGAAAGTAAATACCCGAGTGTGGATCGAATCCTGGCCGTCTGGTTGGTGGGTACAGTGCAACTTCAGTTTAATGTGTTTGGATAGATTTAAACTGCAAACCAACAGTTTAAAAGCTCCTTAATTCAAAAACAACTTTTGTGGAAAGTTTTAATCACATTGTATAGAAATATACTAATAATATAACTTCAAAAATCGCGAAGAACTAGAACTCTGCGGCACACCGTTTCAGAGCGGCTATCATAATTTATACTTGAATAACATATCTTCTTTTTTAATTCTTCGAGTTTTCCAGATTATATAGTTAGAAAGGATAGTATGCAACGAGTTTAAGAACACACAATTCAGTTATAGTTATAAATTTCACTTTTTTGAAGACCTCAAATTTGAACTGGTTGAGTGTAATGAACAATGTACATTGAAAGATACAGGTCATTCAGATCCAACTTTCCATGACAATCCTTGGTAAAATGATTTTCAGAATAAAGAAATAGCCGCACTTACGATTGTTCCGGCAATATTGTTCTCAAGTATTTGCCATCCCCAACTAACAGACATTCTACAACTCTCATGTATTGTTAAATATAAGAAATGGCATGTTTTCATATCAGTTTTAGCTGGAGCTGATTTACATTTTACTTCCCTGGCAACGTCACTGCAACAGGGTTAGTAGGCTTGGGAACACCGCTCAAGGCCAAATGTGAATTCGGCGGCTGTATACTAGAGATACACATAGGTAACATCTCTACAACAGCGTTACTTAAACATTCTTCTGAAGAATTGAACTTTACCCAACACTCACAGAAAAAAGTAAAATTCTTACTTTTCTTAAGCACCCAATATTTCTTAAACAGAAAATATATATTGCTTTTTTGAAGGATAGTATAATCAAACCAAAGTTGGCATACATACAATATATATCATATATCACTTTCTCTACGTGTTTTGCAAACAAAGAGCTTTTAGTTTGTTGTGCTCCCTATTTAGGAACTTCTAAATTTCAAACATCGTTCAGCCACATGCGAAAAGTGTCTATCAACGAGATCATGAATTCGCACATCATTCGTTTTTTTTTCACATGAAACACCAGGCTATCTTTAATATTATTTTCCAAAGTACGACTAATAGCAGGGTTTTATAATTATAAAGGTAACCAAGAAAGTTCTTTCGCTTTTTCACCCATCACCTTCGAACATCGATATGGCACCTAAGACGTACCTGGTAGATCAAAAATAGTACCCATCAGCATCGACGACCTTCTGTCAACGTTCTGGGAGGCCACGATTCCATCGCGGTAGAACTTGGTGGGTCGTGAAGCGAAGAAGTTACCAAGCGCATTTTGCACCTCAACTAGGGATTCGAACTGGCATCCTTTAAGGTGATTGTCCAAGGAATGGAATAGGTGATAATCGGACGGTGAAATGTCAGGGGAGAATGGCGGATGCAATAGTATTTCTCATTCAAGCATAGAATAGTGTCCGGGATCATCCTAGCCACGAGGAACTTAGCTTTGTCCTGTAACAGGAAGACCCCTTTGCGATTCAGAAGTGCTGACTCCAGAGTTTTGAGTTTTTTCTTGAACACGGCTCAACTGTGACAGTGCACAGTTGCATTGGTGCTCTGGCCAGATGGTAGCAGTTCCGGATGCACGAGGCTGCGAGCAGTCCACCAAACACACAAGAGGACCTTCTTCTGGCGTAGTGCTGGTTTCGGCTGTTTTGGAACCAGTTCCTGGGATGCTAACCTATGACGACGGCGCTGTGAAGCTTCGTACGGGACTTACTTCTCATCACATGTCGTCACTCTTGCAACTCTATCCATCACAACTCTGGAACTCACTAAAGAAATAATAAACACTTCTGACCAGAGTATATACCCTTGTTTATTAAAAACTAAATTCCAGTGTAACAGTTTCGACAACGTAACGTTGTCGAAACTGTTACAGTGGAATTTAGTTTTTAATAAACAAGTGTATATACTCTGGTCAGAAGTGTTTATTATTTCCTGTCGTCACTCTGTTCAGAAATGGCTCCTTTCTCAGACAAGACAGCAAAGAAGCATAGGTGTCTGCTCGTCTTGCCTTCTGGTCCGGAGTCAAATCATGTGGGATACATCGACCCAACTTGTAGTGCTTCTTAACTTGATGGAGGTGCTGCCGAATAGTTTCTCTACTTATACTGAATTGCAGTACCAGTTCCTCATATGTCTGGCCATTGTTCACCTCAATTGTTGCCTGAAGATTTTCATTTTGTACATATGTTGGCCATTCGGCACATGGTGCGTCTTTGAAATAATTAATGAACCAGATGTTACGGTTCGGCTACTGAGGCACCAAAATCATACCACAAATTATAACAAATTATTCCGCCTCCATGTTTACTCCTAGCAATAATGTGACTATTGTACCAAAATAATGTCCGAAAACTCAGTTTTACTTCTTTCCATTAGCTTGTGTTTCCTTTTTAAAAATGGTAAATATTGTGTTACTTGCTTGCGATAGGAATTATTTGGTGTTCTAATTGTGAATCTTCATGAATTGATGGTAGTTCACTCAGGTAACGTTACATCTTAACATGAACTCTATATTTTACCTAAACGGTGAAAATTGTTCATCTTGTGAAATTTCCTGTCATCGATGAACTGTCTTCGATATAACATAAGACTTTCTCAACCCAAATACGTATGTTAATATTGTAATAGCACTGATATTGTCTAATAATTCTTCTGTAGAAACGAAACTGTCAAACGTATATCTTCGTCAATTTATTACTTATTCCTTACACTGTCTAGAGACATTACAAGGATAAGTCGTCAGTCTTGAATTATTTTGGTGTTCATCACACTCGAATTTATTACAGTACAATGAGAAACAGGTTAATATTTATAGTACCGCGTACTAGTATTTATAGTAGTATAGTACCGTATCGTGTTGCACTATCTGCAGTCATGTTGATATCGTATCTTGTTCTTAGAGGCAAGGAAGTTAGTCACTGCTGTTTCTACCTCCTGATCCTTTGTGAGATTTCGTGATTCCAGCACGTTGTGCCATAGATCGAAACAGGCAGTAACACAAAGGGCCGAAATCAGGACTATATATTGCATGTGTCATCGGTTCGATGCCATGAGTATTCCAAATTTGTTGTTGCGTTTCCGTAGACGATTATGATTTTGCGTTATCCAGTCGCAGCAGGGCACGCTTTCAGTTTATCAATACAGGATATTTTTGGCGTAGTTCAACACACATCCACTTCAAGTGCTTGAAATAAAAGTAAGTATTGATAGTACGACCGTTAAGAAGAAACACATAAGTGAATTACCTGCTCGTAGTTCCACTAAACACAGAACATGCTTTTATGTTCGGAAGAGCTCTGCTTGACGAACGGTTCTGGAAGCTGTTTTAGCATATTCTAATTTCGGGAAAACACTCACTTTTTGTTGCATGTGACAATCTGTTTCAGGAAACGCACGTCACGCTGATTTTGCAGTAGTTATCGTCACATATTTTCTCTCCTTTGGTCTTGAGTTGGCATCAGCTAATCTAGCACAATCTGGCAACTACGATAGTCTGGAAAGGTTACACACTACAGTGAACTGAAAGTCGTATGAACTCAGAATCTGCTATCCTGCTGCGACTAGATCTTGGTTGAGCTTCAACATTTTTATAAAATGCAAGAAATTTCTGAACTCAATGAGGTGATTCACTGTACATTTCCGTTTTCCATGTCAAATGTTTTGGTTCATTGCCTCAGCTTTATTCAGGTCCGTTCACGTATCACACGAGATGTTGTTGAGCACTCATCGTTAATGCCACTAAAAACTGACTAAAGGTATTGACAGAGTGGCGGCCTAGGCATTAAATAGTCAGCTTACCACACTATTTCTTTTGCCCTTTTGGCCTTGCACAATAGTTAATAACGGCATATACACCTGCGTCTTGTTTGGATTGTAGAAACATTGTAAAACATACGTCTCATCCTTGTACTTATTTACTTGAAACCAGCAATTCCGATTGCCCAATTTGAAAATAATACATCTTTTCCTGCCTCCCTCATTTACATACAAGCTCAGTGTTTTACTTTCGCCCTTTGTGTGCATCTGGTACTATCATTTGTGAAACACTATGTCTAGTTAATTCATATTTTTCGAGCATTTTTCGAAACGAAAATAATTGGGTACACTGCATAACTGGAAAAGATAACAACGATGACAGACGAAAGCTTGTGCAGATGAAGAGAGCTTTTCGATCAGTGGTCATGGAGCGCTGGCTCAATCTCATGCTGTAGCATGTGTTTTCCAGGTCACATCAATTCGCGTTTCGGTGACGTTCAGTTCGCGTCTCCTATCTAAATATCCCATATTTCTTTATTTGAGGATATTTGAAGGATAAGGTCCTTGCAACTAGAGTGTGGGAGGTGGAATGTCCGACGGAATGAACTAAAAAGAAATTGCAACCATAACCACAGATATTCTTTCCCCTGTCATGCAAAGTGTCCTCAATAGTCTTGTTTTGTGCATCGCTAAGAGAGGTGATAATTTGCCAGACATACTATTTCACAAATAACTTAATCAAACGCAGTATAGGAATGCGCACAAGTCGATTCGAGTCTAGATTTAAGCCTGTCTCGACTTGTCTCGAGAAAATGTTGTCTCGATTCGTTCCTCAACTCGAAAATATGTTTCTGTCTCGACTCGTATCTCGACTCGACAGTTTTTGGCTCGACTCTGCTCGAATTCGAGACGAGACGTCTCGAAATTCGAGTCAAGACAACATATACAATTTAAAATATAGGTACACACTATCCAGAACATTATGACCAGTGATGAAAATTTTCCGGAAAATTTTGAAACGGAAATTTTTCCGATTCATAAGAACATACTCCAATTATACCTACATCGTTGTTTACCCATGATATGAGGTGGAAAATTTTCTTCTATATTTTTCCGGAAAATTTTCTGTACTAACAAATATCAGTGATCAAGTAACAACGGAGTAATCACAAAATTGATTGCATTCATGTATAGAAATGTTAGAAAATGAAAGATCGTTTAAAGAATCTGAAAATCTTCATTTCTCAGACAATTTTCATTATTATGTAGGAACAAGTGAAATAATTTTTCATGAATCGAAATATTGTCTGTCCTGTATAGAAAAATTGAATAAGGTTTTATGAGTCGGAACATTTCATCAATTTGAAGGAAAATGTAAAACAACTTTTTGTGAATCGGAAAGTTTTATTGCTCTGTAAGAACAAGTGAAAGTAGTTTCCATAGATCGGAAAATTTTCATTGCGATGTAGGAAGGAGTGGAAAAAGTTTTCATAAGGCGGACAATTTTGGATATTATGTATAGTTAAGTTAGGTGGGAAGCTTTCCACTATATTTAACTCCACAAAATTCAATTCCTGTAGAGGAAAGTTAGTCAGCAACAAGTTATAATTTTCCAATTAGCTTTCGGGAACCACAAAATTTTCTAATATTTCAAGCTGGGATGTAAAACTTTACATAGTGTTTCTCTCTCTCTCTCTTTGTATGTGTGTGTGTGTGTAAAGTGCAGTGAACATACATCGAGTTCGTATAGAACAAATATCCCATTCCAATATTTAAAATGCAATAAGAAATGGAAAAGAAACCTTTGTGAATTTAACAATTATTTCAAGAACAGAAAATTCCATTATTTCTTCATATACAGACCTGCCTATTTAATGAAATGACTACATAAAAGTTTCTTATGAAGATTATTTTTGTAACAAAAACTAAGAAGAAATCCTTTGATTTTATTGTGGTTAACATGTATTACAAATAATAACGATTTGATAGAACAAGTACATATATATGAAAAAGAAATATATTTTTTATTTTGTAAATTAAAATGAAATTACTTGTTGCTTTTAGAACCCAGCGCTAATAGTACATGTTTTTACGTTTCTTTTATTATTTTATTGGAAGAAGAACTACACAAATCAGTTTCTTTATTAGTTATATTTCACTTTCTCTTCTGAATGAATATATGAATAAATAAATGTTCATTTGCAGAAAATGGTCAATATTTGTTCTCATGAGTTACTTAAACTCGAATTTTGGATAGTCAAAAATTTACAGTAGTCATTTTATATTATCTCTACTTATTTATAAATGTTGCAGTATGTAAATCTAGAAAAGTAGTAAAGCTATGAGAAAACTTCGTTTTACGCGTATTAAACTGACGAAATATAATTTTGTGAGATAAAAGGTGGATTCTAAGGAAGAACGCATTGAAGAAATGAAGAATCGTCATATTTTCACTTCATGAAACTTTATTAGACACTAGATGTAGCAATAAGTGGAGTATGTTTTCATGAATTTTAATAAATTTAAATTTTAAATAATAGAATGGGATATTTGTACTCTACGAACTCGATGTATGTTACCAGCACTTTACACACACACACTCATACACACAAGTACAGAGAAAGAGAGGGAGAGAGAGAGAGAGACAGACAGGCAGACAGACAGACAGAGTTGAATTGAGTTGATTTTGAGTTTGACGTCCCTTTCAGCAGCGAGGCTATATGAGACAGGACATATTAATTAACGTGGAATCCGAACCACATGAGCTCCCGCCGGGAATCCAAGCCAGGTCACCCATGCCAAAGGCGCGTATGTTAACCGCTTAGCAACGAAACAGCTCGCAGAGAGAGAGAGAGAGAGAGAGAAACACTGTAAATTTTTACTTCCCAACTTGAAATATTATAAGATTTTTCGATTCCCAAGAGCTAATTGGAAAATTATAATTTGTTTCTAATTTCCTCTAAAGGAATTCAATTTTGTAGCTCAAAGTGCAGTTAAATATAGTGGAAAATTTTCCACCTAACATCATATATATAATATCCAAAATTGTCCGGCTTATGAATAGTTTTTTCCACTTTTTTTTTTTTTTTTTTTTTTTTTTTTACATCGTAATGAAACTTTCCCGATATATGAAAATTCCTTTCACTTGTTTCTACAGAGAAATAAAACATTCCGATTCACAAAAAGTTGTTTTACTTTTTGCTTCAAAATCATGAAAATTTTCCAACTCAAAAAGTTCTTAAATTTTCACATAGAAATATATCGATTCATAAAAAATTGTTTCACTTGTTCCTACCTAGTACGGAAAATTGTCTGAGCCATGAAAATTTTCATAATCTTTAAACGATCTTTCACTTTTTAACATTTCTATACATGAATTCCATCAATTTTATGACTACGAAGGAATTTTTACTTGATTACTGATACTTTTGTTAGAACTGAAAATTTTCCGGAAGAATATAACGGAAAAATTTTTTTCGGACGACATGGAAAATTTCCCGTGGAAAATTTTCCAGCTCACATCACTAACTGAAGAGCTTACTTTCAAAACGCAACACGTCCACTTTGATAGTAAGACTATTCATGGCTTTGGATTAATTGTTTTAACAAAAGAGACACTGACCAGAGAGGCCCTTATAAGAACCAAAAATAAGGGAAGTGATTAAATGAAAGTGAACACGAAGACTTATAGGATGTGCTGAAGGCCTCGGTAAATAAGAAAAATAAATAAATAAAAATAAAAAAGTACAACAATGACTCTATATATGACTGTTAAAAGAATTAAAAATTTTTTATAACAATGAATATATATATGACGGTTAAAGAATTTAAACTCTGTTATAACAACATTTATATATATGTCTGTATTTTCATTAATTTCGATCGTGTCTGAAGAAGGATATGCTAGATATCCGAAACAGTAACAAATTATAATTTAAAATAAAGTAAAGTTTTAAGCTTTGGTCAGTGTCTCTTTTGTTAAAACGTCCACTTTCTTTAAAAAATGAGTTATTGATTGAAATGGCATTTCCGTGAGACTTTACACCATATAAAAGCAACAAAATGCAAGTAGTCCTATTCTGGCCGAAGCTATAGCGGGTTAAAAATGGGGGTATACTTCAAATTGAAACATGTCCGTCGACAGTTTCTGTTCAAAAAGCAATTTGTCCTTACTTGTTGCAAAATGCAACTTGTCCCTTGTATTTTAAAGCTACTCTCGGGTTAAACAATCAAATTGCAATTTCTCCATATGTTGCGTAATACATTAATTGGTCACATGGTGTAGGTTATTGGCAACACTGTAGCTATACTGTTGTGTCGCAGTAGTTGGGCTGTGCGGAGGAAACTGTAAGATGGAGGGAAATGTGTTTGTTGGTGAATGCAGTGAAGGCAGCAGAAAGAAATTGAAAAGATGACGTAAGAGAGAAAAGGAAAAAGAACGAAAGTATGTAGATCAGGATCCACATCTAATGAACTTTGAACCAAAATGCAGTCACAATAACAAGCGATTCCAATGCAGAAGCATACCAGCATACGATTTAAGGCAAGCTAAAATGAAAATATATAAACGACCACAGAAAACGGAGCAAGATATACTCCTTTCAACATTTTTACATGTAAGCAATCCTAAGAGACATCGTCCGAGAAGCAATTCGAAAAAGAAGAGACCGAATCAACTTCACGTACGTTATCGTGTGCCAACTTAAAAGGGGATGAAGTATGTGTGTGCATCGTTCTTCGTCAGTTTATTTGGTGTAACGCAAAGGAGAATTTCGACTATTGCGCAAACCATGATGAAGGGGGACCCGATCAGCGAAAGAAGAGGAGGGGATAGAAAAACGAAACATTTTACAGGTAAAAGGTTAAAGGTGATTGAGTTTATATCAAAACTGAAAGCAAACGAATGTCACTTTTCTAGAAAGAAGTGTAAAAGACTTTATGTGTCATCCACATTAAACATACGAAAATTGTGGAACTGGTACAATGAAAGTGTAGGGGTTGATTATAAGGTAACGGAGAGTTTTTTTTGTAAGATATTCGTCACAAAATTCAACATTGGTTTCGGTATTCCAGCAAGTGATGTGTGCAGTTTTCGTATGCGCATGAAGAATGCAGTTAGAGTGGAATCTAATAGCAGTGTGAAAAGTGACATGAGCCTGCAACTCAAAGCTCATAAGGTAAAGGCGAAAGAATTTTATAAGCTAGTACGGGAAGACTCCGCAGGTAGTGTTTCATTTTGTTTTGATATTCAGCAGGTTCAATGCCTCCCAAAGCTTGCGATTTCCGAAGCATTTTATGCACGGCAGATATCGTACTATGCGCTGTGTGTCACGGATACACAAACTTCGTCACCAATGTTTTACACATGGACAGATGCTCATAGTGGAAGAGGTGCTATAGAGGTGTCATCAGCACACATAGATTTTCTAAGAAAACATGACTTTGATAAAACCACAAAGACTTTGCGCTTATTTTCAGATGGTTGCTCGGGACAGAATAAAAATACGTCTGTAATACATGCACTTCTGCTCTGGTTGTTCAAATGTTCACCTTCTCACATTAGACGCATTGTGTTGCGTTTTCCAGTGCGTGGTCATTCATACCTTCCTGCAGATCGCGTTTTAGTTCGTGTTGAAAGAGAACTGAAAAAACATGAAGAAATATTATTGCCTGAGGACTATAATAATATATATTTAAAAACGGGGAAGGTGCGATATATTATTAAGGACTGGAATGTGAAAGATTACAAGCAGTTGACCGAATATTTTAGGAAAGTTGACAGTATCAGTGAAATGAAGAGAATCATATTGACGAAGGACATTGAAACAGATAATGTGAAGCTCTTGATCAAAATGAAACCCACGTTCAGGTTTGATGATCCTTCCAAAAAAGTCTCCTCAGTATTACGGAGAGGAAAACGGATGACATCTGTACAGGAACCAGACGAACTTCAATGCAAGAGCCATTTGAACCCAGAAAAGATTGCCGATGTCTAGAAATTGCTTAACCTCCAATTTTAAACGGAATGGTCGAAGATTGAAAAGTTAAAATGGTATTGTGAAATACTACAAGTTGGCACTACAACATGTGATCCAGAAGAGGAATGTAATTGCCTTGATGATGATCTGGGAGTTCGCATTTGAAGATGTAAAAGTTTTGTTATACTCAATAAGTAACATTAGTTTTTACATAGACATTGATGTTACTTTAACGGAAAACATGTATTTGCCACTGAAGCATTTTTATATCAATCACCTCTTTTGTGTTTTTGAATCTTGTAGCCTATTTGTACGATTTCGGTGTATTAACTTTGTGTAGCAATAAAAAAACATTGCTATAAAAATGATAATAACAATCATAATGTTTATGTACAAAACGTACAAACTTATCTTTAAAATAGAGGTAACATAATCATCCGAACAGAAGAGTCAATGGTTGAAAGGCTATTCAGCTTACGTTTTATGACTCACTTGACGTTATTTTCAAAATGCAACAAGTCCTTGACTTTGGGTCAAAATGCAACCTATCCAGACAACAATGCTCCGTAAGTCACTTTATTCTTGAGGCAGGATTATTTTCCTTTCTACTGTTTACTTCTATCATCGATATCTCCAAATATAGCCAACAACTTTCGCTCCAGATATATCGATAGTTGAGACACACGTTTTTCGTGAATTTCTCGAAACATAATGGACAAACTGAATTTTGAAAGTAAGCTCCTCAATTATGACTAGCTACCTAATTGTCAGTATGTCCAGCTTTGGCACGAATAACAACGGCGACGTGTCTTAGCATGGACGCAATGAACTTTGGTAGGTCGCTGGAGAGAGTCAGCACATGTGCACACAGGTCACCTAGTTCCCGTAAATTCCGTAAATTAGTCGGCTACGTAGGCGCATCGTTAGGAGTGTACAGTGGACTGTGTTTTCAGATACACTTGTACTTTGCCAGCATTAAAGTATGATGTTAGTTCCGCCACAGTTCGCTGCCTGTTCTGTTTTACCAGTCTGCCAGCCTACGACGTCCAACATCTGTAATGAGGTGGGGGTCGCCCAACCCCTCGACGTTTGGACGTCGTTTCCCCTTGGTTTCGCCAATTGTTGAAGGCACTCTCCACAGGACTCTTCGAACATCCGACAAGTCCTGTAGTTTCCGAAATTCTCGTGCCGAGTTTCCGGGCCATTACAACCTGCTACCGGTCAAACTCAGATAGATTGCGATCGTTTCCCATTCTATACACGGCCAGCCCTCACTAATTAACTGAATTGAACTGAAAATTAAATCTTGATCTCGAAAGATCAACTATTAAGTTTATGTTTTCTGTACCTTTCTAAAGTAATAAATGCTGGAATTAGTTTCAAAGCTGTTTCTGAGTGAATACTTTCTTCAAAATAATATTAAAAATTATAGAAAAATTTTCGTGACATTCGAGTCGAGTCGAGTTTTTTACGAGCATACGAAAATTCGAGTCGAGAAATACGTTTGTTTCGAACTTTTCAATGTGTTTCTCGACTTGAATTCGAGTAGAGTCGAGTCGAGATTCGAGACATGTCTCTACTCTTGCGCATCCCTAGTGCAATAGTGAAGTCCATATATATATAACAGGTATGTAAATAGGAAAATGTAGCGAAAAAGACTAAATAAAAATATTTGTAGTACATTGTCTCTAGGGCCAGGTATATTATTTCCAAAGTGAGTAATCGAAAATACTTTACCCTCGATGAAAAAAAAAACCACATGATTCACTCTATAGACATTCTTAAAATTTAAACACGTGACACTCATAAGACAAAAATATTTGAAAAGATAAAAATCGAAATTTTAAATAAAACTAATGCTTAGTATTTATTTGCAGCAATTCCTCGTCCTTCAACGCCTTATAGGCCTCTTACAACTACTACAGAATCTTACATCTCAGGTAAAGGTAAGTCCAGAGCAGGGAGTCTGACATATAAACAGCTACAACCCCTTGTACCCAATGCTTCATTTATTTTCTTCTCATTTAGGATTTGTTTCGCATTGGTTCTCCTTCTCTGAGTTATTTATTGTTTTGCCAAGTTTGTAGTAGCATGGCAAATACTTTAAGTTCGTAATGCATGATAACTCTAAGTATGTACATTTTCAACTGATAGCTTCGTTTCAGAAAAATTCTCATTTGAGTTAATTATAAAAAGTCTTGCTGCTAAGTATACTAGAAATTATAAATGTTGTCTAGTATGATATGAGTTCCTGTATTCATGTGGAATGAATTGAGGGACAGTAATTAACAAATGCATTTCATTGATGAGTTTCCCGTGTCCTCTTCAACGCCTATACAGTGTGAACGGGACCTACTGTTTAAAATAAAATACATATTCTACTTGTACCCGATGCAAGTTCCCATTTCTGGAATCGAATCCGGGATCACGAGTACAGAAAGTATTAATGTTATATACTCAGACGTCAAAAGGTACAGTGTGAAGTTGTTGAAGATTATATACCTTTGTACCGAAGGGATTAAATGACTAAGGAATGCAATAATGCTATTTCGTCATAGTATGAGAGGACAATTTAATAATAGTTATACGTGAACAAATACACAGTTCAGACCAGTATACACATTTTTCTTTTCTTCTATAATGATGCAATTCACTTCAGTAATTCAATGTAGACATTATTTAAATTAATGCTAACGGAAAAGTAGACTAATAAAACTCATAAACAAGAGACTTATTTATTAATACATTTCCTTGATTGTAGGAAAATATTCAGCAATTATCAATGTAAAGAATTATATTTTCTTTAAAACTTAATGTGTTTTACATTTTTTTCGCACATAGACTATCGATTCTATGCACAATAAAACTAGAATATTGGTCGATATAAAGTTGTAGGATTTCTCGGTCTACATTCGACCGAATTCTATCCAAAGCAATAAGAGTATTTCTTGGGTCTCAAGGGAAGTATACCTGGGTTTCGTAAGAGTAGGGAATTCTCTCAAAAATTTACCCGAAAACGTTTACTTGGGGTTTACTTACGAAACAATGGGTTTCGGTTGAACTCATTTCCATATCTTTCGTTAACTCTACCTCAAGCAGTAGGTTCCATTGAGTAGTCTCAAAGAAACCACAATCATGGGAATATTGTGAAAATTTTAGGAAACTTATGGTAAAATATTAGAAGGAGTAGGATCAAATAATATGGCGGATCCAATATGACGGACAAAATGGAAAACACTGCTATGTAACTGAAAGCAGGTATGTAGAGGTTTTTGTGGTCGCTGAATACGATTCAATGTTAAAAGTGCAAAAGGCAATTTGATGGATCCAATGTGGCGGACGAAAGATACAAAAAATATGTACAGAACGGGCATATGTTATTCTTACTTGTAGTAGAAAAATACCTATAGTACAGAAGATGGCAAGTAGGGGCAAGTGATGTTTTAGAATAAACAGGGAACGTGTTTTGCTATACAATCGTGCCAAAGTGAGGCAAAGAATGCATGGCAGATTTTGTAGCACACATGAAAGTTTTATGATACAAACAGATTGCAATCATAGACAATAATTATTTTACTACCAACTCTCTCCCCCGCCCCCGAAGAGATACGGGGATCAGCATCTGTTATGTATCGTTGAAAAGCTCCATCTACTACACTTGATCTCGCTTGAATGGTGCCTGTAGGGTGCGTTGCGATTATTTGCTGACACCATCTGAAGATCCGAACAATGACAGTGCAAAGTGCGCGTTTAAAACATTGTTATGCTTCCATAACTGTCTTTTCGGTTTCACATTTGCCGTGTACGCTTGTGAGCAATATGCATGACAAATGGCCACTCCCCGTAATGCGATGAAACTGACACCGAGACTAGTTTCGATCTCGTCTCGGTCTTGTCTCTAATGTGCTTTTCCAAATCGAGACGGGGCCTAGGTTCTTCTCGATACGCATACGTCCATTCTGTATTTTTGCACCTTTTGTCCACCATATTGGATGTGTCATATTGCATTTTGCACTTTCAACATTAAATTCGTACTCCACGACTACGAAAACCTCTATCATCTGCTCTCAGTTACATAACAGTGTTTTGCATTTTGTCTGCCATATTGGATCCGCCACTTTGAATTTTACATTTTGGTATCTGATTCATACATAGCGACGTCGAGTGTTTCTATATATCCAGCTTTAGATTCATTGCTCGCTTTTTGTAATTTATGTCCGCCACGTTGGATCCGCCATTTTGATTTGCAAACATTTGATGTATGTTCGTATTCAGCTGCCTTTCAAACCTATACATACCACGTCTCAAAGGAATTACATCTTAGATTTCTATTTTGTCCACGTTTTATTGTGTTTCGGAGCGTGCCTTGTTCAGATATTCACATCGTCGCCACGCCCCCTACAAGCCCATTCAAGCGAGATAGTTCATTTTCGCTTCAACATTTAGGCTACAAGGTCTATCCCTGTTCTCATATAAGTCTTCAAGTATTCTTTCCATCTTCCTGTGACCTCATTTCTGTCGCTGACAACCTTCCCATTGTTATTTTTTACTGTGATCGTAATACCTCCTTGTTTCCTCCAAAATTCCATACATTTCATCTCCTTGTACATTACCTCATATTTCCCAACTCTTACTAATTCTCCCTGCTCCCGCCACGTGAATTTTGTGGTGGAGAAACACTGTGTGCGTGGGTTTTCTCGGGGTTCTCCCGTTTCCTCCCACTTTCTTCATTCCACCATTTTCATTTCATTCATTACTCATCATCACCGTCTCTTTTAGCCTAACCTGCATAACCGTGGGACGTAAAACTCAAAGATTTCATTTCATTTCATTTTCTTTCTAATTCTTCTATGTCCTCGTATATTCTTTTGTGAAACTCTTCCCTCGCTCTATATGTTTCTCTTCGTTATTCATTATTTAACTTTCTGTACATCTCTTTGTCCTCTTCTGTATCAACCTGTTTCCACCTCTTCCTTTCCCTCATTTTCTGCAACATCTGCTCTGTAACCCATGATTCTTAGCCGTTTTGTGTTTGCGGTAACCTACTCCTTCTTCTGCAGCCTGCTATATGCAAATTTAATGTTTCCATTGTGCGTTACTACCTGTGCCTATTCTCTCCTCGTTTGAATAGTTTTCTTCGAATTTTTCAACAAAAAGATTTCTTATTTCCTCGTTTTTCAACTTTTCAGTATTCAACACTTTGTTGCCTACTTTTCTTCTGCCTACACTTTTCACTTGAGTATCTACTTTGGCCAGCACAAGATTATGATCAGAGAAAATATCAGCCGCAGGAAGGGACTTCGCGTTCTTTAAGCTATTCCGATACCTGTTCTGAATCATAAAATAGTCTATCTGATATCTTCCGCCGTCTATTGGTGATTTCCATATATATTTTGTTATGATTGAACCAACTGTTCCCTATTACTAGTGAATTCTGTCTACAGAAATTCACTAATTTCTCTCCCCTTTCATTTCTTGCACCTAAACCATATTTGACTATGATACTACCTTCCTGTTTTTCTCCCACAGCTGCATTGAAATCTCCCATTAGAATTACGCATGCACCCCTCTTCTCCCTATCTATAATTTCTTCTATTTTATCATAAGTTTCCTCTACTTCTTCAGTTGCATGCGAAGTCATCGGTGCATATGTCTGTATCACCATTAGATCCTTCGTTTTTCTTTAAGTCTTAAAATCGTCACTCTATCATCAATAAATTCTGCTTTCACTGCTTCTTTTTTAAGCGCTTTCCAAGAATTATTCCTACTCCATTATGACCGCCCTTTTCATTACCTGAGCAAAACATCCTATATCCTTCGCTACTTAACACTCCATTACCTTCCCACCTAACTTCACAACTCCTACCAAATCTAGGTTATTTTATTTCATTTCTTTTTTAATATTTTCTAATTTTCCTCTCTGTAACATAGTACGTACATTCCATGTCCCTATCCTAAACCTTTTGCTTTTCGTTATCTTTCTTTCTCTGTCTGTCTTTCCCCATTATTACTTTCTCGTTCAATAGTCCTTCCCAAGCCATCTCCCTCCCGGAGATCCGAATAGGAGTATATTTTACCTCCGGAACTATATTTTGACCTGCGAAAGACCATTGTACATACTGTATGTTCTTTATCTGATGCCAGCAAACTAGGGAAAATAGAGTGGGGGTTCCCGTTGCCTTCCATCCCGCAGTATCCAACCCGTTAAAGTCACTCTGACGACACCTGGAACTAATGTCCAAGTTGCCGTACGAATCACTATGATTTCCTCCAAAGAACTGCTGCCTGCTAACAGAACACACTTTGTCTGGCTAGTCCATTTAGACCACAATTCGGTAGCGATGTCCCTTCTGGTAATGAACTATCACAGACATAGCTCTACACATAACTATCTTCGTAAAGGTGGTGTTTATCAGGGATTCAGGTATAAGCAGCAGATAACTTTCCGTATACCCTGGGAACTGAAAATGAGCATTAGCGTATAATCAACCAGATTCGAATTCTTGTCTAAATAGAATACATTTACCACATTTTTTTTCATAGTGTCATGTTTATTATGAGGACTATATTTTGGCAAATTTGGCAAATATTATGGCAAATTTCGTTAATAAATGTGTATTTTCAAAATTTATTTCCTCTATGATAAACGTGTCACTATAATTTAATTGAATTTCGTGAAAAAAGTAATCAAATATGTGTATATTAGTAACGCATAAATAAAATATTATTTCTTCAAAATTTGATTTTATTAAACTATAATGTTACTTGTATAAAAAGAACAAACACTTAAACATTTTATTCAAATTCTGAAACCATCAAACTCTTCCGCCCAATAAAAGGCTTGAAGTAAGCGTAGATGTCATCCCTTTCTTTGGTTATGATTTATGATTTTTCATATCCTTTTATTTGATTTAGTGACTAGCCTGTATGCCTTTCGTGCATAAGATCCCGGGCTCATCTCCCGATGGAAGAATACCAAACGCACTACAGTAGTTCAAATCCAGCTTGAAATTGTATGATTTGTCCTACATAGCCTCGCTCGTGAAGCTGGATGCAAATACAAATCAGCCAATCAATTATTATTATCAATTTGTTTGGTTTAATATACTAAGACAGTAGCAGCTGTAAGAATGCGTAATGCTGCCATTTGCAGTTTATGATCATTTTTAGTTTTTGTTTGCCGAAAGCAGCCTTCAAAATGAAGTTAGCCTATACAGTATAAGAAGTTCTCTCTCTCTCTCTCTATATATATATATATAACATTGAAATTATAAGTAGTTTTCTAATAAATCTCGTGTCTAACAGTGTTTCATTCTAGGGCAGTCACAACATGACATGGAATATCAACGAAGAGCAATACGGGAAAGGAATATACCATAAGTGTCTAGATTTGTAGCATGATTATGTTTACGTATAGTTACAAGACCAACTAATGCACACTATAAATAGCTATATATAGAATAATAATAAAAAATATATTTGAATTTGCTCGTACCGAAAATAGATCAGACAAAGAATTAAAGCGGTGACTTCCATAACCACACAAGTCCAGCTGAAGAGATATTGAAAAACTCAATAAAAACTAAATATTTATAGAAAATCACAATTTTTCGTACTTAGTGACATTTGTTATTCAGCAAAGTGAAAAAGGTCTGATTTCCAAGTTTACATTTCCAGCAAATATTCAGTTTTTATTGAGTTTCTCAATATCTCTTCAGCTGGACTTTTGGAGCTATTGAAGTCACGGTTTTAGGGTCTTTCATCACAAATTGCTCATTAAAATTCACTTTTCTGTTTGCAAAATATTGGTCTTGCTTTTTATCACTTCTATATGTATACATTGAAATTCAATCGAGACTCTCATTGTAAAAATTTTAGTAGTTATTACTTCTTGGTACGTGATGGAACTTTCAATTGCCACGTAAAACTACTGGATAAAAGTAAAATATATAACTCTGTCCATATTAGAACTAAGTAACGCCCTATATATAATTGCATGGAGTTGAGCGATTTCGTACTTTTGTATGGTGTTTTAACAAGAAAAGACAAAAATCTTTATTAGTTATCTGATGACAATTAACTAGAAATGATTCTTAAGAAAGACGTAGCTGTATATTAGACAAAAAGAATTGCAATGCTGTAGAAGTGTGAACGGGAGTGAGAGATAATTTTTAAGTGTTTCCAGAAAATATATTTTAACCCTAAATTAGCTTCATAAAGTTCATGTAGAATTGTTAGTATTTTAATACACATTTAATTTCATGTTAGGGTTTTATAGACATATTGGACACACTTCTGTGACTTAGTATACATCTTGGAGTTCAAGTATCATAAGTTTCCAGAAATACTTCGTGGTTACAAGAAGTAGAAAGAGAATTTTGCTGCCAAATATGAAGGTCCAATGAATCAGATAAAGGTCGAATGCACCTGAACTTATGCCGCAGATTTCGCACAGCAGATGGTAGTTTCAAGTACTTCCTTCTAAATTCCCTCTCCATACTTCCAAATACTGGTACTACATCCTCCGTTCCCCTTTCCCAGCTTTCTTCTGCTCGAAAATTTTGTTCTCACTTCTCTCATCCTCTTGAAATATTTTCCAACTCAGATAGAAGAAGAGGCAATCGTTCGCAAATGTGGAGACATCTGTGTCGCTTCTTGGAACTTTTACTTGGAGTGTGAGCAAGGATCCTAAACTTTCCGCTTGACTTCAACTGAGAAGCTGCAAGAATCTTACATCTGAGAGAATTAACAACAGCACAAGAAGGAGAAGCATCCTAGCGCCTGGGAAACGCTCGATCCTGTGAAAATGCTTTAAAATGAACATCTATTTCGTAATTCTCTTCTCTCTCACTTCCTCTAGTTTTCTGCGAAGATAGCGCAAGACAGTGAAAGCATGAAGAGGCCATTTCTAGGAATTACGATATATATTACAAATATGAATATATATATATATATATATATATATATATATATTCATGATATATGTGATATATGCCGCGACACAGGATATACATACTTCTTCAAAGTATACTAAAAGTCAATTGCAATTAGTTTGGTTACATGAAACTTGTTATTAGCAAACATACAAAATCGTGAAAAACAGCAAATTACATGCCTAAACAATCCTTCGTTTGGGTGAAAATGTCTAGATTGTTTCGATTCTTCAGCTGTGTAATATAATAATAATATAAATTATTTTGGCGAAAACTGAGTCAAATGTATTATGCTATATTATGGCACGAATCAAGGAGCTAGAATTATTTATAAGCCTGCAAACTTTCCTAAATTAATCAGGAGAAACTAACCTTATTCTAGATTGATTGCATTTTTCACAAAATGATATTAGTTGATATCATAGTAATTTCATTTTACCGTTTTAATTTGCTTTCCGATACTAGTTATGGAAAATTAGTGCAGACAACAAAATCCTCTGAGCGTACGTGAAAAATGGATATTTTATAGAAATTGCAGTTCTGCACCCAGCAAAATATAATTTGCGTAAAAAAATAAAAAGGAACTTCACTGAACTATACATGTACTTATGTTACTTACCTAGGCACATTTTCATAGGATGATTAAATATGATATATTGTTAATTATTAATATGCCTCGTACATAATGAGGGAAATTCACCAAAAACCCTCACTGCTTTAAGCCGGAACTGACATAAAGAAAGATATATAATGATGTATTGTTTTATATAACCGATCAAATGGGGTTGACATCGAATAATTCAGTTCCTAAGAAAGCGCTATACGAAAACGAAATGATGTGAACCTGAATTATGATATGATCGTAGGAATAAAATTTAAATGTGTCTAAGTTAATTGAAAGGGGAACAAAAGCCACGTCAAAAGTAGTTGGTGGTCATAACTCTCCAGTTACCATTAATGTTGGAGGGCACCAAGTGCACATATCTTATGGACGTTGAAAAAACGAACAAAACGTGTACAAACAATAGCCAGTGAGCAAACTCTACCTATTAATGTCAATTTAGATTAAGGTTAAAAATCTTTGAAATGGGTCATTTGAGATATTTTTCTTTTGTTGTCATCATTTAGACCAAGAGCCTTTTAAATCTAAGAGTAATACGTTTCTTCTCATAGCACACATATTCTTAGTAGCTCAATGGTAGATAGTTCTACTGTGATCTGCAGTAACACCGTTTAATCTCTTGCACTACATGGTGTAGGAGATGAGTCAACAAGTTGTGTGGGTACTGTTCTTTCATTATTTCGCAACAACTTATTTATATATCGTAATAGTTCTAATTGGTCTTTAACCATTAGCATATTAAAATTGGTTACATCGTTACTGCATTTCTGTAAAAGGCAGAGCTGCATATTATAAAATAAACGACACAAGAACTGAAAATATATTAGACATAGAAAACGCATGCTACGTTATGAAACTATATTCATTAATATTTGCTCGCTCTCTCTCTCTCTCTCTCTCTCTCTCTCTTCTCTCCCGTGTTCTGTATCATTGAATTGATGTATGTTTATTTTTTTAAAGTTTTAACAGTATTATTTTACCTGAATCTTATTTTTGTGTGTTACTACTATTTTTTTAATAATTTCTTTTCAGAGAAAAAGCTCAAATACCAAAAGAAGGAACGAAATCCTCTTCATGAAACAAATGAGATCATGGATGACTCAGAACCAGAACCAGCCAAGGGAAGAGGTAATATCAGTTGAATTAATTGCCATGTTGGTATCTCTTGGAGCACATATGGAATCAAGTTTATCTTTTTCTTCTTAATATATGCACATATAGCGTTTACATCAATAGATCCTTTGCAATATAAAACAGTTCTCGTACAATTCGTTTCAATTAGACTTCCAAACTTTGTTTTGCATAAGTGCCGGAAGTCCTATAGGACAATTATATGCATCCTTCTGTCTGTCTGTCTGTCGACAAGCATCAGACTGAATACAGTAAGAGATATCGAAAAGTGTTTCTATGCAATCGATTCAGCGTCCCAAGAACAGGTTCCATCTCCACTGTTATCCCTCTATTCAAATCAGAAGTGGTTTAATTTAATAACTCCGTTTTCAACATTCATCGCTACACAGTAGAAACAGTGAGGGATGGCAGGTAATGGCTTTTTTATGTGAATTCAGTGTCCGAGGAACAGGTTCTTTCATCTTTTATCTTAACCAATTTTTACATGTACACTACTTCAAGTTTGAGTGTTTATTCGCATAGTTTGGAAGACTGCCGTAGTTTTATCCTGTGAAACAAAATTCGCTTCTTTGAAGTTAAACCTACAATTTAATCATATAAAGATATTTCCGATAATATCTGACTTATTGAAGGAAAAGTAGTTTAGTAGTTTAAATCAGCTTTGTATGTTTCTTGTAAAATATTTTTTGAGTACCTCACAAAATCTTCAAGGGAATTTTATAAAATTGAAATCATGTTTCCATCAAATAACATTTTAAAACTGTTTCCAGGCAGATTTAGATAATTTTCTACTTTCTGTATTGACTGTACAGGACATGTGTTAAAACTTCACCCGTTTCTATGATTGATTTAAAGTTGAGATCTGTCTTTTGTCTTTATATTTTTTAATTACTAGTATCTCTACTTTGCATCGTATTCTTCCATAACTAACAATAAATATTACTTGTAGTGAGCTGATGTTCACAGTATTTTTTAATCTAATATATTTAATATTAGGAGTACTTTGATCAAGAGTACACAGAATAAAAATTTTCAGTTGCCTTGAATTTCAATCTAAGCACATCGCAATGTTTATATTGCAAAACATAAGAAACATTAGTCTTATTTAACTGGATGTCCTTATTATGATTTACTAAAAGCATTGCTAGAATAAAAAAAATGTATGGAAGAAAGTATACGATGAATAACTTCTATGTAATATAAGGGAAATGTAAACATTATGTGTTTATGGTGGTAAATTCTGAGCACATACAGGCTGGCAAAGTGCCCATCATTTTATGAATTCAGAAAATTTTTACCAGTGGGAAATAAGCGCATATCACTAGGAGTTCTACTGTGTTCTCTTTCCAAGGAAAGTTAATTATATCATAATAGAGTATCTACTAGCGTCGTGAAACTAAAATTTCATGACAAGATAAAACTTTGTTCCACAACATAAGAAATATAATTAATTGCATTATAGTTGAAAGATTAGTATAATCTGCTATAATTAATATGGGATATTCTGATAGATGCATTGATACATTATTTTTGCAATATATTGAAAGAGAAATGTTTTACATATAACATGATCGTTTTACAAAATTTATCACTTTACATAAGCCGAGAGTACTTTCCAGATAATTATGAAGAAAATTGTAGAAATTACATTCATGTTACTTCTTGTTCATCACAAATACCTAATTCTCTTGACTCTTATTGCGGGACATTATACAGAAATTTAATGCATAAATTTCTATCATAATTAATAATTGTTACTTTAAGTGGAATAAGAAATACTTTAATTCGGGAATTGTCCCAAGTATGAATTGCCCTGAAAATAGCGAAATTATACGTCTGTATCATGAAGAGTGTAGCACTGTTTATAGTTGAATATTTTATCGTGAACTATCTGTTGTATTGTATATAATATGCACTGAACTATCGTGTAGAATTTTAACCGTCGAGTGTTAGGGGATTCGCGCAACGTCGGGGATGTTGAGACTTCTGTTTCAAACTATGAGTTCGCTAACTTTCTGTCCTTTGGTTTGAGAGCCCTCAGGTTGGATTCCCGATGGGTATACTTGTTGCAAAGGTGTAACAGCTTTTTTCTGACTAGCCATCCTGAGTGAACTTTTCCTGCGATTTCATCATCCACGCCAGGTAATTGCCAGTATGGTTCGTAACATACAAGTTGCAGACCGCTTCCTTTTTTCCTCCTTCCCAACTAGTGTGCTCGCCTAAATAGAGCATTCCTTATAAGTGATGTGCTTAAGGCTATAGTTGTTTGGCCTTGAAATTTTTTTATAAATAGGTATAAATAAGCAAATAAATCAAACTAAGAGTGATAATGAATATAAATGATAGAAAATCATAAATTATGATTTTGTCTTAAATTTTTTAATTGTATTTCATAATTCAAATTATTTGATGAAAATAGTCTTTCTCGAATGATGAAAAGGTACTTTCAAAATTAAAGTAGATCTTTAACTCAACTTTTGCTAAAATAATTTCTAAGTATGAGCAGAATGATTTGTTAACTGTTTAATGTGTCTTGCACATAACCTGACATAGCGCTAGCATATATTGTGAGGAATTTTACTAATAGAGAAGATGAATTTGGCTTCCAGAATATCTCTGATGAAGCTGAAATTTGCTTTAATGCATATTTTTAGTGATCGCCTGTTGTAGTCAATATATTCTCACACATCACATCGGCCGTTCGGCTTCTATGACGCTCAGTATTGTATGTTGACCGGTTATTCATCATGGTAGTGTCTAACGTGTATGTTGCCTTCATTTTAGAACAGAGTGAAGCTGGACAAACCTGAAAACAAGGCAAAATGCAACTTAGCACTGATTGTAACCTGGGGTATTTCTGGTTCAAGACAATGAAATCAAAAAATGGCATGCTGTTGCCAATTCAGTTTTCAGAAGACATCGTTAAACGTCGACACATACAGTATACTTACCGCAGTACAGAGTTGATCCATCACTATGGACGCTTTATCGCCTGTCACGGCATGTGTACAGTCTGCCACCTTGTAATGTGGTCACATTGAGCGATCTATTGTTCAACGTATCTCACATAAAATTATCTTCTATCTAATGCTTCCACACAAGCATACTGTCCTATCAGCATGTATCTTCGTGCATCAATTTCTACTATAATAGGCAAAGAAAACAATATAATACTAAATATGTCAAAATAATTCTTGTTGAATTGTTTGATTCCAGTAACAAGCTAAATACTAAGGAGGCGAATGGAACTGACGCTTAGGCCAAAAGTACCGGCAGAAATCTGTTGTCTGAATCATCCTCACGTGCCTATGTAAATAAAAGTGAAACTAAGCTTGACAGCTAACTTATCTGAGAGACTTGTGCTCATTTTGATGATTTCTGTCACATAAGTTGACCATGGCTTAATTGAGGCTTTTTGCATGTTAGTTTTACTGAGAGAATTTTATCAGGAAGATAATATCTCCAAATTATCAATAAAATAGTCGGAACAATTTTGTGTGAAATATCAAAGTTCAGGACCATCTCTTTCAAGCTTCCACGACAATTTTTCATCTCGATTTCTTCACGTTTTAATCACTCGAAGATGTTGAAGGACAACAGTAACAAGGCAAATCTCCACATTCTTCTCGGCCTTCTTTGAATGATTTATACCATTCATATGTTTGACTTTTGAACAGAATCGATATTGATTCACCATAGGTATTTTCCAACATTTCCAACGATTTTTCACGCGAAATTTCGTTAATACAAAATTTCAGATATACTCTGCATATTTTTTTAATTCAACGTAAAAGTTGCAAGACACATGAGAGATTAACTAACAAAACTAGTACATGTAAACAATTTTACTGATCACGCTCATATTGCACACCATAACTAGACTTACGAGGAAACCGATTCAAGTGTGGCACAAAACTGTGGAAAAGTTCATGCGCAAACGAAGTGTTTTTTTTTTGTACAATTAAACCCATTAGAGATAAATGTTTTGGACTGGGAAAGCAATAATACCGAAGTTCCATTGTTGCCTGAAATAGACATGTCAGGTTCAGGTCTCTTGGTACGCTGAATCGAATAAAAGTATCGTCAGTCAAATTGTATGAAAAATGTAAAAAATGGTGACCGTCCGAACTTTTCAAACATTTATAATTTCTATAATTATTAACCGATCGGAACTGTATGTGATATACAGTATATAAGGCGTAGCGGTTTTCGTTTTTTAAGTTGAAGATACTTTTTGCTTATTCATCTATACATTGCGTTTAATATATGTCACACAACTACACACTGTCCTACTTACGTTTGCAACAATATGTGTTTATTTAATTTGTTTACCCATAGTACTTTTGCACAGAAAATAACATTGTATTTTTGTTCACACAATAACGTCTCTCTTCCTTTGGTAATGTAATTAATTCATTTTTATATCACCTCCATTTTTTAGTATGTAATATCATACAATTCTGTTCTTCGTTTCAATGGCGTTTATTATTTCTTAAGGTCCTTTTCTGACCCCGGGTAAAAGCTACGCCATTCACCTCAACAGTCTACACCACTTTTACTCCACCTTGGTACATCTTTCTTAACATTTCAATGCTATTTTTAAACATATCCACTAGCAACATAGCCGAAAATTCGCAAAATATCGGAGCACCAACCCTCCCTTTATTCCTCTAAATCTCCGGAACGGTTCAGATCGAGAGTTTTTCCCTCTAATGGGTTTAATTGTACACAAAAGCATTTCGTTTGCGCATAAACGTGTCCAAAATTTCGTGTCACACTTGAATCGGTTTCCTCGTTAGTGCTGCCGTTTTGCATACGTTCAATGTGGATGCGGCCTCCTTTTCTACTCAATGACCATTAGGAACTAAACTGTCTTCTAACATGTGGATCTAAAATGGGAGTATTAGCCTATTAAGTTCGAGTCCTTCTCATATCCACTATTATTACTAGCATTTGTTAACTATTTTAAAGATAAATATATAAATTTATCAGAATGGTATCATAACGAGAAATATTGATTTATAATATTTATTGATTAATTGATTAATAATAATTATTGACTTTTAAAAAATATTTTCCTATGGACTTTCTCCGAGAATGTAGATTCATTAAATAGGAATAAGTTTTATTTTTTAAAAAATCAGTGTATGTGTTACATGTTTGGGTAAACTAAAAAACTCTTAATTAGTTTTAATATCACTTCAATAATTATTATCACTTCAATAGTTTATAATGCTTAATACAGAAAAGTTAATCTCAAAGTTTAATTCTTTAGAAATATGATTTCTTTGCTTCAATGATCAATATTACAAGCTGAAATGTCCATAAGATATCTGTTTCGCTGAAAAAAAATTGATAATATACAGTAATTGTCACTTTTATTATTACTTTTTTTTTTTTTTTTTTTTTTTTGCAAAACGACACATGTCCGGCAGGAAATTAACAAAATATTGTGTTTGCTACGCGTACATACACATTTTGTGAGATATCAACATCTGTCAAGCTGTTGCTTATACTTGTTATATTATAAATAAATATACGTTTTTGGAGAAACTATAGTGTGTAGTATAGTTTTTCTCATTTTTTTCAAAACTTGATTTTTCTTACATGTGTTGTTTTACAAATAAAGAACGATTCAATACATTCACTATACATCCTGATTAAAGTAAAAGTTTAGCTCGCTAATTTACCTAATTGTGTTCTTACTTTGTAAAGAAGTACAACCACAGAGTTATTTGTTATATTATAGTGTCTGCTACCATAGTCTATTGTACTGTTATCAACAATCACTTTTACCTAGAATTAATAAAATTACTAAAAGAAGTATAATTGCAATGAGCAGTACAATGTCAAATTACACCGAGATTTATACCAAATTAGAACTGACATCTGTATAAATTTCATAGTAAAGGAGTAAATGACTATACATAGCAGGAATTGAAAAGCAATAATCCCCAACTACAAATCTTGAAGTCATTCATTGACGCATGGAGTTTCAAGAACTACAGGAATAAAGTAAAATTTGTTATTTAGCTATCGGTAAGGAAATTTAACATATAATATTATATGCATTTCTGTAAAACTTTATAAGATAACAGTTTTCTCTACGAATTTCATTCCATCAATGTTGGACACTGACATATTTTTAATGTTCATTAAACTTCAGTAGACCAGTGATTTTAGAACACGGTTTATAAAATAATTGCCAGGCAGTATTCTCATAAATCTAGTGACTTTGTTTTCAATTATCTGCTGAATATTTGAAACTCACGGTTAATACATTGTTAAAATTCTAGAATGTTGTTAACAACGATATATGAAAAATGAAATACATTCCGTAGATCTAAACGATGTAGCTGAATTTTAGTTTCTTGTTCTCTTTTGTAATTAATGACAAAACAAAATTAAACCTGAGAACTCATATGAAATACAGAAACGTTAATATTTTTTTCAGTAATAACAATAACAGTTCCTACGATAGTCATAAAAATGTCACGAATACATGAGTTGTCTAAAACCAGACCGAACTTACTAAATTTTCGTGCTGAGGAAAATTAGCCCTTATAGAAATGGTGGCAATTCGACATGAACTGCTGCATGCAAATATTATTATAAAAAATAATGGTATCACATGTACACCATATAAAAGAATTTTGTTTCTTTTTTGCGACAGGTTTCTTTTTTTGTGACAAATCATAATAATTACACTTATGCTCTTTTGCATCAACCAAAAATTAATCTGTGGATAGGGATAAAACTAAAGTTAAGCATCGAAGCCAGGATAGTGTGATGTGCCAACACTGATCTGAAGATTAATTCGTCGAAAACGGGAGATTAATCCGTGATCGTTGTTACAGGGTTGATTGCAAAATATGATATAAATTATTTTGACATTTATTTGGTTATGTGCATATAAATGATATAAATGATGTCAATGTGATTAATTCAATTGTTCCTAAAGGAAGAAGGAATTATATTTGTGTTAATAATCTGTCATTACTACAACGAAACGATTCAAACACCAAATTTGCACTACTTTATTATATTAGTTTATAATCAATTATTTTATTTACTACAGTTTGTGAATTGAAGATATTACATGTTTAGTAGCTACTTAGTACAGATGTACATAGTAGGTTAAATTTATGTCACATTTAAAGTGCGGAGTAATAAATCGGAACAGCTATCTTTGTGTCATAAAACAAACTAAAATAGTTTTCATCCTTGTACTAAATTTGGTGGCACGTTCTGCAAGTTCCACCCAGATCCTACATTGCAAACTATTGCTTGCTGGCGTACTGTTAGTCGAAAAAATAAAACGGAATGTTATCATACTATCAAGCAGAAAGTATTTTTTTTAGCCGTCACGTAATTATCTGATGTCTATAGTTAATATTTTTATGAAAATGTGGTTAAGTTTACATTAACACCACAAATTGACATTATGCAAACCCGTCAATGAAGTACTAAAATAAACTTTGTTTAATTACTTGTAGTTACAAGGGGCATATTACGTACGTACAGCAATGCTACTTTCTGAAGCAGAACATAACTAACTGACGATGCAAATGTCAACTTAAATTTAAATAACCGCAAGCTGTTGCTATTTCTTGCAAACGTAATTGGCGTTGCAATGTAAACTTAAGCCAAAATTTGGGTTTTAAACGGTGACTGATTTGCTGTTGGCATAACTACTAAACAGAATGTTATGGTGTGACGCGGCAATACGGTGAGCTAACGTAACATAACCTAACCTTATCTATTTTACGTTTGAAAATAATTGAATTAACGTAACCAAATCTACACTACTCTACTCTACCGTACGCTAACTGAATCTTCTCAGCTCTTCCTCGGGTTATCTTACAATCGTTGGATTTAAGAGAAGACTAATTTTGTGACGTTTAGTTTGTGGCCAAGATTATGTAAGAAAAGGGCACTTTCCTCTCAAATGCACCCCTGCTTGAGAATGTCAATTTCAAGGTCGATAAGGAAGTATGAACTATTAGAACATTGTATAAAAAACTTTTTTGTGTTATGTATATGTATATATATATGTGAATTTTGGAAATTTTTCCTCTTAGTTTGTACCAATAACATTTTCTTTTTTGACCGATGTGACTTCTCTCAAGCCGTTATTATATGATTAGAGTTTAATTCTTCTTTTTACACCCCTGAGGCTTTATCAGATGATAGGCTATTTATAAATTGTTGTTTATCACTTTTTATAATTCATCATGTTCAGCATGTTCTTCCTTCCGGTGAAGTTAAGATTCAAACTAGTTCTCGGATTTTTATCCAAAACTACACTGTAAAAGATCGTATAATTTAAACACTTTTAGTATCGGAGAGAAAACGAAATAGTGGTTACAAAGTTCGCTTTACGTGTCCAAAAAGAGTTAATGCTCAAAACACAATGTGACCTTCTTAAAATCTTCTCCTCGACAAACAGTTCGAAAACAAAGTAATGGCACCCTTTGGAAATACATCTGGGACATACTTGGAAAACACAGTATCTTAAAGGGGAGAATATGAGTAATCTGGAAATGTTTAAAGAGTGTCGTAATGTGTAAAGTGTCCTAACCGTGTCTAAAAGTATTTTTACATTTTTGTTTTTTGCAGTGTCATTCCCCACCTCTCTAATAAGGATGAAAAGGAGGGTTACGTACAAAGAAATCACATTCGGTATTCTCTTGGTCATAAAGTAGACTAATAGTTTAGTGTAAAATTCTTCTCAACGTAAATTACTTCTAGATAGTCACTGAAATGAAATCTTTAAGTCCCAGATTATGCCGGCTAGACGAGACTGTGGTGATGAAAAATGAATTCAATAGTGGTATGAATAAAGGGAAGGAAACGTGAGAACCCCGAGAAAACCTACGCACACAGTGTTTGTTCACCACAAAGTCCACTTGGCGCGAGCTGGGATCGAACCAGAGACCTTACGCCCCAGAGGTAAATGTTCTACCACCGCAGACAACGTTAAATAATTACATAACTCGGAAATTGTTTAAGGTATTTTAGCTTTCCATGACATTTCCGAAATCACGTTAAGAACTTCATTCCAAACTTGCAAGAATATATTAATTTCCAATTGTATGTATTTAATGCGTGCATCAGATTATATTTTTCATTAATCTTTCGTATTAATACACAAAAAGATCATCATGATAGTGTACACGGTACTACAAAACTCTAAGTACCGAGTGACGCACGAAAAACCGGCACAGACAGGCAGACTGCGCATTGTTGTCTACTTTTGCGACTTTTTTTTATCGTCTATTGTTGCGACAACATTTGTGTAGTGTGACGCTAATTTTCAGTACGAACGCCATAAAGATTTTGTTAAGACGTATGAAGTAAATCTCAGCGAGATGTATTCTCTACAAGAAAGAATCGCAATAGTGAAGGCGTACGTGTCTACCGGTTCATTTACGAAAACGCATAACATTTTTCCAAGGAAGTTTCCTGGTGTTTCCGTATTGGCAAAGAGCAGTATACAGAGTTTGGTGAAGAAGTGGCATACTAAAGATGCAGTATGGAACGAAAAAAGAATCAAGCTTCGCCTGTTCGTACACCTGCTGTGATCACGGATATTCAAGCACGAATGATCCAGAGTCCAAAAATTCGACACGGAAATTGTCACAACAAGAGAACACTTTGCATAGGTCTTGCCAACGTGTCTTAAAAGATCTACGGATGAAGCCATACAGAGTGACTTGCGTCCAAAAACTGAAGGAGGAAGATAAGCAAAAACGTGTGAATTACTACATGTAGTTACTTGAATTGGTTCATTATATAATGTTGGACCCAATGCTATATTTTATGAGTGATGAAACCTGGTTCCATCTGACAGAACATGTAAACACCCAAAACAGCAGATATTGGTCAACAACCAATCCAGATAAGATTCTTGAGGAACCTCTTAACTATCAGAAGATTGGAGTTTGGTATGCTGTGTCAGCAAGTCGGATTGTGAGTCGGATTCATATTCTTTGAAACAATAGTAAATACTGATGTATATTATGCGAGTATTTGAGGAATTTTACAAGCAGTTGACACCCCATGAACTTTTCTATGCCTTCTTTCAACAGGATGGGGCGACCCCTCTCACACTTTACGCGGGTTACTACCACGAATTCATGGAAGGTTCACAGAAGCAAGGACTGTCAGTAAATTATTGTGGCCGCCACGTTCTCCAGACCTGACCACTTGTCACTTTTATCTGTTGGGTAATCTAAAGGAAGAGGTGTACGCAAATAATCCAAAAACATTAATAGACTTGAAGAACAATATTCGCAATGATATTTTGGCACACAAGATAAGATCATAAAATCACTTCAGTAAATAAAGTAAGTAAGTAAAGTAAGTGTATTTCACTGACCAAACCTTTGCGCTTTGTATGTAATTTTGTATATGCTCGTGGCACGCCGGGCCAGTTTTTCGTGCGCCACCCGGTATATTTCTCATGGTTCATCGGATAATATTCAGATCAATAAAGTAAAAATATTTTAAGAACAGTCGTGTACATACGTTGAATCGTATATTATAGCTATTGTTATTTCTACTTTTTTCTTTTGTAGCAGTTAATAATTAATAAGTAAGATACGTTTTCCATGAGTAGGTTGCTAATCCCTTTTATCTAAAGATAATCACAATCAAGTATATGCACAAGTTAAGGCTGTCTTGTCTTGAAAATGTGTTCATGTCTCTTCTTTTCTAGACGAAACAAAAATAATATGAAACAATAAATAAAATAACATAGAAAAGGTAGAATATTCTGATCAACACGCAGCAAATATCACAACTTATGACAGAAGCAACCAGCAACCGGGCAAGACGAGGACAATAAACAGCAGTTAACGATGTAGTATTTTTGGTATCTTTTTGGTGTGTTTGATTATGAAGAAAATTTGATGTTTAGATGCTCAGTTGCGTCCCACATCTTCACATTTTTGAAAACATTCCGAAAGGAAAAAATAGTCCTAACATTCTCAACATAATTGTTTAGTACTTGTAATTACCAATTTGCGGAATCTTTTGTGTTATTGATGTCCTCCATTCTGCAAGAAGAAGTCTTCTATTTAACCTCTCAGTGAATCGGAAGGGGAAAAGGTTATACAGCACGGATTGAAAGGTACTTACATTTTATATATTTTAATCACATTTCCAAAACATCCTCTTTAAGATGTTAAACTCCAACTGGAAGGTGTTTAAGATTTAGAAGTTATTTTAAGTTCTTTAGAAGTTCTTTTAAACAATTCACTTCAAGGGTCACTATGTCATAGTGACATCGGAAGCCATGTGAAGAAGGAAATGTCAATGGGAGCTAGGTAGGTTGGAAGGAAATGAAGAAACGAATGTCATTACCATGTGTGTAGGTTGGCACTGAGAGGTCAATTACGATTTCGGAGGCTTAGATGATGAACTAAGCAAGATCGTAGACCACCCTAAAATTGGTACTTTTGTGTTTTGCGGAAAATTGTGCCAAGAAATTATTTCCAAGCTATTAAAAAAAAAAAAAAAAAAAAAAAACGGAATAGGATTGTTAGCGTCTAAGGGTTGAATACAAAAGTCATAAATTTCAACAAAGATGCTACACTGAGAAAAATTCGGGCTCCGGACAGTGGTAAGTTGTACAAATATACGGAATCATCTTGCTTACTACAGAAATCAGTACGAAATATACATTACCCGTATGCTACATAAACACTGCCCATAGATGTTACATCATGCCGCTACAGGATGTCTGATATCTAACAGTCTTCCTTATATTATATACATTAACAGTCTTCGTCAGCTATATGTTATATACGTCCATTTGTATGTGAGATCCTGACCGCCTATATTGTTTCATATGAAAAGTACGTACAGATGGAACACTTATACAGAAATCAGTACGGAACATGCATTATCCGTATGCTACATAGACACTGCCCTTAGATGTTACATCATGCCGTTGCAGGATGTCTGATATCTAATAGTCTTCCTTACATTACATACATACATGTATGTTACCTTCGTTAGCTATGTTATATCCGACCATTTGTGTGTGATATCCTAACCACCTATTTCGTTTCATACGGAAAGTACGTACAGATGGAACACTTATACAGAAAGTATTTTAAAACATGCGCTTTGAGTTATACGCTTGCAGCACGTTGTCCAAAAACTGCAGGATTTCCAAATATAACATACGATTTTGCGTACGCCACATACATTTTTTTTTATCAGTGTATGTAAGATAGTTCCATACAAATAAGTTCGATGCGATTACAATTATGTTGCAAGTAGGAGTATCTTGCTATTGCACTGCCGTATACAGTCAATACATTTGATTTATTGAAATTTATATGCACTTGATGTCAAGACAGAGCTATGTATACAAGCCGTGTTCGATTCTGGTATAGCTCGCGTGACTTGATGTAGACCTGCGCCTCATATAGCAAAGACGCTGCGAGGAACACTAAAGTTCATGCCTGATTATCCTATATAAATTAAATATCAAGCCTGTATGCATATTATACCGTATGCCAGAGTGTAGACAGATTTTCATTATTAAAGATGTGTTCAAACATCTAAGTTCTTTCCGATAGTAATTAAAAAATAACAATTAGAGTACTTATCCATCCACACGTCACTAATTCTACACAATCCCTATATACAAGAAGCAGCTCTGGCTGACTAATTTAGTATTTAATCAATACCTAATCCAAACTGCTTAAACTAGAAACTTGAAGGGATTTGTGATGTAAGTTACTACTAAAGAATGATTTTTGGCAATTTGGTGTGGAAGGGTGGGAGAATGTGGGTTGCCGATATTATGTTCAGATGTTCATATCTTCATCTCTTATGTGATATACTGAAGATTTGATCCCAAGATCGAACATGTAAAATTAATAGAAAATATCAGGTCTTCGATTTTTTCAAGATTTTATTTGATGATTGTAACAATTGGTTCGCCGCTATTTTGTTAACGGGCTATTTTTTTGTTTGTTCGTTTCCTCAATATACAAAATAATCTTGGGACATTTAACTAATTATTTTATTTAATTAGAAAGATACTTAAATGAACAAAAATTAGCAATAGATTGCAATCACTTTGACTATCTAAAGCATCAAAGTAAAGGAACATATCAAAATTACCTTCCTTTCTAGATATTGCTTTACTAGTATTGCTGATTATCTGTAAATTTGTATCTGTTCGTTGACGTGCCAAGTATCTTTTAAGTTCCCAATAATGGTAATGATTCTGTTGGTTCAGTTTCGATTTGTGTGCTGAGGTTTTCCAATGTTGGCAAGGAACGTTACGTTTTTCCTTTTCTCTTGCTCTCTCCAATCTCTTTACTTCCTTTTTGCTCGTGACCACTGCTTCAGTAGCCTTGTTATTGCATTAGCGAATGGCATTAATTAGAATGGCCTTGCAGAAACAGAGCTCAGTCACCGCTCTCTATTCGTGTTGGAAGCAATTAAGTGGAGCAGGTGAGAGCTTGGAACAGTTAGAAACCGCAACTGTTATCGGAGTGAGGACAATCACAACGAAATGAGTCCTTTAATACTTTACTTAAGACCGAGCATCATTTCGGTCCATTGTTGCTTTGCAACTGTAGCAAATTCGTATGTATGTATGTTTCCTTCACAAAAATAATAGTAAATCTATTTATATTTTTCTATTATGACGTACGAATTTTAGAAAATCTTTTCTCTTTACTTGGCAGGTGAATTTATTTTCTATTTATTATCAGAATTAATCTCAGATTTCAAATATCAATGCTAAATTAGTGACGGATTGAGATACGCCGAATATGTACTACTACGAATATAATGTCATCAAATAGCATTGTAACATTGCTGCATTCAATATGAGATTATAGTGGATTATATTTATGATAATTTATACCAAAATTTATTATTTTCTTCTACTTCCACTAACTATTTTGCTACTGCTCATATGCATTAATTATCTATACTGAATAGCTGTAGTAGTGAAGTCACTTCCCAATTCTCCAAGCAATAGCAAAGTAGGTTGATAGCAACAAAGTGTTCTGAAATAACGTAATGTACCTTTTATGGCTTTGATTATCTTAAAAATATTTAACCTTATGTCAGGGGGTCACAACAAGAAACCAATTCTAATATAAGAGTATATGAAAAAAAAAACATATTGATGCATTTCACTGGCAGTTGTTAAGTATTCAAAATAATATTATATTGAAATACATTTAAGACACTTATAAACAGTAAAGGAAATACTTATTTTTGTAAGAGTGTAATTTCTGCAAGGTACAGCCAAGTCGTAGAATAATACTTTTTCCACATTACCAGTCAGTTAATAGCTATTACAATACATACCATTTAATTCCAATACCAGACACGTGACCCCATGTAACATAGTCGTTAACGTTCTCGCTTTTGGCGCTAGTGGTTCCAGGTTCGATTCTCGATGGTGAAAAATTGGTCTGAAAAGTACAAAAGCTTTTTCAGCCAAGTCATCCAGAGTGGGAATTTTCCTGGGCTTTCTTCATTCACACCACACAAGCTCCGAGATGGTACCTAAAATAATGTTCCCAGGCCGCTTCCTTCTATCCTCATTCCTTTCTTCCTCCTGTATTAAAGGGCAGTGTGATCGCTGAGGGACGTTATTACTCACACGTGGCAGCATAATATGTCCATAGATGCCGAAAGCCCAGAAATTGAATTTCTAACACTAATCCTAATCCAATACCAACAACATATTCAATATTTTTCATTCGTTATTTTTTAGTAACTCTTTATGCTTTATACCTTCCATACTTGATTAAAGGTAAAACTGGTAAGTAATATAATACAAAATTTGAAAAAGTAAATATAATTTATTAATAAATTAATTTATTAATAAATTTAATTTATTAAATTAATAAATTAATTTGAAAAAGTAAATATAATACAAATTGTTTAAATAGTGCAGCTACTTTATGAATGAAATATGTAATGACACTCGGATATAAAAATTAATATTTCTTTAAGTAGGTATTCCTGCATTAAATGCATACTTGTTTCTGCAAACTGAAATCTCTTTGAATTTAGTCACTCTTGAACTTACATATTTATATTACTAAAAGAAATGTTTGCAAACTCTATTATTTCAACTTACAAAATAAATTAAGCTACTCACATTTTTAAAATAACAAATTTTGTTCGTCAGATTATCTCTAAAAGAGAGTTTTCCGTTAAGATATATTTTATATTTCAGCATAATATCAAACAAATTTAAGTGATCAGTGAGCCTAGCTTCAACATAACGAATCCATTTATAATTGTCTGATATTACTGTTATTATTTAACTCAAAGATTCATCGTCGCATACAAAAATTTTCTTCGGTGCATTCTACTTTCTGCAAGCTAACACACTGGATTGTTATTAATTCTCACTAAGGTCTTACTTTATATTGTTCTTTTATCTTCTTGGTTTATTTAAAGATGGCTTCTAGGCAGGGAGCTAAAGCCAGTATCAAATCTTTGTCTGGTGGCAGTAATATACAGGGTGTTTCAAAACAACACCGACAACGTTTGGGAGGTGATTCCTGACACCAAAATAAGACAAAAAGTATAGACCAACCTGGGTGCACAAATGATTCCTTTCGGAGTTATAGGCTGCCGAAAACAAGAAAAAATGAATTTTAAAGGTCAATAGCTCCAATCGCTATGGAATCTACCGTAGTCAGGTCAACACTTCACTTAGGAACTAATATGTGCGCTATCCAAAAATTACATGTTTCAGAATCTTAATGTACTAACACATCAATTTTTATAGAAGGAGTTTGGCTACATGTATATAATTTGAAGTACTCACCAACTATCTCTATAAAAATTGTTGTGGAAGTACCGCAGAGTTCTGAAACGGATATTTGGCTAGGACACATACTAGTTCCTAAGTGAAGTGTCGACCAGACTACAGTAGGCCCCATAGGTTTGAGCTATGGACTTCTCAAGTTCACTTTTTCATGTTTTCGGTAGCCTATAACTCCGAAAGGAAACATTTGTGCACCCACGTTGGTCTGCACTTTTTGTTTTATCTTGGTGTCAGGAATCACATCCCAAACGTTGTCGGTGTTGTTTCGAAACATCCTGTATAAACAATCAGATTAGCTGTCACATGATTACGAAGACAGGAGAAGTCATCTATGACAGCACTACTGCCGAGATTCAACAAGAGCCCCAAGTACCCGGTATAAAAGGAAGAGCGGCGAACACTTCAGTGTCAGTTTTCTGTGTGATTGACTATACCTTCCGAAGAAATTATATCTACGAAAAAACTAAATGTCTAATTAAATCAGGAAATTTGTTTTATTATTTAGTTCAAATTCATTTATCTACGTTAACTATATCGATGAACTTGAAGCTTAAAATATATATTAAATGATAAATATGATGTGATATATGGTTGCGAAGCATGGTCAATTATTTTGAGGGAAGAAAGCAAACTGAAAGTATATGAAAATAACATTCTGATACCAATATTAAAACGAAAAGGACCCGTTAGGAAAATTGTCATAACTTCATAACGGTGAACTGCATAATTTATACAATTAATTAATATGGTTGGGATTACTAAGCTTAGGAGATTTAGGTGAAGAGGTTACGTATCCGGAATGAACAGAATTACAAACAATTCCTAAAACGTAACTAGTCGCCGAATCACTGTCAGAAACATTTAGGCTCAAGTGGAATGTCAATATTAAGATGAATCTTACAGAAATATAAATACAAGCTGGAAACTAGTTCCAGTTGTCTGTGGTCAGAAATCAATGTAGATCTTTAGTGTATGCGGCATTAAACTTTTGCGCTCATAGGTCTTAGGGTTAGCTAATTCGGTAGATTACAGACAGGTGGCTTATTGTGTCTTTAAAAATTTGCGTTAATTTTATTAACTCGATCTATCTGTTTTTACATTTTTAAACCTTTCCAAAGTTATTTAGTATCATGGGACTGTAATAAAGTATGCATACAGATTGCTGTAATGTTTATTCGGTACGAGACGAGAAAGGTCAATCCATAACCAATAAATAAACCTGGTTTAAGTGTAGTCATGAGAAAACTTTAGAAACTAGGATGCTTTACATATCTAAGATAATTCCAGCTTAAAAGTCGAATTTGCGTATTTTACTTCCTCATTTGAATGTAATTTGTCATCGAATACAGAAACAATGTCTGTATTAAACTGTGGTTTCGAGACAAATGCTCAAATAAGAAAATACTACTGTCATTAAAGCACTCTTACTGGATTCTAATAGATTATGACTAATTATGTATGATATTGATTAGGAGGTATAAGAAAATATGTTCTCAAATTTAAATGAATTTATAGATTAGCCTTTATTGACTATTTTTCTATAGGAATCAGGAATAACAGATTGAAAGTATATTTACGTCTTGTTGGGTATTTAATAGTTTGGTTGTCCCTACACTTAAAACAGAGGGACCGACAGAAATATAAAAATTCAAATATATACTTGCATAGACCAGAAAATAAGTAAATGTTTCATCACATCTAATCCTATTAATTCATTTTGATGAGTTTTTTATATCTTTTTATTGGTCATTGAAAACAAAAAAAAAAAAAAAAACTTCCTTATTTCTTCAGGAAAAGTAATGTGTACTTGGACGATGAAACTCATATTCACAACTGCTTAAAAGTGTGCATTCCTGTCTAGTTGACATCTACTCATACAATATTTATCAAAATATTCATAGTAAGAATTAGAACATTTACATGATACTGTGCCGTGTTTTGTTTTCTTACTGTTCACAATTATCGAACGCTTGTCTAAATTTGTTTATTTAGGTCTAGTATGTTATATTTGTGTTAATATCAGAAGTAAATAACACATTAACCTCTAACTTTCTCCTTCATCTTGTTTGTTGATACTTTTATCACTGAATAATTAAATGTCAGATTTAATATTGATTAAAATTTACATAATTTTCAAAATGTAAAGGAAGATATAATTTAAAGAAGAATCATAATTACGTTATTTTAAATTTATAAAGTTATCTATATTGTTATTCAGTGTCTTCATTTACAGTTGTATTACTCTTTAATAATAAACGTCAAACAATATTTCGCAATAGTTACAGGCCTAAGTACACTCATATCCAAAATGATTGTCGCATATCTATAACTGTATTCTTGTAATAATATAATTTGATAATGATTTTGCAGGGTACTTTAAATACTGATACTATGTGTATAATCGGAAAATATATATTTATGGTAAATTTCATAGGAAGAGAATTATAAATACGAAAGTTAGAATGAGTAAAACAAAATGTTATTAAGAGGACAAAAAAAGTTTTATTGTTCTTATTTGCTGCTTTTTTGACATGAAATTTGCCACATACATGTTTTCCGATTATACAGATACTAACATTGTAAGAAATACCGGGCGAATTCGTTATCAAATTATATTCGTACAACAACATATTTATAGACATGCGACAATAATTTTGTACATGAGTGAACGTTAAATTTTAGATTAATAAAATTTTACTTTTGTTATCATATTTTAACTGTAGATTGATAAAAGTGGATTAATATTCGTTAATAATATTTTGATGTGTTAATATATTTCAGACATGAAACTACAAGGGAGACCAAATAGCGGTGTCACAATGGAACCTCCACAAGATGACACATCTACTGCCGTAAAGAAGAGCATACTTCCAGCATTATGGATGATATTTGTGTTATGGACAACCATTGTTCAACTCCAAGTAACTCCACCGTAACAAACATCCGTAACAAGTTTTGGACAGAACAGAAACATTTGTTTCATTTCAAATTTTCCTCATGCCTTAAAAGAAATTTTGGAAAGGAAGAAACTGCATTGGAAAAAGTTATTGGATGAATGGTGACGCTGTTTGGTTAAAGAAAATCAGGGATAATTAAGAAGAATTGCAATACTAAAATATACATCTGTGTGTACGTATGTTGGTTTGTTCATGTGTTGTATGAAGAAGTGTGTGAACATGATAAAGTGTGTGGAATACTTGTTTGTGATTCTGGACCATTTATTGAGGTGATTAAAACGATATCAGGATCTTGTGAAGTAAATTATGTGAAGAAAAATATAAAGTTACTAATACAAAAAATGCTTCGTCGTAAGAATATTCCTCATTATTGAGCTTGGTGCATTCCAATACTACAAGACGTACAGCGCATTTATAAAATAATTTTAAAAGGTACAAATCAATACTTAGAAGCTTTATATGTCTCCAGGCTTAAATACCAACCAATCGGTGGCTTTTCAAGCCTCATTGAAAATTAATATATAGTTTTTTTCTTTTTTTAAAGAAAAGTCCTATTTAATTATGATGAAATTTGTAACATGGTTGCAATAAATAAATAATTCAATTAGCTAATGCCGGTTTAAAAGAATTGGTATATTTTAGGAGATGTTAATAGGTAGTTAAGGTTCTTTATAGCTTGAATTAAATATAATACGAGATTGGATGAGTTAACGTAATGAATTGAAGCAGAAATTATGACAAATAGATATTCAATATCGTATTACTAAGAAAAATGTAACAAACGAGGTACAATGAAAGTAATGATATTACTTATATGCTACATTTATTCATATGTTACTATGAAGTATGTACTGCTATCCACAGTGTACTACAAAAGTTATGTTTTATTGCTGTTCAGAATATGTAATATAAGACATTTGATTTCTTTTAGAACTCAAAGTAAGGAAGTTTGACAATATTAGGATTAATTTTGTTTCTTTCATGCCTTTTAAGCTGAGAAAGCTTGTTTCATCAAATATCAATCTGATTTATACGAAATAATCATAGAATGCTACTTACACTCAGGACAAAAAAAAAAAAAAAAAAAACTTCAAATCGTTACTTTCGGGTAATCGTAAGATTTAGTAATGTGTGGAAAGAATCACTTGAATTTAAATTGTTATTTCATCTAAATCACATTATTTGGTTTTTTTCTGTCAATACGTAATATTGATTGCTGTTTACCATACTATATAAATATGCTAAAGATAATTTCCATAATTTTGTTTCGTCTTATTATTTGCAATATTTAAATGAATTATACAAGAAGATGCAAGCATTCTTTTACAAATATTCTATTTTTTTAAAATGTAAATTAATAATTTTGTGCAGTTATTTTTAAAAATAAATGAAATATATCAGCTTAACATCCCAGACTTATGTCCGTTACGCTAAAAAAGACTGATGATTAAGGCAAGTGAATTATGATTTAGGAATTGGTAGAATGAGATTGTACCCGGACGCAAAATGGTCCATCACAAACACATTTTCTGATTAACGAACCAAGGACCCCACTTACCAGAGGTAAGCGTTCTGCCACTGAACTAATATGTTCCACTGCAGTTATTTTGATTGTACAAATATTGCGTATTAATGTTTGATTTACATCTATCAAAAAAATAGGAAAATATCATTTCAATATATTGGAATTAAGAGACTTTGAACTACTTTACATTTTATTTTATTCTTAATATGTTTAATTAAATACCTGATAAGTGGTCGATGATTATTCTTAAAGAATGAAATATTTTCTCTCAAAGAATGAAATGCTGAAGTATTAGTAGCTAAAATAACATAATCCGATATCATAAACATTTATTGTATACCCCTGGAATAGAAAATACAAAAAAATCACTAATACGAAATCTTTAGATTTGGGGAGAAAATTTTAAAAATAAAATTCATAATTCAAAATTTAAACTTAATTATATATATTTGGTATTACTTCGTTATCTCGAATTATTTTTGTTCCTAGGATTTCACATCTCGATATTTATTTCTCCCTATATTATTTCTCGTAATTTATTTCCCTATATTACAACGTTAAAAACTGTGATATGTGAACTCGTTTCTTGGGAGCATAGTTAATATTTCATAACACTAATTCATGGTTTACACCTATGAATTATTTTGGGAAACCCATTTATCATTGTCTATATTGTGTTACATTTTTAACTTCTTGTCAAGGTATGGAGCTTTAAAAATCATGGGGAAAATGTCTAAAATTCAGGAATTGCAATATACTCAATTATGATTAATGTTTTGCTTTACAGAGCTCGTGAAGGATGTGTTACCTTTGTAACTAATTATTACCAGCTTGAAAACTTGAATTTATGAAAATAAATACATAAAAGCAAACAATTAACTCTTTGTAAGTGTAATACTTAATTACATTTTCTCCTTGTACGAAAGACTTGAATAAAATAACATAGAAAGTAAAATAGAAGAGACATAGTTCACGAGATTCATTCATATGATATTTGAACATTATTAAAAATAGAGTATATTCAGTGTGCCTCGTTTGTTCTATATAATCAATATATCCAAATCTCATTTAAAAGAAACTTATAAACTACTTGAAAGAAATTGTTCATTGTGAATATTTACTTCTGTTAAGTAATGTCATATGATACGATTTGAAGTAAATATGTATTTTAAAACGAATCATATAATTTAAAATAGATTTAACCTGATTCTGTAGATCATAAAATTATTTTGATATTAGTTATTTGGTATCTAATTTGAGTTTTCTGATTTTATAAACCACATAATTTTCCGATTTTTGTACTGTCTATTTACTAAAGATTTAACAATTTACCATTTTCCTCGTGAAAGTAAAATTCCTTGCTGTCATAACTTTCTTGTTAATTAGAAACAACTATTTAAATATATCTGGTTTTAACCCATAAGTACTATGGACGCCTCTCACACTTTTCTCCTAAATAGGTGATTTTTCCTACCTTACTCTGTTCTAAAGCTACAATTCTTCCTTCTACTTATCTTTTGGTTTAAGCGCTGGCTAAACGTGCTGAAGGTCACAGGTCACAGAGTATTACTGTTTCTCTAACTTTTGTTTGCTTTGTTTCTGGCTTGTGGTGTGTAGGCGGACCATAGTAGTTACTTCAGTTTTAGTTTCTCGTATTCTACTTCAGTATTTATGCATACGGGTGTATGGCGTCAAGTTCTATTTACATCGAAAATGTCGCAAATGACAGGCCATTGGAGGGAAATTAGTATGGTAACACTACATATACTATTTATGAAGAAAAAGGAAGACGCCCTTACATGGGATGTACTTGAACCTGAACCCATAAAGTGGGGGTGATGTATATATTTCCTGAAAGCTTGGGCGAAGGCAAGATCAAAACCGGTTACCAAAATTGGGGTGGTCTCAAGCATCTCGCTTGAGGGCAGCACGTTACTCATTTTTATTAACACTTTTAAGTGTGTCCATAAAGTCCGTTGCAACAACGAAAAATCTGAAACGGTGGGACAAATATGAAAACAGAAAAAAAAAAACTTTTCTTCCATCATTTCAAAAGTATAACGTATCAAAGTAAAATAAATTGTTCCAGGGTTCCTCGCAGGGTTCCAGACGGGGTCCCACTTAATTTTTTTAAATGGAAGGGGGTCAACTTGCATATCGTATGAAAGTTGGTGTTAAATAAAAGAAGATAAATCAAGTCGCGACTCTCTACGATAAGCCTGTGCAAAATAGTGGTAGGTCAAAATATCAACACAACCTTCATTGCAAAGTCTATGGCCACTCGTATGAATCTGAAACGGTGGAATAGGTGTAGAAACAAAAACACGGATATGTCATTATTTCAAAAGTATAATGATTCAAAGTAAAAACAATGTTCCAGGGTCCCTCACAGGGTCCCAGACGGGTCCAAATCAAAATGTTGAATTGGAAAGGGGCTCACGTTGAGTATCCTATGAAACCTTATGTTAAGTGAAAGAAGAGAAAACAAGTCTAGGCTCTTGATGAAAAAGCATATTGCAACTCCTATTAATCTGAAGCGGTGAAACAGTGAAAAAAAAAAAAAAACAAGATAAAAACTAGAATGTATCGAAGGAAATTACTCGTACAATTTTGCAATGCTTATCGACAGTCGAGACTTGTCCAATGTCCAATTCTGTATAATTTAACATGAGCTTTCACATGATGTGCTTATTTACCCCCCCCCCCCTTGGCACTTGACACTTTTGAGTTGGACCCGGTCTGGGATCCTGCAGTTGCAACTGGGATAATTCTTTTTTTTCCTTTGATACATTCTAGTTTTTGCTTTGGTTCGTTTTGTTTTTACACCTGTTTCAGATTAATAGGAGTGGCAATAGACTTTTTTTTTATCAAGAGTCGAGACTTGTTTTCTCTTCTTTCACTTAACATAAGGTTTCATACGATACTCAATTTGAACCCCTTACTATTTCAACATTTTGAGTTTGACCCCGTCTGGGACCCTGCCAGCGAGCCTGGAACATTTTTTAAAATTTGAATCATTATACTTTTGAAATAATGACATATTCGTGTTTTTGTTTTCTACACCTACTCTACCGTTTCAGATTCATACGAGTGGCCATAGACTTTGCAATAAAGATTGTGTTGATATTTTGACCCGCCGCTATTTTGCACAAGCTTATCGTAGAGAGTCGCGACTTGATTTATCTTCTTTTATTTAACACCAACTTTCATACGATATGCAAGTTGACCCCCCTTTCCATTTAAAAATTCTGAGTGGGACCCCGTCTGCAAGGTACCTTGGGGTAATTTATTTTACTTCGATACGTTGTACTTTTGAAATTATGAAGGACATGTTTTTCTGTTTTCATATATTTCCCACAGTTTCAGATTTTTTGGGACTGCAACGGACTTTAAGACACGCTTAAAGGTGTTAATAAAAATGAGTAACGTGCTGCTCTCAAGCGGAATGCTTGAGACCTCCCCAATTTTGGTAACTGGTTTTGATCTTACCTTGACCCAAGCTTTCAGAAAATACATACATCACCCCTACTTTGTGGGTTCACGTTCAAGTACATCCCGTGTTAGACGAGGTCAGTGAAAAAGGCAGTAGTCCTGATTTTCAAATAATGAGGAAACATAATAGAGAATCAGATGAAGAGTTAATAGAGAATGAAGACATGCTAATAATATAGAACTCAATGGAAAATGACTAGGTTGTTGGTTAGGTACCTCTAGGGACAAAATAACTGTTGCAAATGGAGTAAAAAATCTACTACCTAGCGTAGGAAGAAAACATTATCGCCATGCAACTTCGTGGACTGTGATCAAAGGTAAAATGTCTAGGAGGTAATCCTGATCCTTTGTAAGGCTTGGCATTTCCCGGTAGGTGGAATTTTAGAATCTAATTTCCCAACAAAGGATAATGTGGAGTAAACATTCATACTTTAATTGACCTATGATCTCATTACCAGTACAATACACACATATATAACGGCAAAGCCAGTAATGGGCTAACATTTACAGAACATGAAAATTCTTTAAGTATTTCAACCTAAACTGTTCCGAGATTAGTAAAACGAATAAAACTTGATATTATTTTTATCATGCTGCATATAAATAAGCTTTCAATGTAATGAAACAATTTCTGTAAGTTGTGTTTTTGATTTTTGTATCAGTTCCAAATCAAATTTTATTTACACATTTCGACCTCGTAACAATGTGTAGTATTTATGTATCTGTGTAAGGATGTTGTTTTGACTAGCTCTGAACATAAAAGAGATATATTAATAGTTTAAGGTTCAAAAAAATGGGTAAAACACTGTGGCATTTTCTTTGTCTGCCTTCACTACCAAGTGATTTTATGTACTTTATTTTGTTTAATCGTTGAAATTTCTAACTCATGGTCTTTAAAAATTATGATAGGTACTAAGCAACTTATTAACAGTTGTTCACGGGATTCAAATTTTTGGAAATACATTATAAATAAAACGGCCACATACCACCGCTTCATTGTAGTTGCGTAACTATAGTCATCCATAGTGCTTAAGAGTAAAGTTACTATTTCATCCGATAATTAAAAATATTATACTTTAATTTCTGTACTAAAGAAATTGTTACATTTATTAAGGATTCTTTAACACTGTAGAAAGTAGACGATTATTAATGATTACACAAATTATTACTCTTTCTTTTATCAAAAACGTTATACAAGATTATGAAAAGTTGTAAATTTTTCCATCTCATTTTGATACAAACCGCTGTTATACAATGCAAAATCATAAAATATACATTTGAAAGATCTACTGATATATTTTACTAAAACTTTAGATTTTATTACAAACCACAAAATGGAATTATATTGATGAAGTTTTGCCGCCCTTGATTTCCAAATGTTTACAGTAAAACAAATGTGTACTGCACACATTGCTACAATTCAAGAGGTTCCTTATGAACATTAATTAATGAAAGAATACTGAAAGTTAGAGACGGCGTTGGCTAATGAGAAATAGTAATATTTTATAATAATGGCAGGAAGTGGACCATTTTGTCATAATGGACCAGCGTGTATCAAAAAAGTGTTTAATCTGTACCAAAGATGAACTCTGTATAATACGTCTTGTGTGATGTAAAGAAACTTGAACTGTGAGATTAAAGTGTCGTGTTAAAGATTAATATACGAATCATTGTGTTGTGAATCTCTTCGCTATAACGCTGTAAATAGAACAAATGTATATGAACATATATTAAAAAAAAAAACTACTCCCTTTTCTACCTACATTGTTTCCTATGTCAAGTGCTACTCAGGCGACAAAGTGTAGAGTGTCTAGTTTAATAATGCTTCAGCTTAATATAAACCAAGGATTCTCAGAAATAAAAGATGAAGTTCAAAGACTTTCTTCAAGAACGTGCTATCCTGGTTGTGTTTAAGTGTGTACTAAAACACATATAAAGACATCAACCTTAAAGAACATTATTTGTATATGGGCATTATTTTCAAAACAGTATTCAGAAAATGTTAATAAAAATATTAAAGAAATAAATTTTTGAAAGCTCATTGAAAACAACTTTCGTAGTTAAGACTGATATAACAATATTTCAATATACATATATATATACATGTAATGGTTTTATTTTGTAGCTGCCATTGATATTAAAGGCGTAATAAATGAGAACAAAATCGTGCAAAAATCATCGGTAGTATTGTACTATTCTATTAATAAAAGAAATCATGGTTGCTGATGTGGAAAATAAAAGATATGCTTTCTAACCTTATTAAGTTTCTATTTACAAGCAATTATTTTAATTCATTCTTTATTATATGTTTCATTTTATTCATGAAATTATTACGTAATTTTATTTAAATGTTTAATCACATGAAGTCCAATGTCCTCAGCGTGTATGAATTTGATGTAATTATTATAGTAATTGTTGTAGACTAGTGAAACGTTACAACGGATTTCTATAATACAAAAAAGCAATATTTAATACTTAACATAAATATAAAATTAGTACAAGTAAAACTTTTTTCTTCAAGAGTACACTTTTGGTATTCCCAATTACATATACACTTCCGAGGTTGCTTTCAGAATTATTCGGTAACAGATACGAGATATGAAAGTTTTGTAGAATATAAGTAAGCAGTATGTTTCCTTGCGCTCACTATTGACGGCTCTAGGATGTCAAAATGTTAGATCAATTCTACTCATCTTTATTGACAATTTTATGATGTTGTAAATCGAGAAATGTCATTAATGTGTTCTTGGAAATCATGAGCAAACCTCACCTTTGCTTTGTATACAATGTTCTTCACATACGACTGTAGGGAAAAAAGAGTTAATTGTGGATGAGGGAAATGTTCGGTCTAACGTTTTGGAAATGGTTTAAACAATCTCTAAAATATTGTGCTTTTAATCGGGATACACCATTTTGCTGAAACATTATATTAGTGCTATCCTAGATTGATATTATTGCAAAAAGTTTTAACATCTCCTGGTATCTATCGTTTGCAGTGGTTGGCTCACCAAAACAAATTATTCCTATCATGCAGTATATTACCAGACCACAAGAAACATTAACATTGAATCTGTTTATCTCTTGCTCAATGGTCATATGAAAATTTAGTGGTGCCATTCTAAAGATGGAGTTTTATTTTTCTGCAAAATAAAATGTTGACTCGTCATCGTAACAGACTCGTGAATACGTATATTGCCTCAATTCAAATGAGCTTTAGAAAATTCCTTTGCACGAGATTTGTTATTTTGCTTTAAATTTTGATGCCACTGCACAATTTGAGTGTCTTTTTGTACTGTTAAATATGGTATGTAGAGTTCACGAGTGGCAACACATGTAGACTTACTTTGACTCCTCGCAAACGTATGATTCACTTCTTCATCACATTTACTTGACATGGATTATTACCCAATACTTGTACCTTTAACAAGACTTTCTGCTTCTCTGACCTTGATATCCACTAAGTATTCTGCGTCTTATTAGTGCAGTAGATATGAACCAAATAGTATGAAAACATTTAATGACTGGCTACAAGCGGGAAATAGAAGTACACTTATATGAAGTCTGGAAAACAGCGGGATACAAGCTGGTACTGACGTTGTATGGTCACAGTGACGTCACAAACATTGCCGACTATTTGAAGTTTCAAATTGTCATAACTCAGAAACCATTGATCCTACGGATGTGACTCATGCACCGTTGGAACTGGAATACCGAGCTCTACAAATTATTATATCAGAGTCATATTCGCAAAATAATATCTTCATGGAGAAATTTGAATATTTTTGCGCCCACTTTAGTTCACATGTTTGCATTTCAATAGACAACGGGCTCACATTGATAGAAACACTAATTACATGTATTATATAACAGTGTTTCTAACAAGATTAAATAAGTTCTTGTGACTTTATTACTTCCTGACATATTCAATTTTTAGAACATATTTGACGTAGAAATAAAGTAAAAGCATTGAATGTGCAGAAATTTTAAATACTTCAAATGTTCATAATGGAGACACTATTGATCCGACATACTTGATCGATGCACCATTGGATCCGGAATCACAAGCACTACAATTCATTATACCAGAGCTATATTCGTAAAATAATATATTAATGGAGAAATTGTTGTATTTTCATTATTTGCATCCATTTTAGTTCATATTTTTGACACACAACCGACTCACAAATCTCAGAAATCTTCAATTACAAACTCTTCAAAAAACTACCAGAAGAACAATAAAACATAAACATAAAAGTGAACAGATATTTGAACCAGTTCTTTGACAAAAACAATATTTTCAGTGCAACATTTCCATTTCTTGATTTCAGCATACTTATACTAAACAGTGATTACTTTAACGCTTAAGGTAAACGTCGAAGAGTGTGTGGATCTAAAATTACAGTTCTGTTAAATTACGCTAACAGTATTCTTATTTATTTACACATAATATTCTTTAACAAAATAGAAGTGATATCGCTTTGTTTTTAGCAAGTACTCTAGTCACGGACAAACGTTTGCAGATCGCTTTGTTCAGGTGCAGGCTAATATCTATTACCATACTTTATACAATGAGGAAAAAGAGCATCAGTTTTTCGTGAACATTGCGTGCGCATAAGGCTGTACAAAGGAAAGAGTGCTTTACACATTTGCATTTTGATAAACACTATTTCTTACAACCTACGATATTAGATCTTGACAGGAGTGTGATGTCTCAGGAATAGTACACCATAGGGGTGATATTTAGTAATCACCTTCTGCCAGCAACACTGAACAGGATATTTTAATTTAGGGTTGCAGACATTCCATAGTCTTCATACATTTGCCTGTAAAGCTGCTCTTTTTGTGTGCTGAATCAGAGTAGCTTCAGCTGGTGGAATATGTTCTACTTACCTTGTTGTCCTCGTAACAACACTCGCAGCAAATCGCTAACTTTGTCACAGATACTAGTTTATCGTACATTAGAAACATGAACCGCTGGGTGAGCTGGAAATCGTGACCTCCATTAGAACTGTCATGTTCTGATAGCCTATGAAATGCATCAGTTACTTCCGGTAATTTCTCCCATGTTCTCCATGCTGTTATTTTACCAATGCCTGCAAATGCAGACACAGTATGACACAGGGTCGTGCTGGCATACTACCAAGGGCGGTGGACAAGTCTATATATATACGTGTGTGTGTGTGTGTGTGTGTGTGTGTGTGTGTGCGTGTGTGCGTGTGTGTGTGTGTGTGTGTGTGCTTGTCTGCAACATTCTACTGCAAAAATTACATCTACTTGGTAATTATCATTCCATTAGCGCCTACAAGGCAACAGGGATATGATTCTTTTACTTGCTCCTCAAACGATGTTTCTGCTGGTTATAATGTACTGCGTGGTTCTTTATTTCGATATTTCTTTAGAACTTTTTAATACCATCCACTGGGATATACCTTTAAATTTGAACGTTACAGCAATATGTGGGGGAGGGGGGCTATGCCTCCTAACTTTCTCAAAAGAAGTCTGAAAAACAATTTCTCTCCTTTATCAAGTAGTATACACGATTATAATAATCATGGAAAATAGGTATTAAGCCCCGAATATAAAACAATATTATACTGTGAAATACAGATCTTTTACTTTTTTATACCACATTTATTTCTTCATCTGTGGTGTTTGAAATTTCCTATGGAGGTGTTACCAAATTACGGGCTATATTACGATTTTCTGTTTAAAATGATCCTGCCACATAATTATGCATGCAATAATGAAGCTTTAACTTTGTGGATTATCCTTGCTCTCAAAACTTTATCGTAAACAATCAACACACAGTCAAGCGTCAAGTCCTTTGACCTTAATTCACATAGAAGCACGCAACTATGAAAGGAAATTTGTGTGCTACAGCAGTTCACTTTTGCGTGTTTTCTCGCGAGAATACAAACTTTTGCAACAAGAAGTAGGAAGTCCAGTGACATAAGATCCTTTTTATAAAAACCGGGAACTGTCAAGATGCTCGATTGTAAAAATGAATTTACAACCTCTCAACCGTAGTGCTCAAAAACGTAGGATAAAGTGAGTGAAAAAACCTCAAGTTGTCCTATTGTTGAAAGTTCTCGGAAATTGGATCTTGGGTAATCTGGTAACGGGATCAACCGGTTGAATTTTCGACCCATATCCACTTTCAGCTTTCAAATCTTCAAAGCGAGCTTTCACATAATCTTACTTTAAGAAATTTGAATAACTTGAATATAGTGTGAAGGGAGATGCTGTCATTTATTAGCATGTAGGTTATTTTCCTATAACAATTATGAAGATCATTTGTTGAAAATGGCTTGCACAAATGATAGAATATTGCGGAAAAATTGGAAAACATGGAATTAGTGACAGTCATTAGTTTCGATGGAAAGTAAGTTAACTTTAAAAAACCAACAGAGACACTTGCAACACAGATATCGTCTTCACACAAAGAGTTATTTCAGAAAACCGTGAGTACTTCAGAAGGAATATAGATGTTGTCTTGTATTTGGACAGGCAAAGCACACCCCTTCGTAGACACATGAATCTGAAACTTCTAACACCGAAAGGAACTATTTATAGTTGTATAAGTTTTTTTCAAAATATGACTGTTGAACGTTATTTCAATGTCAGAAGTCCTTAAGCTCAAACTCAAGTTGCAGTACTGTTTCAACAGAATGTTTGAACAAAATAGTGTCTGAAGCAAATGAATCTCACTATTTTTCTTTAATGGCTGCAAAGGAAAATTCACACAAAGTTCAACAACGGTGTATTTGTGTAAGTTATTTGTTCACCAATGGAATTAAGGCGAGGTGGTTAACTATGAAAGATGTTTTCTTATGCTGAACCTCTGAATCTTTAGTAAACATGATTTTGCCTTACATTCAAGAAATTGGTATTTATTCTAGGTTGATAGGCCAGTCACATAATGACGCAAGCGTTATGTCTGACGTTAAAAATGGAGTATAAAAATTATCGGGTGCCCATCCATTTGTAATACACTGTATGCTCATTTCTTAGCACTTAAAGTAAACTTAGTTATTGTCAATGCTTGCAAAAGTAATGATTATAGCTGTTTCCTTTCCAACACGATGTAAGCACTATATGCTTTTTTCTCTCCTCTCCCTGAGACATACTCCAAGTACAGAAGTATGAAAGATAAACTAAATATCAATGCTCCAGGTCCCCATGAAATACATAACTTAAGTGACACTAGATGGTCTTAAGAGTAACAACTGTTAAATCCGTTTACATAAGTTTCAGTCATTTATACAGTTCCAAATAAGACAAAAAGTTTGGAAAATTCCAAATCTCCTTGCGTTCAAGTTTTCTTATCATTACTGACATCAATAGATTTTATTTGTTTGCTATTTTGTCTGAGTATTTGATTGTTCTGAGCACATGTTCTGTGCAAAGTTGCAAAGAGATGATACGTGCTTTGCGAGATATGTCAAAGCAGCAACCGGGATCATAATGGAGCTTGAATCAAAAAGAAGTGAAAACGGCTGGGAAAAGAAATGATCAGAACCAAAAATGTCTGAAAGGAATCACTATCTAAATTTCACCTCAGATGATATTCGTGTGTCAGTTAAGCCTACCACCTCAGCTAGTCTCAACCCGGATCGGAACAAAGAGATAAGTACTTCACAGCCTAACAGAAGAGTCACTGGATGATATCTGATGGTTTCGTCATAATGTCTTCTCGTGGGCAATACCGAATAAATAAACCAGATACCGGTAACTTAAGTGAAGACAGTGAAACTTAAAAATTTAGTACAGATGTGATCTTTATTACCTAGTGCCAGAAACCATTACGGAAGAACTTGAAAGATTTGCCGGCGAAACATTGGCAGCCTCTATTTCCTGTGAATACTTCATTCATTTGAATGAAAATCAGGCTTTTCGGGTATAGGGTATATATGTAAACGGGACATCGCGTTCCAGGCTTGCTTGCTTGCTAGTCATGCTTCAAGAAGAAATCAGAAGTTTACGAAATCTCATAGAAATAGAGGGAATGAATCTGGAATAACAGATTTTGGACAGACAGAAGTTACCAAACCTAATTTTATTTTATTTATTTTATTATTTTTTTTTTTCAATTTGTATTACCCTCCCCTGAAACAGTACAACTTGCTAGAGGTCGTCTTGGCAATGCGTAGAATTAACAACTTGTTGAGATGTTCTATGGTTCTAGTTACTTATTTAAAACGTTACTATGACAACTGAAAAAAGAAAATAATAATTACGAGGGTCACTACGAAAGTTTTGAGATGTGAAATAACTTACATACTTAAAATCAATTTAACACTTACATTTTCTCAAAGTATTCACCATTACACTGTACACACTTTTGCATCCTCGAAAACCACTTTTGGAAGCGGTGTTGTCAGTCTTTTTCTTCAAGTGTTGAAAGTTCATTCTCGTAAGCCACTACTGCTTCTTCAGGGCTGCTAATTCTCTTCCCACGCATGCGATCTTTGATCCTGGGGAACAGAAAAAATAACACGGGGCCAGGTCAGGGCTATACGGCGGATGAGTCATAAGTTTGACCTCCGTAGATTCTATAAACTGAATTGTGATATTGGCCGTGTGTGGGCGCGTTGTCATGATGAAGCAGGATCCCACGCAATCCAGTTCTTGGACGCCGTTCTACAAGCTTCTGGAACACTTTTGTTAGGCAAACAGTGGTGTACCACTTAGCAGTAACAGTCCTTTGTTCTTTAAGTGGAACAGTTGCAACATGGCCAGATTTCGAGAAGGAAGTTGCAACCAACTTCTTCATCACACATCGCGGTCGCTTCACTTTCGTGGGTGGATTTTCGTCTGGAAAGATCCAAACTGTAGACTGGCGTTTATTTTCAGGGTCAAATTGATAGATCCAAGTCTCATCACCAGTAACAATATCAGAGACGCGTCGAGAATTGGCTCTATCAAATCTTGCAAGAATTTCTTCACACCATTCAACACGCATTCGCTTCAGCTGTTCAGTCAAAGTGTGAGGTAAACAACGAGATGAAACCTTCCTGAGCCGAAGATGATCATAAAGAATTTTTGTTACTGCTGGCGATCCTATGTTCACTGTAGATTCAATGTCCTTGAAAGTTGTTCGAGGATTTTCTCGAATCATTTGTTCCACAGCGGCAATGTTTTCATCTGACAGCTGTTGCCGGACGTCTAGCTCTCTCTTCATTTTTAAGCGATGTCCGGCCTCTTCTGAATTCGCCGAACCACCGAAAAATTGTAGCACGGGACAGGGGCGGATCCAGAGGGGGGCGATCGGGGCGATCGCCCCCCCCCCCACAAGAGGAAACTTTCTTATTTTATATATAAATAAACCCATCCATAACAAGTTTGGAGCTCTTAAAAGTAGCAGTATTACCGCCGACCGCCCCCCCCCAGAAGTCCGTCCTGGATCCGCCCCTGGCACGGGAAGGAGCAAGGTTCCCAAATGCCCCCTGCAAACAGTCAAGGCTTTTTTATCTCGTTCAAACCACTTTTGAAATCGTAAAGGATCATTGCGATTCACCTTGGATGTTCCTTTTCGAGCTCAATTCTAGACAGCCGAATACTGCTCATATGAATAAACAAGTGAAGGCGATACGGCCACGCCGATAAGCGAGTCGAGTTAAAACTTGCTTCGTTTCTTCGCTCTTGATACCACTAGCGAACGCAATTGTTGGAATTCAAATACTGTGCCACAACAATACGTATCTCAAAACTTTCGTAGTGACCCTCGTAATGGAGTCTTGATAACAAAAAAGGTAATAGTGATTTAAGTTGTCGTGCGTGATTTTATGTAATTTGATCGTGTTGATATATTTTAAGAATTACACGGACTGTGGGCTAAAATACAAGAAAAATATTTGCTTATTCTTATAGAACGTTTTGGATAAGATGGCTTCGTGTCAGACTTTACATGGTAGCAGGCCCGTGCTGGCCCACCGGGACACCGGGACGTGTCCCGGTGCGCCCTCCGAAACATCACAGTATAAATAAAGCTAGAAGTTTTTAGTAATATATTCTTACAGTTGTATGGGTAAAGAACGCGTGAAAGGTGCAGCGCGCCCTTTACACTAGGCGCCCTTGCGAAACCACATCAAAGATGAACGATTTCATTCACTCATCTGTATACCACAGTTCTGTACAATAAATACATACAGTTACTGTTGGTAAAGAACCCGTGAAAGGTACAGTGCGCCCTTTACGTAAGGCGCTCTACATAACATCACATTATAAATAAGTGGTTTTAGTTATCCTGTGTTCCAGCTAATAAATTTAAATAGTAACTGTTAATAAGGAACCTGTGAAGGATACAAGGCGCCCTTTACATAAGATGACCTGCGAAAGAAAGAAATATATATATATATATATATATATATATATATATATATATATATATATATATATATATATATATATATATATATATATATATATAATTTTATTCTTCCTTATTTTAGTTTTGTATTATAAATTCATAGTTGCTATTGGCAGAAAGCAGGTAAAGAGTATAATCAGTTACAAAAATATTATAAAGTCATGTAGCTATAAAACGAAGCAATGTGATACACCAAGAATAGTTCGGATAGTCAAACGTACGATGCATTCATGAAATACTACATTGACACTAGTCTCTAATTTACGATTTTTACAGCATCGAAGCTCATACAGTCGTAATATACATCCATATATCCGAGCATATTGATTGTACCTGTGTGTTTTAAAAAAGTGTTAGGAAAATCAGTACCTATTGCATTTCTAAAATATAGCTATATTAATTTCCGTGAAATGTGGTCTTCCTGTCACCACGGCATGGCGCGTCCTCAGGTTGCAGATCGAAGAGAAGGCATCTAGCTATAGAGGTTAGCTGCGAATATACTGAATAATCACTCGCGACAAAGGGTGGCCCTCCAGCTTCGGGATTTGGTATGAGGTTAACAACCTCATTCTGTAATAATAATAATAATAATAATAATAATAATAATAATAATAATAATAATAATAATAATAATAAGAAGAAGAAGAAGAAGAAGAAGAAGAAGAAGAAGAAGAAGAAAAGATTGTTCAGATACATTCGCAGAATCCTTGGATCAGAACTGATAACTTGGCGCGACCTCAGCAAAGTAAAATCGACATGAGATTTGGAATATGGAATATAAGAAGACTCTATAGGGCAGGCGCGTTAAACTTTGTAACGAATGAGTTTAAAAATAGAGGATGGACCTAGTGGGATATCAGGAAGTTAGATGAGAAGGAAATGGATGAGTCAAGTCGGGAAATTTTACGTTCTTTTACGGGGAACGAATTAAAAATTACCACCTAAGAACAAGGTTTTTCATTCACAAACGAATACAAGCAATTACATAGGTGGAAATTGTTAATAATAGATTCTCTTTTACTTTTCTTAAGGGTCGGTGGTGTAATATTATTGTTTTAAATGAACATGCCCCAAACAGAAAATAAGGATGACGATATAAAAGACAGTTTTCACGAAAGAATAGAACGGGTATTTGATCATCTCCCGCAATACCATATGAAAATTCTGTTAGGTGGTTTCAATGCGAAAGTAGGACAAGAGGGTATTTTCAAACCGATTATAAGGAATAAATGTCTGCATAAGGAAGGTTGTAACAACGACATTAGACTTTGCAACATCCAAAAGCTTATCGTAAAGATTACAAAATTCCAACATCGCAACATTCATAAATATACTTGGACTTCATCAAATGGAAAAACACATAATCAAACTGATCACGTTTTAGTAAACAGAAGAAAACAGTCTAGCACAACTGATGTTCGGTCGTTCAGAGGAGCTGATTGTGATACTGATTACCACCTGGTAGCAGTGATAATAAGAGAGAGACTATCGTTGAATAAAGGAAATACTCAATACAAACGCAGAGGTTTAATTTAAAGAAATTAGAGGAGAATCAAATGAGAGGTTAGCCAGATTGAAGTGTCGAATAGATTCTCGGTTTGCACTCGTTCGGGGTGCACTCGTTCAAGGTACTTGGTTGAAATTAGAGATAATATTAAAATTTCAGCAAAAGAAGTATTGGGTCACGCAGAAATAAGTAGCAACAAACCATGATTCAACCAGGAATGCACTAAAGCGGCAGAGAAGAGAAAACAGAAGAAACAGCGTTGGATACAAAATTCGAACGAAACAACTTCATAAAATTTGTCATCTGGCGGAAAACTTCCAAAACTTTTAGAACAAAGAAACGCGATTTTTGAAAGCTAAAATTAATTAACTTGAAGATAATAGTAAAAACAAAAGCATTCGTAACATGTATAAATGCATCAACGAACTTAATAATGGCTATCAACCTCGTGCTTATATATTAAAGAAAGCCAACGGAACAGTTCTCACTGATCAGGAAAGCATCTTAACCTTTTAATTGGCAAGCATTGATAGCATTACTATTGAAATATTTATTTGTTTTATGGTTAAATCGTGTCTTCCTGATCATAATTTCGTAATTTTAAAAGTATTTTTGTACTTTGGTTACAAAATACAGGATGTTTATTTCAAAGCAACATTGCCATAAATTAGGTCTTTTGTGAAGCTCCAGAGCGGCATTGCCCTATTATGGTCAAATATCATAAGAATACTCTCAGTAATTACTAAAAGTTTCGTTGAAATATTTTCCTACAGAGCAAGAAACCACAAATTAAAAAAAAGTAAAAAAAAATACTTTCGCGGAACGTAGGAGATAAAGCTTCTGCAATACTAAGGGCGGGGAGATTTGCTTAGTGGTTTTCAAATACCCTGGGTTTTCTCATTTAGGTTTTTAAAGTTGGAGAGATTTGGCTTGTGTGTGTCAGGAAAACCCGAGGTTTTTGCCCCCTTGGTTTTGGCAAAAAACACCAGCAAAACACCAGTGGTTTTTCGTCTGGAGAGTTAAATATCTCTGGGTTTTTAAAAATGGAGATATTTGGTCTACAGTGAAAAAACCCAAGGTTTAAATACCTAGCACTTTACTGAGGTAAATTTATCCTAATGGTAGCAGTGTTTTTACAGGTATTGATTACATTACGCATTCTCCGCACAGGCACTTTTCAACGAGTTGGTGGTGATTTGGTAAATGTGCATCGCACAACTGCAGGAAAAATATTTTACAGTGTAACTTGAATTATAGCTAGAAGAAGGCCCCAGTTCATAAAAATGCCTGCAGGAACAGAAGTGCCTGTAGTGAAACTGAAGTTCTATGAGGACTCACAATTCCCTGGTGTAATTGAAGCAATTGATTGCACGCATATTCCAGTTCTGTCACCCTCTGGTCCAACTGCAGAGTTGTACAGAAACAGGAAAGGGGTACATAGTATCGGGAATACACAGCTACTTTGTAATTCTAATATGAAAATATGAAATATCGTTGCACGTTGGCCTGGCTCCACCCATGATTTAACAGCTTGGAGGAATTGTTCCCTAGTCATAGCCGAAGAAAGAAACCTTCCTGGATTATTAATAGCTGACGGTGATTGTGCTAGTACAAGCTACATGTTAACGAATATTCCAAATCCTAAAAACGCTGCAGAAGAAAGATATAACCATGCTCACAGGAAAGCAAGAAACGTTCGCTGGGTTCTATTCGATTAGACAGACAGGGAAAATAATACTTTTCAGTCACATGCACAGCAAGTCGGTGGATTTCAAGAAAAACCCTGGGTATTTCACCCCACGGTTGATAATAAGCAAATCTCTTCACTAAAAAACCCTAGGTTTTCGCAAAAATACCTCGGGGGCAAATACCTAGTGTTTTACTAAAAACCAGAGGTTATTTTTCCCACAGCAAATCTCCCCGCCCTAAATGTGGCTGTCCCTTGTTGACGAAGATTAGAAACACACATGTCCGGGTGTAGATGAAATTCTGGCTGAATTAATTTTAGCCGGAGGGGAAAAATTGTAGGGCAAGATATACAAACTCATTCTCCTTATCTGGAACAAGAAGGAATTACTACAAAAGTGAAAAGAATCAATCATTGCTCCAGTTCAGAAGAAAAGCAACAACGCTGATTGTAATAATTATTGAGGTGTTTCTCTTTTGTCAACATCCAATAAATTCTCTTAAACATTCTATTAGCAAAGTTGACTCCATACGCAGATTAAATTATTGGAGGTTAACAGAGCGGATTTATGTAAAAATTGATCAGGTATCGACCAGATATTTACCATTCGACTAATACTTGAAAAGAAATGGAAAAATATCTCGGCACATCAATTTATGACTTTGGACTCGGGTAGGAGGGAAACATTGTACAACATGCTTACAGAATTTGGAATACCGAAAAAGGTAGATTAATTAAGATGTGTTTAAATGAATCCCAAAGTAATGTTCGAGTAGAGAAATTCTTGTTCACGAGCTTTCACGTTGAGAATGGCCTAAAACATGGAGATGTGTTGTCGCCATTATTATTTAACTTTGTTTTGGAGAACACTATATGGAAAATCAAAGAGAGCAATCAGTTTCTAGAGCTGAATTGAATTTACTAGGTTATGGTGTATGCTGACAATGTAAATTTAATAGGGAATGATAGAACAATAGAAAGGAATGCAGAAATCTTAATTAACACTTGCAGGGATATGGGCTTAGAAGTAAATGCAGAGAAAACTGATACATGGAAGTTTGTCAGGTTCTAAATAATATTTAGTTTCGACAAAGTAGATCCTTTCAAATACCTAGGATCATTATTAACAGATCAAAACCATAATCACTACGAAATTTGATGTCGACTGAAAGCAGGGATTTCGTGTTATTATTCAGTTAAAAATCTTTTGTTGTCGCAAATTCTGTTGAGCAATTTGTAGCTTAAAATATAAAACGATAATCACGCTTGTTGTGTTGTGTGGTTGCGAAACACGGTCACTGACTCTGAGGGAAAATCGCAGACTGAAGGTATTTGAAAACGAGATTCTTAGACCAATATTCGGACTCCAAGAGGAACGGGAATAGAGAATGGCGGAAACTTCATAACGAGGAAGTGCATAATTTATATGTTTACCAAATCTTGTTGAGGTCATCAAGCCTAGAAGGCTCAGATGGTCAGGCCATGTAGCCAGAATAGAAGAAACTAGAAACGCTTTCAAAGTTCTAACTGGAAATCCAAATAGGAAAACGACCATTAGGAAGACCGAGGCGCAGATGGGAGGGCAATATTAAAATGGTTCTCACAGAGATTGGAATATGAAGTAGAAACTGGGCCCTGTTGGCTAAGAACAGAAATCAATGGATAACTTTTTAAACGCGGCACTTAACCTCCTGCGTTCATATGCAATAGAGCTATATTAAGTTGTTGATATATTTAGCTTCTTTTTATTTGATAGAAATGTTATTACAGGAACTAGAAAGTTTTTCTCTAGTAAAGAGGATTTCGATTCGAGGTTTTCACAAATAAGCTATTTACGTTAATACTAAAACAAATTTGGTGGTGATTTTGATATAAAATGGCACCCATAGTTTCTTTCAAAGTATATATATATATATATATATATATATATATATATATATATATATATATATATATATATATATATAATTCCGTTTATATGGGCGCCCTTTTAGTCGACTAGTCCACCGCCCTCATTAATGTCCCAGCACGGGCCTGCATGGTAGTAAAGATAGATATTGAACATGTAAATTGAAATATCAGCATTTGTAACCTTTCGTAATAGTCGTCCGTTTCTTACGAGCTTACGAACTTACGATGCCATCCAGATTGATATATCTTTTTATTTCAAATTTTTTAGTTGATCCCTGGACCTTGAGCTCCAGGAATCACCGAATTATTACGAGTATTTTAAGCAGTGGATTCCCCACAGTAAACGTACAGCAAAACTCTCTGATTCCAAATTGTTTTTTGGAAAATTGGCCGGGATGAAACTTCACGTAGTCGTAACGACAGAAATTAAATTTGTACTTTGGCCTGTCACCAATCGTGATATTTTTGACGTATTGATGTGGGATGAACATTACTCACCGTTTCCTGTTACGAGCAATTATTTGACATAGCTTTCCATTTGGAACTTTTAGGTGGCCCCTGGCTACTGCGTCCCAACAATCACCAGCTTCTCAGAGGTATTTTAAACAGTAAGCCTCTCAGCGTAAAGGTACTATGTGGTAACAGAAATCCCCAAATGAGAATCGTTTCTCTAAAAATTGCGAAGAGTCAATATAGACACCCTATATATATGTATGTGTTCAACATTCTACAATAAAATCGTTATCGACAGATTGATTTTGTCCTGGCGAAATATCATGATACAACATGTTTAAACAACGAGATCTTCACCAGGTGAGAATTTGAACAGCAGGGCAGCGTTGCCAATGTGTGTGTAATTACACAAAATGTGTGCAATTTTGTCCTGTGTGTGCATTTTGTGTGTAGTTTGGCACAAATCAAAATTTTGATTACTGATGATTTTGGCGAAGTCCTTTCATTCAAATATTCATTTTTTCCATTTATTTCCCTGAAAACTACGAGAGCCAACACCTGACTCCAGGGCAGGGTGGCAATAAAACCTATCTTGCTTCCTTTGTCATTTCTTATCCCATTTCTTGTTTTTCAGAACGGTGTCGTGCCCGTTAGCTCACATGTCCGAGGTTCAACGAAAGCAATATGAACAAATGTTGACCCTCGATTTTCGCCAAAACATGAGGGGGAGGAGGGTAAGAAGTATATTTGTTTTCTCATCACTTCTAAAGAAAATGCAATTTTGCAAACAGATGAACAACAGAGTGAACGAGAGGGATGGGAGGTTTTTTAATGAACGAAGAACAAAAATGAAAAAAAAAAGAGAGAGAAGTTGGATCAAAGATTCAACACACTTTCTGTGACAAAGGGCGGGAAGAAGATGACGGTTTTACTATAATAATAATAATAATAATAATAATAATAATAATAATAATAATAATAATAATAATAATAATAATAATAATAATAATAATAATAATAATAATAAATCAAACGATAAATCTTTGAACAATGGTTAGTCGATGTACGTACAGGTGTGTAGATCATCAAACGTAATATACATAGATAGGTAGTTATGTATTGTGCAATTTTGTGTGCACTGAGTTCCAGTTTGTGTGTAAAATTGTGCAATTTGGACGGAACGTGTATGTAATTTCCCTTGCCGTGTCTGGCAACACTGCAGCAGGGTTTTGTACCCAAACCCATGAGATTAACAGATAGCCAGATGAGTGGACACATATAAGCAGATCGAGTACAATAGTAGCTTGGATAATGGTAGCGTCAATAATAGAATTGCATTAGAGATAAAAATGAAGGTAGATTTCAATGGGTCGTGGCGGACACAAATCACTGATCAAATAATTGGAACTGCTTTAAAACAAATGCAGAGTATGAGAATTAAATCTGTCACATCTGTAGTTTTGTGTGGCGAAGAAACAAACTTGTGAACAAAAGGTGTAAGAACAACGCAAGTTATTAATATAGCCGAAGATTATTGACTTCATCATAAAAGAAATGCGAAAGACGTTTTCAAACAAAGAAATACAACATATAACTTCGCAAGCGGAGGCAAAGAAACCAACCGTAACCAGACTAATGACGAACCATTTACTGCGTAGTGTTCGTGGTTCAGTGGTCAAGGTACTCGACCAGTAATCTGGAGGTTCTTGGGTAGATGCACGTCGGGCAAATATGCTTTTTTTTACTTTAGGATTTTTGATGACCATTGATAGGCGATGACATACGTTTTATTATATTTACATGTTTGAATACTCGTATGTTTCAATACTTGAACTATCAAATCTTCAGTAATAATAATAGGGTAAAGGCACCGAATATGGAATACTTTTTGTTTCTTCTTTATTTCTCAGAAATGCGTATTCCAGAATAAAAATATTATACATCATAATACTTGTGTTACCTTTGTAAAACAAAATACAAGTACGAAAGTTTGTTCCAAATTATTGATTTTTTTTTTACAATATTACAAAATTGAAAGAAACTCAATTTCCCATATTAGGCACACCCCGCTCCTAATATGGAACACTACCTGTTCTTAAAATGGAATATAAGAACAAATATGCGCTTCTGCCTACAATGCGACATTTGGATAATTCGAGCATAGGCAATGCATTCGAGCAATTTATTTGTTTATTTAAGGAATAAATTTATGTATTAGTTCAAGAAAAGTAGCAAAATGAAGTGTCCGAGCCTCAGACTCCGAGGTCACATCGGTCCTTAAGATAAGTTTACGAATTGGAAAGGACTCGGAGCCCTGGACTCAGGAAAAGTACCATCCCGGCATACACCTGATGGGTCTGAGGAAAACTAGGGAAAACCTCACTCAATATGGGCTGTCAGAGCAGGGATCGTGCCCATGCTCGAATCCAAATGTCGCATTGTGCATTGTGGCCTATATATCATATTTGGTAGGTCTAGAAGACAAATAAACAAAAATTAAATAACATTCTTAAGATAATTAAAGCATAAAACAGTAGAAATACCAGAATTTTACGTAGCACAGAGGTAATTATCAAACTTGACTGGACTTATTCTTATTATCCCTATGTTTGTAAATTGCTGTAATAGGCTGTAATAGCTACTTATTTTAAGTTTTGGAATAGTTATATATTTTACCTTGGAATAAGCATGTTTACTAGATACAAACAATAATAAAAATAATAAAACGAAATATTCTTGGAAGCATACTATGTGCGACACAAAAACTAAAAAGTACCCTATATAAAAGAGAAAGTTCGAACATACTGGATTAGCGTGTCTTAAGGCGTCCAAATTTTGAGTCTAGTTTTATTTTGCAAAACAATGGTTAGAAACATACTTTTCTCCACCTTTCCTGGGCACACTTCGTGAGACCATCTGTTACAAACTGGGCATTTTAATCAATCCCCTTCCCCTGCACTGAGCGACCACAATGTCCAAATTCTTTATCATAGTCATCATCAGTAGGATCACTTAAACTGTCACTATTTTCGTTCAAGTCACTCACTGACTTTTCGGATTAACTTCGTAATTTGTAGTCGCGTAATGACTTTTTTTTGTTCTTTCGATAGGATTTTCTTGAGCAGGGTTTGGAAAGCTAAACGATTCTTAACTACTTGCAATGATGAGCTAAAGGCTCGTTGTAATGAAGTAGAGGTAGATTCTAAATCGTTTTTGTGTGGAGTGCTCGTAACTACTTTCGCCTCGCCTGGCTTTCGACCACGTGTGTTGCGATGCTGTGGCTGTAGTTGTGGCAGCGGACTCACTACTTCAATCTGTACTGTCGTGCTGTTCTCTTCACCTTGCACTGTAGACGACACGATAGTTGGAACATTTGAACCAATAAAAGTCTGTATGTTTCATTCGAATCGGTTTACGCGTTCAGGAGTTATCGCGAGACACACTGACAGACAACACAAATGCGAAACGTCTCGACTAGGAGACATTCGCTGATGCATGGTCTAAAATAATATGTCAGGTCTAATATAACTGACAATTCAGTTATTATTCTTCACTTCTAGTTCGTATACGTATGAACCTATTTAGGAATATTCCATATTAGGATCTTGCTAGTGTTCCATATTAGGAAAATCGCCATTTTGGATAGTTCTCTTCCTACACACGCATGCGTGATTCTCTGTGTACTGAATCTTTATGCTCTTATGGTATACTATATATGTAATCTAAATATCACGAACTCAACAATGATACATGCTTCTTTACGTACATTCAGCAGCCTGGAAATACACGCCAGAAAAACTCAAGTTCTTCAAAAAGATATTCTGCAGCAAAAGAAAATGTTATGTTATCGTTTGGCAGCAAATCACTCACGCACAGACTGAGGGCGTCACTGTGTACAAGTTTACGTAAAGTCTTTTCGGTAGTAGTACATAGTAGATAAAATAGTCTGGTATTTCATATTAAGAACGTATTCCATATATGACGCACCCACCCTAGTAATAGTAATAAACTAATAATAATTATCTCGTAGAATATTACAAATTACGTACTTATTATCTTTCAGGTCATACCATTACAAGCAGGAACGCCAGTTTTGGCACAAAACATTTCGGATTTGTTTAATAAGAGGAATTTCTCATCTCGTTTCTAAAATGAAACAAATAAAATCGGGATGAGAATTAACATTTTACATTCGAGACGGGGCAACGCTAACTCAAATTATCGTCTCGCTTTGGAGATGAGAATCGAGACGAGGCGAAAAGTATCGTAAACATTTCTCGTCTTATCTCGATTCTCGAAGTAGTATATGTCCACTCTTTAAGTAACAATTGCTCTATAGACTGAATCTTACACGCTATTTTGTTTATTTGTATTTCGCAGCTCATAGAATTATGATCTATGTATGTATGTTTGTAGCAAAGCTTTTATAATTACCTCTGCATATCCTAAAAGTTAGTTTATTATATGCCTTGCTGTTCAGTAATATTCAGTTATTTTTATTAGTTATTTTCCTTAAAACAAACAATAAAGTACTTTCTACATGAAACTTTAGTAGAACTCTTTGGTTTCAAATTTGGTTAGTTGCGGAGATGTGTCATTAAGGCACGGACCACCCTTGCCGAAATCCCTATTTTTAAGTAAGTTTTGCCAAACTTTAGGGCAACTTTAAAACTTTTAATATTATTATTATTATTATTATTATTATTATTATTATTATTATTTTGATTTTTTTATTGTTGTAATTGAAACAATTTATTTACTTTTTTAACAGTTGTTTAAAAATTATAATGAACCATTCATAATTGATTTACAAAATGGCAAAGCTTACGAAATAACATGAAAATTAATTCTATCACAGAAAGAGTTTTAGAGTACAGGTGAAAGACTTTTAGTACATTTATATGGGAAATATAAAACCCCAATGCCACAATGATATTATGAAGATACAGAGCAAGAAATTACAGATATGAAAAAATATAAGCTATTTATGCATTATGATCTTATGAATCAGTTAAATAATGGATATTCTATACATGAAACATTTTTCAAGAATGAGCCGCTAAAATGAATTATTTTTGAAAATTTATAAGGGAAAATTTATGTTTAATTAAGATAAAAGATTTCTTCTAACTTGTGTGAAGGGAAGGAGCTTAAGATACTAATTGCATTGCCTCTTTGTATAGCTAGGCTAATGCGTTGTACTAAAAATTGTTGGCTTCTGGCGTCGCCTGATTTAGTAATCAAATTGGAACCCAGTTCTTTCAAAAATTTGTGAGCGTCTTTGCAGAAAACCCCCATAGTTTCAGTTGCAAAAGCAACGAAAAGATGCTCTTCTTTCAGTTTAGAATATTTGGAGTGTTTTCTCTTGCAGGCCACTTCAGCTGCACTACCTGCTTCGTTTTGTGTTGATGGCAAATAAGATGGTGCAAAGGTATCCACGCATGTGACATCCCATATCAACCGTTGACCCATTATTATTATTATTATTATTATTATTATTATTATTATTATTATTATTATTATTATTATTATTATTATTATTATTATTACTGAAGTTTTGTAAAGTTAATGTTTCACCTTGCTCCATTTAATGGTTTCTCAGGGTTCCGCTTTTCCCCACTTTTTTAATTCCAATATTTTTTCATTCTTATCATCGATGTCTTCTTTAGCTTAGACGACATATCCAATACTTAAGAAGAAATTTTCGTAGGGCTCTTGTGAGTTCAGTAGCCATAATTTCTACGTGAAATTTGCCTGGAAACTTTTCGTTGAAAATTTAGCTAGTTATAGGGCCCTATGCAGAGGGTTTGTCCTGATGGTGCGTACACTTCTCTCCAATCCCGACTATTCTGAAACTTTCGCCTAACGCTAGGGGTGATACTACAGATTTCAATACATTCTGTCCTCATACGGAATTTGTCTTCTATATTATTATTATTATTATTATTATTATTATTATTATTATTATTATTATTATTATTATTATTATTATTATTATTATTATTATTATTATTATAGAAGATTTGACACCTCAATATTAAGTCCTATTCCAATGAAATAAACATAGTGAGGGAAAAGGAACTGGTTTGATCTCTGTTCAAGAGATCTTTGAAAGGATTAGTATGCGGAAAGAAAAGAGGGAAAAAAGAAGGTATCAGCTCCTGGAAAATATGAAGATCGAAACTTCGGATACCTTAACAGAAACTATGTAGTAGGGATGGTACCGAGACCGAGACTAGTCTCGGTCTCGTCTCGGTATCGTCTCGAATTATCGAGACGAGACCGAGACTGAGACGGCCTTTTATATACCGAGACGAGACCGAGACCGAGACGGCCTTTTATTTACCGAGACGAGACCGAGACCGAGACGGTGCTCTATAAATCGAGACGAGACCGAGACGAGACTTAGGTCAGTCTCGAAAGTCTCGGTCTCGTCTCGAATATTGATATAGACAACTATTAAGATTGACCTTTACTCAAAATTTCTTTCGTTGCTGTATTAGGTAATATGGGAACAGTTGACTAATGTTCAGTGGCGTATTTAGGGGATGGCTATCGGACTGAAGCCCCTCCTGAAATAGAATTGTGATCATTTTTTCGCATTGCACGAACAACGCAAATATTTCTTACTCGTTCTCAAGCCTCTCCCGAAACAAAATCCACTGCTGATGTGTATAGTCATCTCTGTCTCTCTCTCAATACACACACACACACACACACACACATATATATATATATATATATATATATATATATAGACCAGCGGATCCAGGATATGATCGAGGGAGGGGCTAACCATAGTTAAACATTTTATCCAGTGTGAAGAAAGAAGCAGGATTGAAGCCCATTTTATACAGTGTATAGCTGAGCGTTAAGTGGAGGTGTAACCCCTTTAACACTCCCCTTGGATCCTCGCCGTATATCATATCTAATATAAGTAAAAGAAAGAGTTTGTTTGTCTGTGTGTCTGCGTGCCTGTCTTTCTGATTGCCTGTGTGCGGCCTGGGGACCAGACGAGAGTCCAAGAGTTACGAAATTTGGGTGACAAGTATCATGTCCCAGGCCTCAAACCAAGAAGAAGCGTTTTTTTTTTTTTTTTTTTTTTTTTTTTAAATCAGTAGGGGCGTTTACCGGGACATGTAAAAGTAGTAGAAAATGACCGATATTAGTGTCGAATACATAGTTATCGCAGTCGCTGAGATCAATGATGATACTTCCATTAGCGATGACTTTCAAAGTCAGCTAGCTACCAGTGCATGTGGGTCGTGGTTCACTTGCGGGGGAGAGGAGTACCGAGACGTAAAAATAATAGAAAATGACCGATATTAGTGTCAAATAGTTTTCGCGTTTTCTGAGATCAATGGTGAAACTCCGATCGCATTAACCTCCAAATTCACCCCCATTCAGCTGTGGGCCGGAATTCACAGGAGGGATACCGAGACATGTAAAAGTAATCCAAAATGGCCGATATTAGTGTCAAATGTATAGTTTTTGTGGTCGCTGAGATCAATGGTGTCACTTCAATTAGCGATGACTTTGAAATTCAGTTACCAGTGCATGCTGGCTGGGGTTCACCTGCTGGGGAGGGGGTACCGATTCATGTAAAAATAATACAAAATGACCGATATTAGTGTCAAATACATAGTTTTCGCGGTTGCTGAGATAGTGATACTCCCATAGGCCTTGACTTCCAAATACTGGTCCCATGCGAAAAATGGGTATTTCATCAAGTTATATATAATAGTCATATATATTAAAAATGCTGAATTTTTTTAACATGCTGTGTGAAATGTGGAAGGGGAAATTCTTCTATTTGGTCTAGGAATTAATTCGTGCGGGTGGACAAGAGATGGCGCAACGAACGGAGCGTCCCACAGTTCCGTGTATCCACACATGTGTTGCAAACCCCTGTCATCGCGTATCGTTCGTAGTATAGGGCAGTGGATTAAAGCGTCAACAACACCAGTTTGTAGTTAAGTGAACATGGCGCAATTTGTGCCTGATAAAGTGTTTTTGCGGGGTGTCCTGCTGCATTACTTTAACATGCAGAAAAGTGCGACTGAAAGTCATCGTATTTTAGTGGAAGTGTATGGTGACCATGCTCTAGCTGAGCGAATGTGTCAGAAGTGGTTTGCACGGTTTAGAAGTGGTGATTTCAGCTTGGCAGACCAAGAGCGAGCTGGACAGCCAAAAAAATTTCAAGACGAAGAATTGACAGCATTGCTCGAGCAGGATTCGTGTCAAACGCAGTAACAACTTGCAGCAGCATTAGGCGTTGATCAAACAACAGTCTCCAAACGCTTGAAAGCCATGGGAATGATTCAAAAGATGTCACATTGGGTTCCACATGAATTGAAAGACAGAAACGTTGAAAGACGAAAAACCATTTGCGAATTGCTGCTCCAAAGCGTATAAAATGGCAATAACTTGTTTGGTGATCCAACCCAAGACCACACATAGAAAAGGTGAGTGCCTTAGTTCCCACCACAAGGTTCAGAAAGTTCGTGTTATAAAGTGTCAATTACACACTGAGATACATTTAGTAATAAAATATATTGTAGTAATAATTTACCCTATTTGTTCAGATAATGAACGTTATATTATGTTTTTAAAATGACAGTCAAAACAGAATGTATTGGATAATAAATGAGAAAATGTAAAATTTCAATTTCGGTACGATTAAGTGCATTCATGCTGCTATGTGTTGCGTTATCCGTTAGAATGTATTGATCAATTCTTATTCTAAGGAAGGAAATAAACTACTGAAGTTAATTTAATAGAGTTTAATTGTATAGGCAGTACTGAGGCCATATAAGAAAGTCTTTTGCTGAAAGTGAAATATGGGTTACTATTAGAATTTTATCTCAGATATGATATACCCACTGATGATTGAAACTAGAACACACGCATGGAAGGCATCAGCACTAGCAAATTAGATACAAGAAGTACAACATACTATAATTCTAAGTCAAGAATAAGACCAAAAATAAGAAGCAGAAACGACAAACTTTACAATAATAATACTTTTACAATTTTAATTTCACCTATTTATTTCGAGACTTTCGAGACGAGACCGAGATTTGGCTCTCGAGACCGAGACCGAGATCGAGACAAGCATTTGTTGACCGAGACGAGACCGAGACCGAGACGGCGATTTTTGACTCGAGACGAGACCGAGACCGAGACAGCTATTTTAAAACCGAGACGAGACCGAGACTGTACAAAGTCTCGTCTCGTCTCGTCTCGATACCATCCCTACTATGTAGGAATTGTCTTCATTATGATACATAGTAACGCCCTTTCTTTCGGTAAAAGACTTTATATTATGTATGCGTTACATTGATAATTAACAAAATATACATTCAAATATAAAAAGGAATAGTTCCTATTTACAAATTTTGGTTGAACGGATATATGGAACGTGTTGGAAATCGCGAGCAAAATATTATAATTATTTCTAGTAAGAGCGGGATAATTTTAAAACAATACCACAATTAAACAATGGCGTTTCTGACACATTTATAACTTATACCAGATTTAGTCAATTAACGCTCAAAAGGTGGGGGGTGTAGAAGACATGGTAGGGAACATATTTTTTTGACTTCAGAGCTGTGTTTGGAGTACTTAGGATATAAACATACTAAAAGTCCCCGGACCTACGAGGTGAGCGGGGAAAGGTAACTCTTTTCGGGTTTTCGCTTGTATGTCACGAACGGTACGTAGTAGCGAAAAAGTCTTTATGCTCAAAAAGAAAGCTGAGAAAATTTCCTATAAAATTGTTTCTCTTCCTTTTTTTCTGTTCCCAATAGTTTTCGAGATACTCGCTTGCGAAAATTACACATTTTCAATAATCGCTTTTTCCTCTCACTTTTATAGAAAGCTTTTGCCTTTTTGCACCTCATCTTTTAACTTCAGCCAAGTTCTCAGGGAGAAAAAGTTGTAGACACTAAATTTTCTTTGAAATGAGCTATTATTTAATATTTTATATTTAGCTATTCATTGAAACTATAGAAAAATTATTCCTACGACAATTTTGTTGTTTTTGCTCTCTTGTGACAGGGTTTTCTTTTCCAATTGGCTCAGGAGGTGACTCATATTGCTTATGTGTGTCTATATTTTCTTCCATCTCAGTTTCCACGACCTCCAGGCATTCTATCTCTTCAGGGATGGGTCTACAGCGTCCAACCCGGGGACACCATTAGATCAATTTTCCAGAGAGTATTGACATAAAAGAAAATAGTTCCTTAAGGTTTTTCTCCATCCACATTTGCCATTAGCCTTTGGTGCACCCGCAGAAAATTCTCTTCAAAGGTTTCTTTGAAGTCTTTAGTCTGTACATTAGTGATCCGGTTGTCTGTATTCCGCTCCCACAGTTCAGGTGGTAGCTCATTTACTAACTAGTGCTGGACCTGGTGATACGTTTTGAAGGTATGCTCCTTGACTACCCGCTCAATTCGTGGAAGACAAAAGAGCCATGTTTGATGTTTCCTACAGACTTGAAAAATGATTGGTAACGGGAGAGATTAAAGTGATCTCTCCGTTCTTGGAGCTCGAAATGAGATAAAGGCTTTCTCAACTTCAGCTTGTGATGAGAAAGAGCTCTAGAAGACTTCAGCTACTTCTGGTAAAGTTTGATGAAACCAACTTTACTTTTCCGAAATACTGTACTCGTTGTGTCACAGCCTATAACGACATGCAGGAACAATATGTCCTTTAGTCCTTACTGATGCATCTGTTGAGTGGAATATACGCTGGTCTTGACTTTCCCTCTGCCAGGTTTCACAAAGAAAATATCTCGGTTGTCTGGAGTTTTTGCCATTAAGAGAACTGCTAAGTCAAGGTCTTCGCAAATGGCAGTGACACTGGTTGTTTTTGATTTTTCAATGGCTGTTGTAATAATCAACACGTCAGCATCATCTGATATTTGAAGAGTCTTAATCATATTGTCGTGGAGTTTTGATATCAGCAAGTCAATCAGTTTCCTTTTGTTGTGCTCAGAGAGAAATTGGTCTTGTTTCACTGCTATTTCAGTGTTCGAATTGAAATTGATGTCGACGGACTTCTTCGTTCGATAGTGACGTCCCTTTACAGCTGTCTTTATATGTGTATTGGACTGATTTTTTTGTTTTGTTTTTCTCGTTTCACCTTCATTAGACAAGGCTAATGGGAATGGGGTCAATTCATATTTCAAAAAAATTCTTCAAGACTTCATTTTTTTTTTCGTTCCTGATATTCTTTGAAAACACAGGAAATGATCTACTGTGACCTTTTCATCGTTGATCTTTATGGATGAACTCACAGAGGAAAGAGTGTGCGTTCTATCTTTACCTGACAACGTAATTGTCACGGTTTTTTTTTTTTTTTTTTTTTTTTTTTTTACTTCATTTTCAACAGGGTCAGCACATTGAAAACAATTATTTTTTAAAATCAAAATCTGGTAGTGAAGGTTTCGAAGTCACCATTTCAATTAATTGTGATGCTATTGAGACAGCATTCTCTTCAAATCAGCCGCAATAGTTTGGGTCCTTGAATAATTTTTCCACCATGAAGTGTGAACTAGGAGGGATTTCAAACTATGTATCTGGGAGCGCTTATTGTCCCTCCTTTCCTTACTTTTATAAGTGAAAAGAATTCCCATTTTCTTACACTCTTGAAACGTTATCAGCTCATTCTCCATGTCTCCACCACACAAAAAAACTCTTATTACCGGTAGTCATTGTGAAAGTGAATCACTCTCAGGAAATATAAAACACTCTTATAATCAAAAAGATTCTTCAGCAATATCACAGGACACTCGTTAAAACAAACTTTATTCGAATAATGCATGGATAGAAGGGGACTTCAAAGGTAAATTCCCCTCACCTGTCCCCCTACCAAAGTTGAGTTTGAGCTTGACGTCCATTTCAGCAGCGAGGGTATATGAGATGGAACATACTTATTGACGTAGTTTCCGAACATGAGCACCAGCCGGGAATCGAACCCAGGTCTCCCACACTAAAGGCGAGTGCGCTAACCACTTAACCACGAGGGAGCTCTAACGTTCCAAAGTACTTTGTTATTTTAATAGGGATAATATCTTGTAACAGACAATGAAAGCGGCTGCTCTTTGAACTCGGTTAATAAAACTAAATCAACAATGCGAATTTCATTCTCTTTTCTCTCCAGTTTCGAATTTTTCTTTTTTTTTTTAAAAAAAAATTGTTATTACGAAACTCAAAATTAACAGTACTGTAGTTGAGTAATGTCAGCAGTTACATGTCATTTAGGTCTATGATTTTTTCCCTGAGGACTTGGCTAAGTTAAAAGATGAGGTGCTAAAAGGCAGTTTGTTTATAAAATTGATGGGAAAAAGCGATTTTCGAAAAGTAGTAATTTTCGCAAGCGGATATCTCAAAGACTATTAGGAATAGGGAAAAAGGGAGAGAAACAATTTTGTATGAAATTTTCTCAGCTTTCTTTCTGAGCATAAAGACTTTTTCGCTACGACGTACCGTTTCTGAGATATAAGCGAAAACCCGAAAAGGGTGACCTTTCCCCGCCCGCCCTGATCCCAGTTCACCTCGTAGGTCCGGGGACTTTTAGTATGTTTACCTAGCCAAACATTCTGTTCCCTACAATGTTCTCTACACTATCTTCATTAACTGGACTATAAGGATGACCCTTATGTATTCATCAATTGTTTGATAAACATGCTGGGCCTAATGCAGGGTCGTTCTGACGCCTGATTAGTCCCATACAAAAGAGTTCAATTAACACATGTTTCCTGCAGTATTCAGGCCTTTCATATGACGCTAATCATACGTCGAAACGACTCTGCATAAGGCGGGGTAAGATTTCAGAGAGTACGAATCGAGATTGAAGACTATGACGTCATGTTGCTAGTATTTCCCCTCTGAGGAAGTCGTTTCAACTCTAACTTGTAAGAACAACAGAAATTGACTATTTTGCATGTTACTGTACACTCATGTCCAAAATGATTGTCCTATACCTGTAACTGTTTTGTTGTAAGAATATAATTTGATAATGCTTTTGCAAGGTACTTTTAATACTGATCCTATATGTACAATCTGAAAATCTATATTTGTGGAAAAGAATTATAAATACAAAAATTAGAATGAGTAAAACAAAATGTTGCTAAATGGAAAAGAAAGTTCTATTTTCATTTTGTAGTTCTTATTTGCTGCTCTTTGAAATGAAATTTGCCACATACATGTCTTTACCGATTATACACATGCCAACATTATAAGAAATACCGGGTGAATTCGTTATCAAATTATATTCCTACAATAACATATTTATAGACATGAGACAATAATTTTGGACATGATAAGTGTACATCAGAATTATCAACATTATAAATAATAAACATTTTCCTAATTTTCTAAGAGGGAATCGAACCGTGTACCCCTAAATTACGAAACGAATTCTTAACTACAACTCTAAGAATGCTCTGTTAAGCAAGAGTCAAGAAAGACTCGTGTGTATAAAATTGCACATGTTTACGATTTCAATATTTTATTAACTACGAAACAATGATTTCGGTCATGATAAAATACTATAGTCCGGAGAATTTAGATTAAAATTTCAAAAAGACATACGAACACACAAGAATATGAAGGAGAAAGTGGTGTTAAAAGTAATTCGAAATCTTAACTGGAACCTGGGGCCTCAGACCACTCTTTTTTCTGATTCAGCGAAAGTATCTCCGTATCTTATCTCTATTGTACCCGGTTATTCTTGTTTTACAGGTATTTATGGTAACATTGAACGACAGGGACACGAACACAGATACATCAAAGACATTTAATATTTCAAAGGCTTTCCCATCGGGAATCGAAACTGTGACCCCGCCTACTGAACTATCTCATGGGTGGGGTATCTGGTTTGTTTTCAATTCAAGTAAGATTGAGACGGACAACTTCGCGCTCGTGGGTTTTCTCTGGACATTTCCACTTTTCATTCCACCAATTCGTCCATCATAATTCAATTCTTAAATCATAGCCTTCCTCAACATAAAAGGCATAATCGTGGGATATTAAACGTAAAGATTTCATTTTCAAGCTGTTAACCCAAAGCAATCTGAACCGAAAAACAGTTGTATTTTGTATTGTTCATTAACGTGTTTTCACAAAAAATATAGGAAGAAGTAAACATGGGGAATCATAATCCCATTCAAAAGTGGAACAGCAGACTAATAATACCATAACCTAAAACGAACCTATTACATATCGTTTGGAACTTTTCCAAAATATGTACGGATATTTTAAGAGGCGACAATAGTGTGTTTTCAAACAAAACTTGACCAAATTACGGTTCGTTTTCTGCAATAAACGAACACATTCTGTTTCAAACTTAAACCGAACCTAAACCAGTTAACCGGATGTTGGAACAAGTCTAGTATCTAGGTTGTAGTTGATGTTACTCTTGTGTCATAAACCTAAGTCCCATTTTCTAGTTCAAATTTGGAGATAAAACCCCTGTAGTCCGCTGTTTCCGCCTATATATATATATATGGGCGCCCCATATGTGCGGAAACAGTGCTTAAGACCACTTCATGTTCTTGCGTGTTTGTATGTCTTCTTTAAAATTTAAATTCGAATTATGTTGATTATAGTATTTTATCATAACCGAACTGTGTTTCATCGTTAATAAAGTGTTGGAATCGTAAACGTGTGCAATTTGCTACATATAGGAGTGTTTCTTGAATCTTACTTAACAGAGCATTCTTACTGTAGTGCCTTAACCATTCGTTTCTGTAATTTACGAGTACGCCGTTCGATTCTCTCTAAGGAAATTTTAAAAAAATTAACATTTACAATGTTGGTAAGTCTGATGTATAATAACATGAAAAATATTCATTTCTCTAATTCTTACAAGTTAGAGTTGAAACGATTTTCTTCACAGGGAAAATACTAACAACATGATGTCACAAACTACAATCTTGATTCGTACTGTTTGAAAACTCAGCTTGTTTAGCAAACAAAACATGAATACAAAAGGGTCATAGTTAAAGCCTAGTATGAGTCATAAATGTGTCTGAAACTTTATTGTTTCATTATGGAATTGTTTTTAAGTTTTCTACTCGTACTAGAAATAAAAAAAATATTTCGTTTCGCCATTTCCAGCACGTTCCATATATCCGTTCAACAAAAATTTGTAAACAGGAAATCTTCCTCTTTAAATTTGAATGTATATTTTGTTAAAATATCAATATAACGCATACACAATGCAACGTCTTTTACCCAAAGAAAGGGCGTTACTGTGTATCGTGGTGAAGACAAATCCTACTTAGTTTCTGTTAAGACATCCAAAGTTTTGATTTTCATATTATCTAAGAGCTGAAACTAACTTTTTTCCCTCTTTTGCTTTCAAAGTATCTCTTACAAGGCAATTCATTCTTATAGAGGGTCCACAAATTTTTCAATTTTCCTAACTGCAGTATGCTTATTTAAATTGGAATAGGATGTAATGTTGAGGTCACAAATATTCAATAATAATAATAATAATAATAATAATAATAATAATAATAATAATAATAATAATAATAATAATAATAATAATAATAATAATAATAATAATAATATAGAGGACAAGTTCCGTATGAGAATAGATTGTATTAAAATCGGTAATATCTCCCGTAGCGTTAGGCAAAAATTACAAAATAGTCGGGATTGGAGAGAAGTGTCAGGATCATCAGGACATACCCTTTGCATACGTCCCTACAACTAACTAGCTACGTGATAAACGAAAAGTTTCCAGTCATATTTCATGTAGAAAGTAGGGTTACTGAACTCAAGAGCGCTACGAAAATTTCTTCTTAAGTAATGGTTATGCTGGCTAAGCTACAGAAGACATCGATGATGAAAATAAAAGAATTATTCGAATAAAGGCAGTGGGAAGAAGAGGAACCCGCAGAAAACCTACACAAACGGCATTTGTCCGGCACACTGTCCGCGTGACGAAAGCTAAGTAGAAGAGAGTGAACCATTATATTCACAACTCTTCAGTAATAATAATAATAATAATAATAATAATAATAATAATAATAATAATAATAATAATAATAATAATAATGGTATTAAAAGTTTTAATGTTGCCCTAAAATTTGGCAAACTTACTTAAAAGTAGGGATTTCGGCGAGGGTGGTCCGTACCTTCAAGACACACCTCTGCAATTACCCAAATTTTAAACAAAATCGTTCCACTAAAGTTTCATGTAGAAAGTATTCTACTGTACGTTTTAAGGAAAATAACTGTAATAAAAGTAACTGAATATTATTGAAAAGTAAGGCATAAGGCATATAAATTAATTTTTAGGATATGCAGACCATGCAGAGGTAATTATAAAAGTTTTGTTACAAAAATAAATACATAGACCATAATTCAGTGAGCTCTGAAATACAAAGTAATAAACAGCGTATAAGATTCAGTCTATAGAGCAATTCTTTCTCAAAGAGTGGGCATACACTATTTCAAAATTCGAGGTAAGATGAGAAATGTTTACAATACTTTTCGCCTCGTCTCGATTCTCATCTCCAAAGCGAGACGATAATTAGAGTTATCCTTGTTCCGTCTCGAATTTAAATGTTAATTTCCATCCCGATTTGATTTGTTTTATTTTAGAAATGAGATGAGAAATTCCTCTCCTCCTGGGACACATCAAACAAAACCGAAATAGTTTTGCTATATGTTACTTTTTTGCTTGTAATGGCATAACCTGAACGATAATACGTACTTAATTTTTAATCTTTACGAGATAATTATTATTTTTTTAGTTTATTATTATTATTATTAATACTATTATTATTATTATTAATACTATTATTTTTAGTTTATTATTAATACTATACTTTCTGAAGATTTCATAGTTCAAGTATTGAAACACGAGAATTCAGATATCTGAATATAATAAAACCTATGCCATCGCCGATCAATCGCCATCAGTCCTGAAGTAAAAAAAAAAAAACACCCTTGCCCGATGTGCATTCAATCCCTGGACCTCCAGATTACTTGTAGAATGCCTTGATCACTGATCCATCACCACTATGCCTTAATTGATTCGTATTTAGTCTGGTTACGTTAGGTTTATTTGCTCCTGTCTGCAAAGTTGTATGTTATATTCCTTTCGTCTTTTCTATTTCTTTTATGATAATCTTCGGCATAGTTTGTATTAATAACTTAAGTTGTTCTTAAACCTTTGGTTCACAAGTTTTGTTTCTCTCCACACGAAACTAGAGATGTGTCAGATTTAATTCTCATACTCTGAATTTGGTTCAAAGCAGTGGCCATTACCTGATCAATGACTTGTGTCCGCCAATGTAAATTGAAAAGAGATCTTTCCTTAGTTCAAAGTATAAATACAATGTATTGAATCTTGCTTTCATTCCATATAGACAACTGTCTAGAGTACCTGGGTCCGCTCAGAGCTATTTACTTCATATAACTAACTAACACTATGGCCTTTGCAATTCAGAGCTTTAATACCGCGTTCACAAAATCTCCCATTGACTTCTGTCTTTAGCCAAATGTATCCTGTTTCTACTTTGAATTTCTATTTCCGCGAGATCCATCTTGATATTGTCTTCTCATTTGTTCCTAGGTTTTCCTAATTTTAGTTCTTCGATTGGATTCCCAATTAAAACTTTGACTGGCTACATAACCTGCCCACATGAGCCTCCTAGACTTGATGACATTAATAATGTTTAATAAAATATATAAACTATGCAATTCCTCGTTTTGAAGTTTCATTCATTCTGTCTTGAGCCCGAGTATTCGTGTCATGATTTCATTCTAAAATACTTTCAGTTTGCTTTTTTCCTTCAGAATAAAGGACCACGTTTCGGAACCATATAACAGAACAGACATTAATTTCGTTTTATATATTATAAGCTTCACGAATCCGCGTCAGTATTCGGGACGACAAAAGGTTTAGAACTGAATAATAACACGAATTCTCTGGCTTCAGTCTCCATTTAATTTCTGCTTGAATATGATTTGGATATGTTAATATTGATTCTAGACATTTGAAAGTATCCTCTTTGTCAAAAGTGTTGTTTTATATTTTTCAGTATTACCATCCCAGCGAACGTCCATATATTAATTTTCTCGGTATTTACTTCCAAACACATGTCCCCGCAATGGTTTATTAAGAGCCTTGTTTTCTACTGTTCTTCTATAGGGATGGCCGGATCCGGATCTGGCCGGATCCGAAGATCCGGATCTGATTGGGTCCGGATCCTTTGGATCCGGATCTCGGATCTGGATCCGGATCTCGGATTTCGGATCTGGATCCGGATCTCGGATCTGGGTCCGGATCTCGGATTTCGGATCTGGATCCGGATCTCAGATCTGGGTCCGGATCTCGGATTTCGGATCTGGATCCGGATCTCGAATCTCGGATCTGGATTCGGATCTCGGATCTGGGTTCGAAATTCGGATCTGGATCCGAAATCCGGATCTCGGATTTTGATTCTTATCCAAACCCACATCCCATCCAAATTATGATAAACTTGAATATCTAAAATTCGCCGAAAGTAATTTCACGAAGTCCTGACAGTGAAGAAGAGAACAGAAAATTAAGACGAATATTGACAAGTCTATTTGTTTCCTTCATTCTATTCTAAAGATCAAATGTTTGGCTTACTTAAGAAAAAAAAATGATCCGGATGAGAGTTCGAATGTCGAATCTAGTTCCACTCGGTTGCAGGACCGAGATGAATATTTAAAATTCCTCAATGCATCTATTTCATTGACAGTTAAGAAAACATAAACAGTTAAGACAAGTATTGACTACTTTTTACGTATATTATCTTGCTCAGTCTGCTCAAAATATCAAATGTATACCCTACAATTAGATTTAATAATTATTTAGTAAATCACAATATGAGCACCGAGAATAAACTATGAATTTTGGTGCATCTTATCTAGATTTGAAATTTCGGATTCATACATAGAATCAGGCTGAAATATTAATATTTGAGATCTGGAAACCGAAACATATGCTAGTACCAAGATCGTAGCCGTTTGTACAGTGGCGTATTTACGATTTTGTTTCGGGGGGAGGCTTTGCTAACTTTCGGGGGAAGGCTTTGCCTGAAAATGTGAAAATTCTGCAAGATATTTCATATAGTTTACTATAGTAAATACAATTTCGGGGGGGGCTTAAGCCCGGAAACCTCTCCCATAAATACGCCATTGCGTTTGTACCTAGATAATGCGAGCGGAAGGCACTTGCACTAATTCCGCATGTAGTTTGAGGAACACGAGAAATTAAAAACAGATAAATATTTTTTTTCAGGAGTAAGTCGCGCTTTAACATGACTTTTCATGAGTGTTGTGTTCAAATATGAAAACTGTAATGACAACTTGTTTGAAATAAAAACCTTTTCATTTTTAACAATAAAGTTAGGTACTTTCACATTGGAGAAAAATTAGCAAGGCACATACCACTGATTAGGGTGCTGATTCTTATGGAAGCTTTCACTTGAACCGGAAGATTTCCTCATGTTGGTATCGGATTGCCACAATTCACCTTGCTGAAAGACGTGGTTTATCAGGAGGTCGGACAAGATTCTTTTGAACGTAGCCTGTAGACTGCTTCTAGTCTCAATTATTCCCATATAACAAGACTAGCCATATACATAGTTGGTTCGAAATAAGTTAAAATATCACTAATTGACCTTAAGGAGATAATCGTGATTTAAATATTCGTAAATCAGAAGACATGTGAAAGTTAAGTGGTAAAATAAATCCGATAATTCCGGAATAAAGAGATTTATATGCAACCTAATGATAGCAATAAAACTCTTTATGTAACATTTTCAAAGCTAAAATTAACAGTTATCTTCTTGAAGAGGGTTTACGGCAACATAGAATATTACAAATCCAATTATTATAAGTAGTACCTCTGACAGCCCTGCATTTCACATCACCATCGCCCTTCATCCTGACAAGTGGGCAATTCACTTACCCACAATGACTTTTCAGGCGTTCAAGTGACATCAATATCTCAGTTTGGGTTTGGGATCATGCTTCGGTGAACCTTGACTATCACCATCAGCAGCTATTAGTGAATCAGAACTTATTTCTGTATTAGATAATGTGGGTAACTATAGCTTTTCGTCTATAGAAGTCGGAGAGTGTATGGTATTATCGCAGGAAATATTTGATACATAAAACTTAGATTGTCAGTATTTAGGAGCAACTTTTAAAATAATCAGTTACTGTAAATGTGCTACAGATTAGCCGAGAAAACCCGACAGCCATAGTCGAGTGGTCTGCGGCATTAGGCTGTGGATCCTTTTACTGTAAATGTCTTGGATTCAAATCCCGCTTCAAATGAACGTAACCCCGATGGTAGGAACCAAAGGACTGTCGTGCCAAGAATTTAATTTGTTTTAATTATCATAAATGCATTCTTTGTTATTAAATTTTATCCAATATTTTCTTTTCAACCAGTTTGCGAAACTCAGAGCTAGCTACTTGTTTTCTTTTTAATTCATGTTCATAGTTAGCACAACTAATCACTAAGGAAAAACAATCATTTCAATAAAATTCGTCTCGCGTCTTTCGTAGCTCTAAGTTATTTTCAGCTTTTTTTAAAAAAAAAAAGCTGAATGGCGTTTTATCACTTTCCCCTCGCTTTCCCTATTTTTTTTTCTAATTTTACCTATGTTTCTTTGCACGGATATTGCGCCTATATGCACGTGCTTAATTTGTTCGTTTACAAAAGCGGGCCATTTTCCTGCCACTATAGAAAGTAGAGTGCCCTGTATCAGAGAAATATTAATTGACGTATGTAAGTGAATATATCTGTGATGAAATCATAATTTCTCAGTTTTTGCATCGCACATAGTTTCCTCATCCTCATTAATCTCTTCACCCCCGCTTCCTGAATTCCAGTTCTGGTATTCTTTCTTGAGCAAGGCCTATTTAATGGGAGACTAATGTCTCATGTAGGCTTATTAACTATATCATCAGCAATAAAGAAAGTAGGGTTTAATTTGCACTAATTTTAGAACATTACGTTAATTAAATAATAATAATAATACGGAGTGAGCTCAGGCTACTTGTTAGGATTCTTGCTTCGCAATTGGATTATACCGGGTTCGAATTCGGAGACCAGTATCCTGACTGAGGATTTTCCAGGATTGTTCCTCAGTTAAACTGGGCAAATGCTAGGTTAGTACCTTGATCTAAGGCTCTGGAGACCTTCCTTCCATTCCTTTCCCAATGTTTTCATCTGTTGATTATTACAGTGTAAAGTGGCCTCTGAGGATGTATCTGGTAGCTTATAGTAAATAAACAATAACGACTTAATATATCTCCACGAAACGTGTGGGTTAATTTAACTATAGCCTTACAGTCCCAATAGATAGCTAAAGTTTTAATATTAATTTCCTGACTTTTAAATACTATTTTCATATTGTTTCAGCTTTCAATTTTCTCATGTATGTTCCACCGAGAATTGAACCTGAGATCACATGAACAAATGATAATATGATAAATATTTTTGAACACTTTAATATACAAAACACAAAAAGCTTCAATGATACGATGCATGGATATGTTTTGGTTACGTCCTGCAATGTACGATTAAAGAAACCTGGAGGGTGAGGAAGAAATAACAGAAATCTCTTTTATATTTACTCCTTCAACAAACTCCTGACCTCAGAAGGGCAAGCCATAAGTTAGGTAATAAAGTCGTACAACGAACACTTTTATTAATACTAATAATACTACACAACCATATCGCTCTCCTGAAATTCTCGTGTGTATGTTTAAAGATCTACTGTTGTTCCACGCCAACCAGTCTATATTTTTTGTTGTACCTTCGAAGTGAAAGATTTGTTGATGGTTGGACTCTAGTGAGTCAGAAACTACTATTAATAAAGAGTTTGTTTTGTCCAGTATTCCTGCGATTAGAAGGGTCTTATCTAAAAGATATTTCATTTGTATATGAGAAAATAAGAAAGTTTATGTAAGAAAGTAAATATTGCAAGGTTAAAATAACATAAAGAACAAAGGTAGCACAAACGTGTTATGGAAACATTTAAAAGCACAGCATCCTACTATATTAGTGAATCCGAAAAAAGTTTTGACGAATTTTAGATATTCAATTTTATCATCACAATTTCAGATGTAGGTTTGGATACGAATCAATATCTGAGATTCGGATCCAGATCCGAGATCCGGACCCAGATCCGAGATCCGGACCCACATCCGAGACCCGAGTTTCGGATCCAGATCCGAGATCCGAGATCCGGACCCAGATCCGAGATCCGAATTTCGGATCCAGATCCGAGATCCGAATTTCGGATCCGGATCCGAGATCCGGATCTAGGTCCGGATCCGGCAAGATCCGGGTCCGGATCTCACTGGATCCGGGATATCCGGATCCGAAAATTTTTGGCCATCCCTATTCTCCTATTGAGTTCTAGCGTACGCATTCAGCTCCATAGCGTGGTTCCTTTTTTTCCTTTCTTCATAGTGTACTCCGGAACAAAGTTTGATAATAATGGCTACAACGTATTTCCTTGTTTCAGACCATCCTTGACGTGAAAGCTCGTGGACAAGGCTTTTCCTACTCGGACTTTACTTTGGGAATAATGTTTTGGTTTTCCGAGTTCTGTAGGAATGTTGTAAAATGTTTCCATTGTAATCCAGGTGCAAGTCTTTCTAAGATCTATAAGTAATTGATGTACTGGGACATTGTATTCATATTTCATTTCGAGTATTTATCGAATGGTAAATATCTGGTCGATAATTGATCCATTTCTGATCACTGATCGATTGATCACTGATAATCTCCAAAAATATCATTTGTGTATGGCGTCTATCTTGCTAATAGGATGTTTGAGAAAATTTTATAAGATATTGGAAGAAGAGAAATAGCACGATAATTATTATGATCAGTTTTATCGCCTTCTCCTGAATTGGAACAATGATAGATTATTCCCACACTTTTGTCAATTGTTTCTTCTTCCAGATAAGGAGAATGAGTTTATGTATCTCCATAATCAGATGTTGAATTTTTTTTCAGCTCAGCCAGAGTTTCGTATACATAAGGATATTTATGCTTCTTTAACTGCTTTATAGCGATTTCTACTCCTGTTCGGTTAGAACCTCGACTATACAGTTTTGCTGTGTGCATTTCTCCTTCAATATGAACATTAGTTTTTGGCTGAGTGTTAAGCAAATCGTTAAAGAAGTATTTCGATCTATTCAGGATGCTACCTGTATCAGTTATAATTATTCCTTAGGCTGTCGTTAATATATATGTACAAGGTAAATACTCTTTCTTAAATTCGTTAATGCTCTTATATATGTCCGGAATGCTTTTGCTTTTAATATTATCTTCTAGTTCTTTGATGTTTGCTTTCAAAAATTCGCGTTCCTTTGTTATAAAAGTTTTGGAAGTTTCCCATCTGATGTCAACGAAATTTTGTGTAGTTATATCGTTCGGATTTTGTAACCAGTTGCGTAACAAGACGGGGGGAAAACGGGGCATTGCCCACCCAAGTTCTGGTAGAAGTTATTGTGGGCGCCGAAGGCGCCTAATGATTACTTTGCCTTTTTTAAGCCGATTGAAGAATGAAAAGTTTATGTACAAAAGCAGTGTTTTGTATGCACTGCCAAATCTTCGACAAAATATAGAGTGCAGTGCATTGTATTATTATAACTAATGGACACTTTTTCTGTTCCTTTTGTGTTGATTGTCTAGGGCACTTTTGATACAAAATAAATAAATAAATAAATAAATAAATAAAAATTACCTATATGACATTCAAGCAGCGATATATACATTTTCTTAATCCATTGTCGCCCCTCATTATGTACGGGCGGCATATTGCTTCGATAGAATAAAAAAGAAATAATATTACAATGACGGAGCATTGTAAATATATTAATTATTCATTTTGTCGCCCCTGATTATATAGAGGCATCTTCGATAGAACAAAAAACGATATAATTTTGGGCCAAGGGCGCTGTAGATATATTAATTATTCATTTGGTCACCCCTGATTGTATAGGGGCGCCTTCGATAGAACAGAAAAGGATGTAATATTGCACCAAGGGCTGTAGATATATTATTTATTCATTATTCATTTTTTCGCTCCTGATTGTATAGGGTGCCTTCGATAGAACAAACGAGGATGTAATATTGCACCAAGGGCGCTGTAGATATATGAATTATTTATTTTCGCCCCTGATTGTATAGGGGCGAGTTCGACAGAACAAAAAAGGATGTAATATTGCACCAAGGGCGCTGTAGATATATTAATTGTTCATTATTCATTTTCTCGCTCCTGATTGTATAGGGGTGACCTTCGATAGAACAAACGAGGATGTAATATTGCACCAAGGGCGCTGTAGATATATTAATTTTTCATTATTCACTTTGTCGCTCCTGATTGTATAGGGGTGACCTTCGATAGAACAAACGAGGATGTAATATTGCACCAAGGGCGCTGTAGATATATTTATTATTCATTTTTTCGCCCCTGATTGTATAGGGGCGCCTTCGGTAAAACAAACAAGGATGTAATTTTGCATCAAGTTCGCAGTAAAGATAATTGTTCCTTATGTCGCCCCTAATTGTGTAAGGCGCCTTCGATAGAACAAAAAAGAATATAATATTGCACCAAGGACGCTGTAGATATATTCATTATTTCTTTTGTCGCCCCTGATTGCATACGGGGGCCTTCGATAGAACAAACAAGGATCTCCTCAGCTACCGCGTAGGAAACAGACACCGAAAAGACTAGAACACTCGCTGACATGCGCGAAAAATTACCAATTCAACACCGCAGAAGAGAAATTACGCGCAACCTATTGTGAATGTTTGGACAATATCATTTGCAAACTTGAGTCGATTCCATCAGCCTGAATTGAAGAAGTATCGTGCAATAGAGGATGTAATTCTAGAAGGTAACTTTTCTCAAGACTTTAGTGACATTTTAAAAGAATACCATGTCAATCCGGACCGACTACAACTACAGATGCAACAGTTACTCACCACTACTTCAATAAATCTGAGAGACCTGCTTGAGAACTTCAAGAAACTCTGTAAAGAAACAAGAGAGTTGTTTCCTGAAATGTTGAAAGTCCTTCGTCTCCTGCTTGTCATCCCGGCGACATCTGGAACTGCCGAGAGAAGTCTCCAAATGTTGCGGCGTCTCAAAAATTATCTGAGGTGCTCAATGACCTAGGCAAGACTGAACCATTTTGCAGTTCTTAATGCATACCCAGACAGGCTTGACTCACTGAACGTGAAGGGACTATGTAGAGTATTCACAAATACCTCGTACCGTGTGACTGGCTTCGGAAAAATGTGAATTCTGCTCTCTGAGGTGTGTAGTTTTTGTGTCGAAATGAGCTATAGGATCACAGTGGCGCGTTAGATTTTACATTGAACATTTAATCAATTGAAACTATATTATTCCGTTCTTGTTAAATATATTAAAAGTTGGATGTTACGTACGCAAGGGCTCAAAAAACGGTTTTTAAAAAAGTTTTTTTTTTCAGCGCTTTTATGCCTGTCAAGTTTTGAACTACTTTTTTTTTTTTTTTTTTGAATGTTTCAACTTAAATGAACAAATTACTTTCCATCTTTGTTCCCCTAGGGATGGTAACGGGACCGAGACTGAGACGGGCTTTTATATGCCGAGACGAGACCGAGACCGAGACAGGCCTCTATAAATCGGGACAAGACCCAGACGAGACTTACGTCAGTTTCGAAACTCTCGGTCTCGTCTCTCGGTCTCGGTCTCGGTCTCGATAAAAATAAAATTGCCTTCACTCAAAATTTCTTTCGTCGCAGTGTTAGACAATATGGGAACGGTTGACTGATGTACAGTCCTGTATTTACGGGGTGCCTATTAGGCTCAAGCCTCTCCCGAAATAATTTTTTGATCATTTTTTCGCACCGCACATACAGCAGGAATGTTTCTTAACCATTCCTCAAACCTCTCCCGAAACAAAATTCACTGTTGATGTAGCCTTCTCTCTCTCTCTCTCTCTATCTATCTATCTATCTATCTATCTATCTATATATATATATATATATATATATATATATATATATATCGGGTGTTGCAAAATAAGTGTTACAACTCTTGGGAGGTGACTCCTGACACTGAGACAAGAGATAAAGTTCTCTTGATCTTTCGGCTATCGGACATAGTTTCAGATCTACAGGGAGCCGAAAGCGTGGGAAAATGACTTTCGGACGCCAATAGTTCGGAAACTATCCAACATAAAGAGGGCGGGTAAAAAATTCACTGAAGAAGTCAGATCTGCTCTATTGAATTTTGCATGTTTCACAATTCTACCATGCACGCGCAAGGGATTCCCAAAAGGAATGTAGGGAGTCCCGCATAATATGCCAAGTGAAACTTGGTATAAATTGAGATGAATTGATAGGCTTTCTACCAGGTAACAATAATTCGTTAGTATTAAGTCGATATCTGGAACAAATACAAAATGGCGGACACCTTCATGCCCGTTGTGTGTGGTTGCATAATCGCCAAAAATGCCCAGAAATGTACTCGTACTCAGTAAACGTGAGTTCAAATCGTCGGAAATGTAAGGATTAAGGTCAAGAACATGAAAGCCATTGCCAATTCATCAATAATATTCCCTCAAACCGATGCAATATACTGTACACGGTTGCATACCAATAAGGATGCAACAACTGAGGCCAAATTAAAATTGTACAATTGGACTCACTAAGAAACTGGGTAAACTAAATGAATGTCACTAGTGGGATCGCATGATCAATATTGAAATGTGGCAAATGTGTGTGTTGATATCAACATGTAGCTAATGAACAAATGTCAACATGTCGCACTACTGCTGGGACACCGTCTCACGTGCGAAAACTAGGAAAATAACATTATACATTCTGCTATTACATCTGGTGCACCTTTTGGTAGAACGTAACTGGAACACGATTGTATCAATGTCCCTCTTTGTTCCGGACATTGTTCCACAGTCGACACATATGAAAAGAAATCTCTTAATGCTTGGTTCAAATTCTGATAGAGCGTGAAAATAACAAACTTGCATCATGTCCCACGTCTTCTGGGACATATGACGTACTCGAAATATAGGAAAATACCTCCAGAAATTTGTATCTTACACACGTGCACATACCAAGACAAAGACGAAAATGAACCGATTTGGCACATTTAACACTACAGCTGGAACGCCATACATATGGAAAATAAAACGACATGAGAAATAGGAAGAAACGTCTTAAAGCTCTGATTGTTTACAACTGTGCGGTAGGAGTAACAAAATGAAACACGCAAGCATGTCGGGAGGCTGTAGAAGAGCGCTTGCCAAATAAAGTGGGTACTCCTAAAAGAAATGAATATAGAGAAAGTGAGGCCTCTTTGAACCTCAGGGCTAGAGCGCTCGCTTTTGCTCGCGTGGTCGCAGTTTCCAATCCTACTGGCAGCCCACGGCCTCTGATTCAAGACCCGAGTAGTTATTTTCCTATTTTTCGCACGTGGAACGGTGTCCCAGCAGTAGTGGGACATGTTGACATTTGTCCATTAGCTACATGTTGATATCAACACACACATTTGCCACATTTCAATATCGATCATGCGATCCCACTAGTGACATTCATTTAGTTTACCCAGTTTCTTAGTGAGTCCAATTGCACAATTTTAACTTGGCTTCAGTTGTTGCATCCTTATTGGTATACAACCGTGCACATCATATTGCACTACTACTAGGAATATTATTGGTGAATTGGCAATGGCTTTCATGTTCTTGACCTTAATCCTTACATTTCCGATGATTTGAACTCACGTTTACTGAGTATGAGTGCATTTCTGGGCATTTTTCGTTAAGTGTTTCCACACATGTGAATCACCCTGCTTCATCTGTTATGGTCTACCGACACTCCAGATGTCTTTCTAGAGCATTTGAGTACAAATTCGCTACACTTAATACTCAGAACGTCACTGTTGGCCGGAATCCGTACCTGGCGATTATGCAACCACACACAACGGGCATGAAGGTGTCCGCCATTTTGTATTTGTTCCAGATATCGACTTAATACTAACGAATTATTGTTACCTGGTAGAAAGCCTATCAATTCATCTCAATTTATACCAAGTTTCACTTGGCAGATTATCCGGGACTCCCTACGTTCCTTTTGGGAATCCCTTGCGCGTGCATGGTAGAATTGTGAAACATGCAAAATTCAATAGAGCAGATCTGACTTCTTCAGTGAATTTTTTACCCGCCCTCTTTATGTTGGATAGTTTCCGAACTATTGGCGTCCGAAAGTCATTTTCCCACGCTTTCGGCACCTTGTAGATCTGAAACTATGTCCGATAGCCGAAAGTTCAAGAGAACTTTTTTCTTGTCTCAGTGTCAGGAGTCACCTCCCAAGAGTTGTAACACTTATTTTGCAACACCCGATATATATATATATATATATATATATATATATATATATATATATATATAGATATAGATAGATAGATAGATAGATAGATAGATAGATAGATAGATAATATAAATAAAATAGAGTTTGTGTGTTTGTCTGTCCGTCTGTCTACGTGAGGTCTGTGGACCAGACGAGTGGACCGAGAATTGTGAAGTTTTGGTCACGGATATCTTGATCCAGGCAACAGACCTAGACAAATGTTTTTTTTATTCAAACCAGAGAGTCTCAGGGGGGTTTACTACCAAATTCACCCCATTCAGCTTGTGGCGGGGATTACCAAGACTTGTAAAGATATTAAAAACTGACCGATATTTGTGTCAAATCCATAGTTTTTTTCGGTCGCTGAGATAACGGTGACACTTCCATTAGCAATGACATTCAAATTCAGCAACCATTGTATGCGACCCGGGGGACCCAAACAGCACAATTAAATAGCAGGCATATGCCTATCATGTTTCCTCAGAAACATGGGAATGTGTCCAGAATGTGCCTTATGTACCTCTGAGAGAGAAATCACATGGATGGCAAGTGATAGTCACAGTCCATATCCGTCCCTAGGCACATGCCTGACATGTACCTGGGGAAGTGCCTATGTTCTAGGTATGTTCCTCATGCCGTAAGCGTCAATGAACCACATAATTACTCCCCCAAAGTATGATAAATCGCCTATATGCGTAATGGGTTTACCATTAAGGAGAGTCTAAAAAACGCTTTAAACAAGTAAAAAAATGTACCCCAGAGTGAGCGCGAACCACCAACCTTCGGATTACTAGCCGCGTGCTCTTCCGACTTGGACAGGAAGGGATATATACAACGTCGCTTGTAGGGGGATAAATTGTTGAGGTCTTTTGAATTTGGCTAATGACAGTGCTCCTTTAACCGCGTATATTCAACGATAACCGTTTTAGGTCAGATAAAATCTGCTCACCATGTAATTTTATAACAAAATTACGAGTGTCTATTTACTTTATTTGATGGTTCTTCCATATCCACTTTCAAATAATCTGCAACAGTTGCTGCAAGTTGATGCGTTTGTTGGTTCTAGTACACAATCGCTTAGAAAAAGAAGTAACAAATGCATCAAATGTGGGAGATGAATTTTGAACACCTAAATGTAGCATGCCTAGCACATCTTATGCTGTTAGGATATCTGAAACAGTATGCACCTAAAGGACGTACCTAGAAAATGACAGATATATGTCCCAAGCGACGACATAGAAACAAATGACTGTTAGAGTACGAAACTGAGCCAGGTATATAAATGCTATATTTGTGGTACCTAGTTGCAAATATCAATTAGGTGTAACAAGTACCTAAAACTGTAAGTAGCTGAAGTACGTACTTAGCACATAAGTAGCACATGAATATCATATGTGCCAAGTGTCGGGTACCTAAAAAGTAGCTGGGATACCTAAATGGCAGATGCCTAGCAACTCTTGTGCTGTTAGGGGCACTTGCGGGGTGGTTACCGATACATGTAAAATTACTATTGACTGATATTAGTGTCGAATTCAGTTTTCGCGGTCGCTGAAGTTAATGGTGAAACTCGTATCGCATTAACTTTCAAATTCATCCCATTCGGCTTCGGACCAGGGGTCACCCGGGGGAATACCGTGAAATGTAAAAATAATCCAAAATGACCGATAGAAATATTAGTGTCAAATTCGTAGTTTTAGCGGTTGCTAAAATGAATGGTGATACTCCTACAGGCGTTAGCTTTCAAATACAGCCCCCGTCGGCTGAGAACCAGGGGTCTCAGGGGGTATTTACCAGGATATGTAACAGTAGTAGAAAATGGCTGATATCTTATTCTTCCGTTGTTCTGTTTGTTTACAAAGATATTTTATCTGACCCGTGCAAAGAATGGGTACATCAGCTATGTATAATTTTATACCATGTCGTGTAAAATATTGGAGGGGAAATTCTTCTAGATATTCTGCAATATAACTAGATAAACAAGCAATATTGCCAACGCTACATAAATTTGTATTGTATTTTCTCAAACTGCACTACGTAAGGTATTTCATATTCCTAATTTCGATCTTAAGTAAAACCACAGTACTGCATACATTATTCAGTGTAACAAAGAACAATATAGTATCACTGTCATCAACATTTTGAAGATCTCTAATAACTCAAATGGCAAGTACGGTGCAATGCGCATCAATTGTATCTTAGCGTCAAATACTATGATTATGGTATAATGTATTTCGAATAAATGAAGGAACAAAGTTCCAAAAAATGAAAAATTAACTTTTTCTAAAGACTTTACCTCGAAAACGTGCTGATATATCACGTCTCATCATGTAGATGCTTCCAAAAGACTTAAATGATCATAATGCCATTTACAATTGTTATTTCAAACCGTTTCAGAGATACCAAATAAATGAGTAGTGATTGTTATATTGCTTTAAAATCGCGTGTTTGTAATACATTTTTATAATGATTGTTTCTTTACTTTGCTTCTATAACATTACAGCAATAGTTTTGGTGGTTTTAATTATAACAAGTCGCAGTTACATTATTTTAAGCAGTGTTGACAATTTCAATTTCTAAATATAGTCCAAATAACGTAGCTAAACTGCAAAATATTTTAAAATTACTCGTAATTTGTTTTACGGTGCAAGAATGTTTTCAAAAGACGACGTTCTTCATATGGGCTACTTATAATGTTAATGTCAAAGTTTTTGCTCTATCAATACATGTAAATGCAAATTGTAACTGAAATTAAACGTAGCATGAAAATTCTCAGTATCGCTAGTTGTTTCCCGCATGTCTTAGGCCTGGTATACACTTTAGATTAAAACCGTGCTTAATTAAAAGTTCTAATTACACCCTAATTACATTTCACTTGTTTTAGTTTGACCATCGACCGCTTCAAACTCGATGCATATCACTTAGCTACACTGAAAAAAGCCAAGTCCAGATATAAGGAGAAAACGAGGATAAAATTCTTTCTGTTGGAACACCATTACAAGACGGTGGTGTCAATCGTAATATTGGGCGCAACACCCTTAATTCATGTGGCGACGTACGTTAGTAAGTGAGATAACCAATTACTCCTGAAGACAGAAATCAACGCTCTCACTTACTGACATACATCGCCATAGGAAATAAGGGTGTTTCACTCAGTATTACGATTGACACCACTGTCTTGTCATGGTGTTCCAAACAGAAAGCATATTATCCTCGTTTCCCCCTGAAATCTGGACTTTGCTTTTTTCAGTGTAGATGCAATTATTCAAAGACTTACAGTTAGTAATACACATTTGGTTGATTTTTGGGTTGGTTTGTTTTAGTTTAACGTCCCACGCTTATGCTAGGGCGGCTAAAGGAGCAGGGTTGAAAACAAAATTTTTAAAACAAGTGTTTAAAACATGTTTAAAACGAGGGCTGTTGTTTTATTAAGTTTGTTTTAAACGTTTTAAACAAATTGTTTTAAACGTGTTGTTTTTCGATGCTGGTTGGACACGTTTAAAACAACTAAAATATCAGATTGAAGAAGCTAATTTAATTTTCTAACAAACAACCCATCCTTCGCAGGATTTATGCATGGAGTAAATTACAAGCAGAGTTATATTCTTATTATAACAGCAATTACTGAACACAATTCTGCACATCAGTGTGCGTATAACTAAACCAACGGAAATTCAAGTAAAGTATTTGAACATTTCTTAATTTCCAAGAACAACGGAGGTTAAACACACTATACACTATTCTGAAATCCAAATTCACAAATTCAAAACTTGGGTATTTTTTGATCACTATCATTTCCATAATAATGACAGTTCTCACGTCATAAGCTAGAAGAAATGCTCTGACAAATACAGTACAACTCATAGAAAAGAGCAGTGACTAGCCTACAAGGAGCAAATGACATTTTAACTACACAGGTTTCAAGATACATCTCTATCTGCAACATGGGTAGCTAATAATGATTAGTGTCTACGGCATAACAACACAATTAACTCTAGACACCCGTCAGGGATTTTAACAAAATGGTAGACACCTTCAGGGCTCTGGTGACCCCCTTAATTATCACAGAGTCATAAGTTATACACCATTGGAAGACCACAAATTCCAACTAGGTAACATTCGTGAAATTCCCGCCGTATTCGTAGAAAAAGAACAGGCAATCATTAAAAATATGAAAATATTGAATTTGCGGGGCCCTGGCAACCGTTGTAGTCACTCTACACTGACAAAATTATGCTAATGTGTAGGCCACATACTTGTGACAATAATATAAGAAATGGTAGCCATTGCTTAATGAATTCGTTTTATGTAGGAAATAGTTTTATTTAAATATGCGCAGACAAACATTTATTGAATTAGACATTCTCTCCCCTCCCCCACTATAGTACCATGTCCATATGCAAATCATTTTTGCTGCACACATCATGTATACGAACAAGAATTATGCTTCTAGACCACTTCAGTGAAATATACACCGTATCTTGTGTTATATGGGACCGTCCCGAAAATAAATGTAAATTAACCAAATTTGACCCCTCTTCCTCTATAAACAACAAGTACACATACAGGTTATTATCATGTAGGGGACTAATTCGTTGCTTCACGTACCAATTTTTATGGGTGTACCACAAAGGGGGAGGAATACCCGCCAAAACCTGATGAAAAAAACTTTATCCTCCCTATCTCGGCCGTACATACGTACCCTCTATACACATAAAATGCAACTGACGGAAAGCTTTATCCCTCAAACATACTTTGGTACCAAATCATCTTTCAAGCTTAATTAAGGACTGAGCTATTGATGTTTGTTGTAAAAATAAATGTAATTTACGTCAAAAAACTTAAACCTCAAAAATTGACTAACTTTGCCCCCTCCCTGCTCCCCCATATAAGCAAGAAGTACAAATACACGATATTACCATGTAGTAACCTACTTCATTACTTCAAGTAACAATTTTTATAAATCTATCCCCCAAGAGGGGGAATGCCCCCCCAAAAAGTGTTGAAAAACAAAACAAAACAAAAAAACACGATATTTACCCTCCTACCACATACATAACATGCACACCAGCAAACCTGCATTTTTCAGGAATAAATTGGTACCAAAACCATCTTCCAGCCTTAATTTGAGGTTTAAGACTGAGCCATTGAGGTTTAAAGCCCTGACACAGCAGTTGCGTCAACGGGAGTTTAAAGATTAAGAATGCAGACGACCAGTAGAACGTAACACAAAGAAACTAAACTACATATTCCGTGAACGGAGATCGGGAAAACCCCGATTTCTTTCTCCGGAATTGAACATTTGGGCGGATCAAGATTAGGGAAGTTCCCAAAATTTGATCTAGCGGTTGAATATAGATGGCAAGCAGTACCTAAGACTATAAAAATGTAATATATATGCCTGTTTTTTCTTGTTTAAAACAAAGTACTTTGTTTTAAACGTTAAAAACGTTTTAAACAGAAAAACATGTTTTAAATATAAAAACGTTTTTTTAAACATGTTTTTTCAACCCTGTAAAGGAGACGTGGACTGCGCCCAGATCCGGAAATCGAACTTGGGACCACGCGAATTGTAGTCAAGCGTGTTGCTTACGGTTCTGCTTTAGTCAAGCGTGCTGTAGTCTGCTTACGTCTCTGCGTGACATCATTGAAATTATATGGTTAATCAGAGCAAAAAATAAATAAAATAAAATAAAAATAAATAAATATACTTCACATAAACTACTGCGAAGAGTAGTACGAAGAGTAAAACAAGATATTTCAAAAAGAAAACAAATTATTGTTTTGTCCTACTTAAATGAGTAACAATAACTCTGTGGGCCCCCAAAGCTGATTTCGTCACCACCGAGGGGTGACATTTTTTCTAGCGTACAGAGATAGATCTGCAGTATCCATGACAATTTATTTAAATTACAGCACTAAATTCTTCAATTTCTTAGGTTCTTCAATTCCTTTCTTCAGTTCTCAGAGTAGAAATTTTGTAAGCCTGACTGGCTTTTCAACGCCCTTATGGGTGAGGACCCTGGGACAAAGTCCCAGTTACTCCTGCCTAGTTACGGCTCTGGATATATGCTTATGTAATAAATTATGACCTTATGAACTTGTATAAGAAACAGAATGTACTTAAATTGAGACGCGAACAATGCGAAATATCGGATTTTGAATCTAACTTGTTTGGTGATCCAACCCAAGACCACACATAGAAAAGGTGAGTGCCTTAGTTCCCACCACAAGGTTCAGAAAGTTCGTGTTATAAAGTGTCAATTACACACTGAGATACATTTAGTAATAAAATATATTGTAGTAATAATTTACCCTATTTGTTAAGATAATAAACGTTATATTGTGTTTTTAAAATGAATGTCGAAGCAGAATGTATTGGATCATAAATGAGAAATTGTAAAATTTCAATTTCGGTCCGATTTAATACATTCGTGCTGCTATGTGTTGCTTTATCCGTAAGGAAGTATTGATCAATTCTGATTCAAAGGAAGGAAATAAACTACTGTATAGTACTGGAGTTAATTTAATAGAGTTTAATTGTAGAGGCAGTACTGAGACTATATGAGACAAAGTGTAATGCTAAAAAGTGAAATGTGTGTTAGTATTATACTATTAGGGTTTAATCCCAAATATGATATACCCACTGATGACTCCACCTGGAACACACGCATGGAAAGCATTAGCGCTAGCAAATTAGCTATGAAGAGGTACACCATACCATAATTGTCAAGAATGAAGGCAAAAAATAAGAAGCTGAAACGACAGACTATACGATAATAATACTTTCACAATTTTAATTTCACACTATTTATTTCGAGACTTTCGAGACGAGACCGAGATTTGGTCCTCGAGACCGAGACCGAGATCGAGACAAGCATCTGTTGAACGAGACGAGAATGAGACCGAGACGGAGATTTTCTACTCGAGACGAGACCGAGGCTGAGACCGCTATTTATCAACCGAGACGAGACCGATATTGTACGAAGTTTCGTCTCGTCTCGTCTCGATACCATCCCTACCCATTATAAGAAGAAAATAGACTTAATTACTGCATTCTGAAGAAAAATAAATATGAGAAGTTCAACAATCAAGAATAATCGATCACTCATAAGAAAAAGAAGGGCAAATATACTACCCTTTGGGAACTTTTGGTACAGATCTAAACCATGGCGTCGACCTTCGGAATTTGCTTTATAGATCTCTAGTAAAGCTTTTCACACCCTGTTTTTTGCATTCATTCAAGCGAGGAAGCATCGAAGAATGTTTTCATGGGCATTTTGCAGTCACGCTTGCGATGCCTGGGGGCAGTAACATCACAAACACGTGTGAAAGAAAAAAGAAAGCTTAAATTTTAGAACCTTTTCTTTTTCTTTAACAAAATCCAACCCATCGCTATTAATCCTAGGATCATAGTTCATACCTAGTTGTGTTCAGAATAAAGACATGTTTCTAACTATACCACTCAAATTCCCCTATTATCTACCAGAAGCGGGAATATCAGAAAAAGAAAAAGGGGATTTCTCAGATCGTTTTATTCTTTCGGGAATTCCTCCCCTCAGAGTCATATGGGTGGTACCGTTTAAAACCTACCATCATTCCAATTAAAATAAGGTACAAACCATGATCTAGAGTAAATGGTGATTTTTGAAAAAAAAAAGTCTGAATTTTCCGCCTATTACACATTTTTAGTCAATGTGTTTAGTAAAGTAGCTACAGGTCATCCCTATTTGTCATAGGATCATGGTGTGTACCTTACGTTGTTGGTAATGATGGAACATTTCCAACAGTACCACTACCATTGCGCTGTCATGTACCTGAGGAGATAAATTTCCGAGAAAGTTAATTTTTGATAATTTGAATTACCCGCTTTTCTTTATACATTTTGAGCGGGAATTTCTCCCCTCAGGTACATGATAGGAACATGCAAGTGATACGATTTAAAACGCTGGTTCACTACAAACAAAAAGGTACAAACCATAATCCTAGAATAAATAGTCTTGGTGCTAGAGTTGATTTATTAAATTTCCCTTTCCATTTTTGGGTAAGAGGTACTAATGTATTGTTATTCAATTAGCTCTAGCGTCAAGAGTGTTCATTGTAGGATCATGGTTTGTGCCTCATTTTGTTTGTAATGAAGTAATGTTTCGAACTGTAGCACTGCCGTGACGCTAGCATGTATCTGGGGGAAGAAATTCTCAAAAAGCTTATTTTTTCCCGACAAAAATCTCTTTTTCCCAATTTGAGTGTAATTTTTTCACTTCTGGTACATAATGGGGAAATTTGAATAGTACAGTTGGAAACATTACTTCATTACAAATACAAAGAGTTACGAACTATGATCCTACGATAAAGAGTCTTGACACTAGAGTTTGTTGAATAACAATAGTAGATATTAAGAAATAGTAAATGAATTTTAGCACCAAGACTATTTACTCCAGTATCATGGTTCATACCTCGTTTTGTTTGGTACAATTAGGGGAAATTTACAAATTAGGAAAACGCTGTTTCATTCCGAACAAAACGGGGAATGAACCATGATTCTACGATAAATAGTCTCGACGCAATAGCTGCTTGACTGAAAGTCTAAAATTTACCTAAAAAAGTGGAAATCTCAAAAGGATTAATATATAGTTTTCTAGTTCGAACGAATTGTTTGTACAGCGGTGGACACTTCTAAATGGTACACCTTAGCCGTAAATCTCCATATGGCTGTACCATTTAGAAGTGTCCACCGCTGTACAGTTCTTAGAATAATGTTTAACGACCAAAAAAGTTTTAGTGAAAAGTTAGTGGTGGGTGTTTTGAATAGTGGTTTAAGGTCTCGAAAAAAAACTGATTTTTTTCTTTTTTTACAAAAAAAACTTTTCCATGCTGTTTTGGCTTGGAATTTTATTTCTTTTAATATTTCATATTTAGTGAAGAAACAAGAGTATGTTCCAGCTTTGTTTCCCCATCATAACTTTAAAAACATGACTGCATTCTGAAGAAAAATAAAAGGTAAGAGCAACCATAGTAAGCTTTGTTGCTCCAGTTCCTTAAACTAAATCATATTATGCTGCTGCTATTAGTGAAACAAAGGAATATGAAAAAAATTATGAAGCCTTTTCGCCTCTAATATTAGGTATTGAAGGGTATCTGACACAATAGTGTTTCTAGAACGGTGGTGATACTTTTTTCTTGTCTGCTAGTTTGACTTTAAGTAACCCAATCAGCACATTTCAAGATGTATAAATTCAATAACTTGATATCATGGTTAGGCAACCAACGTGGGACTTATGAGATGCTAGTTGTATCAAAAGAGCGAAAATTTCTTTTTTCTTTCCAAAAGCCTTTTTTTTAATGAAAATAAAGCACGTCTCAAAAATCCGGCTATTTTGCATCTCTAGTCCGGTATATCAATACAAAGTGCAGTTCAGTGGTTGTGCTATGTCTTCACCCTATGAGCTCTGGAGAGTGAGAATGTAGCTTTAGTGCCGAACGTATACGGAACAATCATGTCGTACTATTTAGTGATTAATTAATAGTAAACTGTACTTCATACGTATCCCGACGCAAATCAAACCAGGTCTACTAGTTTTACTAATGCACGACTCTTGTGTTGAATGAATACTTTGGGTGGGTGAAAAAGTTGTCTTTACTTCAAGTAAGTCTAATATTTTAATTTTTCAAATGTATAATGGTTTTCATAAATTACAATAATCCCCCCTACACACACACACAAAAAAAAACATAACAGTAAAACTGTAAAGATTAGTGGAAATTACGCGCTGTGATGAGGGCGCTGTTGAGAGAGGGGCGCAACAAAAAAATTGCCCTCTCTTATATTTGAAATGTTGTTACGCGGCTGTTTGTAACCACCGCAATTTTACCTATTGTTCTAGTTTAGTGCATTCCTGGTCGAAAAATGGTTTGTGCTTATGTTCTTCCACCTGCCCCATTTTTCTTTTGCTTAATTTTTAATGCTGTCCCAAATATCAACCCAAGTGTCCTTAATACTAGTGCACTCCGAACTTTCTAAACCAAGAACTTATTCGACATCTGCATTTGGCATTCTCCTCTCACCTGGTTCCACTTTAACTTCTTAAAATTAAATTTCTCTGTTTTTAAATGTTGAATATTTCCTTTATTGAACGAATTTTTCTCATTATCGCTGCTACCAGGTAATGAACAATGTCACGTCTGCTCGTCTGAACGACCAAACATTAATTATTCTACACTATCCTTTTCTATCTATTGAAACATAATCCATTTGTTTATGTGTCTTTCGATCTGATGAAGTCCAGGTATATTCATGAACATAGCAATGTGGGAATTTTGTACTCTTAACAGTAAGGTTTTCGGATGTAAAGTTGGCAAATCTATCGCCGCTGTCGTTGCTTTCAGTATGCAGAAGTAGTCCAAAAATTGTGAAAATGGTAGCTCAACCATTTCCGAAAATTATGGAAATTTGAGTGTGACGAACCATGTGTATGAGAAAGTCAATAACATCATTCACATTTTTGTATCTGCAAGTATTCCTAAATGGCGGTCATCTTTGTTGTCGGTGGAGTAATTATTTTTGCATTTCCAAGAGTTTACGAAAATTACAGTTGTTCAGGGCGTACGAATCAGACGGACAGCAAACAAATGCTTTTAGGACGAATGTTTATAGGAGACACTAAGATACATGGAGAATATAAACTTTTCGTCTAAATAGATATGGAGGATTGGAAACCAATACATGAAATCATCACAAAAACTACAGAAAATTACACTTTTGAAGGGGCTGTATTTTGGAATGGCATAAAATGGGGGGTTTATAAGTTTTGTGCTTAATACTATTGCATTTAAAGAGTCTACAGACATATCTACAGCTATGATACTACTCGCACCGTAGATTTATTGGGGTTCGAAAGTTGAAGTTTGTGATTTAGATGCTATTTTGGGGCGTAATATCTCAGGAGTAAAGTGCTAAAAATTGCTGCTTATGGCACAAAATAACTCTCTATGTGAATAAACTATTGCAAAAATACCATGACTGATATTACATGGATAAAGAAGTGAGGACATTCTAAACTGCGAAGAAAGTACGTGCGTGACGATGGTTGTAGCCCGGGAAAATTAAATGTTTGGATTATGTTTCATACTAGATCTCAAAAACTATGCATGGTGCAGCAATTACGAACGCTTTTGTTTGTGTTCAGTTGTGCAAAAGCTTGCGAGTGGTGTTTGTTCCATGTTTCTAGCTCCATAATCATTGCCGCGTCTATATGATAAGGGTGTTGGCTCCCCCTTGCACCTACTACAGACATCGTCGAACTGGACCACGGTATTAAGGCACTTAATGTATCAACAAACTGACATTGGAATCCAATTCCAGTTACGGAAGTTAATATGTTCAAAAGGTTGCGTTACATCTATCCTAACTATAAAACTACATGAACTGACGTAAAATAAAGGAGTACTTAAGGTTGACGTGGAAAGTTGAAATTTAGCATGATTGCAGCTTTCAAGTACTAACCCATGGCAAAATTACCAAAAGTTAATATTTTTGGAGATGAAGAAATGCTCTACGTTACTTTAACGAGCCCCTTTTTGGACTTAAAATCTAATATTTTAGGTACTTAGAATTGGGATAAAAACTTTAAATTAGATATGCTTGTACGTTTCCGTTAGCGTTACTTAAGTTAATCGGGTGCACCTCGTTTGCGCACAGTTTTCTCCCAAAGATCTACGATAACCTGTAGTTGATTGACAGCTGATCGAAAAGTATAAAATCGTGGTTTTGCGCACAGTTTTTAAATGCGACGTTGCCAAATCTCAATATAATCATGCTTAAGCAAATCATGCAGTTGCGCACAGTTTCAATACTTTAGAGAATAAGGGTAAATATGAAAGAAACGAAAGAAATATTCAATTCTGCTGTTCAATGTTTATTATATTCAATTCTGCTGTATGGTACATTTTTTACAACTTTGGTCCTTGAAATTTGTGTCCTACAAGTTTAAGATATTTCATTCTCGAAACTTCGCTGTGTGTGGAGTTTGAAAGTACCTGTATAATTTCATGATTTGTTCCATCCTTTGAATTTATTCTTTCCTTTGTGGTTTTGAATCACCTTTCCATACCGAAGCGATCTTCAAACGTGTTTCGTGCTGTATTTCAAGTAACACTGATTCTACCTTATGGGCATCAGGTGCATTAGAATAGAACTGGCTGTTGTAGTGACGGTGGAAAGATTCTGGTCCATTTGTTGTCCTAGGTGCTGGAGATGGGTCACAAGCCCACATTACTGGAGGGTACCTGAAAAAAAAAGGTAATCATGAATACCATATCCTATCACCGTTTAATTTTTTATTTTGAAATAATATTTTGATTTCCAGAACTGCTATAAAGTAGAAACTAATTTTCAGACCTCATTTCATATAATACTTTACTATTTCTGTGCGCTATTTCTATATTCATGGCTTTAATTTCTCAAACGAGAATGCTTCTAGCCTATGTACTAGACAGTTTTTAATTACTTTGGCTGGAGACCCTCTACCTCTTTAATTTTGATATTTATCATTCTTTAATAGTTAAAACTAAGTTAAATGTTTTTTCCCAGATCGGGACGGGTGTAAGCCACAGGGTTGTTATTGCCCCCCAAAATTCATTATATCTTTTACATTTATCAAACCAGAATATTACCTGCAATTATCTTCGATGTAGTTGTTCAGCACATAATCTGAAAATCTAAATCCTTTGGTGTCAGGTGCCACCGAAATCATTAGCAAAGACATCTGGTACTTGCTCTGGAGATAAATACGGGAGTCCAAAAAATGTTTTAGCCAAGAACCTAAAAAGCATAGAAATTAAATTGAGTTCAACATTGTTGACTTTTATATGGATAGTTCACAACTTAAATTTCCTAGAGTAGTAGCCACAAATTTATATTTAGAAGACATAATCTAATGTCATGATAGTAGAGTTATTTCAAAAGTCCACAGCTTAAAGAAGTAACTATAAAACCGAAAAGAAAAGTAACTAAGGCACAAATCATAATGGTACATACCTAACTGTGACTTTGAATCTAAATAGGCACTACGGAGATCGCTATCACTTTGTATCTTTCGCTACCATGCTTGACCTAGGTGGAACCTGCAGCAACGAATATCACAGCCACGTTTACAGTTTTCTCTCAACAAATGCCTGTTAACATTTTCAATACTCCCTTGATGATTATGCTCCACTCCCTTCTGTAATACCCTGCTTTCAGTACCATCAACTTCAATTGTAGCCAAGCATGTTTTCAACGTACATCTGCAAAATTAATGGTTTGGTGTAAGTAATCAATCATTAGTAGATGGAGCAATAGTGAGCAGATGCCTCACCAAAAGGTCTATAGATTAACTCTGCTACTTTTGTATTAAAATGTATTCAAAACCGAGAGTATTAAGTTAGTTTACATCATTACCTTACTTTAGCCAGTGGAGAGGCACAGTAAGCTACGTTTAAACTCAAGGATTATAAACGTCAACATAGTCTGTAGAAATTAAAATTGTTCAGAAAGCAATTTGAGAAGAACAAAAGTTTCTGCTCTCTCTCACCAATTTAGTAAGTCTATTTTAACTTACCTCCATATTGATCCTTCTCTTCCTTCACGGAAAGGACGATATTTATAACCTCCCATTATTATGCATGGTGCGCCTTTCTACTTAGTTGATATCTCGAAGTCCATACTGTCGTCTCAGTTTCAACAGATTACAATTATTCTCAGTATCCTCCAGTATATATATTCATATCTGGTAGTTAACAAGTTCCAGAGACACAGCAAGTGGTTCCTGATTGGTTACCGCCAGCCAATCCCGTGACAGCTACCCAAAGAGAACTACAAGAACGAACTTTTAATTAACTGCTGCCAAGTGAAAGTCGTTAATTAAAAGTTCATTTTTGTAGTTCTCTTTTGGAAGCTGTCACGGGATTGGCTGCCGCCAGCTGGCGGTAACCAATCAGGAACCACTTGCTGTCTCGCTATGTATTCTGTTAGATAAGTGAGTTAGTGTGTTTGAAGAAGCCAAGAAAGTAAGGTAGTTGGAGTTACTTAAGTAATTTAATAAATTAGTTTATTTCATTTAATCAAATGAGTCCTGTCTTGTTTTGCAAAAAAAAAAAAAAGAAAAGAAAAGAAAACTACAAAATATATTGTATATTAAGATCAAAGAATGAATTGGCAACGTTGCATACCATTTTGTGCGCAAAAGCATTAAAATGATTATTTGTTTTGCTTCTTATCTGCATGGAATGATAAGCTGGAAGAAAGTGTGCGCAAAAGCATTGCACCCAAGTTAATCACCAAAAAAATTTAAAAAGTTAAACCGTAAAGAGGTTTTATGGGGAACTGAGAAGTCTTCCCAACGTTATTTATATGGGACATCTTCTATACCCGAAAATGTTTAGGCACTTACGGCAGGATTAGAATGATGAAATTTGGTATGATTGTAGATTTCCGGGACAAATCCATAAGAAATTTGCCAAAAGTGAATATTTTTAGTTTTTAAGGTATCTATTGTGGGGATGAAATAAATCCCATGTTATTAAAATGCGTGCTTTCTTGTGATACAAAATCTTATCTTTTAGATAGTTGAAATACGAAAAGAAACTTGACATTTGGTAGAATTGTAGGTTTCAGAGTCTTGAAGCAAACGCAGGAGTCTGGTGGCGGGGTCCCAAGCTAGCTAAAGACTAGTCTATCCTATATAGCCCAACATTGTGAATATATTAACTTCTGTAACTGTGATTGCATTTCAGTTGGTACGTTAAGTGCCTTAATATTGCGGTCAAGTTCGACGATGTGTGTTGTGGGTGCAAGGAGGAGCTAACTCCCTTATCACATAGACATGGCAATGATCACGAAGCTAGAAATATGAAACAAATACCACTCGCAAGCTTTTACGCCACTGAACACAAACAAAAGCTTGCTTAATTGCTGCACCATGCATAGTGTTTGAGATCTAGCATGAAGCATATCCAAACATTTATTTTTTCCCGGCTACAACCATCGCCACGTACGTGCTTTCTTCTCGTTTTTACCATTCCTTCAATATTTTCTCCGTGTAATGACGTCAGCCATGATTTTTTTGCAATATTTTGTTTACATACAGAGTTACTTTGTGCCATAAACAGCAATTTTTAGCACTTTGCTCTTCTGAGATATTACGCCGCAAAAATGGCATCAAAATCTCAAACTTCAAATTTCGGACCCAAATAAATCTACGGTGCCAGTAGTTTCATAGTTGTGGATATTTCTGTAGACTCTTTACATGAAATAGTATTCAGCACAAAATTTATGAAACCCCCACTTTATGCCATTCCAAAATACAGCCCCTTCAAAAGTGTAATTTTCTGTAGTTTTTCTGATGATTTCATGTATTGATTTAAATCCTCCATATTTATTTAGACGCAAAAGTTTACATTCTCCTTGTATTTCAGTCTCTCCTCTAAACATTCGTTTTGTTTGGTGTTTGTCTGATTCGTACGTCCTGAGTAACTGTAATTTTCGTAAACGCTTCAAATGCAAAAATCACCACTCCACCGACAACAAATATGGCCTCCATTTAGGAACACTTGTATCCTCGCCGCCATAAGAGCCTTTTAATCGCCGTGACAGGTATGTGACCGCGCAGTACTCTAAGGAAGGGATGGTTGCATAAGAATTTGAGATTAATTTTGAAGAGTTTTTGTTTTGACTAGGGAAATAACGTAAGTATAGAGAGTAAAGGCACAGATTTCAAGCATCAGTGCACTGTCATCTCTGTTTCTCAATTCATTGCCTTATATGCTACTTTAAACATCACAACATCTGTCACTGATAGCGTAGATCATCTTACTTTTTAAAATTGCCACTCTAGATTATTTGTCCGAACATTAATCTCCAGACATGATGTAGAGAGAAGAGAAAGAAAGATATACAACATCTGTAAGATTTATGTAATTCTCTAATGAGCTATAGGGACCGACTGAGCTAATTGCTGCTACTAGCGCTTTTCACTCTTCAGGAATTTACTACGACATGTTCGCAGGACATTTTTCTAAGTCCTAAATCTGTGCATGAATTATTTCATTCGTCTCACTGTAATTATTTGGGAATGGAAACTGATTACGCTCAACGTGAATATGTTTCGCTGTCGTAAAGCAAGGACCGTAATAAATGTAAATAAGGTTCTCATTATTATATAAAACACAGAAGTATTTATTCCGTATATAGAACAATATAATAGAAAACTAAGCAACATCATAATCACTAAGGCCCGCAATTTTTTTCCAACGGGGGGGGGGGGGAAAGACCGATATAGAAAAAATCTTTGAGTTTTGCGTGCCACGTTTATGCCGGTTAGGCTAAGGGAGAGGACGATGATGAGTACTGAATAAAATGAAGGAATAAAGAAAGTGGGAGGAAACGGGAGAACCTTGAGAAAACCCACGCATACTCTGTTCGTCTACTACAAAGGTCAATTGGTGTGGGCTGGGATCGAACCCGGGAACCCAAGCAGCAGAGTTGAACGCCGTACCACTGAGCCACCGCGGCTTTTGAGTCAAACGGCCCCGCGTCAAAAGGGCCCGGGTCAAAAGGTCTCCACAACAAAAGGAAGCGAGTCAAAAGTACCGAAAAAACGCCCCTCACCAAAAGGGCTCGGGTCAAAAGAGGTCGAATCAAAACGCCCTTCATAAATAGAGCCCGGGTCAAAACGGTCCCACGACAAAATGACACACGTCAAAAAGCCCTGCGTCAAACAGGACCGGGTGAAAAAGGGGCCCCCTACAAAAAGGCCCGAGTCAAACGGCTGTGTGTCAAAAGTTTCCGTGTTAAAAGGGCCCGAGTCGATAGGAAACGAATCAAAACGCCCCTCAATAAAAGAGACCGGGTCAAAGGGGTCCCACCACAAAATGACCAAATTCAAAATGCCCTACGTCAAACGGGCCCGGGAGAAAACCCACGTTCACGGTGTTTGTCCACCACAAAGTTCAATTGGCGATTGCTGGGATCGAACCTGGGATCCCAAGCAGCAGAGGTGAACGCTGTACCACTGAGCCAGCGCGGCCCCTGAGTCAAACGGCTCCGCGTGAAAGGGCCCGGGCCAAATGGTCTCAGCAACAAAAGGGCGCGAGTCAAGTTCCGGATCAAAACGCCTCTCATCAAAACGGTCCTGGTCAAAAGGGTCCGAATCCAAATGCTCCTCATAAAAGAGCCTGGGTTAAATGGTCACCGACAAAATGAGCCAAGTCAAAAGGCCCTGTGTCAAACGAGCCCAGGTAAAAGGGGGCCCACTGCAAAAGGGTCCGAGTCAAACGGCCCAGTGTCAAAAGGGCCCGCGTCAGAAAGGGGCCCCGCTACAAAAGGCTCCGATTCAAACGGCCCCGGGTTAAAAGGGCTCGAGTCGAAAGTGGCCGAATCAAAACTTAACTCATAAAAAGAGCCCGCTCAAAGGGGTCCCATGACAAAAGGACCCAAGTCGAAAGGACCTGCGAAAAACGGCCTTTGTCAAAAATGGGCCCGCTACAAAAGGGCTAGAGTCAAACGGCCACGCGTCAAGGGAGCCAGGGTCAAAATGTCTGCGCAACAAAAGGGCCCGAGTCAAAAGGCCCAAATCAAAATACCCCTCATCAAATGGCCCGGGTCAAAGAGTCTCCGCAACAAAAGACCCTGAGAATCGTTTGTTAACGCAAAAATTTGGGATTTAGGTAGCGATAATAAACACAACAATTATAATGACTGTCTCCAGTTTTGCGTTACGTTACTATACTCAGAATTTTTGCGAAGACTGTTAAACAATGACAACCAGCGTCAATAACTGACGCGACTTTTGATGAAAGTTACAATTGTAAAAATTAACACTTTTCGAATGTAATCCACGAGAACTGCACATATGTATGGTGGAATTTCTTTTACGGTGGAAAACATTAATGGTCTGAAAACAAAAGTTAAAGAAACACATCAACAATTTTTTGTTCATTGTTATGCAAATTTAATGATTATTATTATTATTATTATTATTACTTTTTCTATTATTATCATTAATAACAATAATTATATACAAGGCCAGTGGTAGCCCATGCCTTCAAACCAGTATACGCCACTGCTCGAAACTATTAACTCTATATTAACATCAGTCGTCTTTCGGTCATTCTATGTTACTCCCTCCCACTCTTCCAAGATGTGCAAAGGTGTTTTCTTACTCCTTACCCCAAAGCAAGGAAAGCAAACCATATTTTCGCAAACACAGCCAGGCTCAGAGATGGAGTGACTCAGAACGCACACAGCTCGTTGTATAACTGCAAGAGACCCATGGGTAATTAGTTGCCCTCTAGTTAAAAGGCGTTTACTCAGACGTACCTATCAAGGTCAGTTCCGGTAGTTGAACATTGAGTTGACTGTTAGAATACAACAGCAGCATACAACTAGTCCCTTCTGTTTACTTTTAACGAAAACTTTGCACCTCCATGCATACAGGCCACGTATCGGGTAGATTTAAATAACATGATGTCTCAAGTATATATTCTCAAAAACATGTGAATACTCAAAAGGCAAAAACATGTACCGATTTTTATTTTCCTTTTTTCTATTAGCCAGTGGAAGTGTGTATGGTTGTTTTAACATCCTTCTTGTAGTTTGCTTAGGATTCACTTCCTCTTTTTTGTTGAGCTTTTGGCTATGAATACCACCGCGACAACTCGTGATTCTTATAATAGTGGCGTATTTTCGCCCCGAGAAATTACGGAAATAATAAATAATGTAGACTACGATGCTTTTGAAACGGACGATGAACTTAGTTTGTTGGAAAGATTCTAGCATCAATTTATGTGACACACATACCTTTTCTCATATAGCGTCGCTGCTGAACGGGACGTTAAAACAAAGGCGGAGTAGACACACACATTATATATACACAGGGTGGCGCATTTTAATCTTTCCACGGAAATATCTCGAAAATACTTGAGCATAAATAAACTTAACAAAATCTCAAATAGGAAATACCATGGGACAAATAGAACAGGATGACGCGATGCCTCCAGGGCCGCTCTTTAAGGGAGCCCGTGACAACTTAAAAATTTTAAATTGAAACATGGGGGGAGTGACACTTCATTCGATAGATCTTTAAAACCTAAAAAGAGATGTGGCAAAAGATTTTTCATATCGGTCAATGTATTCAATATGACCGCCAAATAATGTTACCTGTATCAGATAAACGTCCAGTAGGACTAATATGGAAACAGTTGAACATAAATGAACCAAACCAAAACTCAAATAGGAACGTCATGGAGCAAATAGAATAATGTTGTCACGGTGGCCCCAGGGCCGCCTTCCATGGGGGCCTAGGCCCAACTGAAAAATGTTATACGAAAATATGGGTCACGTAATACCTCGTTAGATAGATCTTCATACACTAAACACCGTTGGGACAAAAGATTGTTCATATGGGTCACTGTTTTCAAAATGGCTGCCAAGACATCTGGCGTGTATCAGATAAAGCGTCCAGTACCACTAATACGAAAACGGTTGAAGATAGTAACGTATGAACAGAATAAAACTCCTACAGGAAGTCACAGAGGGTATTTATCATTCCACGGTTCGAAAATGATGCAACACAGGAGAAGATGATTAGAGTAAAGGAGCCGTAATGCAAAGGAGGAAATCTAATTCCTAGAAAACGGTCCAACGATAAGTGGGTGAAGGAAACAGGAAAGAACGGTGAAATTCCAAACGAGAACCTTAGTTTTTGAAAATTGTATTTACGCAACAAAATTAACTCATACATGATTTTATGATATATATGTCTGTAATGAGTAGTCTGTAAAAAGTAGGTAAAATTATTGTTAAACGGTACCTTCCGTTTTGATTGCAGGCAATAATTTGTGCATAATGAATCAACTGAAATGCGAAACCAATTTGTTGAGCAATGCAATATTAGAACAATGTGTAGAAACGTTGGATTTCTCAAAAGTCGTCTGCAGAATATGGGTTCGTTACAGTACCAGTACCAGTGTTTCAGACAATCCATACCTATTGCAAGTAAATGTGGGGTTCTTATTTGAAATTTTACTATTCACTCCCGCTTCACCCAGTTACAGAAGGAGATCGGAAAGATAATTTTCTAAGAATTAGATTTCCTCTTTAACATTATCACTTATACTTTAATAATCTTTTTCTCCATTGGATTATTCTCGAGGCGTGGAATGAATAATAACCTCTGTGATTTCTTATAGGAGTTTTATTCTGTTCATCCGCTATTATTTTCAACCGTTTTATGTTAGTGATACTGGACGTTTTATGTGATACAGGCAAGATGTCTTGGCGGCCATTTTGAAAACGGTGACCCATATGAACAATCTTTTGCCACAACGCTGTTTAGTGTATGAAGTTCTATCGAACGAGGTATCACGTGACCCATATTTTCGTTTAAATATTATAAGTTGGGCCTGGGTCCCCATGGAAGGCGGCCCTGGGGGCACCACGAAAAAATTATTCGATTTGCCCCATGGCTTTCCCATTTGAGTTTTGCTTTGGTTCATTTATGTTCAATCGTTTTCATATTAGTGCTACTGGACGATTATTTGATATAGGTAACATATTTTGCCGGCCATTCTCAATACGGTGACCGATATGAAAAACAATTTGCCACATCGATTTTTAGTTTTTAAAGATCTATCGAATGAAGTGTCACTCGCGCCTTGTTTCCATTTAAAATTTTTAAGTTGGCTTCGGGAACCTTTGAAGAGCGGCCCTGGGGGCACCGATATATCACCATTCGATTTGCCCCATGGTATTACCTATTTGAGTTTTTGTTCAGTTCATTTATGTTCAACAGTTCTTGAGATATTTCCGTGGAAAGATTAAAATGGACCACAATGTATGTTTATATATGTAGTAAAACCTGTCAACTTGGCCACCTCTGTAAGTTGGCCACCTCTCTACCTTGGAAGTTGGCCACATTAAAACAATGGTTACCCTATGATGATAATGATAAATTTACCTGCATATCCTGGACACGCAAAGTACCATTTTGTTATTTTTCTTAACTTTTCGTATTCCCATACGCGAGGCAGATGTTCTGTATTTGAAAACGGAGACAAAGAAGCATATATTCCCATGATTTGTTCTTGGAGATCAAAGTTCAGAACACTACCCTGATAAAAGGTTGGTGCAGGAAGACATGAATTAGAAAAAGCACGTACAGGAATTCCGGAAATGATTGTACGTATTTGTTTAACCTATCGGTTTTGGTAGAATCATTAGCTATAGCCTATCAACTCCTTTCATCAGTAGGGAGCTTTAGTAATTCTGGTAAATTTTCAAGACTAATGCTAACCATCTCAATTGTCAACTACTGGCACATGACTTCTTGCCAAAAGCTAGTGGTGGTTTTGAAATATGAATTCCCTTAACATTTCTCAAAACATCTTTTGCTTTTAGGGAAGCACTTGTAGCTCATTAACAAAAAGTGCTTAAATGATTAACCTATATACATTATTTTAAAGTAGCTGTCGTGCCATTGCTTATTAACAACCAAGTAATACTACAAATCCTATTTTAAAAATAGACGGATCACACTTGTTTTTGTTTTCTGTAAGTTGGCCACTTTTCAATGGAACCAATGTTGGCCAGCATAGACAGGTTTCACTATACATATATACGTATATATATAGTATTTGTGAGGCATACGTTTACTCTCTTCCTTTAAGTATAACATTTTATAATTAGTGAAATTTGGTGAATAGTATTTTTTTTTCGAAGCATAGATTTCTGAATGGTACCTCATTTGCAAGAAATGGGAGCATTACTTCCCCATACCCTTCTTAGGGATAGTCATTTTAAAAACCTTAGAAATGAGCTGTAATGCAAACAAAAAACAACGATATAAGTAAAAAAAACGAAACACCTTACAACACCTAACTTAATACCTAATGACAAATACCTTACCTAATTAAGATCTTACAGTCTTGTAAATGTGCTTCATACCTTGTTCTTCATTTCGGCGAAAATATTAATAGCTCTTTCTTTGAATTCAGAAATTCTACAAAGCTTCCATACCAAGTTCTTTATTCTAAGTGTCTGTAATTTAGAAAATTTGTCATGCTGTTCGCTTAGTAAGTTACACTCTTTTCAGGACATTCATTGAATGTTTACAAGAAACTGGAGTTGATGCAACGCTCAATACCATATGGTTTGTTTCCTGATATATGCTTTGAGGTTCGTTTCTGAGATATTTCAGTTATTCGGGAAGAGAAATGCGTTTCTTACTATCGGAACATATGTTGATAAGTTCATTCTTAAGCTCATCTGAGCAAAAAGTATTAGGAAAGGCGGGTTTCAAGTCATTCGTTTTACCGTATGGAATGATTTGTTGATGCATACTAAATATTCTATAATTTATTAGTTCTACAATAACCAGATTTTTGTATTTTTCAAATCCTTCATCTGCACAATTATTGAGCGAAGAATCTAATACAAATAAAGTAGAGCTTGTTTGTGTCTCTATCTACCTATCTTTGTGTCTGTGTGCGCCAGCGAACCAAACGAGTGGACCGAGTTACCAAAATTTGGTCAGGGGTACTTTGATTCAGGCCCCAGACCAAGACAATAAGGTTTCTCTTTTTCAAAATTCGAGCCAGGGAGGGGTTTAAAGGCACATGTGAAAGTACTTGTCACTCTCCCGAAAAACATAAAAGTGACATAATTACCAATACATATAAACTTTTCGTTAGAGAGTCTTGTTTTTTTTATTCTGATGTTGGAGACATATAGGGACAATATAGACTAATGTTCTTCAAGGGTACGTTACAACAATTTAACATTTTATAGAAGGAGCTCAAAAGATGGTTTAAAATAAAAACAAATAAGAAGAAATAGCGGTCTGTTTCTGTCAGTTACAAATCCAGCTTAAAATGAAGATAGGCAGCCCTGTAAACGTAGACAGAACAGCAAACGTCTTTTCGCAGGTACTACTACACAGCGCGTGTCTTTGGACTTCTTACATGGCTGTTTCTCTTACACTTCTATATGTTGATCCAAGTTAAATACATGCAGCAGCTGAATAATATTGAAGGTTCCGCGAGACCTTTTGCCCTCTGTCTTTCATACGGAAGACTTTAAAAAAAGCTCAGAACAAAATTATAGGAAATTTTAAGTTCAGAATCTAAATTGCAAATAATAAGTTATTAATTTGGGCTTAATGGCTTGATACATATATTATTCTAAAGGGTAGACGCTGTCTACCTTGTCTCCCCTGAGGTCTTCCCACTGCGTTAAACTCAAAATCAAAACTCAACACATACCTCTTTTTATTTAAATATATTGTGTGGTATACAATATGCGGAATTCAAGATGGCTCCTATGATGTATACTAAATCATTTAACGCAGTTTCTACACTAATGCCAAATTGTAAAATAACATTTGCTTTTCCTCCGTCTATGCATCTCTATGTTGCTGCCATATGATGATACATTTTTTCTATTAGATACATATGTCAAACATAGCATACCCTGTCTCAAACAGATGATGTTTAAAAAATGAGTTCACATTCTTATTTGTGGGAACATTCAAGCCTAAGTTGAAGTGTAAAACCATAACCTTTTACATTTAAAACAATATTGTGTGATATGCAATATGTCGGAATTCATGATGCCTTCCATGGTGACCATACTACAAATCAATGCAGTTTTTGCAATACCATTTGTAACATTATTTTACCTCCGTCCGCCCATGTCGTTATTATTGTTCTGTCCCAATACTTTTCACTAACCCTGTGTACAGATCCACATATGTATTCTCACAGTAAAATTAAACTAATCTTTTCCACATAATATTTTTCATACTATACTTTGATCAAGGGGGTAGAAACGGAAAATGAACAATAGATAAAATTTGATAGGGCTATGTCACGAGAATACAAATTCAGAAATACGGGAGTCAGGGGCAGACTGGCCAGGGACGTTAGGCAGCAAACGCGGCCTAGGCCCTCTCAGAAAAAAATGATGAAACAATAAAGAGACAGAGAAAGAAAGAAAAGCTAAAACAGGAGAAAGCTAAATAATTCGGTAGATCACTGTTATTATGCTGCCAACACACTCCTCTTCCATCCTTTCATCTATCAGTAATATTTTTCAATAGGGTCCTTTTGTTACTGGATTTGTGGCTAGGTCCATCTTTTACTGTGGTCTTTTATTATTAGAAACTGTGATTTAGTTTGTACCTGGGGACTTGGACACTTCTTTCAATATATTGGACAATTTGGGCATTCTTTCATTACATTGAGCAGTTGTGGCCCTGAATCCTTTATTTATTATATTGGGCAGTTGGGGCCCCTCTTTCATTTCACTGAGCAGTTGGGCTCCTAGGCACTTTTTTCATCATGTTGAGCTGTTGGGACCTGGAACCTTTTTTCACTATGTTGGGCAGTTGGGGTCCTTTCATCGTTGAAGACTAGGGTCTGGTTTGTAGCTGGGTCCATATTTAACCACAGGCTAATTTGTCCTTTATGGATGATAATACATCTTGTAGGTCTATATTTGAGAACTCAAAAATAAAGAAAAAACGAATTTTTTAAAAATGTATTTTCTATCAAAAACGTTTACAAAATTACAGGACAAAACAATGGAAGGCGCGAAGAAAGCGGGCATTTTCAGCATAACGGTTGATTCTATTTAAGATGTTTCAGTGCTGAATCAGCTTACTATAGTAATTCTCTACGTTAAGCGGTCACGTATTTGGGCGGCTGTTAGCAGTTGTCGTAAAGTGTGACACTATAAGACAAGTAACTTATAATGAAATCAAAAGAGTATTTGTGCCAACAATGTTTTGATGTCTGATATTGTAAATTGCTCTTTTGATGGAGCTGCTAACTTGAGTGGATGCTATAAAGGAGTTAAAGCATTACTGGAGATGGATAATCCTGAAATCATTTACACCCAATGCATGGATCATACTCTTAATTTGGTTATGACAAATTTGATTGAGTACATCCCTGAATCTGCAAACTTATTTGGTGTGCTTCAAAACCAGTGCCATGTTCTATCTGAATACTACAAAAGAAAGCATGTTTGGAAGAAAATGATTGATGCCAGCCACGAGGGACATGAAAAACTACGAAAAATTCAACAAGTTGGTGCAACACGATTGTGGAGCAGAAACAAGACACTGAATGCGGTAGTCGACACTAACGAGTTTCGCTACGAAACATGAAGCCAAGACGAGGACGACTGTCTATCATCATCAAGATTTCTTTCATTTTTATTTTTCCTCAATGATGATGTACAGGACAGGAGTTTTAATGCGAAATCAACATTTCAAGCTAAACTTTGCTGAATAAATTGACAGAATTTAACACTGTAATGATGTGCTCTGTGTTTCAGGACTTGTTTACAGAAACGGAGCCTGTTTCAAAATACCTGCAGTCTCACGGATTGGACTATCGTACAACCTGGAGACTTGTAGGCAATTTGCAGCAACAGCTTCAGAAGAAAATAGAGGCAAAAGATGTGTGTTTAAGCTTTACGAAAATACAAAAATATTTTGTGTGAAAAAACAACAGCTTGTGCAATCTGGTGTAGAGACAGCAATGTAAAAGGACTTTCCGCCCAGAAGAATCTTAAAGAAGGAAATGTCAGGAGAGCTTGATGCAGATGAACTGGGAAAGAACTTAAATATAAGTGAAAATGATTCATTCAGAACAAAAAACTTCAATGAAAATTCTGAATACAGCTGTTACATGAGTCAGTGATAGATTTCAGCAGCCAAACGAATTCCAAATTCTGGATCCCAAGCACTTTTCGGAAATCGGGAAGAATGGTGTGTCTGCAAGACCTTTCAAAGTCTTGCAAAAAAAACTAAATATAAAACAGGAGGAAATATACAAAGAGCTCCAGCAGTTCTTTGTCGTGTATTCTTTCTCAAAACGTTCTGAATTTTGATGATCCTGAAGAGAATGATACCTCTAAATTCATAAATGATGCTGATTATACATCTGAACATGCTATGGAAGATGGAACATTTCGGACGGGATTCACGGCAAGAGTGATAATGATGCTGCCAACACCTTGTGTAAAAATTGTTTGTCATGTGCAGGGAAAATTTTGTACCTATTTCTGTCAGTCTAGTTGTTTTAATAATTTACACATTGCATACAAACATGCTTTGTTTCTACCATGCACACAAGTGACATGTGAAAGGTGCTTCTCAAAGTTAAAGGTAGAGAGTAAACAAATCTGAGAGCAAATTTGTGTGAAGACATTTTGCACCCATTTTTAATAATGAAAATGGAGAGACATGTTAAATTTAGTGTCTGTGAATGAAGTTATTCAGGAATTCTGCCATTCATTATCTGAACTGAAGAGAATCTTAACGTTTTAAAATTATTAGTTGTTTAGCGGCTCAGCAGTGTTTTTCATTTTCAGTAAAACGTCGTTTTAATTCCAGAGCCAAAGTTATTATTAGTTGTTTGTTACAATTTTAAGTAAGCTGTCCTGTAATTTCCATAGTAAAAAGCTATTGGCTATTATTTGTTTAGTATTTCAGCTACTATACAGAGTGCCTCAAAAGTCGCATGACATACGGTAAATCCCTTATTATCAGAGTTACAGCAAAATGTAGGAGAGGAAACCGTCTCCAAATAATGTTTTCAATCTAAAGTGAAATAATTTTTCAAATCGGACAAGCCGCGTGAGCTGTACGCTCTATATGCGCATAATGTTACTTGAAAATGCAACTTTACCATTTACCTGGACCTACATCATAAATGAATGAAGTTACTGTCTATTAAAATCTTTATTTGAAGAAGGTTTCTACTGTTACATTTTGTTGTAACTCTGATAATAACAGAGTTATCCTAAGTCAGAGGACTTCTTAGACACCTCGTGTGGCAATACAATAATAATAATAATAAAATATTATCTTGAAAGTTTGTTTCTGGAGATCCTGTGCTTGTTGTAACATCAAATTTCCATGACCAATGAAAAATCATAGCTTTCAAAAACTATCAAGGAACAACGAATTTACAACTATATAACGCGATGGCCTATTGCATATGTTCATTGTACGCAGTGAATGAATCAGGATTTTATTTCGGAAGAGGCCAAGAATATCCAATACAATAGTCCGCAAACGACGTGCTGCACCATTTGATATGAACAAAATTGGAAGTTTGAATTCTTCTCATTACAAGCAATTTAGTTATCCTTATTATTGACATGGTAAAAAAAACCTTAAAATGAAAATTCCAATTCACAAATTCCCTATTATTGACGGTTACATTTTTTAAAATTTGTACTGTAATTATTATTTTGTACATCTTTATTTTTGCGTAAAATGACGCAGTCTTAACTAACATTTATTACTCTAAGAAATTAAGGTAGGAATTTTCTCTGGGTATTTCTCTTTCGACAGTGCTTTGACTTAATTCAATATTCGTTTATGCATTGATCTATTTTGAAATTTAGCTAAAATTTGTCTGCAGCGCGGCTGTATAAGGTACACCAGGTTTTTCGGGGAGGGCATGAGCCTCCGAGCTCATAGCTGGTTGCGCCACTGATTGTACGATATTGTAGAAATTCGTGTTATAGTCTGAGGGCCCTCCATGGTAACCGCGTACCAAGACCTAATACACCCAGTCCGCCTATGACGGGACTTTCATGGAGAAGGGACTTTCGGGACTTTCAAGCAAACTTTCATGGAGAAGGACTTAAGCAAACAATCAACAAACAAACAAAACTAATATCACCATTCATATTTCCTATTTGTTCCTAATAACCACAGATATATTTCCTTCTTCTTGTGCATGCCTGATCTCCACTCTTGCTTTGATCTCAAGCTTTTTACCCGTGAAATCGTAATTACCGGGCCCTTTTGACGTGGGAACTTTCTGACTTGTGCCATTTTGACGCGAGGCCATTTTGACTCAGACCCAGTTGACGCCTGGCTGTTTTACCCCTGCTCTTTTGTAGCGTTGCCCCTTTGACGAGGGTCCGTTTGACGTAGTTCCCTGTTGACTCGGGCCATTTTGTCGCAGCACCGTTTAGACCCAGGGTCTTTTGACGCAGCGCCCTTATGGCTCGGGCCTTTTTTTCGCGGAGACCTGTTACCTGGGTCATTTCGTCATGGAGTTGTTTTGTCTCGGATATTTTGTAGCGGAACCCTTTTCAACCCGGGTCCGTTTGACGCAGGGCCCTTTTGACTTGGACTTTTGTCGTGGGACTCTTTTGACTCAGGTCGTTTTGATAAAAGGCGTTTTTATTCGGGTCCTTTTCACTCACGACCTTTAATTGCCGAGATCTATTGGCCTGGAACCTTTTGACGCGGGGCAGTATTGACTCGGATCCTTTGGCAGCGGGAGCCCGTTTGACACGTGCTCGTTTGAGGCAACTCCCCTTTGACTCGGGCTCTTTTGTTGTGAGACTCTTTTGACCAGGCTCTTTTGATGAGGATCGTTTTGGTTCAGGACATTTTCGACATGTGCTCTTTTGTTGCGGAGACTTTTGACCCGGGCCCTTTTGTCCTGAGGCCGTTTTGACTCGGGTCTTTTGTAGCGGAGCAATTTTGGCCAGGGCCCGTTTGACGTGGGGCCCATTTGTCACAGGATTATTTTAACCCAGGCTCTTTTGATAAGGAGCGTTTTGATTCGGCCCCTCTTTGTCTCGGGCCCTTTTGTTGCGGAGACCTTCTGACCCGGGCTCTTTTGACACGGGACCGATTGACTCGGGCCCTTTTGTAGCGGGGCCACTTTTGATCCGGGCCCGTTTGACGCAAGTCCTACTTGTCGTAGGAATATTTTGACCGAATTTCTTTTGATGAGGAGCGTTTTGATTCGGCCCTTTTTTGTGTCTGGTCCTTTTATTGCGGAGACCTTTTGTCCCGGGCTCTTTTGACAGGGACCGTTTGAAGCAGGTCTTTGCTGGTGGGACCTTTTTGACCCGGTCCTTTTGATGAAAGGTGTTATGAATCGGGCCCTTTTTTCGGAGACCATTTGAACCGGCCCTTTTAATGCGGTACTGTTTGACTCGGGCCTTTTGTAGCGACGTACTTTTTTGACCCGGGCCCGTTTGACACAGGACCTTTTGACTCGGGTTCTTTTGTTGTTGGATCCTTTTGTCCCGAGCCCTTTTTATGAGGGGCGTTTTGATTCGGACCATTTTGACTCAGACCGCTTTGTTGCGGATACCTTTTGACCCCGGCACTTTTGACGCGCGGCCGTTTTACTCGGGCCATTTTGTAGCGTGCCCCCGTTTGACCCAGGCTTGTTTGGGGCATGGTCTTTTTTACTTTTGAGCCCTTTTGTCCTCTATCTTGGGACCCTTTTGAGTTGGCCCTTTTTATGAGGGGCGTTTTGATTCGAGCCCCTTTTCTTGCGGAGACCTTTTCACCCGGGCACTTTTGACGCGGGGCCGTTTTCGTCTGGTCCTTTTGTAGCGGGTCTCTTTTGTCGAGGGCCGTTTTGACTCGGACCTTTCTGTGTTTGCCATTTTGTCTGCCCTTCTGACATGGAACCATATATATAAGACAGCAGCTGAAATACCTGGGGCAGGGTGGCTGGGGGAGTATGAGTAAATCAATGATCGATCGATTCAGGGCATAGTAAAATTAATTACGCCATTGCTCATATCTCTTTCTTTCTATTCTCTCGACATCATGTCTGGAGATGTATGTTCTGACTATTGGGCTACAGCGGCGAAAGACGATATACGTTATCAATATTAATGTTATGAATTTTAACTTAACATATATAGGGCAATAAAACAAAAAACTCTATATCGGTTCTTTGCCCCCCCCCCCCCCGTTGGAAAAATTCTGCGGGCGTTAGTGATTATGTTTCTTAGTTACTGTATTATATTGCTCTATATACGGAATAAATACTTCTGTGTTTTATATAATAATAAGAACTTTATGTACATTTAGTACGGTCCTTGATTTACGACAAAGAAACATATTCACGTTCAGCGTAATCAGTTTCCATTCCCAAATAATTACAGTGAGGGGAATGAAATAATTCACGCACACATTTAGGACTTAGAAAAGTGTGCTGTGAGCATGTCGTAGTAAAGTCCTGAAGAGTGAAGAGCGTTAGTAGCAGTTTTTAGCAGTTATTAACTTCACAAATAATACAGTAAATTGAAAAACTGGGAATATGAATTTTTTCAGAAATAACAGTGCGCTCATGCTTTTAATCTATGCCTTTACTCCCTATACTTACGTTATTTCCCTAGTCAAAATAAAAACTATTCAAAATGAATCACAATTTCTTATGCAACCATCCCTTCCTTAGAGTACTGCGCGGTCGCATACCCATCACGTAAAGGGAATTTGGCGACGACTATACATATGACAACGCGTATAATATTACTGATCTTTTCATGCACAAGGTTCATCACTCTCAAATCTTTATAATTTTCGGAGATGATCGAGCAACCTCCTCCGGACCACTTCGTATGGATTGGCCCTAGTACAATTCCCATATATTATCAAGGAAGTTGGTTTAATATCTGTTCTGCTTCTTCAGAAGAAAAGGTTTTTTTTATGTCGTCATCCTTATCTTCTGTTAGGGCATATACATTTAAAACAATAATATCACACTACCGACCTTTAAGAATAGTAAACGAAGGTCTATCAATAGCAATTCAACTATACTATACTATAAACTATATTATAAAAACCTTTACATTCCATGCGTTAAATCTCATGTTCATTTCCTTTGCTGTGGTTGTGCGAAGTAATCAAGTCCTGACCGAGGTTTCTGTGGTTGTTTCTGAACAAGTGTCACTTTTAGAGGATGAGGTTGTTAGCTTCACGCCAAATCCCCAAACTGGAGAATCATCCTTGTCTCTTCGAGACTGTTTATTGAATATATTCGCTGCTGTCCTCTATATCTAAAGATCTTCTCGATCCGCAACCCGTTCAGGCGCCATGACATGGTGACAAAAAACAATCATTACACGAGTACTTCATATATGCGTACTAATCATTTTCTATATACTGAGTTAATTGTTTCTTACTGTGATTGTGCATCAATAACAGTTGAAATGAATATAATTTATGTCATCGTTTAAATTAAAACCAAATCTTAAGTAAATGAAGACACCAATGTTTCATGGCTTTGTTAATTAATGGACTTTCTTCTATCATTTCAGGCACACAATTTCATTTGTATTCTCCTTTATGTTTGTTATGATATATCTAAAGATTATATATACACGTATCTTTAAAAATGAAGCTGCTAATAGGGTATTTATACTCAGAAAACACAAGTGAAAATTTAACTATGTGAAGAACAAGGATAGAGCAGCAAATGATGAAGTGGTTTGAGGGGTTTTGAGAGATCATTTTCCCCTTTTTAGTTGAAAAGAGAGAATATCCCAAAGACTTCATTAGCATCCAACCGCAACGATGCGAAAGATTTTGAAAGTCCTCCCGCATGGAGCTTAGGCGAAAGTCAGATGGAAGTCCGCTTCTAATGCTTGGAAGGATTCACTTACAGTTTCTATGAGATTGAGATTGTCACGTTCTGTCATTCATGATGTTTGTAACGCAGTCCCTGAAAGATACTTTCAGGAAAGGGAAAATAAAAAGAAGAAACCGAAAAGAGTATCCCTTTAGGCGGAAAAGAGTTTGAATATAAATATCTCCTAAACGCGGAAGATAAATTCACCTTTTTTGAATATTACAAGAGATGTTATGGTAGTGATGCCATTTAGAAACATAAATGTAAAATACACAGTGCAATAATAACTTTGACTATTCAATATTAAGAGTAGTTTCATATATTTTCCTACGTAAACTGTCTCTGCACTATTGCCAAATCTTCCCATTCAAATGTTTCTGTTTTTGGTAATTCTAGTTTATTGCTTCATGGAACAGAAAAGATCCCGTACGAATTTTATTATGTTTTGAAATTTTAACTTCAATTTTTCATTTGCTATGTCGGGGATAATGAATCTTATCTAAATGCATAGAGGATCTGCGAAAACTAATATCTAGAAAACATGGAACGTTACAAATGCTTTCATAAGAACAGTTTCAAATTTGTATCTGAAATATATTATTTTCCTTTAAATGAAAGTGAGATAAATAAAACCTTATCTTTGAAAAAAAAAAGAAAATAAAATCGCCCATTAACTGATACTGAAGTATCACAACGTTCTTAGAACTGTATTTTTATCATGATGTTTCATGGTATATAAAATAGTACTATCGTTGTGTATAATTTATTCCAATAGTCTCGTAGAGACCAATGATAGGAGGAGGGAATAACAGAGATCTTTAATCAAATGGGATTTTAGTTAGAAGGATCTACAGAATGCATTGAAGAGATACCAAATTTTTAAGTATTTGTATTAGCCCTTAACCCTACAACGGATACCGTTTTAAGCCTACAATGAGTTACTAATCTATCACTGGTTTTTATTCTTCACATGAAGGAATTCGAGTCACCAACGAGGTCTGCAGCTAATTATCGATACAAGAACTCCATCCCATATGAGGATGTAGGTCCTCGTTCAGTGAAATAGTAATTTAAAAATAAATCTCTGAAATGAGCTGAATGCTACCACTGCAGTCTCGAGGTGCCCGATATTCTGGTTGCCACTCACCCTCTACAGGTGAAAAAATATAAATTATACATGTCAAGTGAAGTAAGAGAAATGGCTGAAGTATAAACATTATTAACAGCACAGGTAAGTATAAACATTACATAACGTAATACAGTATTTTTCTCAATAGTGTCAATAATTGTTTTCTTCTGTTTCTTTTCAGACATTCCCGAAAATGACAGCAGCATCTCATTAATGATTTCAGGTAAATATTAACTTACAAGGTGATCATTAGTTTTATTTCTTCCCCTTATGTACTTTTTACTCTTTAGATAATTTGGGTTAGGATTGAGGTTAAATGTATGTAAGGTTGTTTCTTTTCATACATTGTAGAGTACATTCTCTAGAAGATTCTAGTATACTACATTTCCAGAGCAATTTATGTCACGATTAATTTAATTTTGATTTATTATAGTTTATATTTTACTTGCTAGCGTTATTATATTATTATATATACTTTCTCTGTAAGGAAATATATATATATATATATATATATATATATATATATATATATATATATATATATATATATACATATATATATATATATATATATATATATATATATATATATATATATATATATATATATATATATATATCAAGTCCTTCTTGATGGGTACAGAAAGCATTGCAATAGTTGATGTTATAAAATTGAAACATGATTTCGGTTAGTACAAATTAATAGCAACTCAAGTAAAGTATATATAGAAATAATGAATGAAATTTTGATATTTAGATTCTTTATCTTACATTACATTGGCAATTTTGATTTTACGTGAAACATCGGGGCTCAAAACTTATTTAATGATGCATTATCTTGGTTTCAAACTCCACCAGTAATACACAATAACTAGATATAAATAGATATTTATTTTAAGATTTGGTTAACTATTACTGTTGAAGCTTTTACATCATCTACATATTTGGAAAAAAATCCTAGTTGTTTATTTTATTTCAAGTGAAAGCTTATTTCTAAGTACTGTTTTATAATCCGTTTTAAACAGTAACTTTTATATAATCTATCTATCTGTTGTACTTTTCTGTTCTAAAAAGTATCTTCCCTTTTCGTGTGCCAGGTGTAGCGATGGGCAAACCGATTCACTTCTGAGATCGCCGTTTAATAGTTTGCTGACTAAAATGAATCGATTCATTTGAACGACTCAGTGACTGACTTATATTTTTAAAAGGGGCTGAGAGGAAAGTTAAAAACTAAAATTGTATTATCGGACTAAATGCATGATATAAAATGAATTTAAAAGGTATAACTTCAATTTCAGATTACAGGCATACTGCTATTAACAAATTTAACTTTAAAAAATCACAGGAAGTTACACTTTTAGGCTAATGCAAATTACAATTACCAGATGTAACACACAAAAATGTAATTCAGATACAAAATACACATGCAAATTAGACTAAATAAAATTACTATTAATAAGTGTGAAAATACATCATAAATGCAAAAAAACTATATGTAAATTACAGCCTAAACGAATCAAAATACGCAATGCAAACTATTACAACTTTAGACTCAATGCTTTGGCAATACAATTTTAGAATTACTGCAAAAGTGTTACAACTTTAAATTCAATACCAAAAATATTATAATTTTATTACCATCCGAGAGAAACTAAATTTTTCCTAAAAATGTTGGCCACCACATCCCCCTTAGAATACACATTTTAATCAAAGTAACGAGTTCCCCCGTGGCTAAGCAGTTAGCGTACGCACCTTTGGCGTGGGAGACCCGGCATTCGATTCCCGGGAGCTCATGTAGTTCGGTTTCCACGTTAATCAGTAGGTCCACGTCTCATATAGCCTCTCTGCTGAAATAAAATGAAATATTTTAGTTTAATGGCAAACGATTAAGCCCTGTAGGCTAAGGAAGACGATGATTAAAGCAACTGAATGATGATGGAAGAATTGGTGGAATGAGAAAGTGGGAGGAAACGGAGTACTTGAGAAAACACACAGACACCACGAACTTACTTGGCCGAGGATCGAACCAGAGACCCCACGCACCAGAGGTAAGCGCTTTACCACTCAGCTAGAGTGCCTCGCTACTAAAAAGGACACTAAAGTCAAAACCGAATCAAATCAGGCCCGTAGCTAGCCCAAAAATGTAGGGGGGGGGGTCTGGTGGATGCTATGGAGGACGATCCAACCATATTATAGTTCATCACCATATTATATGTCATTTGCAAGCCTACCGTGGAAATTTTAGGGGAGACAGTAAAAATTTAGAAGTTGCCCGGCCCCCGTGCCCCCCGTGAATACAGACCTGAATCAAATCAAAGTAACATGATAAAAACTGAATACGAAGTAGGTGTTTATAACTATATCAAAAAATTAATTTTAAACGGCTCAACTTTTTTTTTTTTTCCTTGGCGTGATTACAAGATTCTTGTCATTTTATATAATAAACGTATTGTGTCAATAATATAACATTGCGGTTTAAGAACAGTTTTAAGTACAGAAAACCTCAACAGGGACTTCGGTTCCACCCATCCCAACCGTGTGTGCTTCCATAAAATTCAGTTATGTCGTAGGTACAACTTACGGAAAATACGTTTTGAATTTTGTACATCACAGTCTTAAGAATGTCCATATAGGCCTATATTACATAAGTATCTTAAAATACCCTTAAGTAGACCTTCGTTATTTAAGCTGAAATTACCTTTTGCAACGAAAATAATGAACTAAGACAGTCAGGATCAATTCTCTCCTATTATAAAATATATTTAAAATTTACTGTAATTATTACGAATTTATTTTAATTGCATATGCTTATTTTAACATATCATTACCCTATAGAATTGTATAACACATATTTTTGTTTAAAACTAACAATTGCACAATATTGATGTACGAACAAACGCAGAGTGACTAATCAGTTCTTATCTCTACTGCTGGTGAGTTGTGCGCTCTCGTTTTCATTAATTTCTCAACTGAATATTCAATTGTCTATGTGCGATTGCAAGAGCTTATCCAGGGAACAGGAAAGAACCGGCTCTATCGGGCTTTCACCTACTTTACCTACTCCCCCATTCTGCAGATTCGATTTTAATTGATAGTTAAAAGTTTATATGTAAAATATTAATGTAAGTCCAACTGCCACATCAACGTGCTTAACATTTACATTGTTGGTACTCTTTTTAATGTACTCATGCCAGAGGTACAAATACACTAAGGTAACACACATTTGCCGAACTCAACTGAAGAGGCGCTCGCCATAGTGAGAACCAACGAAAATACCCCTCAAAACAGCAACTGACTGAACCAACCAACAAGATTAAACAATAAGAGGGTGGTTCGCGAGTGAGCGACGTACAAGATTCACGTTCTCCAAACATTGTCACTCCTAAAGAATCGTCTCCTCCAGAGAACTGTGGTTCAAAAAGAACCATGACTCCTGAAGAACCACGATTCCCAAAAAACAATGACGGACCACGACTCCCGAAGAACCACGACTCCCAAAAAACCACGACACCCAAAGAACGACTCCCGATGAACAACGACTCTCGAAGAGTAACGACTCTCAAAGAATCGTTGCTCATTTTTACTGTACAACGACTTACTCACTTATCCAAAAGAGTTATTCAGAAGAGTGGGCTCACTCGCGAGCGATACATCAATAGTCAGGTGCGTAATGACACGCAGTCTATTGTTGTTATTGGCAGCATCGTTTAATCTTAAAATTACTTAAATTCGTAAGATGCATTAATTAAAATTAAATAAATATAAAGAGAATATAAAATAGCAAATTGTAACAGCAACAGAGCAATAACAAACGATGAATATTGCCACTTCAGAGATGCATGAAATGCTCAACATTTTCCTTTGTTCGAAGGTCATACCCAAAGTTTTTAGATACGAGAATTCACATAGCGTCGTTGCACTGAAACGTATCAAATTTAAAAGTGTATGCCCTCTAATAGTAAAAGATGTAGCTACAAGACTACAGATTTGTTTGTTTGAAGATTAGAAGGCTGAAAATTTAGATTAGTTTGAGCCTGTCAGTCAAATATAATGGAGCTTGAGCGACCATGATTTGCCTGGAATGATCTTTTACGATTTTAAATATGATATAACTATTCAATGATTGTTTGGAAAAGTGTGCTGAGACTCTGACTCTACACGTGCAACTGTTTTCAATTGGTTTATGAAATATAAATGCAGCCAACAAAGCCTGGTTGATGAGCTTCTCTGGGCACCCCAGCACCACCGAATAAAAATGACGCAGCAATAAAAACTCTTGTGAAAGAGGAATTTCATAACATATACAAATAAATTCAGACAACCTTGAAGATTGGATGAACTGCAGCCTAGCCAATAATAAAAGATTATCTCGCCCTTTTCAGGCGTTCCAGTCACTGTGTTCCACGTCTGATTACGAAAGAGCAAAAAGATAAGCTCGTAGAGTGGTTCCGCTATGTGCTTAAAATATTTCCGCAGAGTCAAATAAAGACGTTTGTAACATGGTCACAAATTGTGAAACATAGATTTGTGATCTGGAAAATCGACAATATACAGTTTTCAAGATGAAACTCCACCTTCGAAAGATAAACATGCACGGAGCATGGGCAAAGTTAAGGAGGTATCTTTCTTCCCTAAGATCAACCATGCAGTAATAATACAATTAAATTATGAACGTGCGGTTACAGCAGAGTGGTACGTTACTTATTGCCTTTCGAGTGTCTTTGTAGAATGCAGATCTGTCCACCAAAATCTCTATTGTCTCACTTTCTTCACCAAGACAATGCATGGCCATACACACCAGTGAAAACTTAAGAATTTCTACAGAAAAGTTAAGTCCGAATTCTACCACACCTTGCTTATTCTCCAACTTTAGCTCCGGTTGGCTTTGCCTTCCTCCCAAAATTCAAGACAAAGCATCTAGGACGTCGCTTTCAAACAACTGAAGAGGTTATCTCAGCATCTATTACTGGAATTTTTGATATTCCAGAAAATGATTTTTTTAAAATATTTGACTCATGGTTTTTACGAATGCCAAAGCGTATAGGGAACTGTATTATGAGGGAAGTACTAGAGGGTATAATAGCAGGAAAAAGTGGGAGGGCGTGAAGTAGGCTACAATTCATGGAAGTTATCAAAACAGAAAAATTGTACGTGAAAACTAACAGGCGAGCGGAAGACTGTGGAGAACGGAAGCTTCTCATTTGCGGTAAGTGACCTGTCAATAGTACCAGTAGTACTATGATGATGTCGAAAAGCGTACTGATGCCTGTGGACACTATTTTGAGAATTTGTTAAAGGTTTTATATAAATAAATTGATTTTTCATAGAGTATCTAAAAGCTTTCAAGTTACTAATAGTTATGTTTTAAAATTAATTGGAGAAAGTATAAAAATACTTTTCTAATAGATTTCACGTCATGTTATATAATTGTATTATATGGTATGTATGTAACGTTATAATTGTAGTCTTTAAAAAATCAATATTTAATTTCACCCTTTTAATATTTCATAAACATCATCATTAATAGTATCAAATAAATTCTTGCTGCTTATTGATCTTTATAAAATCTTTAATGAGCTTTTAAAATACGTCCATATGTAAATATACGTAAGTATAGGGCTATGAGTGCAATCATTTGAACCACCATTTTGTCATATCAACTATATTACTTATTTGTTCTAAAATACAAATTACAAAAGTAACCAAGAAAGTTCTGTCTCTTTTTGTAGAGGTCTGGGTTCCATTAGCTCTCACATCGTAAGTTGAATGCGAATGAAGATGAAGGCGAAAGTCGGTCGTTCGTATGGGTACATCCAACATACTACTTGGTTGTGGCACTTACACCGTAAACTTGCGTACGGACAGAGTGAACATGGGATTTCCAAAGGCCATCACAAGGGCAGGTATGCTGTACGGGTTCAAACTGGGGTCAAATACAGCTGCAGTATGGCGGAAGGTACGGCAGGTCTTTGGTGAGGGTGCCACGATTACGCGAACAGTGCAGCGGTGGTGCAACAAGTTTAAGGACTGTGACGAAACACTCGAAGACGCACCACGTGACGGAAGATCAACACATTTACAAAATGAAGATCTTCAGGCAGCAGTTATGGCGAACAGTAGCCACACATGTGATGAATTGGGACTACAATTCAGTGTAAGTGGAGAAACCATTCGCCAACCCCTCCATCAACCTGGGAAGCAAAACAAGTTGTCTCAATTGGTCCCATGTGATTTGACTCCAGGCCAGAATGCAACGCGAGGAGACACTTGTGTTCCTTTGCTGTCTCGTCTGAGGAAAGAGCCATTTCTGAAGAAGGTGTTGACATGTCATGAGAAGCTCCACGGTGCTGTCATGATTGGTTAGCATCGTATGAATCTGTTCCAAAACAGCCGAATCCAGCACTGGAACAGAAGAAGGTCCTCTTGTGTGTTTGGTGACTGCGCGTAGCATCGTGCCTTGGGAACTGCTACCAGCTGGTCAGAGCATGAATTCAACTGTGTACTGTCAGCAATTGAGCCGTGTTCAAGATAAACTCAAAACTCTGGAGCCAGCACTTCTGAATCGCAAAAGGGTCCTCCTGTTACAGGACAAGCTGAGCCCCAAATGGCTAAGATGACCCGGGACACCATCCTACGCCTTGGATGGAAAACGCTATTGCATCCGCCATACACCCCGTATATTACAAAGTCCTATTTTTACCTGTTTCATTCCTTAGACAATCACCTTAGAAGACGCCAGTTCAAATCTCAATAGAAATGCCAAATGCACTTGATACATTCTTCGCTTCACCGTCCACCAAATTCTACCACGATGGAATCCATGACCTTGCAGAGCATTGGCAGATCGTCGATGCTGATGGGTACTATTTTTGATCTTCCAGGTACGTCTTAGGTGGCATATCGCTGTTTGAAATTGATGTGTGAAAAAGCGAAAGAACTTTCTTGGTTATCTTTCTTGGTTACAATTATAGTCACTTTCATTTTGATACATATATACAATTTGGCGCACTAGAAAGCAGGTATTTGTTTACATACAGGATTTTGTACATATAGTTTATATAAAAGTCTATATTGAATATTAAATGACAGTAATTATATGTTTTAGTGCATGAGTATTAGTAAAATTTGCCTGCTGCTCTTTCTTTCAAGAAGTAATTTGTTTAAAATTAACAAACCTTCAGCATATAGAAGAGCATATTAAGAATTCAGTTTCATTCAAAAGACCTATTTGTTGCAACAGAAACGTTTGGTGTCAGTAGGCTTGTTCGTAACTGTAAAAGTTCTGTAATCAATGCACATCCACGAATAAACAACTAAAAATCACACAACGGAAATCAGTGTAGATTATTAATTTTCAAGAATAATTTCAACAGTTTTATGTTCGAGTGCATTTTTAAAAGAAACATTGGCAGTATTGAAACTTCTGAACTTTTGGATTTTCTGAAATTTTTCACGTGTTCGAGGAAAAATCGGTTCTATGACTAGTAAAATGAACCTTTTACAAAATTGTTATTTCTCCCATTTTTTTTTCAATTATTCCTGAAAGAAACAAGAAAAAAACTTTTTTTACCAACAGATTCAATATTTCCGGAAATTTTACAACACTTAATGCAACTATAAAATCGTATTTCTATGTTGTTCATCAAAACAGTCATGATTTCTTTTGTATTTTGAAAATGATTGTGTACACACTAAAAGAGTGTAAAACTAAAATAGTACAGTATTATTTCTGTAATGTACCATTACAAGTAATGGAAGTTTTGTTTGGAGGGGTCCAATAATTGTTTAAACCACTGTACTATGTGACTCTCTAAACATAACTTCGGTTCGTGTAGTATATTCATTTCTCCCTTATTCAAACCAAAATTAATGTGGAAGTTTGAATAATATAGTAGAAATTATATTTTGGGGGAATAATATCTTTATTTATACATTATTTCATTATGAGTCCCGTATATGGACATTTTAGAGGGATGAGTATTGACATAATCATCTTAATGCTATACGAAAACATAAGCCCGCAATTAGCCAGAAATTCTTGAAATTATCCACCAATCATATTTTCGGCAGAATGATTTAGACCACCTTCGTCCCTCTGAGATGCCCATATCCTACCAAGATCCGGTTTTATCCAGTTTTTGCTATTTTTCTTCGCCCCCAAATCTCTCTGTTCTGATTGAACTATTTTCTGACGCTCTCATATGAAAACGCTATAATCCTCACTCTCGACCCGGACTAGTACCAAGCCATAGCACGTATTCTCAGCTCGTTCAAATTTTGGGATATTTACTAGAAAAAGCAGCAAAAAAGCAGGTGAAACTAGATTTATTTAAGAAATGCAGATGGGAGCCTGAAATAGTTAATTTCACCAGCAAAACAGTGAATATATTCAGAAAATATTAAGATATAGATTTCGATTCAGAAGACTCCATATTTGTCGATATGAATAGTTGTGGACAGGAGTACCATTAATGTGTTTGGTTTTAGTGTTGCAGTTCTGTTACTTGCAAATTTTCAAGATCTAAGCGTCAGTGCTTTAAAACATTTAAATCTCCCTTACACCCCTCCCAATGTTCAGTTTAGGGTTGCTGCAACCTGTCCACTTATATATCTGGGTAGTGTATATATTTATGTATGTAGTATGTAAATTTTTTTACATGGCGGTATATAATTTTACTGTAGTTAGGGTAATTGTAGTGTAAACGTGAAAAAGAGGGCTCTCATTTATTCCTGAATTGACTCAAGCTTCCAACCGAAATGGGTTGAACGATTTTTCGTTAGGTTCTTTCCCTTCAGGAAAGAGACTCTTGACATTAGCAGTTTTGATATGTCCCTTCAGTGACATTAGTAGTATCCTGAAAACATAATTTAGTTGGTAGAAGGGCTACTTGGCATAATTATTTCGTTTATCCCTTTTTAATTCATAGAGCCGATTGGGTGAAATTCAAAAATCTTGTTTGGTTCATATACAGAGTTATTCAAATGAAAGAACAGATTTTAAACATTTATTTCTTCCAAACTACAAAAGATAGAAACATGATTCGAACGTTACTTGATTAAGAAAAGTTTACAATCTATTGCCAGTAACTATGGCGTGCATTCAATATGAGCACCGTGTGTTACACGACAAATGTCAAAACGGTGGCTCATTTCTTGCCACACACGAATCAGCTGGTCTCTAGTTATCGAATTCACTGTTTCAACAATTCGATGTCGTAGACCTTCAAGAGTGTCAGGCATAGGAGGGATAAAAACTCGCCCTTTTACGTAACCCTATAGATAAAAATCACACGGAGTGAGAACTGGAGACCTGGGAGGCCACCGGCGATAAAGTTGGTCTTCTGCTCCTCCTCTTCAAATCCAACGTCCTGGAATGGTGTGATTCAAGTAACGTTGAACGTGGTTACTTGAATCACAAATGAGGCGGGGCACCATCTTGCATGAAGATGAAGTCATCTGAATCATCTTCATGTTGGGGAAATAACCAGCTTTGAAGCATGTCTAGATAGGTTAATCCTGTAACAGTTTTCTCCATGAAGAAAAAAAGGCCCATAAGCTTTAGCTACAAATATCGCACAGAAGACTTTCATCTTTAGTGAATCTCTTTCATGTTGAATACCTGCCGTAGGATTTTCACTTGCCCAAATTTTAACATTATGGCGATTAACTTTACCAGAAAGATGAAAAGTGGATTCATCGGAAAAAAATAATCGTTGAGCAAAATTGTCTTCTTCCGTATTATCCAACATGCTAATGCAAAATTCGAACCTTTTGTTGTGGTTGTCAGGATGCAATGCTTGCAATAACTGCAGTTTGTATGACTTCATGTACAGACGATGTTTTAGAACGCCATACCGTTGGTTGAGGAATGTTAAGTTCTTTGCTTGCTCGTGATGTGGATTTCTTTGGGCTCCTTTCGTAAAGTGTACGAATACGCTCGACATTCTCGTTCGATGTGCGTGGACGTCCCATGCTTTTTCCTTTGCAGATGCAACCATCTACGAATTTTCGATGCCACTCGTAAATTTGCTTACGATGCGACTGTTGTTTATTCAATTGACGGCGAAATGATCGCTGAACTGCAACAATGGACTCAAGTTTAGAAAATTGTAGCACACACAAATCTTCTCCTGTGGTAACGCCGCCATTTCACTACAGACAAACAACAACAAACAATAGCACCAATGCGGCCGTGATTGGGACTTCTATCCGGGCTGTTTAAATTGTAAACTTTTCTTAATCAAGTAACGTTTGAGTAGTGTTTCTATCTTTTGTAGTTTGGAAGAAATAAAAATTTGAAATTTGTTATTTCTTTTTGAATAACCCTGTATATAGTTAAATAGTGTGATAATAATGTATTAGTATGTATCAGTATTTGTTTTCTTGGATATGTGAAATGCAATGTGCATGTGCATGATTGAGTATGTAAATTTTTATAAGTAAGATGTGAGTGAAAGTATGATATATTTATTGATGGACAGTGTATTGTTGTTTGTTTATTTATTCCTTTGATCTGGCATAATAGGTACGTTACTCCTTAGTGAAGAATTTCATAGTAGTTCCTCACCGTAATTACATAGTATATGGCTTATCTTTAACAATAATAGTGCAAAAACATGATTAGCAGTTCAAACAATTTCAGTTGTGCACAGGTTGTTTTTGTACTACTAGAGCCACCGCGTCCGAATTTAATATTATTTGTTGCTTGTGTTCTATTACTCTAATATTTAGTGATCTGGTTTACACGAAATTCACCTTTTCTTTACAATTAACCATCAGAAATATTAGTTTAGATTCACAAAAATGGAGGTTTAGGTAACTCACATTACAAGCTACCTTTCTGGAAAAGCACGATCTTTTATATAACTTAGTAGTCAGATTATTAATAACTCCACTTAACTCGAGTTTTGTCTATATGGCATTATTTTTGTCGCAAGGCTACATTTACGAATCATCTTTATCCGTTGCTTTCTGTGAGCAATTGCATTGTTGACAGGTTTCCGATATATAGTTGCATGTTATTCAAAACACTGAACTTTCATTGCATACAGAATAATTTTGAAGCCGTGAAGTGAATTATACCCTCGTTTATTGCGAAAGAAATTTGAATTCAGTTCGTATACGATCACACGTGTTAATTAATGGATTATGTTAATTGCTGATTTAATGTAGTTGGTTAGACTGCTTTGAACAGTCTTGAGCTTATCGAGAAAGTATAGGGTGTCTAAAAATAAATCGACGTCGTAGTGAGTAAATAAATAAATGAGTAATGATTATATTATTAATATATAAATGTGTAAAGTAAAGAGTATGATTAAATAGTAGGACGCCCAGTTGTTAAGTTTGCCACGAAGTATAGATTGTCTATATATATATAGATATATATATATATATATATATATATATATATATATATATATATATATATATATATATATATATGTGTGTGTGTGTGTGTGTGTGTGTGTATGTATGTATATATTAAATTTCTTAGTGCGAGGGTGGTGCGATACGTAAAAAACGATGGATGCTATTTTCACTTAGTGGCTCGACATTTCCATAGTAAATATACCGATTAATTGATCAACCGGCCTGACAATACAAAGAATAGCCATATAACAAACGATCTCAGATATTTCGCAGTTAATCAGATATTTCGGAATAGCTGTCTGCAGAATTGGTAAACTTTAAATATATGCATTTGGCATGCATCTATGATACTACTCTGCAACTCTGATTTTTCTTCACGTCACACGACCAAATCCAGTATATTATTGTTTGTAGAGGTGGCGAAGTGCACAGGAGCAAATAATCTAGTAACTCTATTACAGTAGACTCGCCTATTATCGTACCAGGACGTCTAAATCACTAATACCCCTGAACTTTCACTTCTTTTGCTTCTAGCATATAGTGTTTGAAATTAGTTGACGCCTCAAGGTTGGCACCCTTGCAGTATGGTGCCTACTAGTAAGATTTGGCAGGTAACTTCTAGCATAAAATTTATTTCATTTTAAGGTTTTTTTTTTTTTAATTTGGCAAATCCCTGTAAGGATTTCTTCCGTTTAATTGACTTTAGTCTAGTTTTCCATACTTTACTCAAAACTTTTCTAAGTTTCTGAGCGTTCGGATATATTTTTTTTATTTAGAAATCATTAACACTTTCCGGATCCGGGGTTTTTGGGCTATTTTTTAGACTTTCAGTCAAGCAGCTACTGCATCGTCACTATTTATCGTAGGATCATGGTTCATACCTTATTCTCTTCAGAATAGAGCTGGCTTTCAAATGGTATGCATGCTCATACCATATACCAGGAGCGGGAAAAATGATGTCAAAGGGAAAATTTCGGAGGGAATTTTTTTCCTCACACTTTGGACCCCTCTGGAGCGGCCCTGTGTGAACGTAGCCATCTAAAAAAATCTGATAAATAGTACTTGGTATACGGAATTTGTGTGCCAAATTTCAAGTTTCTATCCTGAATACCGAGGGCGGGAGAAATTTTATCAGGAATTCCCACCATGCCCCAAATTACCGTAAAACACCATGATCTCAGGTGAAAAATTTCCTGAGACATCCCTAATTACCCATGTCATGTTTATGTTTCACCCATGGGGTCATGGGGTCATGGGGTCATGTTTCGCCCATCATTCTCTTCAGAATAGAACTGCCTTTCAGACGGTATAATTCACGTGTCTCCATCATGTATCTAAGGCGGGAAAATGAGGAAAAACGGGATTTTTGGGGTAAAAATATCATTTTTTTCAACTTTTAGCCCCCCTGGACCCCCCTGTTTTATCGCAGAGATCTGAAAAAATCTGGTAAATACTACTCGGTGGGCTGAATGTTTATGCACAATTCCAATTTTCCAGGTGCAAAAGTAAGCCCCCTCAAAAAAATGTACCGACAATGTCCCATATTCCCGTATACAGAGGGAAATTTTTAAACATTCCCTGAGACATACCTAATTACCCTAGGGTCATATTTCGCCTATCATTCTCTTCAAAATAGAACTGCCTTTCAAGCGGTACCATTCACTTGTCCCCATCATATATCTAAGGCGGGTCAAAGTTTAGCCCCTCTTTACCCCCCTGTTTTAACGCAGAAATCTGAAAAAAAAACCTGGTAAATACTACTTGGCGGACTGAATGTTTTTGCACAATTTCAATCTTCTAGGTGCAAAAATAAGCCCGCAAAAAATAATACCGAAAATGTATAAAATTCCCCTATACAGAAGTATGTTTTGATAAAAATTCCCTGACACTTCCCTAATTACCCTAGGGCCATTTGTCGCACATCATTCTCTTCAGAATAGAACTGCCTTTCAGACGGTATGACTCACGTGTCTCCATCATGATCTAAGGCGGGAAAATGAGGACAAACGGGATTTTTTAAATAAAATATCCCTTTTTTCAACTTTTAGCCCCTCTGGTTCCCCCCTGTTTTAACGCAGAAATCTGAAAAAAAATATGGTAAATACCACTCGGTGAACTGAATGTTTGTGCAAAATTTCAATCTTCTACGTGCAAAAATAAGCCCGCCAAAAATACTTTACATAACCCCCCCCAAAAAAATATTACACGAAAATATATATTTTAGAATTATGACGTCATCACCTCCTATGTCTCGACGCAGGAAGGTGTGAAACCATACGTAATGTCTTCTACAATGCCTCTGGACTTGGAAAAAAAAACCGGACGAAAAAGCTCAAATAGGAGAGTTATAACGCAATGTACCATGAAACACCCCGTATGGTACAGATTGTACCATGGGATCCCCAAAGGGTTAATTGAGAAATCACGCTGAATTGCCGGTAGTTCCGAAGACTCCAAGGTTCAGCCGGATACTGCGCGAAGTGAGATTTCCAAAAAGCCATTGTCTTTGTGGAAATTTCGCTCTGGAGAAGGACTAGATGTGGGTTTGTGATATTTATCTTCGTCTACGCATTTTAGTAGGTGACTTTTTTGTCATATGAATTTGGCTGTGGATTGTTGTATGTTGAAATTCGACCACTTGTCTTTGTAATTTTATTATCTTAGATTATTTCTTTGTCCCCGCTTTTTCTCTCTCTTCTCTCTGTATTCCTCTGTTCTCTTTTTCCAGATTTTTTCTTTAATATTTAACCTCCTCCCGAGTTATGAACTTGACATATATCAATCTTTTGAAATGTATCATTTGAACCGGATTTACCAACTTGGACATCGCAAGACACGAATCGTAGAGGTATTCATTTATGTAAAGTATGGAGTAGATTTTTTCCACCATATTGACAGACTGAAATAGCGAGAATTGGTCCGGTCTACGATTAATTTTGCTTTCGTTTCTTTACATCATTAAATTTGTAAAACCTTCCATCAAATTATTAGTTATTCCTACATTTATTTCCATTGGTAACGCTGATGGTAATGGTTGTCGTAGTTGTTTGGGCCCAAGAGTATTATCAATATCTTGAGCTTCATTTATATCTATATTTTTTGTGTTTACGTGCCTTTCTTGTACCTTAAATGTCCACTATTTTAAATAGAATACTTGAAAATATGAATTTTATCGTTATGCGCGGGAAATTAGTTAAATTGCATTTGTACTATAGGTCGGATCTTGTATGTAAAGTGTTGTGACCTACAAATTCTATTTGTCAGGGTTATTAATTTGAAAGATTGAATAATTAATGAATATATATGTATGTTGAGATATGAATATATGTGAAATGTGAATATAATGTTGAAGTGAAATGTATAATATTGAAGTGAGTAGTTAAATATGTATAAAGTGTCTTAGTACCTTACCCCGAACAGTCCTCGGTGGCCACGGTTCCGAAATATCCCATGAATATAAAATGTAAATGTTAGAAAATACCGCCGCATGTTGGATATTCTTTTCAATCTGTGTGACACTCTTGAGTAACATATGTAACAATTAACATTAGCTGTATTACACTAAGCGGATGCTGTATGGGTTAAAGGCAGGTCAACGTAACCCTAACGTGTTACTAAACCTATCCTCAAACCAGTAAACTGAAATCCTATTGTATAATTACATTCTGATTGTATCCCTCCTCCTGTACAAATCCTAAAACTCAACCAATGTTCCCACCTCTGCAATCGTGCTCTCCCCGACAAAGATCCTTCTGAACTTGAGAAATTCTCGTTTATCGTTTTTTTTTTTTCTTTCTTTTCACATAGATTGTGCGAATTTAACTCTAAATGTGCTTATCTAAAAGTATAAGACAACAGTGATTTAAACGTGGTCAAGGAACTAGTTAATCAATTGTAATGACCAGAGAAGTAAAATAATCGCCGTGATAGTAGAGACTAAACTTTGTTCTTGTAATCCAAAAGTGGGAGAAATGTATTCATAAGTATACCTACAGACAGAATATGTGTCGGTTACGATTAGCAACCTACTATTGTATGTGTATACGAAAAATTAGAGTGAAATGTTTGGGCACCAGAAAAGGGTGCTTTGATATTTTGTAATAAAACGCTCATCGTTGACTACGACATAGTTGCAAATTTACTGAAAATCTTTATATATGAGAAAAGACTCATTTAAACTCTCATATAAAGATTTTTTCTTTTATCTTCTCTCTTTCTTCATTCAGTTATGATCTTGTAAAATATATTTTCTTTTAATTCGTACGTACCATATGTTCCAAAAATTTAAGTGAATATATATATATATAGTGAATATATATAAGTGAATATAAGTGAATATAAGTGAATATATATATAACGACAGTCTTCTCAAAAATCTTTAAACTTCTATTTGTGGAAAATATACACTTTGATTTTTTTTCCTGGCTGATTCAGATGCGTCTTCCCGTCGTATGAGGAAACATGTGTCTCTTTCGGATCACTTCAGAATTGATCCTTAAGTAATAGCATTTGGATACGAATTACTATTAGAGTTTCTTCACCATATTCCCATATTGTTAGTCTGGTCTACTCCAGTTCGAAATGAATGTGGGGATTGTAGCTAGAAGTAGAAGACCAGACCAAACTTAGAGAAATATCTGAAATTTTCTTATGAACATGCTCCTGGAAGTTAGGCAAAATTGTGTGCAATGAAACTAGAGCTAAGTCAAATAATGATCAATGAGGTTGATGTTTAATTTACAAAGAAGCTTCGCGTTCATTTCAGATCAATTTATTGCACTTAGAGTTTTGTGTTCTTAGATTAGACGTGTTTAAATGTCTGAAAGATTGTATAGTATAAAGGAAAGGAAATCTGGCCATAGAGAATGTCATACCTTGAGTACTGTTGGATCCATGTTGCCAAGAGCCCTTCTCTGCAGCTCCGTTTCGGGTGTTATAAAATGTCCTTGGAAGTATCAAACTTGGTAATCGAAACACTTGATAGCAAGAATCCTTCACGAAATTTCCGAACACTTTTAGACTTAAGTGAATTATTCTGTCTCGTTACTCCGTGGGTAGTACTCTATCGAATTATGACATGTTCGTCCGTTTACAATTTACGGCTCTCCACGTTTACTAATTCGTCGCGACTCTAGTCTGCGCTCTACCGACTCTCGATCTCTACTACCCCTTCCTATTTCCAAGGAAACAATTTTATGTAACCGAAAACGTGAGATTGCAGATTTCAGAGATACTTCGAAACAACCATGGCTTCAGCCAGTACGTGGAAACACTTGAAAAAACTCAGTTGAGAAAGAATATTCTGCTGATCAAAATTCCTTAAAATCTCAAGACACAATCTTCCGGATGATCTAAATTTTGTCAATTTAAGAAATTTCTTGAAAAGTTGAGTACAAAGATTCTTACAACATTACAACATTTGCTGATACAATTCCGGAATTAAAATGCTGATTTAATAGTAGTTATTTAACAGTTTCTCTTAACGTAATGTTACTAGCTTACAGTATCTGGTTTCCTAAGAAAGACTGTAATTCGTGAACAATGTAAATAATTCTCATGACGCTATTCTTTTCTAAACTTTGTCGAGTAATAAAATTTAATAAACAAAAGTGATTATGTAAATAAAATAAAGATAAATTACTTTTAAAAATATAATGTATTGTATCGTTACCAAGAACTGAACCCAAGTACCATAACATCCCATAACAATATTTATCCAGTAATTCCTTTTCCTCTAAATTCCTCTACATTTCTTTTTTCCTCCTTTTCTCCTTCTTATCTCCTACCTTCTTCTTCTTTCTCACTCCTTCAGAAGCTAGAATTCTAAAAGTCATTCATTTTGATTTTACATTTTGACTGAATTATCGAAATTATAAGATTACAAAGCAAAAGCTAGCGTATCCACATTTTTCCCACTCACGATTTACATTTTTTCTCTCCATTTCTTTCATCTGTCTTCTTAAGATAATGATAATACACACGAACAATTCAATGCTTGTACACACAAAAAGTTAGTAAAATATGAATTGAAACATCGAATTCTTTTTCAGTCATAATTTTATATGTCCATAATCCTCACAAATATTTAATTTCTGATATCTTGTATACAAATGTTTGGACTAACTTTGAGTCTGGACTAAGTTTGGGCTATATTTGTTGTGCACAAAAGTCATATGAAATGTCAGGATGTTTTTGCCAAAATTTAATTATGACTTTACCCTGTTGTTTAGAAAAACACACGTGATGTGATTCTTGCTTTCCTTTGTTTCTAAAACATTAGGGCAACAATCTCTGGTAGTTGTATATACAACAAGTTCCCGGAATTACGTAATTTTGAGCAATGTTGTAAACTTCACCAATATACATATACATACACCAATATTAGGATAGTCCGAAAAACTAATTCGGTGCGAGCGGTCCCGCTATCGATTGCCGGTGGGGGCACTCGGTCGAAAAGTGTAAAACGCTTTTTCATTCCAGTCAGACTGAATGAGGTTTCCCTGGGTTTTTCTCATTCACACCAGGCAAATGCCGAGGTGGTACCTAATTATAGGTCCCAGGCAGCTTCCTTCCTTACCCCCATCCTTCATTCCTTACCTTTCCTCGGATAGTGTGCTCGCCGAAGGGCGTCACCCCTCAAACGTGACGGGCTAAATGACCGTAGATACCGAGAACCCACAAATCTATATCCTAAATCCTAATCCGAAAAACTAAATTTAAATCTAAATGCCTGAAAACCTCCAATTTTGTTATAATTGATAATATAATCCACGAGATACAATTTCAACGTCCTAGTATGAGAGTAAGACAATGCTCAAGAATGCTAACAATTTGCTACAAAAGTTGAGTTAATACTTTCCAATTAAGAAATGTTTCTTAAAAAATCCAAGTGAATTGTAAATAAATTTTAGGTGATATCGGTGCCACCAGCCCTCAATGATACAAACAAGACGTCCTGATATACATAGATTCGGGCAGTCATTGTCATGAATAATTTAAAAAGAAACAACTTCCGAAATTTTGTGCCCAGGTAAAGGAGGAACTATAAATAGTTCTTAACAGTTTTTGGTACTGCATACCGCCGTAGAACGTCTTTTTCAAAGTATATAGGTACGAACACTAAATATCGAGTTTATTTGAACGCGGCGGACGATATACCTTTTCAACTGACTTTTCTGATGCCAGACATTGACAAACACTGATACAAGAAGCAGGTACATTGTTCGCATTAACTCTAGGTATGGTAATTTTGGGGAATATGGGCATAGAAAACAAAATGGTAAAATTTCTCATTGAAAATAAAATGTAATTTGACAATAAATACTACAGAAACGTACACTTATATAGCCACATAAAATAAACTTTAAGAAATATTGCAATAGTTGTTGAGAAAAGTAAAAATTGCACATGTTTAACTAAGTGTTTCTGTAATATGAACAGGTGTTAAGGATAAAATAAACAGGTATCTCCCAATAGTAATTAAATTATTATACGTGAGAAACTAAGACCAAACTGTAACAATGTATGGATTACTACTAAATACTAAACACATAAGACATTTGAGCCGTGGAATAACACAGAATACATGCAACCGTGTTAATTGTTAATAACTTAGTAAAAAACATGGTGTACAGGTTTTAGTAATAAATAATTCCTTTTTCGCTATTGATTCTAGTAAGTAAACAAATGAATAGAAATACAGATCTACTTTACTCATATATTGTGTTTATTTTCAGAACATAGGAAAATAGAAATAAACACTCTTTGGGTTCCACAATAAATTTTTTTCTCAGAATGGGCTTGATAGTTGAAAAATATTGAAACTTGTGATTTTGCATTAAATTACATTCTTCTCTTGGAGCGGTTTCAGTTCTTAATCCAATCAAGTCTACTTTTGGTCATTTTGGACATATTTCATCCTTAAGATCTCTATCTGAAGCTCATTTTCGAATTAAAAGGATCCATTTCCAGATATTGCAAAGAACTCTTATAATGTAGAAAATATTAACTGTTTCATGTACTTAAGTATACACTTTACTCGCTTGTGATCTGAACTTCCCATGCAGCAACGATCTTTAAAAGAAATGCCAAAACACAGTTCTGCTTTTAAAGAAAAAATATGGCTACCATTTATCTATCTTTAAATTGTCCTTTTCTCATAACCTCAAAGTTGTTTTATACACATTCTTTTCCTTGAAGTATAGATCTCATTTGTTCAAGTAACTTTTACATTTATTAGATTTGATTGGATCTTTGGATATGAATACAGATAGTCTTTAAGAAACATGCTATGCTTTTTATCGACTGTATATAGGCCTAATATAAAAAAAGATTTGTACAAATGTGTATGAGCCGATTGTTTCATATTGGATTTAATAAAGAATTAAACTAAAAGCCAATTTTTAAGTAATTCTGGTGATGTAAATCTTTGTATGTCCTTCAAATCAAAGTATGATCCAAAACTAATCAGGGATCTTTGTAATCCTTAACCTATCCGTTTATCTTCAAAGACATGTCCACAAAGTAGTTGTCTGATTGACGAGACAATAAACATTGTCTTCCATTAAAGCTTTCAACAACCTGTTAATAATATGGTCATCAATAATAAAAGTAGGAAGGACCTTTCATGTGCGAAAATATACATGTAACATGAAGCCATCTTTTGTCTACCTTCGTTTCTGTATAACAATGAAATCTTTTATGCTGTAAACGCTGCTTCTACTACAAGCCCCTTGTTATAATCTGCGTAGTGTACTGAATCATTCATATGTTTGCATTGAAACTCTGGCCTTAAGTGTTTTATTACATTAAACAAGAGAGGTTCATTCATCTTGGAGCTTTCTAATGTATGAGGCTAGTAATTAAGAATGGCATTACTACATTCTTTGAAGGAATCCCTTTCTTCAGATCTGCTGCTCCCATAGAAAACTGTATCGTAATGACATCAAAAACATCAATCAAACAAGAGTTCATAACATTGCTTATCCATTTATTTTGTATGTACCTAGGTAAGTATAGATTGTTGTCGTTGATAAGAAAAGCATTTCTAAGTTCTTTTCTTACAGAATATTTAGCCTCTTGTCCTACCTACCTTGAACTCCTGAACATATATCAAACAAGATGAATCAGTTTCCATTGTATTTTTTTCTCCTACACACAGTAATATATCTATCAACTACATTTTGTTGGTTGTGGGCACTACTAGTGCTTTATAGTGGCTGTCGTATGCAACCTTGTTGCGCGTGGTCGCGGGTTCAATTCCCAGTGGAAGAATACTGAAATTTAAACGAATTGTGAGGGTTCATATTTCGATTTGAGCTGTATGTCCAAGTGTCATATCACCTCTGTGCGAAACTTCAACAAACAAATTGGAAATTGTTATGGGGCAATAGATGTTTCAGTCGAAAATCATACTCATGTCTGTGCAAGTGTGTTAGATATAGGAAAAATATCTAGAAATATTATATTGTTTTTGTACAATTTCTACACACTCACAAACACACTTGCTCACAAGTCCTTATAATTATGTTATATTGTTTATGTACAATTTCTTTGGTATTTGAGAACCAAAAATCGGTATATAGGCAAAATCTCTTGGACGAAATTTCGCCGTCAAAAATCCCGTGGGCAAAACTCTGTCGGCGAGTATATATTAGTCAACATAACAATATTATTATTATTATTATTATTATTATTATTATTATTATTATTATTATTATTATTATTATTATTATTATTATTATTATTATCCGAAAATTCTTAATTTAGACAGTAAAAGGAAAGAAATTGACAGTTCAAAATGAATGTATATAGCATCTTCAAATTAACTCAAAGTATTATCCATCAAATCTATTTTGGTTAAATTATTTGGCGAAAATGAACTGCGAATCCAACTGGGGATTAAAATGTAATGCCAGAATCTTGCGAGCTAAGAAACTGAAACTCAATACATAAATTCTCTAGTAAAATAAGTAGGAACGTGTTCCCGTATTTCGAATTTACAAATGTTCTGCTTTTAATGGGCGAAGGGTCAATTTTAGTTTTTTCTCCATATTTAAATCGATGGTATTTGTGTCATCATCATTTGAAAACGGCTGAACCATTTAGAAATGAAGTTTCTGCCTACTGTGCTGTACTCAGAGTTATTTCTAAAATGCAGAAATGCGATGTTATCTGTGCTTAATACATTTGAACTAAGAATAATTCCTTTCCGTCAAGTAACAAGTAAAATAAGATGCTAGTAACATGTTCCAAGGGGAAGCAGTGTGAATGTCGGTGAAATAAATTAACGTGTCCCACAAACAAGAAAAGAAAAGATATGTAGGTGGAACAAAAATATATCCGTAATATGGAGATGTTCGTTAATGGGGGTTGAAGGATAAACGTAGCTACTTTAAGTGTGTATACTATACTTGCAGTAATATTTCAACATTCTGCATTGAAGAAAACGCTATGGCAAAATTTCGTCTCACGATTGTTTGGTCGACGAGACTTTGTGCTAGGCAAAATTTCATCCCTCGAGAATTTGTCCCAGCGAAATTTTGTCCCGCGGAATTTTGGCTAGACGAGACTTTAAGTGGTGAGGTTCTGCACATACAAAGTTTGGCCTAGCGAGATTATGGCCGACGAGGTTGGCCAGGAAAGATTTTGGCTCGCAAGGTTTAGGGCAGTGGTTTTGACCTTGCGAGATTCTGATTCGTAGGGTTGTTGGTGAAAGGTTGCGATCGTGAAATTTTACACCCAAACCATAAAACAGTAATATATTTTATCAGACAAGTTTTCAGATATCTTGTTGACGTTCCGGATATAGACGAAATAATTCCAATTAAGTTAATTTTAGTTGGAGGAGAAAAATTGTGGAACAAGATACAGAAACTCATCCTCCTTATCTGGAACAAGGAAGAATTGCCACAACAGTGGAAAGAATCAATCATTGTTACAATTCACAAGAAAGGCTACAAAACTTACTGTAATAATAATCGAATCTTTTCTCTTCTGTCAACATTCTATAAAATCCTTTCAAATATTCTATTAGCAAGATTGACCCCATACGCAAATGAAATTATTGGAGGTTACGAGTGCGGATTTAGGCGAAATCGATCAACTATCCACCAAATATTTACCATTCAACAAATACTCGAAAAGAAGTAGGAATACAAAACCCCGGTACATCAACTATTTATTGATTTTAGAAAGGCTTACGACTCGGTTAGGAGAGAAATATTGTACATCATTCTTACAGAACTTGGAATACCAAGAAAGCTAATTATATTAATTAAAATGTGTTTAAATGAATCCCAAAGTAAAGTCGTGTAGGAAAATTTTTGTCCACGAGCTTTCACGTCGAAAATGCCCTGAAACAAGATGCTCTGTCGCCATTATTATTCAACTTTGTTCTGCAATACGCTATAAGGAAAATCTAAAATAATTAGCAACTAAGGCCTACAGTTGCACGGTATTCACCAGGTTATGGCATATGCTGATGTAAATTTAATAGGGGATGATATAAAACAATAGAAAAAATGCTGAAATCTTTTCTATAAACGCTATTTAAACGCTTGCAGGGACATGGGTTTAGAAGTAAATGCAGAGAAAACTAAATATATAGAAGTGCGTCGGGACCGTAATATGGCAAATTATGAATGCGTTAAAATATTAAATAATACTTTTTAGTGCTTTTCGTAACTACATACCGTGTGCAATTTGATGATTACATATTGCGAGTGGTCCCATTTTTTCCCTTATGCATTGTAGAATAAGAAAAGCGATGGTGGACATCTGGGTGGCAAAATTTATGTTTCTGGTCATCTTTTGTACTTTTTTCAATATTGTTGTAAGAGACGTTTATTGAGTAAGATGAGATTAGAGTCACTGCAAGTATGGAGAAATCAGTTTTATTGGATACTTAAGATGTACTTGATGTGATGAAGATTTTGCTTTTTATCCGTTTTCGATTATCTTTTTGTAAAAGGAAACGTTTTAGCAGTTCTACTCTTTTGTTTGCTATATTTTTCTTCTACCTGCTTTAATTGTATCCAAAATAAAATAAAAGGAGTATAGAACTATATAAAACTACAGTCTGCAGTTAACATTTTGAAAAACTATTAGTACAGGAATAGAAAAAATAAGCTTTATAGACTTAAGACAGGGCAAGGGAAATTTATTACTAAATGATGGATAAGTTAGTGCAAAATTATCATTATTATCGGCATATAGTTACTATATATTATGTACTTAATTGTTAAAAATCGTCAAACTTGAAACTAAATGAAAAGTTCAACTTCAGAATAGCATAGAGTCTTCGATGTCACTGTCATCCTAATCCACTTCATCAAGGTTTGCAACATTATTGCATTTATTAGTCTCAGCAGAGTATGGGCACATTTCAGTACATGGTACATCATTTTGCACACACTTGCAGGATGCTAGACACCCTAACTTCACACAGGAACAGCGTACTGACGAGAGTAGTTGTTGAGGAGCACAAGGCATGCCACATATGACAGGTAGGTATTCATTTTCCTTTACCATTCAGCCAGAATCAGAATCTGGTGGTGAAATATTAGGTTGTAGAATGTGAGCTCCATATGATCGCTTTATAATGAGCTCTTCTTATAGTCGGGTGAAGAGCAGCTTGAGTCAGAGGGATATTTGATCCCCGATCAAGCTTTTTATTAAACAACCACCACTTTAGCTTACTCAAGATTTTAATGGCAAAGTTTTGGCATGCACACTGAACATATGTATTCTTCAAGAGCAGTGTATGTTTCATCCTCGATAATATATGTTTGACCTAATGAGGCAAGACTTTTGAGAATTTTGTCGCTAGCATTTATGAAGCTCTTCCAAGAACTGGTTTTAGATTTATAACTGAAAGAACCCGTAGTGTCACATCCAGAAATAGAATGCATTTCAAGTAAAGCTTCAGCTCTTTTCTCATCTAAGACTTGATATATTAAATTGATACGGATGGTGCGTTTCTGAGAACCAGTTAAAGAAGTGTGGTATCACTTGTTAATTCTGGTATTCAGTGATCGTCAGTAAAAGAACATCAGTATCTGATGAAAAACTGTTAAATTTTCAGCTCCTCTTTGGGTTGCAAGAACTGCTTGGAGAATTAACTTTGTATCAGCTTCTTCTTGTGATGTGCTGAGATAGGCCGGTAATTTGTTTGACTTGACTTCGCCATGGAAAGAAAGAATAACAGTTTTTTTTCTAAATGATTAGATTTCTTGAGCAATTTCTAACTTAATACTACAGTAAGTAGTGATGTGAGGTGAAAAATTTTCCGCGGAAAATTTTCCACTACATTTTCCCGGATAAGTTTCCATTCTAAAAAATATCAGTAATCAAGTAACAATTTCTCAATAATCATAAAATTGATTGAATTCATGTATAGAAATGTTCAGATCGTTTAAAGAATCTGAAAATGTTCATGGCTCAGACAATTTTCAGTACTATGTAGGAACAAGTAAAACAATTTTTCATAAATCGAAATATTTTCTGTCTTCTATGGAAAAATTGAAGTACTATTTTTGAGTCGGAACATTTTCATTATTTTGAAGCAAAAAGTGAAACAAATTTTTGTGAATCGGAAAGTTTTATTGCTCTGTAGAAATTAGTGAAAGGAATATGCATAGATCGGAAAATTTTTCATTACGATGTAGAAACAAGTGGAAAGAAATTCATAAGCCGGACAATTTTGGATATTGTATATAGTGATGTTAGGTGGAAAATTTTCCACTATATTTAACTACACATTGAGCTACAAAGTTGAATTACTGTAGAGGAAAGTTAGTCAGCAACAGCTTTCCAATTAGCTTTCGGGAACCGTAAAATTTTCTAATATCTCAAGTTGGGAAGTAAAAATTTCCATAATGTTGCTCTCTCTCTCTGCGAGCTCCTTCGTTGCTAAGCAGTTAGGATATGTGCCTTTGGCATGGTAGACCTGCTTCGATTCCCGACGGTAGCTCATGTAGTTCGAATTCCACGTTAATTAGTTGGTCCCATCTCATATAGCCTCGCTGCTAAAAAGGACGTTAAACTCAAAATCAACGTGCCAAGAACATACATCTAGTTCGTAGAGTACAAATATCCCATTCTATTATTTAAAATTTAAATTTCTTAAAAGTGATGAATATTTTCTGATTCATAAAAACATACTTTCTGTTACAAAAATAATCTTCGTAAGGAACTTTTATGTAGTTATTTCATTATATTAAATATGTGAAGAAATAGTGGAATTTTCTGTTTTTCAAATAATTGATAAATTCACAAAGGTTTGTTTTCGATTTCTTGTTAAAATTTAAATATTGGAATGAGATATTTGTTTTCTACGAACTCGATATATGTTCCCTGCACTTCACACACACACACACACACACACACACACACAGAGAGAGAGAGAGAGAGAGAGAGAGAGAGAGAGAGAGAGAGAGAGAAACACTGTCTAAATTTTTACTTCCCAACTTGAAATAGAAAATATTCTGGTTACCGAAAGCTAATTGGAAAATTATAATGTGTTGCTGTCTAATTTTCCTCTACAGGAATTCAATTTTATATTTCAATGTGCAGTTAAATATAGTGGAAACTTTTACACTTAATACCACTATACATAATATCGAAAACTGTCTGGCTTATGAAAGTTTTTCCACTAGTTTGTACATCACAATGAAAACTTTCCAATCCATGAATATTCCTTTCACTTGCTTCTACAGAGCAATAAAACGTTCCAATTCATAAAAACTTGTTTGACTTTTTGCTTCAAAATGATGAAAGTTTTCAACTCATAAAAAGTTTTTCAATTTTTCCATAGAAGACTGAAAATATTTCGATTCGTGAAAAATTGTTTCACGTGTTCCTGCATAGTACTGAAAATTGTCTGAGCCATGAAAAATTTCAGATTCCTTAAACGATCTTTCACTTTTTAACAATTTGTTTAGAACGGAAAAATTTCTGGAAAAATATAGAAGAAAATTTACTACCTCACATCACGGTTAAACAAAGATGTAGGAATAAGTGGAATATATTTTTATGAATCGGAAAATTTTCCGGAAAATTTTCATCAGTGACAGTAAGTCTTTATTTTTATAATGAGATAGAAGTTTGTTTTCATGGTGACAAGTTTCATATTCATCTTTCCTTCAACGTTGTACATAACAGGTGGGTTACCATGCTGCTGTTTTTCTTTGGTAGCTGCTTTTTTTAGCGACTTCTGAAAGTAAGTATCGAATACGGTATGAACTTCTGCATATTCGTTGTACTTGCCTAAACTTTTTTTTTTTTTTTTTTTTTTGCATAATACTTAACAAAAATGCGCACGGACTAAGAACATTGTTAGAAAACCCACTGTTCGATAGAGAGGATACTTTAAAATATCTAGGATCAATATTAACAGACGAAAATCATATTCACGAAGAAATTAAATGTTGACTAAAAGCAGGAAGTTCGTGTTATTATTCGGTTCAAAATCTCTTGTCGTCGCGAATTCTGTCGAGGAATTTGAAGCTTAAAATACATAGAACGATAATCATGCACTGTAAATCAAAAAGGTGTAACTTTACACCAAAAAAGTGGTAGCATTTAGGTTCCACCCCAAGGTGTAAGTGAAGGGTGTAAAGTTTTCACCGGCTGATTTGTTACATCCCGAAGGTGAACAGTATCGAATTCGCACAACTACACCCACGAGATGTAACATTGCACCCAAAAGTGTTAATTTACACTTTTAAAGTGCTACGTAACACTTTATAAGTGTAACGAACCTGCAAATTTTGCCGCCAAACTATCACCCTGTGGGTGTAAACAAACACCTTCGCTGCTTTCACTTACACCTTGAGGTGGAACCTAAATGCTGCCACCTTTGAGGTGTAATTGACAAGTTGGAAGATGTAACAGAAAAGGAAGGTGCAACATTACACCTTAGGGTGAAACAATTTTTTTCTTGTTTCTCCCTAGTTACACCTTTAGGTGTAAATTTAGGGTTAGGGTGTGTAACCTTTGAGTTACAGCTTAGAGTGTAAATGCTTCCACGCGAAAGGTGTAATGGAATATTTTCTCCTCCAAGATGTAAGATATCGCCTTTCTGGTGTTCGTCCTTCGCGCAGGTGCATGCTGGTTGCATAACGTTAGCATCAGTGTATTGTGTTGATCTGTATATTGCTTTACATGCAGTGCACTATATTTTCTAAAAATTGGGTGCAATTGGCGATAATCAAGAGTAGCATACGTGAAAGGTTATGCACCTTTTCAGATGTAATTCGCAACGCTACAACATCACGATGACGTTCAGCTACATCGTTTCGCATGATGGGCTGTTCTCACTTTGTCTTTACTTATTTATTTATTTTATTTTTTATTTATTTAAAGAAGAAAATTAATATATTGGATGTATCCAATATATTAAAGGATATACATAAAAATACATAAACATATTAAATTTTAAAATAACAATATACAAAATATTAATGAAAATAATATAAAAGAATAAGAAAAATAACTGCTACAGAAATTAACAAGTAAATATTCTACTTATAAGTGGTATTACTTCTCTAAAAGAAATCGGACTTCCTAGATTCCCTTTATTAGTAGAGTTTAACGTACCCGGTATTCAGAGATGACAGGACTTCGGACTTCCAGAAGTCATGTCTATCTCCCAGTGTCGGGTACTTGTAGGTATGTTTTGCCTCAAACACGAAGGAGAAAACAAAATTTGAAGCGCCAGTCTATCATGCGAAATGATGTAGTCAGTAATTACATCTGAAAAGTCTTATAACCTATCACGTTTACTACTCTTGATTAAATCCGCCAATTGCACCCAATTTTTAAAGACTACAGGCCTTCACGCCTTATCATGTGCACTGCACGTAAGGCAATATAGAGATCAACACAATACAATGCAGTTAACGTTATGCAACCAATACACTTACAGAAAGGAAGAACACCTGAAAGGTGTTTTCTTTCACCTTCGATGGGAGCATATTCCATTACACTTTGACAAAGTCTTTATTACAAGTGAAAATATATAGAATGGACATGCGTCATATAATATTCTGCAAATTTTACACTTGTACACAAATTGTAAAGAAACCAAGAAAGACTTTTGTTACACATACAGGTATTTTGTTTAATTCACTTAACTAAACATTACATACATGGAGTACAAACTGTAGAAAAATATTGAAATTGCTGTAGTGCAATATGTCCAGTATTACAATTCATATCTGTATATAAGAAAACTATTATGTTAAGCACCTATATATTATCCACATTTTACAAAAATACAATTACAATTTGGCATAGCCTAAAAAATTATACAAGGAATATATTAGTGGCCTACAAGGAAAAATGCCAGGATTCCCACATTTGTGGCGACCGAAAATTTTCTGAATTTTCCTGGTAATAATTTACAAGTTTCTAGGTGTATCCAGGGCGTTAGATGAATACATATACAAAAAATGAGTGTTAGATACTGTATGTCAAAACAAGAAAAACTCTGTTCTTGAACTTTGAACAAAATCTACGTTTCAGAGACATAGGCTGGCAAAAGCGTTGGAAATGAATTTCAGAGGCCTATATTGCAAATATTATCCAACGTAGAAGGAAGTGCAGCTTAACAAATCACTTATGTTTTATAAAAATGTTTTATTTTATAACCAATGTTTCATCAATCAATCATAAATGTTTTATTTTAAAAATGCGTTTCAAAACTGTGCGACGCGTGCGCAGGTGATTCCCAGGAGCGATGATGAACCAATGAAATTTATTGTCGGTTCGTGAAGCTTTTTCAGAGGAGTCCTTTGGAATGCACCGCACAGTTCCGAAACATGCATTTTTTAAAAAATAGAACAGGTTAAAATTAAGGTGAAAAAAGTACTTATATTGAAAACAGAAAACAAACAAAATTGCCGAAACACACCATAGGTGCCACATCACACCTGAAAAGGGTACTTTTGGGTGTTTCATTATACCATATGATACACAGTGTGCCTGTTCTTCTACATGACTGCGAAGCGTGGTCGCCTACTCTGAGAAAAGAATATAGACTGAAAATATTTGAGAACAAGATCCTGAGACGAATATTCGGACCCAAGAGGAACGGGAATGGGTTATGGCTGAAACTTCATAACGAGGAGCTACATAATTTATACGGTTTGCCAAACATTGTGAGAGTCATCAAGTCAAGGAGGATTGGGTGTTAGGTCATGTAGCTAGGATGGAAGAAAGTAGAAACGCTTTCAAAGTCTTGACTGGAAGGCCAACCCTAAAACGACCATTAGGAATACCTAGGCGCAGATGGAAGGACAATATTAAGATGGATCTCGCAGAGATAGGAATACAAAGTAGAAACTGGATGTAGTTTGCTAAGGATAGAAGTCAGTGCAAAGCTTTTGTGAACGCGGCGTTGAACCTCCGGGTTCCATAGGCCATAGAGTCAGTTAGTTAATGTCTTAAAGGAACTCGTAATCACTCAAAGGTTTGATGTCTTTGATGCACCAGCGGAAACGAAGTCAAGAAATTATCATAACATTTTCATGGACAAATTGTGCCTTTGCTTAAGAATTACTCAATTTCAGTGGAAGGTAAACTTATGAGGTAATGATTCTGATTAATTTCACACACCAGATGATAAGATAGAAACATTAGTGTTCTGTATCTATGGATATTGAATCCACCCTCCCCGCCCATCTAGTGATCTTAACAAATATCCCAATATCTGTATATTGCCGACTGCAGATAGGATACATTAATCTGGAGTCTTCCCAATTTTTGGAGTGATTTTATGATAAGTAGCATTTCTTATGAGTGTGCTGATTAATGACATACTTAATTTATGTTAACATACACATTTCATGTTAATAGTAAAGTTATTGTTAATAATTAAAATTATAGTTTTAACAATAAGTGAAATCTTCTAAGAAAAATATTGTTTTATACTAACGAGACTGTTTATATACCTAAAATATCAAGTTGGTAACGACTTTATAAGATACACATGTCATTTTAGGCTATTATGGAATAACAAAAAGTTGAAACGCATCCTAAAAAGTAAACATTTAATAATCTTGATATAAAGCTGGTTTCATGACCTGAATGCTGATTTAGGAGCAATTTCTTATAAAAATATTAATTCAGTAATCAGAAATGTATATTTTATGTAGTCCTTTCTTCGGTTGATTGCTTTAGAGTTATGTGCTTTGTTCAGCACAGAGGCTATATGAAACATGGAACTCCAGCTTAATGTGGGATCCAAATCATATCAGCACCCAATGGGAACTAAATCCAGATCTCCTGGCCCGAAGGCATGTAAACTAACGATATGATCAAATAAAGATTTTCCCGCTGATTTCTTTGGTAAGCGCTCAATAGAATAGAACTTCGCTAAAATGTTATGGACCTCGTTAATAACAGGACTTCAAACACCATCAGCAAATCAGTTTTAGATCTGATAATAGTTCTCAGAATAGTTCCGAATTACGTTGTAACGTGCTTATATGAGCTCCGTCCTGGGCCACTGGTTATATTAACCAGGACAAGAATAATAATTAGGATTTGAATTGTCAATTTTTTTTAAAAAAAGGAAAAATATGGCTTTTAATAATAAAGGAAAATCCGCTATAACTTTAAATGATCTGAATTAATTTTCGCTATGTATTCTGAAATTTAGCATCTAATTATTATATTTGAAAACCAAACCATTCAGTATAAATGGGTAGTCTTGGTAGCCAAAAAGAAGAAGATACTTGAATTTCTTTTCGAAAAATTTATAAGAATTAAGCCAGAATATATTATAGTGGTCCATACAATATCCAACAACAAAATATAGTAAATATCAGCTCACAATGATTAAGGTTTGTAGAATTAATTTAACTTTCTTAGAAAAGAATGATTGAATAGTACCCTTGCCTAAGTATCTGTAAATATGTGTTCCTGTAAATATGTATTCCTGACACAAAAGGTTCTCCAATAATCATATATACTCCTCCTATTTAGAAATATTCAAGCAAATATAATATATTCAAAATTTTAACACTCACCAAATGTATTACGAAAAGCTAACCTTCAATCACCTCTGGTAGAAATTAATAGGAGCGCCTCCTAATACACCACAACAGAAGTACCCTCATCTTATGTATCCTCGGAAGCCCGAGTAATATTCTGTGATAACTTTAACAACTTAACATTGCTCAAAACGCAGGATTATTTCTCTTTCGAACTATACAATACAAAGATAGCGGTTATATTTTTACCGAACTACTACATTACGACCTTGCCCAGTTATAGTAGCTTCGAATGGCATCCCCTTCCCTCAGCAGCACATTCAAAGGCAGGCAATTGGAAAGTCCCACTAGAAGCGCTGTAGTGCCCAATGATTCGGACAATCTAACATAACCTCCAGGATAACAAAGTCAGAGTTTTTTAAAATATATTTTAATAGTGTGATAAATTATTACACGTTACACATATCGCCCACCCGGCTATAAAAGTTGAGACAACATTCTATTTCCAGATTTAACTATGATATGCATGTATATTTTCATTATCAATTTAAATTATGAGTATATAGGTTCCGTTTCTCCAAATAAGTCAATATTATCAATGAATACCACCATCTATTTAACCAACTACTTATTCTAATAATCACCCACACTTTATTCAATACATACAAAACTAAAGATAACATAACTAAAGAAAAAAGTTTCCCCTAAACCTCAAACACACTACCAAACATTCTAATAATCCCATCCATTCTAGTTGTTAAAATAATAATTGTCTCAATTGTTCCATATCTATTCAAAAAATTACAAAATTTATTATTAATATATTCTCATGTATTACAATATATTATTATCCACATGAGGTAATAATATTCCCTCATTTTAGAAAAAATTACAAAAATCAGTATTAAAAGGTAATTTTTCCTTAGTACTGAATGTATATAGCGCCATCTTGTTTCCAATCTAATTTGAGCTTCTATTACATCTGGCTTCACATAGACTCCATAAAAAATTCCCCGAAGTTATTTTGACAAATAAAATTTTAACAAACTTTTTCAGGACAAAGGTACAAGACATCCAGATCTGGAACACTAACAAAAACGCATATTAGTCACACATTAAAATTACTAAAAACATCTACATAAATTTTGTCAAGCTACTCTTTCTATACATCTTAATGTCTTTTCTAAAAATATAGCTGACTAGATGGGCTCTGTATGTCAATAAAGTCTTAATAGAGAATTCCATATATATATATATATATATATATATATATATATATATATATATATATATATATATATATATATATATATATATATATATATATATATATATGTATATGTATATATATATAAACTTATTACTCTTTATAATGCATTTTCTCTCCCTTCTCTATACTTTTTTGTTAAGCTCACATGACATTTTCGAATATCCCTCGGATTATCTACATTTATCACTGTAATGGTATTCCTTCCTAAGAAATGTTGTATAAGGAACGGTGCACAACATTTCGCACAGAGAGACTTAGTTCTCTTATCCTTTAACGAAGGTATTATTTGAGATTTTATTAATATCTTATCTCCCACCTTATAATTATTATCTAGACGTCTTTGATTATATATTTTCCTTTTACGTTGCCAAGCCTTTTCCATATTGTTCAAGGCTCAATTCCATAACTCTGAATCCTTAGGATTCAAATCCATCGTACCTATTTTCCACTTGATGTCTAAGAGATTACTAACATTATAATTAAATACGAATTCCACAGGACTGCATTTAGTTTTTCATGAATGACATTATTTACAGAAAATTCAATTTCGCGTAATCCCTTATCCCATGAAACTTGTTTCTTTTCAAAGTATATTCTTAATGAATTTTTATTGTAGAAATGTACCTTTCACTCGGATTTGATGCTGCATGATATTGTGATATACTGATATCCCTAATACCATTAGCATATACAAAATCCTTGAACTTCGCCGATTTAAATATTGAGTGATTGTCATGACAAATGCTAAAAATAAAACCATTTCTACACGTTAATTTATACCATTTATTGATCACACTCTGTGTAGACAAGATCTTGATTGGTTCTAGGAAAACTTCTTTTGAAAATGAATCGACCACAATTAAACAAAAACGTCCCGACTTACTTTGTACTAATGGACCCAGTAGATCTACCTCCCATAGCCCATTTACTATATTCTCATACTGTCATATTAGCTTTCCAGATGGTTTCATATTGCTGCTCTTATTTAACTGACATTCTACACAAGTAGACACGTATTCCCTAATTTCCTTTAATATTCCATTCCACGTAAAACGAGCACAGATCTTGGCAATTGTTTTATTTAAACTAGCATGAGAACCTGATAGAATATTCGAATGAAAACACTCGATAATATTTGGAACTATCTCCTTGGGCAAACATACTTTGTATGGTTTCCTAATGGCCCTAGTTTTCTTATATAATATACCATGGACTAAGTTATAACCTTCAACTACCCTTTTTGCTTTTAAATCATTAATTACTTATTTAAATCACTAATTTAATATTACTTAGATTCGGGACTTTAAGTTGACGTTCTTTAATCGATATATTAACAAAAAGCATATTTCAAAGGTTAATTAAACAATAATTCATTACCTGTTCAGAGTGGGATAGCTCAGTTTCAATTTCTTCAAAATTATTCTAATCATAGAACCTTGAAATAAAATCCGCTGATATATTCATAGTTGAGGATATAGATTTAACTTCAAAATTAAACGCAAAAGGTCTATATTATGAAGATCCACATCGCTTTACTCTTTTCATATTCCGCAAAGTATACACAAGTCCAGAAAGATCCATCGTTAATTCAAAGGGTTTATGTAGGTAAGTACTAAAACGTTGCATCGTTTCTATTACCGCTAGCATTTCAAGCAAGTATATCGGCTTATTAAAATCGTGCTTCTTTAGCCTCCTACTATAGAAAGCAACAGGTACCAAATTATGATTATTATCGTACTGTTGGAGGACTCCCCCTAAACGTTTGAGGCTACTATCAACGTTTATTACAAACTTCTTATTTAAATTAGGTAGTTTTAACATTACATAATGGCAAATAATTCCTTAATATCCTCGAGAGCTTTCTGTTGTTCCGGTCCCCAAACAAATTCTGCTGAATTCGCCCTTAAACGTTCAATAGGCTCCATAACTTCATGGAAATGAGAGACGAACTTCCCATAGTACTGTAAAAAGGAGGATAAAGACATCAACCCTGTTGTATTCTTTGGAGCTGGTAACTTTCGGATTATTTCTAACCTAGAAGGGTTCATGTACATTTTCCCATTTTCAATAATATACCCTAAATAAGAAATCTTATTTGAAAAAAGTACATTTCTTACTTGATAGAGTCAGATCTTTTTCCTTTAGTATACTTAATACTTTTTTTAATAAGTGATGGCTCTCTATACCAGCAATCTTACAAATTAAATCATCCATATACCACTGAACTATTCATCTTTAAATGGATATAATAATTCAGTTAATATCTTAGACAATACATGAAAACCTGCCGCCAATCCAAATGGTAATATATTAAATTCATATAGACCCTTACGCATAGGAAAGGCAGTCAAATGTCGGCTATCCCTAGTCAGAGGTATAGTTAACCCACAAACGCTCCTTGTGCCACCAGTTACCCACTTTATTTTTCACTACGTTACATGGGCTATATCATTCATTTAGCCAAACCCCCGTTGTTCCACTTCAGGCACACTACCCGTTCTCTTGTTGTATGAATTTCGTTCAGTTTTCTTCTCAGGTTTTCGATGTAACACGGTATTGTTCAATGCAGTTGCTAACGAATAAAACTGATCTTGGGCGTTTGTGGGTTAAATATGCTTTCCAAATATCTAGATGGCTAAAGATTTTACCATCAGATAATTCTGACAATATATCCTCTATCCTTGGGGTAAACTGAGTATTTAAATAAAGATGACGTTTTAAATCAGAATAATTTACGATTAGTCTCTTCGATCCATCGTTATTGTTCACCAAGAAACAAGGGAAATCATAATCGCTATTACTAGGTTGAATTAAATCCGCCTTTAGCATCTCATCAAGAATTTTATCCATCTCTCTTCGTGAACTACGAGACATTGGATGAGCCTTGTTACGGATTGGAGTGTAATCATTTAATTGGATTTTATACTCGAAGTCTTTTATTTTACCAACTTTTGATGAAAAAAACATAGAATATTTATTAAATAACACGTTAACATACCCTTGTGATTCTGGACTATCTTCTAAAACAGCAGGATCCACCCTCAAACGACAATCCACCTCGTTAGAATGGATGTTGCAACTGATACCTAAAGCTTGACTAGTAGAACTGGCAACACTGTAATGTCCCAGCATTGGATCCACCGAAATTCTATTACAATCCGATGTAAACAAGAACTCTGTAGACCTTTCCACCATGTCCGAATCCCTCAGAAACAATTTAAAAACTCTTTTGGACTGGTTCACTGTAAAATAAATCACGCGAACGAGTATCTCCATTTAACAAGGAGGGGGGGGGGCATTTAAGGAAAAGTACAACTGAACGTAAGCTCCTTCCAAAGGGAGAGATAACTTAGTGTTCACTAAATCAATACTTGTTTTCAAACGTTAAATTCATTAATTCCCACAATAAAAGCTGGTTCCAAATTTTCCACCAGGTAGAACGTTATTCGGTAAACACGGTTTTTAAACTTAATTGTTATTATAACACACTGATCCAGTACTAACTTTTGTTTATCTACACCAACACCAACAAACTTCTCTTTCAATATCTGCACCGGGTATTTCAACTGTCGATTCCATTTAACAAAATTTTGTTTGCAAATTAACGATGCTGTTGAACAAGTATGAACAAGTATCCAAACCTACTCAAATACGTGTTCCTAATACATAAGTATGAACAAAAGCAGCTGTCAATACTGCAGATGAATAAGTTTTTCTACCTTCATTTTCATTACCCACTGCACTAATTTGGATTCCAGCATTCGTAGGTACATTGTACCCCTTATCTGTCATTGCAATATATTGATAAAAATTATTTACATCTTCCCTGTATAATGGTTCAATACCCTTATTGCTGTTCCCTCTGGAACCGCCACTATTTTTAGGCCTCTATGTTTTAGTTCACCAAATCTTTTTTTAATAAAATCCACATTCATTGGAATCACATGGTACACTTTCCCATTATTTCCTAAGAGTTCACTATTAACCCCCTTCGGGATCGAATCCAGTACCCCTCCATAGGAGTCAACTCTCGATCAACATAATTCATACGTAATTTTTATTCTGCACTACCATTATTTCCACAGTCCAACATAGTTCTCTCACGTACTTTATTTTCCCTATTTTGATCTTCGGATCTCTCCATATAATCTTTTAATTGTGACCGTCGACCCTTCAGTGCAAAGCGTCCTTCATTATTTCGTTCCTTACGATTTAGCCGTTTGGTAGGAATACTAATCTATTATGTAATTCAACTGCCTGAACCCGACCCCATGACTTGAGTCGGTATCACTAACCGGTCACTATATGATACAGAGCGTCTTTCTGAGTTCATATCTAGATTCAATTTTAATAAATGTTTATTTACATGGTACTGTTTATTAGCCACACAGTTCGCCATGTGATGTTGTCCACACAAAAATAACTCTTAACTTTATTCCTTTGATTTTCACTTTTGTCCGTAACTTTTATTATGGCTGTATACATTTCTAAGTTACGTTGATGTTTGTCCTACTCCATAATTTTCTGCATAAGATCTTCTAATGATAAAGGATATTCGTATTTATAAATATCAAATTTAATTTGTGGTTGCATCCCAGCCATAATAATGTATATTAGTTCACTCGATCTACTTTCATTAATAGGTCCATAACATTTCATATGCATCCCTAATATTGTATATATAATCAAGTAAATTCTCATTAGGTCTTTGTATTACTCTAATATAACGATTTATGAGTTCTCGCTTACTTAAGGAGTAATTAGTTTCGGAAATAAATAATTGGAAATTTGGGACCAATCATTAGATCTTAAATATAAAGAAACTAGCTCTTGGTTTAAACGTTCCTGAGCTTTACTCAAAGCCGCAATCAATACTGACTCAATCGGGAATATATTTAATTTAACAATTCTAAGAATAGCTACCAAAAATTGAAACAACTTAATATCGTCAGATTCACCCGTACTTGGAATTAACTGAATTTTCTCATTAAATAAATTACTAGAAGCATTTACAATTAATTTATCAACCCTTATTTGAAATGGCATAAAACTATTAATAACAGGTTCTCTTCGTGAATTTATTACTTTTGTATCAAACAAGTCCTTATCTACAAAAGGATTCGTACTGCAACTATCTTCTTTTTCTTTCCTAACAGCTGCTTGCCTTAGGACAATAAACGGGTTTGTGTCTTCACTCTCAGAACTACCACATCCCCCAGACATAAGCGGTTGAAACTCGTTATGTAACATTCCACTATTATCTAACCAGTCAGCTAGTCTGCTCACTAAACACGAGGAATCACCTTGTTCGCTGGGTCTATCGACAGCGGAAAACTTAAACATTCTAGACTCCCCTCCAGAATCTAAATACGACAAATCCCACTGCTGACTTATATTCTGCGGCAAGACTACTCCATAATCTCCGTTTTCAAAACCATTAAGAAAAAGACGTGGTTGATTTCTTTTTCGCCTATTTTCCATGTTCATTACCTAGCAAAAACAGAAAGTTAATCTTATCCAGCTCAGATAACAAAAATAAAGACTAATCCTATCGGTAAGCGACAACACCTTAACAATCCTTGACATTTAATCTCAATAGGATATATATATCCTCTGCATTTCTCAACTGCGTATAACAGATTGATTCTAATAATTCCCCAATATCAGTCAGCCTACTTATCCACTTTCTACCTAATTTAGCATTAGACATACATCTTTTTTCTCGACGAGGATTCGAAGCTATATGTTTGTAACGTGCTTCTATGAGCTCCGTGCTGGGACACTGGTTATATTAACCAGGACAAGAATAATAAATAGGATTTGAATTGTCAATTTAAAAAAAAAATGGCTTTTATAATAAAGGAAAATCCGCCGTAACTTTAACCCTTAAGAGATCCGGGTTTTGGGGCTATTTTTTAGACTTTCAGTCAAGCAGCTACTGCATCGTCACTATTTATCCTAGGATCATGGTTCATACCTCATTCTCTTCAGAATGGAGCTGGCTTTCAAGTGATACCACTTGCATGCTCATACCATATATCAGGAGCGGGAAAAATTTTTGTCAATGGGAAATTTCGGAGGGAAATTTTTTTCTCGGCCTTTTGGCCTCTCTGGAGCGGCCCTGTGTGAACCTAGCCATCTAAAAAAAATCTGATAAATAGTACTTGGTATACTGAATGTGTGTGTCAAATTTCAAGATTTTATCTTGAATACCAATGGCGGCAGAAATTTTATCAGGAATTTCCACCATGCATGAAATTACCGTAAAACACCATGATCTCAAGTAAAAAATTTCCTGAGACATCCCTAATTACCCTAGGGTCATGTTTCGCCCATCATTCTCTTCAGAATAGAACTGCCTTTCACGCGGTATGACTCACGTGTCTCCATCGTGTATCTAAGGCGGGAAAATGAAGAAAAACTGGATTTTTTGGGTCTAAATATACTTTTTTCAACTTTTAGCCCCCCTGGACCCCCTGGAGATATGAAAAAGATCTGGTAAATACTACACGGTGGGCTGAATGTTTATGTACAATTAAAATTTTCCAGGTGCAAAAGTAAGCCCGCCAAAAAAAATATATACCGACAATGTCCCATATTCCCGTATACAGAGGGAAATTTTTAAATATTCCCTGAGAAATCCCTAATTACCCTAGAGCCATGTTTCGCCCATCATTCTCTTCAGAATAGAACCGCCTTTCAGGCGATACCATTCACGTGTCCCCATCGTATATCTAAGGCGGGAAAATCCCGTGAAAGGGATTTTCTGGTAAAATTTCCCTTTTTCAACGTTTAGCCCTCTGTACCCCCTGTTTTAACGCAGAAATCTGAAAAAAATCTGGTAGATACCACTCGATGTACTGAATGTTTGTGCACAATTTCAATCTTCTAACTGCAAAAATAAGCCCGCAAAAAATAATACCGAAAATGTCCAAAATTCCCCTATACAGAAGTATATTTTGGTAAAAATTCCCTGACACTTCCCTAATTACCCTAGGGCCATGTGTCGCACATCATTCTCTTCAGAATAGAACTGCCTTTCAGGCGGTATGACTTACTTGTCTCCATCATCTATGTAAGGCGGGAAAATGAGGAAAAACGGTATTTTTTGGGTAAAAATATCCCTTTTTTCAACTTTTTGACCCTCTGGATTCCCCCTGTTTTAACGCAGAAATCTGAAAAAATCTGGTAAATACTACTTGGTGGACTGCATGTTTGTGCAAAGCAAAACTTCAATCTTTTACGTGCAAAAATAAGCCCGCCAAAAATACTTTACATAAACCCCTCCAAAAAGTATTACACGAAGATATAAATTTTAGACTTATGACGTCATCACCTCCTATGTCTCGACGCAGAAAGGTGTGAAACCATACGTAATGTCTTCTACAATGCCTCTGGACTTGAAAAAAAAACCGACGAAAAAGCTCAAATAGGAGAGTTATAACGCAATGTACCAAATTGTACCAAGGGATCCCCAAAGGGTTAAATAATCTGAATTAATTTTCGCTATGTATTCTGAAATTTAGCATCTAATTATTATATTTGAAAACCAAACCATTCAGTATAAATGGGTAGTCTTGGTGGCCAAAAAGAAGATACTTGAATTTCTTTTCGAAAAATTTATAAGAATTAAGCCAGAATATATTATAGTGATCCATACAATATCCAACAACAAAATATAGTAAATATCAGCTCACAATGATTAAGGTTTGTAGAATTAATTTAACTTTCTTAGAAAAGAATGATTGAATAGTACCCTTGCCTAAGTACCTGTAAAGATATTTTTTTAAACAAATCTCTGCAATATTAAATCTTTACAAAATTCCTGACCCAAAAAGGTTTTTCAATAATCATATATATGTCTTACTTCTCCTATTTAGAAATATTCAAGCAAATATAATATATTCAAAATTTTAACACTCACCAAAAGTATTACGCAAAGCAAACCTTCAACCACCTCTGGTAGAAATTAATAGGATCGCCTCTTAATACACTACAACAGAAGTACAATCAATTATATATCGTCGCAATCTCGAGTAATATACTGTAATAACTTTAACAACTTAACATTACTCAAAACACATGATTATTTCTCTTTCGAACTATACAATACAAAGATAGCGGTTATATTTTCACCGAACTACTAGATTACGACCTTGCCCAGTTATAGTAGCTTCGAATGGCATCCCCTTCCCTCAGCAGCACATTCGAATGCAGGGAATTGGAAAGTCCCACTAGAGGCGCTATAGTACCCAAAGATTCGGACAGTCTAACATAACCTCCAGGATAACAAAGTCAGAGATTTTTTTAATATATATATTTCAATAGTGTGATAAATCACCACACGTTGCAACGTATAGTCATTAATTGCGAATAGATATAGACTCAAACTAGTTTCTAGGTAAGTAAAGGAAATTATCGCTAACCTTTATTCATTCCTGTCATACTTTAATCTGCAAAATCACATTTTAAAATTTCTCTTTTTGATTTTCTAGTATTTGCAATGCGCAGACTATGGAAGTTTTCTAAGACGGACCTTGTTGTTTATCAACAAATAAAAGGTCCATACGTAGAAATTATATTCTGTAAAAATGCACAAAATTGATTTTATATAGGTGTGTGACTTTGGATTGTGTGAGAATCATGAATGAATGTAGCAAACATCCGTCTAATTTAATATAAATTTTGAAAAAAGTCGTGTTTGTAGCTAAACAAATGTTAAAAAGTGTGAATTAGGTTCCAAGATCCTCATTCATCCAGGGAATCATTTTCTCATTTAAGTCGTGTGTCCTATTGTGTTCTATCTGCACGCAATGCGCTCGAACAAATATTATGTGTAAGAGTTATATATAGGTAGTATGAAATTCTGCAATGGTCCATTAAAGTCAGTGAAGGAGTGTAGGATTCTGTGTTTAATGCTTGGGCTACCATCGTCTTAGCACCAAGTCTTTTCTTCTTCTTCTTCTTTTTAAATGTAGCTTAATAATTCAGACAATTCAGGTAAAACATTATTTGATGAAGTTATTCTTACAACAGGTGGACCGAAGGCGATTTCATTTTGCTAACACGCTTTCTCGATTAAAAACAATGAAAACGAATATGGAAGAGTTGATTAATTTATTATTTACGTTATCTTTTTTAGCAGAGCTACATGGAACTAGATCTCGAATTTAAAGGGAGAAAGTGAATCACTGTAATGTGCTCCATATTCTTCACTCCAAAATTTAACTCAAACCCCGTGCACCAAACCCACGCGTGATAACCAATAGATCAGTGATAGGGGGGTGCACATTACAGAGATATAAAATCGTTAATTTCTATATACATTTCTTACACACTTTAGGTGGAAGCAGTAGCATGCGCAGGACATTAGGAATGTGGGTGCCAGATCTAAAGTACCACCATATGGAATGTCGCCCTCCCCCGCCCCGTTTCCCCTAAGAAAGAATAGCGCCATTGCACCCGACGCTGCGTCGACGACGTACGGCATACATGCAGACGGGAAATAATGTACACGTAATCTCTTTTCAGTTTGTGATAATTCTACAGAAAAGTTTGTCTAATGGGGGTGCCAAGGCACCCATGGCACCCACTTTGCGCATGTTTATGGGTGAAAGAGGGCATGAATGTAGGTAGAAGAAATTTTATCTATTTTACCATGTTAAAAGTGTAATACCTAGTTAAAAGTAAACACTTTTAAGACGACTGTACAGTTTTGTTTTAAAAAAATTGACTACATTATTTGCATAGAAACAAAGAAATTGGAATCTGGTCTTTGTTTAAAATTTAAGTAAAATTTAAGGTTATTATTCATTACATAAGGTTGCAAGATTATGGTTTTTTAAAGAAAATTGTATGCTCAGCTTTATCAATTGATCAATCATTTCTTTCATTACAGCAAACTAGATAGGGGATTTAGAACTTTTTGTATACAATATTTAATTTCTATAACTAGGAAATAATTGCTTGTTGTGTCGTAATATCATGGGTTAAGGAAACTACGGTAATATGTACAATTTACTACTTACCACGGAACAGATCTTAGGACCTAGAAGGTACGTGTCCGCCAATGGATCCCACACAATCAGGGTATTTTAGGTTGGATATCTGAATGGAAGACACATACTGTTGGGGTGCCTACAGGTGGGTTTTCGGAAGCAAATTGCACTCACGAGACTTAGGGAGACAACATTTCGTTAAAAATGGCACAACCAAATTTAATTATGCTATAATGACAACTTTATGAACGGAAATATGTTAATGAAAGTTGCGTTCCGAAATTTCCGTTAATGAAATTTTAGCCTTCAAAGCAAGTTCCCTTCGTTATATCACTACCAGCTCCTGTTTTCTCTATTTCTTTTCGGGCGGAGGAGAAAGTAGTAAATTTGGGGTGGACTTGACAAGTACTTGGGTTGATGGGTAGCTTTGCATACTTGAATGGGCCTCTCGAAGTTATACATAAATCGATGCCGCTGGTCATGATTATTATTCTTGCTTCACTATAATAATAATAATAATAATAATAATAATAATAATAATAATAATAATAATAATAATAATAATAATAATAATAATAATAATAATAATAATAATAATAATAATAACTAAAAAGGCAAATTAAACAGATAATTTTTGTAGGTGAGCTTTGTCAGATAGCTTAGAGACAAATCTGGTTTAATATATGCTAAAGAGAACAGTTAATGATTAGAGAGCTAGTTTAATCTTCATTTTACTGGGTATGACAATTTAACTAGTGTTCCAAATGATGCTAAATAATTTCTTCATGTATTGGCGCTTGTGAAAAAACATCCTTCTAACGCTTCTTTATTCTTTTATCTTAAATTGCCTGCAATTAATATAGGCTATACAATTATTCGGCCTTAGACATTCAAGTGCCGCGTCAGTGGGTTGTCAACGATTGTATTTTCGTTGCTTTGCGCATCAGAAATTTGAAGCGAAACAGAACATTTCCTGCCATCTGCTGGCGAAAACTGAAAGTGTTCTTGGTGGCAATTGCCCACTTCTGCCACCTATACGGCAGTTTATGTACTATGTGAGACAGAAAATGAAGATGCATTACGTTGATTTGATAATTATTGACAAGTCAATGAAGGAGGGAAGACAAAAGCATGGGTGGGTATTTTGTAAAGGATTTCTAAGCAGCAACTGTAGATTGTTTAATAAAATTGATAGCTCATTCATTTTAGATTTTCATATTGCCGTTACATGGTCTTTTATTTGCATTTTTACTGAAAAGAATGTTATTCAAAGCATCAATAAAGGAAAAAAAGTGAGTGGTTAACACTTTGAAATAATTTGTTCTAACAAACTGGTCTTTTATTATTTGCTAGAAAGTTTCATAAAAATATACCATTTAGTAATGATTACCTTTATGAACAGCTATTTCCTATATCTTCCTGTTCGCTATGAAGTTAATGTACGAACTTTCAGTGCCAAAGACATGACTTCGAATCCCAGTGGGAGCTAATGTGGTTCGAATTCAACATTGAGCTGCCGATTTACGTCTTATTTAGTCTTGGTGTTCCAAAATAGACTTTAAGTTTCAAACCCCAAATCACATCGACTTGAGCTGGACAACATTGTTCCGGATCTTTCGTGTCTTTCCTCATCCCCATTTCATCAATTCATAATTAAAGGGATGTTTATACTGAAGCAACCATATCAATAATTATTTACGTGTGGCGTTGGCTTACCCACCATTTTCAATAATATTAATATTTTATAATTAATATCAAATATCAATTATACACACATAAATGGAATTTCATATTCAGTAAATGTATTGCCAATTCAAAGCTTCTGTAATCTGATTTAGAAGAATTTCCACATAGAAATATACGTGAGATAAAACAAACTTTTGTCATTTATCTCCACAATGTAAACTTTATGAGTATATATTTTTAAACTTACCAGTTCGTTAAGTACTTAACCAAAAAAATATATGAATATTATGTTTATGGGAGTCCTATAGGAATGTAAGAGGAAGTATGGATATTCGCGAAAACCTTTGCCCAATAACCCACCTTTAAGATCATAAATAGGAACATCTCGCAAACATCTTACGACACTTCAAATTATAGGACACAGATTGCATTACTCGAACGAAGTAAAATTTTGTGTCAAATTGAAAAGAATGTGATGAACTTAAGAGAACTTTTGACAATGTATGCAAATGATTTTAATTAATAGAGAAGACTTCGATAAGAATAACACTTCGATCTATCTTTTTTTAGACGTTTCTTTAGTTTCCAAAAATAAAGCGCTAGATTGATTAATACCGTGCTTATAAATTACTTCTGCCAGAGCCTCTTCCAACTTCAGCTATTCATTTAATTGCAAAATATTATACGTTGATAATTACAATAACGCTCACCCATCTACCAATCACTTCTTTTTATGTTTCTCAGTGTTTTTTGCAGACTTTCTTTTTTATTTTCCTACTCAGCATAACGTAATTCCTTCATTCACTTTTTAGAAGCAAGAAAACAACACCGGTTAAGTCATTGGGACTTTTATGGCATAGCTTAATCCCAAAAAAGGTTTGTCTTACTGTGGGGAAGAATAACAGCAAGACTCTTCTAATTCAAGAAAAGTTTCATATTTGAAGTCATTACATTTATGGTTCCCAAATTTCAATCTGACTAATAACCTAGAAACTATGTAAATATCCTTTCCGCATTTCAGTCATGGATTAGTCCTATATAAAATGAAATAACAATAACTATATTTTTGTTTTCATTTAAACCTTTCAAAATACTTTTTAGGAACGGAATTTAAGACATAAATTTAAACAAATTTGTCAGCAGAGAGATTTGTTTCGGTGTCATCCAATTAAAGACAATAACGCTTACCGAAAAGATGTAAATTTTCATTTGTTACTCACTTTGGTAGAAGCAACCCAAAATAGATTCCTTTCGTTGCAATTAACATAGAGATTAAGATATTTGAAACGGCACAGTAAATTGAAAGTACGTGAGTATTCTTCTTTGATATCCTGATATTGGTTGCTTGTAATACAGCTCGTACATATTTCATAACGGATATAAAATTAACGTAATACACTATGGTAGATAGTAGAACGGATCACAAGCTAGAAGTTCCAATTTTGTTCGGTACACGTTAACTTCTGGAGGATTTTTGCCGCTATGTAACGGTGCAATATTTAACTTTTACTTTCTTTGATATAATAGTAAATAATGGAATATCGATAGCTATAATGGAAGTCATCGTTACCAGTGAAGACGCTAATGGATTGACTCCATTAACGAACTTGATCGAGAAAATTGTTCTAGCCACCTATTGCAAAATCATATTTCAAATAGTCGCTTCTGTTTAAGAGTTATCGTGTGAAGTAAGGTCATACATACGTACGTACTAGTACTTCAATATTTGAAGCCGCATTTTCATGATTTTGATCAAATATATCATTAACTTTTAAAAACAATGATTTTATAAAATGCATTAAGAGAATTGTTTTTTCTTGTATTAAAATGAAGAAATTGAAATAAGACTAAAAGCATTGGGTGTGATGTAATGTTCACACAACTCTCCGTGGATATGCGATAAGCAAATCGGTTTCATAACAGCATTGTTTTCTTTACTAAAAACTGATATGCGTACTATTTACGTTTTAGTCTCTATTTAATATCATGCCTAATTTCTTTATTGCCAGCCTTTTTTATCTTGAAAATATTGTATAATTTAAAAGTGTGAACTTAAGTAAAACCAAATTTTATCTTACGAGTTATATACTCCAACAAATATATTTTGTATAGCATGTATACCTCCCCTATGTTTCCTTTGTACTTCTTGTTAAACAAATAACTTAATTGATTTTAGGGATGATAAACTAAGGAAAACTTATATGATAAAATTTTTGTGGCTAACTGATTTGAGGTTTAGCGACCTGTTCAACGGTGAGGCTATGTAAGACGTGGACTTACACCTTAATGTGAAATTCGAACTACATGAATTTCCATCGAGAGTTTAACACATTTATCTGGCACTCAATAGCTTACTTTAATCAGTTTAACGTATATTCCCAAAGCTCTAATAATGGAAGTGGGTAAAACTAAAGTTGTAAGCACAAATAACGTGAAAGGTAACGTAATAAAAAAACATTGTAAAAAAATCATATCCTTCGAGTTATACATAATAACAAAGTCTGTTGTATAATGAATTTATATAAGTCTCGGGCTTTTATTTTATTCTTTTTTAGAAACTAAATTGATTTTACTATGAAACGACAAGCAAGAGCCAATGTTATGAGAAAATATTGTATCATCATCGGGTTTACTAACTTCCAGAGCTCTAGTTAATATGAATATGCATGAAATTTAACTCTAAATTGCTCGATTTGACTCTAACGAACATAAAAGTAATGTAATAAAAACATTATAATAACAAAAAATGAAATGAAATCCTTGAGTTTTACATCCCACGGTTATGCCGGTTAGGCTAAAGGAGACGGTGATGATGAGTAATGAATGAAACGGTGGAATGTAGAAAGTGGGAGGAAACGGGAGAACCCCGAGAAAACCCACGCACACGGTATTATAATAACAAAACAAATAGCAGTGTCTTGTGTACACCACGTGAAGGGGTTTGGTTTGTATAGCGTGACATTTTCTCAGTTGACACTGAAATAGGAAGTATTTGAAATGTTATTGTGAAGATGGAATATACTCTTGTAAACCCTAGTTGGTTGCAGAAAACCTCTTGTTGATATGCATTACAGTTTATATTTTTAGATACCAACGTAAAGATGCAAATGTTTGAGTTTTGAAGATGTCGATATATCTCAGTAGTTGGTTAAAAGAGAAGATAGTTCCTACTCTTAGAATTCTAAGATTCCTGAAGAACCGTTTCTCGCTATTTTTATCGCTTTTATTCTATGTAGATCAATATGAAAAGAAAGTTGTATTAGATTTTTATTATTTCCAGTTCCAGTGGAGAGTTAAGGTTGGAGGTGAAAAGTGTCCTTGGCCGCTTAATCGATTAAAGGAAACTGCTTCTCGTTATGAACGTATTACCGTTTCTGCCTTGTAGTAGTCAACGTAAAGGAGAAAATGGTTAACTTCTACCACTTGCGGTTCAAATATCTCATCTGTCAACGAACTCCATTCCTAACATAAGACCTTCCATATCCCGTCCAAAATTGTTAGTGATGCATCAGATAATTCTTGAGATTTATTCTTCAGATAATTCTTAGACGTACATACGGAGAGAGTAAATATATAAAAGAGTTTTGGTAAATCGAGCTTCTCAAAGAATACCTTTGCATTCTACAAAATCGCTAGAAGTGATTAATATTAACTTCTGACCTTAACTACGCCATTCTAATTGAAAATGAAACCAGAACGATGTTTATATTTTCCGTATATTTCATAAGCATGAACGTTTCATAAATATTTGAATGTTTCTGTGTAAATAACTATTCTTTATATTAAAGATATCACCAAAGTGCCTGTATATGGAAATAAATTTATTTTAGAAAGAAATGAATTAATAATACTGTAATCAGTGTTTCTTCCAAACATGTTTTGGAGGGGACTGCCCCTGGAGCCAGGCCCGTACCCACGGAAGCAAGAGGGGTCGGGCCCGCCATAAAAGTTTCACGGAAGGCTTGCAAATAGTCTTCATTAATTATGTGTAAACACTAAGAATAAAATGCAATATAAAAGAGATTATTCCAAGAATTTTTCCATTTTAACTATTTGACGAACACTTCTAAACATATTTTAAAGGAATTAAAGTAAAGTTTATCCGTCTTCTCGAATCTCGATATGAAATGACACAATACACATTGAAGCAAGTTTTCCGAAAAGAAGGAATATGTTCATAATACTTCACGCCCCAGTTGTAATAGCGATCTGGGAGGTAGGAGACGAAGTGTGAAGTGCTTACTGCAAGCCAAATCATAAAACAGGAGCAGGAACAAATCATTTATCTTTTGTCGATTGCAGTAACGGCGGTAGGTTATTGTTATTCTATTGCGTAGTTGTAGTACATACATGCATTGCAAAATCGTTATTAACAGCAAACCTTAGATTAATTGTGGATCAATTGGTTGTGAAGTGAATTAAGAGCTCCGAGTTCCGTTAAAGGCTACTGATTCTAGTAAATTATTGTGGTGTGATATGTAAAACAAGAACTGTGGTGGAACACTCACCGAAAAAGTAATGGTTGCAAAGACTTTCATATGTTTATTCTCGTAGAAGAATAAAGTTAAGCTAAATTACCTTAATTAGATGAGTAACTGAGCAAGTGAACATATTTAACGCTTAAGGATTAAATTCTGGGTTGTGGAGCTAGGACTAGTTAAAATTTGCATGATTTAAAGGAGGTAGAGGAGTAGCAGAATGTTTTGTATTGTATTTGGGGTGGGGGATCCCGTGGAAGTAGCTACTTTTCATGTAAAAACGTTGTAAATTGGAACTATTTCCTAGTCGCGTACGCGTAATAATGTTGTAATTCAATGAGAAAGAAGCAATGATGCTTTTACTCGATACTAGATGGGTGTAGCGTTTTACTTACACTAAGTAAATTCGTTCTCTAGACAGTGGTATATTGTACAAACATATTGAATCTTCTTGTTTACTACAAAAATCAGAACGAAGCATACGTTATCCGTATGCTACATAGGCACTGCCCTTAGATGTTACATCATGCCGTTGCAGGATGTCTGATGTCTAACAGTCTTCCTTATATTAGACATATATATGTATGTTACATTCGTCAGGTATATGTTGTACATTTCCATTTGTATGTGAGATCCTGACCGCCTATGTATGTATAGATGGAAAGCAATTATACAGAAAGTATTATAAAACATGCTTTTTCAGTTATACGCTTGCTGTACGTTAAAGGAGCAGTTCGACTTAGAAATGCATTTTTTACAATTTATTTCCATTTGTAGAGTTGAAAATTCTAAAAGAAATGGTGTTTGTTTGATCGCGATACGTTCAGTCGTTAGCGAGTAACAGAGGAAGGAAGATTTTGTGATTACGTCATAGGTGGGCAAGGAGCGAGAACAGGCTTACATACTACACAGTGCCAAGCATTTCGTTTGTGAGAGGTGCGGTGGCACGTTCTAAGTGCGGTTTCCTTTTCCAGAACTGATTGCAAAGACTTACAAATATCATCTGCATATAGAAAATGATATCTGATGGTGGGTTGTACAGCGGCGGACACTTCTAAATGGTACAGCCATATGGAGATTTACGGCTAAGGTGTACCATTTAGGAGTGTCCGCCGCTATACAAACGCTTTTATAATATTATAAAACGTATCCTATAAAGTATGAGTTCAGCGTTTCGAAAAAAATCGAAACCAATATGTAAATACATGACGGACGAGATTGCTGCAACACCTAAGTACCTTTTCTTTAATCATTCTTCCGATACCCAAACATAAGTATGTTCATTTTCACGTTTTGTTGCAATTTTTAACGCTGACCCTATAATTTTGTGTTTCAAGGTATGTAGAGGAGCGTAACATATGAGGCAAAAATGAAATAACATCTGTAAGGTTTGCCAGAATACGAAAAACACTTCACCGGTTAAATTTCTTTTATTCTCATAGCTGTCCGCGGAACAACTCTCATCACCCGTTTCATCATCATTGTCACATGATACAGAGAAATTAAACGATGGATCAATGTCTTGAGGAACAGTCATCGTCACTGATTCCTTCTACAAGCCGGTATATTTCACTCCCTAATTCACATTGTATAGCTTACTTCTAAAGCAGTATCTTCAGAATCATGAGTGACATCGTCTCTATTACCCTCTAATGCCTCGTCTTGACTACAACCATCAATTGTGTATTGTACGATATTTGTACGTTGGTAACTGGACATAAATCGGTGCTTGTTCAATGGCTCGGATTTTAAACCTTTTAATAATATACTTGGAACAGCATTCTTTCTCAGTTTGCGTGTAAATAATTCTCCTGGCATTAGCCAGAAGTGGATCTAGACGATAAAAACTCAGGGGGGGGGGGTCAGAACCCAGACTATGATACGTATATCATGTTTACTAAAAACTTTCAAAAATATCTACAGTAAATAATAGCTTAAATCAATTTTGTCACTTTTGTCACGGCCCAGCCTAGATCCGCCACTGGCATTAACGTTTCTTTCAGTAAAATTATTTTCTCGAAGTCAGGCTCTTCAAGATATTTGGAACACGAGTGATTTTATTTGGTACATTTTTTCACTATTGATTTTCTTGAGCCATAATTTATATCGATCTGGTGATTTCTCACGACTTAGAAACGTAAGAAAAGATACTTTACGTCCTCAGCTTCAATTGCACAAGAATTACAACCAAAAATACAGCAGGTGTTAGGCATTTCTACTTCACTTCACAGACACAGCACGCGCTGTACTAACATATGTTTTCTACTTCACACCAGTGTTTCTTTAAGAAAAAAAAATCCGGGGGGAGGGACACTTAGTATTCGGAGAGGCACATTATTTTTACACAGTACTATTATATTTATTACATTATAGACGTATTATTTTGGTCTCCTCCGGGGGAATCTCTCAGAGCTCCGGGAGACAGTGCCACCCTAAAAACATGTCTGGAAGAAACACTGTTTCGCACGACAAACGTAATTACTGCTCTTTTTTATACTAATGCTATAGGAAAATCAACTAACAAAAACAAAAACACAGAGGAAGACTGCTAACAAATCCAAAACACAATCTATTAAATCCAATGCACTATTAAAGGTTTATCAACTGCGTACAAGGGAGTGGTTGCTGACTCACATTGAGTTTCTCGCGTATTCTACCCATGACGTCACCATTTACGATTCATCAAAAACAAATGCCCGTAGAAGCTGAACGAGACGGCCTATCAAGATATAAAAAACTACGGGTCTCTTATTTTTTGTTTCTCTTTCTATTGCACCAAACTTGTTTTTAACTCGAACTGCTCCTTTAAGGCCAAAAACTACACGATTTACAAATGTAACATACGATATTACGTAGGCCACATAGCTTTTTCTAAGTGTAGCTTTGAATAACATTATAGTGCTTTTTGTTTTAGCTGTTTAGGTATGTCTTCTTGGTGTAGTGTGCAGGTGGTTCATTTATAGAAAACGAGTTTAATTTAAAATTTCAAACAAGAACCTACTATAAATATTAAAAAAATACAACTGTAATTGTAAACAAGGGAATTACTTCAAAGTTACCCGTCCACCTAATTTTCAACAAAACTATAATAAAATCTACAATCATCAATTTCTACTTAAATTTTACACATTTTATGTACTGTTACTTTACCCCGAGGGTGGGAGTATGGGGGGAGGAACCACAATTACATATGGAAATCCATTAATATCCTACAGGTGAGACTGGCGGGCCGCGCGGAGCACGGTTGTGGGTAGTTAATGGGTAGTGAGGAGTTGAGAGGGAAGAACGAGCGAAGCGACAAGCCGAAGTAAGGTGGGATGACGCACTACTAGGTTACTTAGGTTAGGTTATGTCTACTTCCCACTCACCTTAGTACTTAGGTTTGTAGAACTCTCCTATCTCAAGCAGAAAATCGTGAACGATTGTTGGTAGTCTTGGTTCTTTCATTCATTAATCCATGAATTTTATACATATTCAAAAGATTAACCTCATTATCAACATCATGTTTTACAAATGTAAGTACTGTCAATTCACATCCAGCGCAAAGACCCTGTACACCTGCAGCCATGTTTACTCGAAAATTATCCACAATCCAACCGTCCTGAACCTAGAGACAAGTAGTTCCCTCTACTTGCGAATTAGTCCCGTCTTTATAACCGCTTATCAAAAGATATTGCACATAAATTACGCTTTACTTACATGTTATCAAGCACACAAACAATCAAATCATCCATTTCTTCTAGGTAAATTTTAAAATTTTGATAAAAACGGACGGGCAAATTCGCAACTTCACCCTGAACAAGAGCCTCAGTAAAGTTTAATTTCCTTATTTCACGGTAGATCATCTCTCGTTCTTTATCTTAATGTTCATAGATATTTCCCATTAACTTTACCGCTCTGATTAGAGGGATGATAATTGTATATTTCTGACCCCATTCAATATTAATTACTGATAGTTGTGTTTTTTAAAGAAAATATTGACTCATGTACAAAGGAACTGCTAAGAATGTGTTGTGCTGGGTTTAATAAAATGAGTTTAAGTGTTAGTGTTGTGAAAATGCAGCCTGTACTCTTACCTTGTTTATCCTTGGGGTTTTACAAAAAAGTTAGTAACAAAGTAGATCTGTTCCTTCTATTTTCATTTGCATACGCAGTGACAACAAATTCCGATTCCTCTAAGTGGGATTGATTGCCAACTTCTGACCCCTTATTCAGTATACAGTGGTAGCAACCATGCACTTGAAGAAAATGTTGACCCATGTAAAAAGAAATGAATAAAAGGAAACTAATGAAATCATTTTCATTTTTACAATGGTCAACATTTGCTACAAGTGCATGGTTGCTACTATTGTATTCAAAATAATTATTCATTATGATGGAAAGTTTCATCATGTCTAACGGACATTAAATGTAGCAACGGAACCTTAATTGTCTTACAAAATGTTTGTTTTTAATAAATTTCAAATAAGTTGGTAGTGTTTAATTAGCTTGTACAAGTTTTGAATATTTACAGTGGTAGTTCATAGTGCACTATATATATATATATATATATATATATATATATATATATATATATATATATATATATATATATATATATATTAGGGTGGTCCTTAATTTTTGATTATCTAATTTCTTTGGTCTCACCCCCTAAAATGGTTCCATATGGGACTAAATTAAGGAAGGAGAAAAATTAACTTCATTGTATAATATTAAATGGTGCCCCAAGGGTCCTAAAATTTTGAATCCGATTACAGTACATAATATATGGGAAAAATCTGGAATAAAATCTTGTAATTTAGAAACGGCTTAAGGGAACGCCAAAATACCCTGGATAATGGAACTAGAGGAAGAAACACATCTAATGTTGTATAGTATTGTCACAGCGGCCATCTTGAAGTCCGCCATCTTGGATTCAGATCAACATTTTCAAATAGGAAGAGGGTCATGTGACATATGGTTTTGAGGTGGCGTTTTACCAGAAACACAAATCTGGCACTATTTTAAAGATAGCCTTAGTCGTCTAAGAATTATTACCTGTGAAAATATTTCTCTTTTTCACAAGTAATAACTCTTACACAACTAAATGTAAAGACATGAATTTGGCTCGAAAAGAACGAGAGGGATATGCACGTCTTCATTAGAAAGAGGAACGAAAAAGAAAAATGCACTTCTGAAAATGATTTGTATGAATTTTACACCAAAATACACGGAGGTAAGAATTTCAAGAAATGAAGAGGAAGACCCAGTTGAGTATGTAAGATAAAATGTAAGTATGTGCCTGTGTGCGCCCGGACCCTGCAAGAGATGTAAAAGGGGAAAAAGTAATTTTAAAACTCCAAGACAGGTTGCTGCTTTTGATCGATACAAGTCCACTGATAGAACGAGAATACATATTCTGACAGCGACGGCAAAAACATTAGGCCATAATGTAAAGGGACTGGTAATAAATATGCATCGATTCTGAGAGAAAATCCGTAGCGAAGTTGCATAAGACCACAAAAACAGTTTCGGAGTGCATCAAGTGCGTTAGTTGTGCAATGATACGGAAAACTACTGCCGAATTTGACTGGTAGAGAGACTATCGACGGGTTATCAATATTTATTACAGGAGATGCTCATGAGAGGCTAATTGGTGTTCTCAGTTTGTCATCATGAAGAGGAGAACAAACATATTATTTCTACTACAGTTCATTAGTTTGAAGAATGGAACTTGGTAAAGTTCGTGCAGGCAGTTAGTTGTCACACTTTTCCCTGCAATATGTTTCATGTGAATGGTGCTTTCATTCTGCTAGAGCAGATGCTCCAAAATGATCTTCTATACTTTCCTTGTAGACACTACATTTATGAATTGGTTTTAAAATGTGTATTTGACAAGTGTTGTGTTTCGTTTGCATCTAGACCGGACGTTCCCCTATTTAAGCATTTTTAGAACGATTGGTCTAAAATAGATTGTACTAACTTTATTCCAGAATTGATGACGATAATGACGTAAGGAACAACATTTCAGATGTAAGAAATGAAGTATTGAATTTTGCTATCAAACTTGTAGAAGCAGGACACCGCAGAGAAGATTACAGTAAATTTTTAGAACTGACATTCTTGGATGGCATACCTCCTCGAAGAGTTTTCTTTCGTTTGCCTGGAGCAATTCACCATGCAATGTAGATGGGAAAAGCAATATATTGTTTAAAAATATTTCTCTTTTGCCAACATTTTCGTTTAACGAAGCAAATAGAAACGGGTCTTCGGAGAGCATGATTTTTTTTGATACGACTGTATGTCCAAGCTTGATTTAAATGTGATCAAATATCCCATTCATCATTACAAGACCTGCAATTTTTGAAAGCTTTGTACAGTTATAGGCAAATAGATAATGGATTATCTGAAGTGGCTCTTTCTAAATTTTCTCGGCATCTCTGGTACTTGAAGGAGGAATACGTAGCATTGGAGTTTTTTGATGATGAAGTTAACATAGTGGAAAAACAAATTTGGTTGAAAGAATTAAAACTGTAAGGAGAAACCGTGAAGCAGCAAAGAGGCTTGACGCAAGGATAATACCATAAAAATTCTTGCGAAAAGAGAAATCAGTGCTTTTGATACAACAAACAATTTTTCTCGAGAGATTTAAAATACCCAAAGGGTTTCTTGAGTGTGATCCGATTTCATGGTCAGATAACAATGACTATCTTCAAGGAAAGACAAAGTTAAATTCATCTCCGTAATAAACGATGCAGCAGAAAGGGGAGTGAAACTAACAGAAGATTACAAAATCGTTTTTTTATTTTTATTTATTTATTTATTTATTTTTAATTTTTTTTTTTTTTTTTTTTTACGAAAAATGAGTATCAGAAACAGCTTCTTTTGCACATAGTGAATTCTCATAATCTTTTCCTAGATGTGACAAAAGTGAACTGTGTAGTATATAAGATTGAAAACCTATTGAAAACTTACCCCAAAGCTACAGTACTACATAAATAAGGGATATTTCAATTTCTTCCATGTTATATTTTTTTCTTTTCCTCATGATGGTCTATGAATCATCTTGATGGAAAAATTTATTTGTAGTTCATGGGGAAATAAAGATTTAACTTTCTCTAGCAGTTTGTTTCCAGTTTATGTAAAATACTTCCAAAATTCTTAGAAATCTGTGGTCCATAACTACAATAAAATAACATTACATCGAAGCATTTCGTTTTTCACACGTAATAACTCTTACAAGATTATTGGTAGCTTGAAAATAATACGAGATTTGTGCTTCTGGGAAAACGCCACCTCAAAATGATATGTAACATTACCCTCTTCCTATTTGAAAAGTTTGACCTGAATTCAAGATGGCGGACTTCAAGATGGCCGCCATAATAATGCTATACAAAATTAGGTTGTTCATTTCCTCTAATTCCATTAGCCAAGACATCTTTCCATTCCCTTAAGCCGTTTGTAAATTACAAGAGTTTATTCAAGCTTTACCCCATGTACTATGTATTGTAAACGCATTCAAAATTTTAGGTCGTTTGGGGCACCATTTAAAATTATTCAATGGATCTAATTTTTCTCCTGGCTTAATTTTGTCCCATATGGAACCATTTTAAGGGGTGAGTCCAAGGAAATTCCTAAATTTATTTTTCCCCATATAAATAAGGACCACCCTAATATATATATATATATATATATATATATATATATATATATATATATATATATATATACAACCCTCGCATTACCAATCGCGGGATACTTTTTGCATTATGTTCACTAGTAATATCATTAATTTTCAGAACTTTCTAGTTATTGCCCTATGATTTCCTGAAACCTATTAGTACTAATCATATATTCAACTTGAATGTTCTAATTTATCGTAAATTGACATCTTTTTATGTTGTGGACACAAAGTATCCTTCGTTGGTAGGACATTTTATTATTGTGGCGATCTGGTTTTTACATATAGCTGTGTTACACGTGGGACTATTAAAACATACATTTTAATTCTAATTCGTGCAGTTAGTAATACCTATTTAATAAAATTTACGTTTTTTTTTTTTCATGTAGATTACAGAATGTTAACTTAATGTGTGTATATAGAGGGGGTAATAGAATTATGTAGAAAGAAAATACTTAAACATTCAAGACCAGATTTGATGTTACTATTTGATGAACTATAATATGGTTGGCTTGGGCTCCCCTAACTTCAACCGGTCCCCCCTACATTTTTGGGCTGGCTACGGACCTGCCTGGAGCTCTGAAAGTGACCCCCTGGAGGAGAACAAAATAATACGTCTTTAATACAAGAATGAATAGAATAATACCAACAGTACCCCCCGTAATACTAACTGTGCCTCCCGGTATACTTTTTCTGAAAGAACGAATGACTGTAATTGCTTTCAAAATTAACCTGCCTAATGTGGAATGAATTGAGTAAAATCAACAACAACAATATATAAATGAAAGACCACATAAAGCTCAAAACCTCATTAATTATAACTTTTGCAGTTATTTCTCTTTCTCACATAATTTTCTGGTCAGCTGTGTGGCAATGAGTGAATTGCCAACTGTCTCGCTACATTCTTGCTCACGCCGTGTGGTGGTACCATCTGTTGTATTGTGCTTGTACTATTACGACGAAGAAAGCAAGGTAGAAAAGAACACACGGCTAGTTTGCTACTGTATTATTTCAGGTATTAAATAATTTGTGGGCCCGACTTCAAAATATGTAATAACATGTTATATGTTTTTTGTTGTTTATTGATTACACAGACACGTTTACTAACTCATAATACAGCTTCTGTATTGAATGTTCAATGTATGAGGTACATATCTTCTACACACAGGAGATAGAGGGGCACGGTGGCTCATTAGTAGAGCGCTTACTTATGGTGTATGTGGTCCCTTCTTCGATTCCCAGCCAAGTAAGTTTATGGTGAACAACATCGTATCCTTGGGTTTTCTCGGGTTTCCCCGTTTCCTTCAACCTTTTCACTCCACCAATTCTTCGATCATCATTCACTTGCTTCAATCGTGGTTCACCGTTGGACATCGAAAGGTGTGGAAGTCCTTTCGACCTGCTCCTCTGCTACTAAGATTAGTGACTAACGCTTGTGTGCTTTACAAGGCATTTCTAAAGTGTGTATTGTGGTTATTGGAAAGGTATACTTTCAATTCGTAAAAGTACCGTGAAATTTGAATTCGGCCGCTCTATGCGATATATAAAACTTAGTCTAATTGACATTTAAGTTTGGTTATCTAACTTCAGTGACATTATGAACCAAGCAGTCGCTTTATAGCTGCATAATGAGGACTTTGTGTGTGAAATTTGAAAATGACTTTGTATTTAATGAAGTGTTGAATCAGTTACATGAAACTGTTCCCTATTTCAAATGGAGTGCAGAGTACTGTGTATATCGAATGCAGAACTCAATTACTTCAAAATTCGGGTATTTGATTTGCCTCTTGAAATAGACAATATTTTTCTTCATGATGTGTTGAGTGAATATAGCGAAATCAAGCAAATTATTAACGAAAAGTGGCGTGCTACTTACAAATATGCCATTTTGAATAGAATTCGATCTATTTATATTATTCTTAAAAAAATCCTTCAAAACTTAACGTGTTTATGGTATCTGGGGACTGATCGTGTGCTCTCTCAATGTACAGTACCATCCCGTACTTCAACTCGACTAGATTCTAGACCGAGTAAATTAAAAATGACAGATATATCCACTGGCGGATTACCGACACAACAGAAAATAGGAACACATTTTTAGTGCACCTTTCTAACCATGTTCCTCACTCTACATCTACCAATCGAGTCTCTAATTGTATCCTGCCTGCAATTGCCGATCTTAATCCTTTCCTACTTTCAAACCGCCGTTATATGAAGAACACTCCCCAGAACCATCTCTCCTGTCGGCCTCGATCCCAGACCCTTTAGTATGCCTTCATACTAGATCCTCTGAGCGGCTCACGTGACATGAAGCTGTACGCTCTACATTGTTTTAAATAAACAAACACGCTTCGGTGTAATTGAGCCGCGGCTCTGAGCTGCTATGATCTCCCCGCCACTAGCCGGCTCGAGAGGGCTGCTGATGGGGAACAAATAACACGCAGTCTTATGAGAGCCTTTCACACTGAGCGCGAAATGCAATGAAGAAGTTGGTATTGTAAATTTTCTCATTTTGGTGTTACTCGGATGATATGCACACTTTATACTATTATACAGTTCGTTAAACGAAGATATAGACCTGAAGTAATTGAAAAATTTTGTTTCATTTTTTCTCAGTTCGGGAAACAGATTATTACAACGATAACTTGTATTTACGTTGTTTATTTCATTTAATATGTAGGGCAAAAGACTATTAAGATAGACAATTAAGAAGAAAATAATATAATGTCATGAATAGTCTTATTTTGTAAATGTTATATTTTCAGTCGATAGATACCAACAATGTTTGTTGATTTGCTGTTAAGGACAATAGTACGATTACTATGATAACAATACTACGGTTGCCAGACTTTATTTATATGTATGCTTGTTAAAATTACAATGTAAGAGGACGCCATGTTATTATGCAGAAGTGCACGGGCGTCAATCCTACCGGGAATACCGGGGATGTGTGCCCCTAATATTTGTAAAACGGTTTTCGTCCCCCTCAATATTTCAATCGTCTGAGGTCAACTATGACCCAAAAGAGGCTCAATCATGTAGCAGTTGGCTACGTTAACAAAACAATGTTAGCCAAAGTGGGTATTAAAAAATATTACAAAAGTTTGTTTCCAATTGTAAAAAAAGATAATTAATTTTTGGCACTATGAAGATGAAGGTGAAGTAAACCGTAAAGTAACATTCTGTTTTTGTGTAGATAGCGAGCAACAAAGAGAATTTAGTTTAGATAAAAAATAATAATAATAATAATAATAAAGAAGCTCACAAATTTTTGAAAGAACTGGGTTCCAATTTGATTGCTAAATCAGGCGACGCCAGAAGCCAACAATTTTTAGTACAACGCATTAGCCTAGCTATACAAAGAGGCAATGCGATTAGTATCTTAAGCTCCTTCCCTTCACACAAGTTAGAAGAAATCTTTTATCTTAATTAAACATAAATTTTCCCTTATAAATTTTCAAAAATAATTCATTTTAGCGGCTCATTCTTGAAAAATATTTGATGTATAGAATATCCATTATTTAACGGATTCATAAGATCATAATACATAAATAGCTTATAAAAAAAAATAATAATAATAACAATTTTCAACTAATTTTTAACACACATTGTTGATCCCCTTTACATTAGTTGTAGCCTTATAGACAGTGGCGGGACCAAGGGAGGGCCTGAGGGCAGGCTCCCTTTCTCAAATTCTTGGCTCGCCTAGTGACCCCTCACACAGAGTGATACTGCTATAGGTCGACAAACGGTGAGTTGATGGTGGCCTCAAGTGAAATTACGAGCAAAACATCTCTCGACAACAGAGTTACCAACAACAGGATACGGTATGTTGCAACAGTCTGCGTTCTAAGTAAAAAGCTCCAGGCTCGTTTTTGTTTGTAGTACAGCAAGATCTAATTAATCGAAATTTGTATGGTGCATGAATTGACCTAACCATCTGACCGTTCCTTTTAACCTTTGTTCCTTATCTGGTTATTTTCTTTGTTTTCAACAAAGAACAAACAAACAAACAAAAAAGCAAAAATCAGACTACATTCTCATTTGCTTCGATATTGAAAGTTATATGAAAATAAGAGAACTTACTTACAAATAGAATACACTGCAGTAAAACATTACAGTTGTGTTGGACGAAAGAAGTCTTCGTGCACTAAGTAATTAATTTCCATTGATTATGGCGACATAGAACAAATGCATCCATTAAATAATTTGATATTATTATTATTATTATTATTATTATTATTATTATTATTATTATTATTATTATTATTATTATTATTATTATTATCAAATAATATCGAGCCTTCTTGTTTAATATGATACAGTAAAAGAAGAGAGCAAAAGCTTTCATTATTTCTGTCATTCTCTTTGTTGTTCGTATCAATCGTTTGAGAAAATTAAGATACTGAATAATACAAACACCTGCTATTTGCTACTGATACTGGTACTATCTTCTGGTCTTGTCTCTAGTACGTTTAGTTTCCGAACGCTCTTGGCCGTTGGAAACTCAGTAGAAACTTTCTGCTGCGACGTTATCTCCAAGAAAAATGAAGTCAGCGCTTGGTGGACCTATACTACTAACTAAAGCCTGGGTGAATGAGGTTAACAAAAATCAGTAATTCTTTATAAATAAATCGTTCAGGAGTATTCTCTTTTAAACGATTTTAACTGCAGCTTAATCCCAAAACTGCTACTACTAGAGAAACTACGAAGTTTATCACAGAGACAGATTCCTAACCATGAGGTAAAATACCGAGATGATACAACTTGGATGCGGCAGTAATGCTATTTTGTGTAAAAGTGGTATTTACGCCCGTGACCAGGTTGTATCATCCCGTTATCTGATGTTTAGTAATCAGAGATATATCAGGAGTTTGTGGGACTGGTCCACAGATATTCCATTCAGTAAGTTCAGTCAGTGAACACCCATTTTTATCACAGATTTATATTTGTTCTTCGTCAATTTTGACAAAAATACATTGTAGGAATTATGCAGAACAGTAAATCAATGGTGATATGACGTTTCAACAAGATATACTAATTAATGCCAGTAGTAGTCCCCGACGTATATCTAGTCGAGTCAGCAAAATTTTTTGTGACGTCATAGGTCAAAGGTCAATGACCTTGGCCCAGGGTCAATGACCTAGGGGTACATAGGACCACCCCCTCTAAATTTTGGCAGGGGTACCTTGGCCCACCCCCTAAATTTTGGCAGGGGTACATAGGACCACACCCCTTAAATTTTGGAAATTGCCAAATCTAAAAATTTGGTATGGTAGCCTAGGACCATAGTATGTACCTCTATTAGTATTGGGTGTCTATGTTGTTCCCTTTCATGGGTAAAAAATTGCCAAAAATTCAAATTTCGGGGGTTTTTGACCTAATTTATCCTCTTGGATGAGGTGTTATTACCCTATATGGTTATATGGGTGTATACAGGGGTCCATTCCCTTTCATAAGACATGGGTATATTAATGTACCCCTTGAAAAATTTGGGAGGGGTACCTTGGCCCACCCCTTAAATTTTGGAAATTGTCCAATTTAAACATTTGGTATTATAGTATAGGACCCTAATATGTATTATGATAAATTTGGATGGTCCACCTCGTTCCCTTTTAGGGGTACCAAATTGCCAAAATATAAACGTAAGCAATACGTAGTACCACGTGTTTGGTTTTGACCTAATTTATCCCCTTGGATGAGGTGTTATTATCCTATATAGTTATATGGTCATATATAGGGGTCCATTACCTATCATAAGACATGGGTATATTAATGCACCCCTTGAAAAATTTGGGAGGGGTACCTTGGCCCACCCCTTCAATTTTGGAAATTGCCAAATCTAAAAATTTGGTGTGGTAGCCTAGGACCATAGTATGTACCTATATCAGTATTGGGTGTCTATGTCGTTCCCTTTCATGGGTAAAAAATTGCCAAAAATTTAAATTTCGGGGTTTTTTGACCTAATTTATCCCCTTTGATGAGGTATTATTACCCTATATAGTTATATGGACGTATACAGGGGTCCATTACTTTTCATAACATATGGGTATATTAATGCACCCCTTGAAAAATTTGGGAGGGGTACCTTGGCCCACCCCTTAAATTTTGGAAATTGACCAATTTAAACATTGGGTATTATAGTACAGGACCCTAATATGTATCATGATAAATTTGGGCGGTCCACCTCGTTTCCTTCCAGGGGCACAAAATTGCCAAAATATAAACGTAAGCAATACGTTATACCACGTGTTTGGTCTTTTGGCCCAATTTATCCTCTTGGATGAGGTTCTATTACCTTATATGGTTATATGGTTATGTATAGGGGTCCATTACCTATCATAAGACATAGGTACATTTGTGCACTCCTTTAAAAATTTGGGAGGGGTACTTTGGCCCACCCCTTAAATTTTGGAAATTGCTCATTTTATATATTTGGTATTATAGTACTGGACCCTAACATGTATTATGATAAATTTGGGTAGTTCACCTTGTTCCCTTTTAGTACAGGACCTCATTATGTATCATGATAAATTTGGATGGTCCATCTCGTTCCCTTTCATGGGTACGAAATTGCCAAATTTAGGTACAACCACGTGTTTGTTTTTTGATTTAATTTATTCCCTTGGATGAGGTCCTATTACCTTATATGGTTATATGGCCATGTATAGGGGTCCATTTCCTATCATAAGACATAGGTACATTTTTGCACGTCTTTAAATTTTTGGGAGAGGTACCTTCGCCCACCCCTTTAATTTTGGAAATTGTTCAATTTAAACACTTGGTATTACAGTATAGGACCCTAATATGGATCACTATAAATTTGGGTGGTCCACATCGTTCCCTTTTTAGGGGTACAAAATTGCCAAATTTTAGTACAACCACGTGTTTGGTCTTTTGGCCCAATGTATCCTCTTGGATGATGTCCTATTACCTTATATGGTTATATTGTAATGTATAGGTGTTCATTTCCTATCATAAGACATAGGTACATTGGTGCATCCCTTTCAATTTTAGGAGAGGTACGTACCTTGGCCCGTCCCTTAAATTTTGGAATTTTTTTGATTTAAGCATTCGGTATTATAGTACAGGACCTTAATATGTATCATGATAAATTTGGATGGTCCACATCGTCCACTTTCATGGGTACGAAATTGCCAAAATATAAACGTAAGCAATACGTTGTACCACGTGTTTGACATTTTGACCCAATTTATCTCTTGGATGAGGTCCTATTACCTTATATGTTTATATGGTTATGTATAGGGGTCTATTCCCTATCATAAGACATAGGTACATTTGTGCACCCCTTTAAAATTTGTTAGGGGTACCTTGGCCCATCCCTTAAATTTTAGAAATTGCTCATTTTTATATATATTTGGTATTATAGTACTGGACCCTAACATGTATTATGATAAATTTGGGTGGTTTACCTCGTTTCTCTTTCATGGGTACATGTTATATGGGTATGTACAGAGGTTTATTACCTTTATATGTTTATGTTCCCTTTTAAATTTGGGGACTTATCAAATAACAAAATTCGGTAAACCTTTTTCTAGGACCCAATGTATCCTCTTGGATGAGGTCCTATTACCTTATATGGTTATATTGTAATGTATAGGTAGATGTTGGTGTTCCTCTTATGGCCAAATATTCAAAATTTAAAGGTTATTGACCGGCTTTATTATTGAATAAGTACAGGATTTATTACTTTTTCATAACACACAGGTGTATTTGTGTACCAATCTTAAATTTTGGGAGGGGTACATTTCTTATTGTCATATCAATAATTGGTAATGGTTCTTAAAATTGGATAGTATCTCATTCATTGGGTAAATCATTGTGATCACGTGATCAGGACATTGGAACATTGAAACTTTGTAGGATAATTTGAGAATTGCGTCATTGGTTTTGATTATTCCCGCCAAATATAAACGTAAGCAAGACGTTGTACCACGTGATTGTCCTTGATGAGGTAGTGTACAGGTATTCATTTCCTTTGTTGTGGTACTTCTTAAGTTTGAGTACACACACACTTCTAGAAAACAGTTGGTTCTACTCAGGTAAACAATTGACGGACATTATTGACATTATTGAACATATAATGATATGATTAACTCTAAGACTTAGGTATATCAAGAGAAGTATTCTTTAAATTTGGGAATGGTGATAAACAGAATTTTAACATAAGGTGCGAAATTTGAAACAATACATTGAACTTTAGTCACAGCTCATAGTCTAAGATCTTTGGTGGTGATTGATTTGAAATCTGATAGCTAACCTTATTGAATTTTATGACTCATAGACGAAAGGCAATAATACATGCTACAACACTGGCAAAGTTATTATTAATGCAATTTGATTGGTTGATCACTATCTGTCGTGCAATCTGATTGGCTGATCACTATCTTTCGTGCAATCTGATTGGTTGATGATTTTCAAATCTTTGCTGTATTCAGTTTTAAGTTTTGTTTAACATTTAAAAATCTTGGTTTCGTTCAACATTTTGCACTCACTGATAAATATGATCAAAACCGTTTATTTGTTAATCGAATAGTTAAAAACCGGATAAAGTTTGACGGTTAACCGTGAAACGTAAAATTTTTTTGCTTGAAATTTTTTGTTTGAAAATTTTTTCGTTTCAAAATTTTGTTTGAGATTTTTTCGTTTGAAATTTTTGTTTGAAATTTTTTTCGTTTGAAAATTTTTGTTCGAAAATTTTGTTTAAAATTTTTTGTTTAAAATTTTTCGTTTCCAAATTTTTTGTTTGAAATTTTTTGTTTCAAAATTTTGTTTGAAATTTTTTTCGTTTCAAAATTTTGTTTGAAAATTTTTGTTCTCGAAATTTTTGTTTTCAAAGTTTGAGTTGACATTTTTAAAAGTTTGTGCACTTATTAGTAAAGAACCGGAACTGTTTAGAGCAAAAACCTTTGACAACATTGTGGTGCAATAGTACACGTCAGAACCTGGGTTTGTACTTGAAATGAAAAAACACAATTCATTGAAATGGATCATTTTATTACACTCCACATACATCCATACCAGATAGTGGTTCTGGATATTGTCGATACAATGTATTTTGAACTTCTTGCACTAGTTTGTCTTTAGCATATAATTTTAATTCCAGTTGAAGTCTTTTAAGGTCTAGTGCAATATCAATTGGTGGAAACTCAATGTCCATTTGATCACAAATAAACTGTTTATCAATACAGGTATGCACTAGCCGGAACTGTTTAGAACAAAAACATCTGGCAACGTTGTGGTGCACGTCAGAACATGATCATGCAACGTCATCAGTTTTGCATCATATATAAGTATCGTTCGAGTTAGTATTCATGATAACATCATCATGGCTACTTGTCTGCAGTTTCTAAACACACGTGATTTGATGAAATCATTTACCAAGATTACTGATTTACAACAAAATGTACCTTATAGAATCTTAGCTAGCCAAATGATCCCTACAAAGTTTGGATTAAGAATCGTAGTGAAGCTTCAAAATGATAAGAATATAATTTTACCAGCAAGATATTTACCCATGGAGGCATCAAAACAAGAAGAACTGCTGCGTTTCTTAAATACTGGATCTGTATCTTTATGTTACAAAGGATTCTTGGGTCGAAGTCATCAACTTGAATTTAGTACACAGCCAGATTCGTCAGCAAAATCATGAATCAGCACATTTCTTTCCAATGACGTCAGCTGTAGTTGTATGAATTTGGTTGGTCGGCATGACGTCAGCAACTGTGATGAAATCATAAATTCAAACGTCAGCACATTCCTTACCAATGACGTCAGCAATAACTATAAATCAACCAATACAGTGTCATCCCACGAAATCATTTGAGCAAGTGCTTTTCAGGAGGAAAGATGTGTACTTCTAACGATAAAGAGTTCATCTTCGCAAGCTATTATCCAATAAATATATTTCAAACAAAACATGTGATGATTGGTATCAGTGCTAGAACATTTGAACCAGTGATTCGATTGGGCAAAGCAGAACAATTTGGTGTACAACTGACCTGTGAAGAATGGCAAATATTATGTTCACGAATCGACCAAATGAACGATTATTTTCATGATGAGCTAAATGTGACCATAGTCAAATCATTAGGCTCAAATCATGAAGTGGTGCTGCGTACAGTCCTCGAAGAGAAGATGGTGCTGTTACGTAAAAAGAGTACATTTGATGTCCCTCGCAACATGGTGTATCTAACACAAACGGAATGGAACAAATTCATCAGCGTATTTCAGTGTGTGAAACATGCAGTGGAAGTGTGCAACAAAACAAGTATATTCCTGAAAAAGTACTATTTTGAAAAATGTGTTATGCATATTGTACAACATGTATCTAGATATTGTGATGGTTGTCAACATCGTTCGTGGGTGCATACATGTATTGATAAACAGTTTATTTGTGATCAAATGGACATTGAGTTTCCACCAATTGATATTGCACTAGACCTTAAAAGACTTCAACTGGAATTAAAATTATATGCTAAAGACAAACTAGTGCAAGAAGTTCAAAATACATTGTATCGACAATATCCAGAACCACTATCTGGTATGGATGTATGTGGAGTGTAATAAAATGATCCATTTCAATGAATTGTGTTTTTTCATTTCAAGTACAAACCCAGGTTCTGACGTGTACTATTGCACCACAATGTTGTCAAAGGTTTTTGCTCTAAACAGTTCCGGTTCTTTACTAATAAGTGCACAAACTTTTAAAAATGTCAACTCAAACTTTGAAAACAAAAATTTCGAGAACAAAAATTTTCAAACAAAATTTTGAAACGAAAAAAATTTCAAACAAAATTTTGAAACAAAAAATTTCAAACAAAAAATTTGGAAACGAAAAATTTTAAACAAAAAATTTTAAACAAAATTTTCGAACAAAAATTTTCAAACGAAAAAAATTTCAAACAAAAATTTCAAACGAAAAAATCTCAAACAAAATTTTGAAACGAAAAAATTTTCAAACAAAAAATTTCAAGCAAAAAAATTTTACGTTTCACGGTTAACCGTCAAACTTTATCCGGTTTTTAACTATTCGATTAACAAATAAACGGTTTTGATCATATTTATCAGTGAGTGCAAAATGTTGAACGAAACCAAGATTTTTAAATGTTAAACAAAACTTAAAACTGAATACAGCAAAGATTTGAAAATCATCAACCAATCAGATTGCACGAAAGATAGTGATCAGCCAATCAGATTGCACGACAGATAGTGATCAACCAATCAAATTGCATTAATAATAACTTTGCCAGTGTTGTAGCATGTATTGCCTTTCGTCTATGAGTCATAAAATTCAATAAGGTTAGCTATCAGATTTCAAATCAATCACCACCAAAGATCTTAGACTATGAGCTGTGACTAAAGTTCAATGTATTGTTTCAAATTTCGCACCTTATGTTAAAATTCTGTTTATCACCATTCCCAAATTTAAAGAATACTTCTCTTGATATACCTAAGTCTTAGAGTTAATCATATCATTATATGTTCAATAATGTCAATAATGTCCGTCAATTGTTTACCTGAGTAGAACCAACTGTTTTCTAGAAGTGTGTGTGTACTCAAACTTAAGAAGTACCACAACAAAGGAAATGAATCCCTGTACACTACCTCATCAAGGACAATCACGTGGTACAACGTCTTGCTTACGTTTATATTTGGCGGGAATAATCAAAACCAATGACGCAATTCTCAAATTATCCTACAAAGTTTCAATGTTCCAATGTCCTGATCACGTGATCACAATGATTTACCCAATGAATGAGATACTATCCAATTTTAAGAACCATTACCAATTATTGATATGACAATAAGAAATGTACCCCTCCCAAAATTTAAGATTGGTACACAAATACACCTGTGTGTTATGAAAAAGTAATAAATCCTGTACTTATTCAATAATAAAGCCGGTCAATAACCTTTAAATTTTGAATATTTGGCCATAAGAGGAACACCAACATCTACCTATACATTACAATATAACCATATAAGGTAATAGGACCTCATCCAAGAGGATACATTGGGTCCTAGAAAAAGGTTTACCGAATTTTGTTATTTGATAAGTCCCCAAATTTAAAAGGGAACATAAACATATAAAGGTAATAAACCTCTGTACATACCCATATAACATGTACCCATGAAAGAGAAACGAGGTAAACCACCCAAATTTATCATAATACATGTTAGGGTCCAGTACTATAATACCAAATATATATAAAAATGAGCAATTTCTAAAATTTAAGGGATGGGCCAAGGTACCCCTAACAAATTTTAAAGGGGTGCACAAATGTACCTATGTCTTATGATAGGGAATAGACCCCTATACATAACCATATAAACATATAAGGTAATAGGACCTCATCCAAGAGATAAATTGGGTCAAAATGTCAAACACGTGGTACAACGTATTGCTTACGTTTATATTTTGGCAATTTCGTACCCATGAAAGTGGACGATGTGAACCATCCAAATTTATCATGATACATATTAAGGTCCTGTACTATAATACCGAATGCTTAAATCAAAAAAATTCCAAAATTTAAGGGACGGGCCAAGGTACGTACCTCTCCTAAAATTGAAAGGGATGCACCAATGTACCTATGTCTTATGATAGGAAATGAACACCTATACATTACAATATAACCATATAAGGTAATAGGACATCATCCAAGAGGATACATTGGGCCAAAAGACCAAACACGTGGTTGTACTAAAATTTGGCAATTTTGTACCCCTAAAAAGGGAACGATGTGGACCACCCAAATTTATAGTGATCCATATTAGGGTCCTATACTGTAATACCAAGTGTTTAAATTGAACAATTTCCAAAATTAAAGGGGTGGGCGAAGGTACCTCTCCCAAAAATTTAAAGGCGTGCAAAAATGTACCTATGTCTTATGATAGGAAATGGACCCCTATACATGGCCATATAACCATATAAGGTAATAGGACCTCATCCAAGGGAATAAATTAAATCAAAAAACAAACACGTGGTTGTACCTAAATTTGGCAATTTCGTACCCATGAAAGGGAACGAGATGGACCATCCAAATTTATCATGATACATAATGAGGTCCTGTACTAAAAGGGAACAAGGTGAACTACCCAAATTTATCATAATACATGTTAGGGTCCAGTACTATAATACCAAATATATAAAATGAGCAATTTCCAAAATTTAAGGGGTGGGCCAAAGTACCCCTCCCAAATTTTTAAAGGAGTGCACAAATGTACCTATGTCTTATGATAGGTAATGGACCCCTATACATAACCATATAACCATATAAGGTAATAGAACCTCATCCAAGAGGATAAATTGGGCCAAAAGACCAAACACGTGGTATAACGTATTGCTTACGTTTATATTTTGGCAATTTTGTGCCCCTGGAAGGAAACGAGGTGGACCGCCCAAATTTATCATGATACATATTAGGGTCCTGTACTATAATACCCAATGTTTAAATTGGTCAATTTCCAAAATTTAAGGGGTGGGCCAAGGTACCCCTCCCAAATTTTTCAAGGGGTGCATTAATATACCCATATGTTATGAAAAGTAATGGACCCCTGTATACGTCCATATAACTATATAGGGTAATAATACCTCATCAAAGGGGATAAATTAGGTCAAAAAACCCCGAAATTTAAATTTTTGGCAATTTTTTACCCATGAAAGGGAACGACATAGACACCCAATACTGATAGAGGTACATACTATGGTCCTAGGCTACCACACCAAATTTTTAGATTTGGCAATTTCCAAAATTGAAGGGGTGGGCCAAGGTACCCCTCCCAAATTTTTCAAGGGGTGCATTAATATACCCATGTCTTATGATAGGTAATGGACCCCTATACATGACCATATAACTATATAGGATAATAACACCTCATCCAAGGGGATAAATTAGGTCAAAACCAAACACGTGGTACTACGTATTGCTTACGTTTATATTTTGGCAATTTGGTACCCCTAAAAGGGAACGAGGTGGACCATCCAAATTTATCATAATACATATTAGGGTCCTATACTATAATACCAAATGTTTAAATTGGACAATTTCCAAAATTTAAGGGGTGGGCCAAGGTACCCCTCCCAAATTTTTCAAGGGGTACATTAATATACCCATGTCTTATGAAAGGGAATGGACCCCTGTATACACCCATATAACCATATAGGGTAATAACACCTCATCCAAGAGGATAAATTAGGTCAAAAACCCCCGAAATTTGAATTTTTGGCAATTTTTTACCCATGAAAGGGAACAACATAGACACCCAATACTAATAGAGGTACATACTATGGTCCTAGGCTACCATACCAAATTTTTAGATTTGGCAATTTCCAAAATTTAAGGGGTGTGGTCCTATGTACCCCTGCCAAAATTTAGGGGGTGGGCCAAGGTACCCCTGCCAAAATTTAGAGGGGGTGGTCCTATGTACCCCTAGGTCATTGACCCTGGGCCAAGGTCATTGACCTTTGACCTATGACGTCACAAAAATTTTTGCTGACTCGACTAGATATACGTCGGGGACTACTACTATGCCCCTCCTTCAAATCTAAGTTAAAAACTAAGAAAATTAATTTTGCTTCGACTATAGGATAGTAGCGTTAAGTTATTTCAAATACATTTGAATTTATTTTAAAGCTTTGAAACATCCGAGACTCATAGGATAGAAATGAGGGAAATGAATCAATACGATCATAAGAATTTCTCTAGTGACGCCGAGGAAGAATCTTGGTAATCTGCTCAGTCGAAATATTTGTCCACGAGGGATCGATCACACCATCTTCTAAATGTTAAGCTGATGTTCTACCGCTGAGCTTTGGACATTCGGTGTGGGTGTGAAGTGTTTGTGTATTTGAATTCACGTCAAGTTCTAAAAACTAGTGAAAGTAAACAAACGAAAGAAAGAGAAAGGCCACGTATACTTCTTTTGCTGTAAGGAGTCCCGATTGAAATGTCTTTTCTAACAATGTTTGATGTTAGGGAAAGAAAAACACATTTCCTCTTTTTGCTTCAAAGAATGTTGAACTCATCATTTTAACAAAGTAAAGGCATATTCATTACTCATTTTTGGAGCTCAAGGATAAAAGTAACCAAAAATAATTGAACTACGGCCTGATCAAAATAAAATGCTGCAACCGGGGCAGTCGCCCCGGTCGCCAGCAAACTAATCTGTGTGTTTATGGTGTAGATGTAGATGAAGAGGATATTAATCGCAAAATTTGCCCTGGGCACCAAATGTCTAGTTTCGTAACTGATTAGGCTACCATATTTTTAGAGCGTGAAATCGGGACATTTTTCTGAAATATTAAGAATACATGATAATTATTGGCAAATAACTTTAAAGTGAAACTTAAACTTCATTAGCAAGCCATAAAATTTAAAGTGGGCTGGGACGGCAAATCAGTGTCCTGTTAGAGTTTAGTTCCTGTTTCTGTGGGGCGTTTGTCTTTTAAGAACATTTGTCATTGTCCATAACTTTTTACACTATTATTATTATTATTATTATTATTATTATTATTAATAATAATAATAATAATAATAATAATAATGCAGTTTATTTACCAAACAAATATTTATATTATTATGCGCATTAAACCAAATCTGGAACTTGTAATAGGGTAAGTTTGGATGAATCTAGTCTGTTCTGATTTTTCTTTCTTTTACTACTACCCCGCTAAACGAAAATATCCAATACTTCGTCATATTATTTAATGATATGTTGGTATGCATTTACAACTGAAATAGTTTTCCTGGAATTTAATGTTACGAAATAAAAAATAATTTTCTGAAAGTTGGCAAAATCTTTGATTTGCAAATTTGGAAGGGTGAATCCGGACAATAGGTTGGCGATTCCGTACACTCAACTTTGATGGAAGATATATACACGATAGTCATATTTTAGCTTACTGTCTTGCTACACTGCATTCTAACATGATAACTACAGAAGATAAATACAAATGCATGATAAATAAGTACATACAAATTACTAACATAGCAATTTCTGTACTAATTACTGTTGAAACACTAAGCTAAATGCACAGTAGTGTAACTGCCACTATAGTGTTTAATCATTAATCATAGTAATCACATTTGTTTCCATTAGAACTACAATGCACTACTATTTTTTGTTAGTAACAACTAGATTATTCGTAAAATGTATAATATGTGTGCACTGAGACTAGCTTTTTTTTTTTTTTTTGTTTAATGACATCTGCCAGTTTCGTGATGCATTAGTCATAATTCAGACACATAGTCCCCAGATAAAATACAGTTCCTTATCACATCCCACACATCTTTCATAAAATCAGATCTTACACACAGTACAGAACACCCAGGAACAGTATTTGCTTGATGATGGTGCATAATATTTCTTCCCACATCATCCACAGTTGTTTTTATCCATACTTTCAATAGTTTGAGAAGACAGTTTGAAACAAACTGCAATTCGTGTCAGTTGATCGTTTAGCAACACTTGGCATATGGGATGTGGGTTTGGAAGAAACAACAGCAGGAAAAGATATTAACTTTTAAACTGAAGACTCTGAAGGAGATTGAGACGTGTTTGGGGATGACACAGAGGAGAATCAGCTGTTGGCGTATCATGTTCATTCGACAAAAGAAATTCATGTTCCCGAACTTGGTGCAGATCAAATGGTAATATACCAGATGATGTAGCCATTCAGAATTTTTGAGGACCTTATGATTATTTGTGTTTCTAGATCGTAAGATAATTTTCTGGTGATTTCTCGGTGTCCTTTTATGGCAAAAATGAATAGATGCTAGATATAAGCAATAGACCTCACGTACTATTTCACACTCATAAAAGTGAAAAAAGAGAGAGGAGACAGTGTACTGAATTCTCTAAGTTCATTAATTACATTGTCCGGATTCAGCTTAATGTATAAAACCTGTCCGAATTCACCCTTCCCTAAACTTCCGGATTCGACCGTTTTGAGCACTGTAACCTTGTTCACACGTTGAGTAGGCACGCACAAAGTAATAGAATTCTTCCAATATGCAACGAGTAAAGTAGGGTCTTTGCTTCGACATATGTCTTACTTAACCATTTGCTGACAACCATTTCTGTGTAAATCCTTAACATATTCCACTAAAAAGTTATATCAGGTCAAAAAACGTGCAGGAACTTTCCTGTTTCTTGTTCTTTGCCCCATCGTCGAAACTATGTATAACACTCTTTGAACTTCCTACTAAGCACTGAACTATAGGAAGGTCAAATAGGCGTCACAATAACTTTCCATATTACACATGCGAAGAACAATATTATCTTAAGCTTAGGATGTCCGCATTCAGCGACTGTCCGGAATCACCCAAACTTACTGTGTTTATTTACTTCAATCATTCCACCCGGCAAATTAGTGTGATCTGTACGAGAGGCAATGTTTTCGGGCTGGTAATATTTGAGATGACTGCTTTCATGCTATAACTTTGAGCTTTGCCTTATCTGAAGTAGATGCGGACATATCGGAAGGTTCGGTTCTTGTAGGCTCACTAGTTCGAACGCTGTCGAAGATGAGGTCTGGAGAATATAACTCTTAACGAACAACATTCGAACAAATTTATCAAGAATGTTTGTAGATATGCAAAGAAAATGGTCTTGAAATTTCAGAGCCTGAAACAGATAGACTATAGTGGTTCCTCGTGGAAACGAAATAGACATTCGCCTTCGAAATATCACAAATTCATTCTGGATGAATCTCTTCCATCATTGGAGGCAGAAAACTAAATTTCTAAAGATGATATACTAAGAGACATTTTTCTGCATACTATTGATAAGACAATCACTGAGACGGAAAAACGCTTTGGTTCATGTAGCAAAATCATTGGATTAATCACCACTCTACATCCAAAAAGTGAAAACTTTCTAAATTACAACATTATGGAGTCTGTGGCCCAGTATTATGGAAGTGATCTGGAAATATTGAAATGTGATTTCAAAATCCTTCCAAACACAATTAAGTCGTATGAAGACGAGAGAAAACCAAAGTTGATTCCTTACTGAATTCGTTGATCTTTGAGTCTACAAAAACACATTCCTAAAAACCTGCAAGGTAGATATCATCTCTGTGACTATATCAGTTTCTAGTATTACATATGAAAGGCCATTCTCGTGTTTGAAAAGATTAAAGACATATATGCAATTCAATGACTGATGACAGGCTCAAAAATTAGAATTACTTTATATTGAAGAAAATTCTTAAATCGTTAGATATTGAGAAAGTTATGTATAAGTTTGCTGTTGCTTACAAAAATAGAAAGATCCTCTTTTATAAGTAGAGGCATGAACCGATAAGTCATTTTCTTTACCTGTAAAAGTGTATTTCTTTGCTTCCAGTTAAATCAACCAGGCATTGGTTTTCATTCATTGGAAATGGTCCCCTCAAAATTTTTTGTACCCTTCATTGGCCCTCCTGAAAAATAATTCTAGCTACGCTACTGCTTATAGCCCTAAAGCCTGTTTTCAAAACTTGTTTCTGAGTATTCACTTTATCATTATTTTATTTTATATTATACTGTCTAACTAAAATTGTAAAACAAGGTTGAATTTTACTGTTTGAATAAACAAACAAACTGTAATGTGTATGTGTGTTTTCTTCAATATTAAAAAAATATCAAAGTAAAAATAAAACAGAAAATGTTTAAGTGCTTGTTTTTTAAGTCAAAAATGCTTTAAAATGTAATATACGAATACTATCTTTAAAACCATTTTCGGATAGGACTCCTGGACCCCACTTTCCAGAGGATATTACATACAGCCCTGTAGTCTATCAACTATAAAGTTTATGTGCTGCTGACGCCAATGCAGAAGTGTACTGAATTGCTATGAAAGAAATAACAAGTATTCTGAAATATAATGCATTTAAATGATTGCAAATAGTGTGTAACCAATATATACTTACCATAGTATATATCAGTCATATATTTATATATAAGTTATGCTACAAAATAAAACCGAACTCAGGCAAACTAAAACGTTCGTTCTACTATAAAATGAACATTCTTGATCGATTTATAGGATGAATCTGCATTGTTCAATATGTTCTTTTCTTTTTAATTTTCTTTCTTACTTTTTCTTTTCTTTTTCTTTCTTTCTTTCTTTCTTTCTTTCTTTCTTTCTTTCTTTCTTTTTCTTTTCTTTTTTTTGCACTTTATCGCTAAGAATAAGATGCAGCTTCTTCTGACTCTAACATGACTTCCATTTTGATATCACGATCTTTTGAGCGGCTCAGAAATATTCAATACCTTCACACTACAGGTTCACATGAGCAGCTCACAAGATCTAATGTAAAAGCGCACTTAGTGTATACATCAGATATTGAAACGAAGGCTGCCCTACCTCTTAGTGAAAGTACATATGACATGTCACTCCATAATACGAAGAATCAAAAATATACTTCGGCTTCCCTTGATATTAATGACCTCACCTAGTTCCGAAAAGCAATCGAAGCTGACTTCTTTTCAACTACCTAGATGTTCTTTAAGGAAGAAGAGGAAAGTATTATCCAATGAAACCCGTACGGTTACAGACAGTGGGAGTGAAATCGAGCCATTGACTCACAATAGTGACGTTGAATTCAGCTCGGAGAACCACGAGACTTGCTCAGGTGACCAACCACAAGTCCAAGCAATGAAGTAGTCTGTTACGTAACAAGCTTTGGGTGTTTCCTTTCCCTTTTTCTGTGTGTGTATTAGAGGTGTGTATTAGAGGTTTTGTGACTATCCTTTCGTTTACAACCATGGAATGCATTTCTGTGAAGCAGTGTTTTCTTTGTATCTTCTAGTCAATATTATTGGTTTCTCTGTTATGTCGATTTGGAGGCAATTACGTTCAGATAATGTCAATTATGTTTTACCTCTGTTTATGTCCAATATGAAGTTCCGCAGTTTAATTCTGCTGTAATGCCAGACCCTACACCTTTTCTTTAAACAAATGCAAGATTTTTTGTTTAAATATAAATGGTATAAAGTCTGACCGTTATAAGCAGAACCTTAAACTATTTATTCAATAACAATTTTGAATACGTTTTACTACAAGAAGTTAGTTTTTCTGACTTCAGTTTTTTTTTTCACATATAGTACGATTGTAAATATGGATACAAACGCTCGTGGAACTGCGATACTAGTGAAAGCTGGTATTGATTACTCTCAAGTGAAACAAATTCCATCGGGACGTGGTATCAGTGTTTATACTGACGGCATCAATGTAATAAATCTGCATGGTCCATCAAACATTAACAAACGAGCTGAACGCGAACTTTTTTTATAATGAAGACACATTGTCCCTATTATCGGCAGATTCTAGTGGCGTTTCTGTGGATGGTCATCTAAACATGTTGGAACAACAACGAAACACGACTTCTCACTTCCGTCCTAGCATGGCATTTCAGGTTTTTGTGAAATCTTTATCGTTCGTTAACGTGTGGTGGTTCCATTGACAGTTTCCTAAGTTCACGTACAAAAATTCGGAAATAATGTCTAGGCTTGATAGGTTCTATACCACTGATACACAAATTTATAAGGTCACCGAAATTGATATTCTTGTTCCAGCGTTCACTGATCACGCTGCCCTTTATTATACTCTAAAATTTCAGACGTATATTAGACCAACATATGGATCATGCTATTCGAAATTAAACATTACACTTTTACAACATAGTGATGTGCGTACAGCTTCTCATATGCGTTGGATATATTTGGAAAAATCAGAGAAAATATTTTTCTAATATCATTCGATGGTGGAATCGTTGTCAAACAGAAATTTGGAGATTTCCTCCGCTCTAAAGGTCGTGAATGAAAACAGTATGCACATAATACATTGGAATACTATTATCGTGTTTTAAGTGATTTTTGTGCGTAAGCTCTACCAATCGTCAACGTATCAATCATATTAAAGCCCGCATTTTCAGTATACAATCACAATTACTTCAGAAATAGTATGTCACAATGGACACAAGTGATGTAATTCCCAGTGATCAACCGTCTCTTTACCATTATGTGCGTCACCAAGAAACAGCAACATTCCCAATATGTGAACTCTCTTCAGACAGAAGATGGTAGACTTCTTAAAGGCCCTTATCGCAATGATCAGACTATTCTTAATCATATTAGTGAAATATATGAAAAGATTGCCAAGAATCAGCGAACTCTTAGTGATTATTTACAAGTGACGCTCCCTCAAGTATATAAATATTTATTTAATACTCTTATGGTGCCTATACAGAAAGAAGAGATGTATTGTGTGCTTCAAACTTGCAAAGAGGCGCACGGCCTGATGACAGCCATTACGAATTTTACAAGCATTGTTGGAGGATTTTACACGATATTTTATGTGAATTATGCAATGAAATACTCCGTCAACGTAACATACACGATAATCCAGGAATAATAATACTAATTAAAAAGAAAGGGAAAGGATGACTATCGTCCCATCACTGCTACTTAACACAGATATTAAAATATTTCAAAAATTCTTGACAATCGACTTAAAGCGATCTACCCTTATCTTATTAGTGACTACCAAGCTGCATTAAATCCGAAGTATAATGTTTTTGCAGCTCTTAGTAAAATTCGTGATTTCTCGGCATACTAAAAGTTTAAACAGAATCCTGTTTTTTTTTCTTATCCGTTGATTTCAAATAGGCTTTGGTTGTCTATCTCATGACTACTTATTTGCGGTCCTTCATGGGTATGGCTTTCCTCCATTTACAACGATATTGTATATCTGTTTTGTGAATTTCTTCTATGTTTTTGTATCTTGGCTTTGGGCAACGGTGCTTAAAAGTACACAATCTGTTGCGTAGAAGAAGAAGAAGAAGAAAAGAAAATATATGTTGTTGATTATAAATATAAAGAAATAGGGTTTAATCTTAGTAGCTTAAAATATATGTTGATTTTATATGTATAACAGGTACTCATAGTTACCGTAACAACAAATAGTTGTTTATTTAAAAGTTGCTATGACACAGAAAAAGAAAATTATTACAAAATGGAGATATGAAAAGGAATAAAAGGTAATATTTATACAAGGTGACGTGTCTGATTTAATGTAATTTGATCGTGTTTACATATTTTAAAAATTACGTGAACTGTGGGCTAAATGTAACGTATAAAATAAGAATAATAAGTACTAGTCGTTAGACATTTGTCCAGGTGTACAGTCAATTTATATATATGCTACAGCAAAAGTTCAAATAAATGTGCATCTCACCTCCTCTCTCAATATTAATTGTGGCATACAACAAGGATCTCCGTTATCTATGGAGTTATATTGCCTTGCTCTAGACGTTTTACTATGGAAACTGATGCAACTACATGAATCTCAGTTACATGACTTTCAAGTACTCAATGTGTAAGCCTTTTCCGACGATGTGACTTTAATGGGTACGACACTGACGCAATTTTATCTTCCAGATAGTTTATGGGAGTACCAAAATATGGGTTCAGCTATGGTTAATTATATTAAATCAAGGATTATGTTTTATTAAGTGGATGTCTACCAGAACTATTTTCCTTTAATGAGTACTTATACTATAACCGACAATGTTAAAATATTTGGATTACGTTCCTCCTGTGATTGACAGTGCTCTTACAACTTAATACACCAATCGTACACCAGATTCGCTTATTAACTAAAGAACATAAATATCATCGATTGCACTTACTGCAGTAAACTTGGTTTCTGAATACGTACATTTACTTTCGTATATCCCACATATATACCCACTACTAGAACTGTAGGCAAAAATACGGGATTCTTTATCTGTTTTTTTATATTATCAAACATGTTCTTCATAATTAATAGAAATACTCTATATCTTCCATGTTCTGTGGGTAGATTAAATTTATTGAATATTAGAGAGAATGTCAGATGCGAACGAACCGATATTATATGGACCAAACGACTCATACGTATCTGTGGTTCCACTTGTCGGCAGAAAATATATTTCAGAATAATCCGCCTTTAATTCGCTTTATAAATTGATCCCATATTATACACATACTCTTATTCGATACTGGGCTTACAATGGTATTCAAGATAATCCTTATGATTTGTCTTCCAAACAACTCTATTCGCTGTTAATGAAACCATTCTATTAGTGCGTCAAAAATTTCCGCAGTACAATTGGCCAGGTACATTTCAAAACCGTAATTCAGACTGTCTCACTGCAGACGCTAGAAGTGCATGGTATTGCCTCATTTATGACTTATAGCCTACAAATGATAAATTATTTGCTATCCATCGTGTGGTGCAAGCGGGGTGTTCTTTATGTAGTCAGCTTGATACTTTACTACATCGCATCTCAATCAATTTGGGATGCCTTGTGTCGGATGCTGGGACTTATTTGTCGACAACCACCATCTACTTTCTCTCTCCCCTAGTTACGATTTCCAGGGTATCACTGGTACCCACAGACCAAACTAAATGCGATTATTTGGTTAAATGAACATGTTATATTCTATATATCACAATATCTCACCAAATTGTCATATTTGGATTTTATTTGGTATTTACAAACTCGGAGATTGTGTTTGTTTAATGGAACTCCACAAACAGAGACAAAAAAGTTTGCAAACTTCTTACGCGTTTTCCTTTTCCAACAATAATGTGTTTTTAGGTTTTTCTGTAGTAACTTACTTCTCTTCATTTGTTGTGTTATACAATGTACTTGACAACGTTCATGTGAAAGAAAAGGTTAAAATAGTCATTGTTTCCCTTAGCCTAACAGGCATTGGGACGTTAAACTCTAAGATTTCATTCCATTTCATTTTTGCAGGAAATGTAATTAACGAAAGAAAAACACTTTATTTGATTTTATTGTTCAAACATAAAATAGGGCTGCTGACAACGGATCATTTCATTGTGACTAAAATACAATTCTGACAGTAAAAGATTTACAAAAACTTACTCACTAAACTGTTAACATTGAATTTTATCGTACAAGTGAAATTGTTTAATTCATTCGACTGTCACTTGGAACTCGCATTAATGTTGTTTGAATTCCGGTAGAAACAATACTTAAATGTCTTCACATTTCCTTCATTAATAAAACTCAGAACTCAATCATAATTTTCCCTATACGTAATTCTGATATTCAATACAACAAAAGGAAACCTACTGAAAACCTGGGAACTAGGGTCTACGTAAGTTGAATAAATGTATTAAAATCATGTCATTTTGTAACTTATTTTCAATATTATCATCGTGATATTATTTGTAGTATAAAAATATTTTGCTCTTCTTGTAATAGCAGTACTGTTCATGCTTATTAATATTTTACAATTGAAGTGTTATATTTGTTACATGAATTCAGATAATTCAGTATTTAATGAAAATATTGAATTATCTGAATAATGCAATAATCGTTATACCTAGTTAATTGAACGAATATAGAATAATTCAAAGAATAATTAAAATAGAGTTAAAATAGAATAATTAAATAGGTTTAAAGAATATTCAATTTAGAATGTAGTAAATCGGTTAGTAGATTAGGATGATATACACAGCGCAATATTGTCACTTTGATTCCGACTCTACGAACACAAATTCTAAACTAATTGCCACTGACTGAAATAATTACCTAATTTATACTGACGAGTTAAGTTTCATACATAATATTTCATATAGATAGGAATGGGCGAAACAATAGAAATATGTATTTTGGATGAAACAACAGACACATATATTTATATGCACTTTAATAGTGTGATTGTCTATACTAAAACACCTTGAATTTCTTATTTTTTTTGCCTCCTGTTGCTCGAGTGAACTTTGTATAAATGTTATTCGTTAGAATCATGATTGTGTATTTAGTACAAGCATAGCTATTAAGTAACTGTGTGCATAATCTCAGATCTTACAATTTTGAACCAAGACAAAATTCAGGGGCTCCCTGAAGCAGAAATATCTATTACAAAAAGAGAGACTTGACCAGAGGTAAAGCTATAAAAATCATGGCAGCTCTTGCCGTAAAAGGAAAGACATATTTCAGCTCGATATAATAGTAGAAGAAAACGCAAAGTGAATGAGAAAGACTAAGTTCAATGAAGGCTATTATGACGCCTAAGAAGAGATAAATTGCTACCAAAGGGTTGACAAATGTGACTGAGTGTCCGTAAAATCCCATATATACCAAAGCTAGGCGAAGGGGAAAATTTCATAAACTAGTAACGCTGTGCATTGTTGGAGCGAGTGAGCTTCCGTCTCACTTATTTCAGCCTCAAACTATAGCAGTACCGGTAATTCTCGAGAAACACATTGAATGTTCTATAAAAATCTGAAAGTGTTTAAATATGTCACTTACAAGCCATGGTGAACCGAACTCACAAAGTTCAGGCGTACAAAGCTGTGGGACACAATCTGTTCCTGACCCAGTTTGGTCATCAAGTGTAGTGATCTCTATTTCTTCCGCAATGGACTACTTGTTAATTAGATTTTATTTAGATATAGCCAGCAGTTCCCGAAAAATAAAATACTACATATGAGGGTTGTTAGATAAATTATACTCCTAGCCAAGAAATATAAGAACTAGACAGGTAATACTTTTAGGCCTTATTTATTTAAACTTCTTATGATGTCATACCAAATTTAACATTAATATCGACTTTATTCTGTTATTACAGGTTCAGAAAGACAGGAAAGTGAGCGAAGTGTGACCAAATGGAAAAATTGAAGGCGAGAGCTTTTACTGATAATATCCACAACAAAGGTTTAAAGCCACAGGAAATCCACACCGACATGGTGGAATACTTTAGGTGGTAGTTTTTTTGTAATCAATTAAGTGTGTAAAGAATTTCATCTCCACTCTAATCTATTGAAAACGGACGTAGCAGAAATCAACCACTTCGAACGTTCGCCACATAGAATATAAACTGTAATAGATAGCACAAAATAGTCTTTTTTGTAATCAATTAAAAATTCAACAATATATTCGGCTTCCACTCTAATTTCTCTACTAGAACCGGAGGTGGAAAAAATCAACCACTTTCTGTTTGAACGTTTATTATATGACGGAGAACGTTATACAGTAAACCGCTAATGGATAGAGAGGAGCGGTTTTCTGTAATTATTTAAACGCCTCAAGGATATTCTCTATGTCAACTCTAATCTCTCTACTAAAACCGGAAGTGACTCAAATCCGACTGCTGGTATCAATATTGATCTACATCGTGAAAACGACAAGTGATAGCAAGAAGCAATTTTATGGAATCGACTTGGCGTTTTAAGAACAAGTATCACCTCTCTTAATACAGTATACGAAGCAAAAGTGGGAGAAATTAACAATTTTTAATTTTAACGTTGATCTCTATAAAGTGAAAACGGTAATAGGTAGCGAGAAGTTTTTCTGCAATCAATTAAATGTCCTAAAATTATACTTAATCTCTGCTCTAACCTCTCTATTAAAACCGGAAGAGGCAGAATTTAGCCAATTTCAGTTTTAACGTTGATTGCTATAAGTAAGAAGGGTAATTGATAGAGATAAAAGTTTTTCTGTAATCAAGTAAGCATCTCAAGAATAAATTCTATCTCCACTCGATTCTTTATACTAAAACCGGAAGTAGTAAAATATACTGGAATAGGGCCTACATAAGATATACCATTTCCGAATTCAATAACAATTGAGGAAATATTACATTATACAAACTAACTCCTTCACTTAGTGGAGACTTGACACTACTACTTTGTTGTGATTAGTAACTTAATATCAGAATGCTACAGTGAAGGTTCAAAAGAACGTGACGAATTTTATATGTTGGAGCATCACAATTTCTATTATTTCAATAAAGATTCTTTCGTGCCTCTTTCATACCCATCAACTGCCCAATACAATTGGACTTTCATAAGTCTGCCTTTCTTGTCTTCGTTTTGTATAAAAGTTCCATTATTACCATTATCTTGTGTAGACTTACGGTTTTCGTTAGTACTTATTAGATTTTTTTATTTGTTTCGACATACTTCTAAAAAATTAAGTAGCAATTACTACTTTTCCTCTCTTTTATTTGAGCGAGATCATAAACCATTGACCGTTTATAGGTCTTTTGCGTCCTAAAATATAAGGAACTATGCATGTCTTAGTGGGAGATGAGAATGTTCGAAAACATTGTTCAAAGTCGAATTGATAAAGTTATTGCATTCTCCTTTGGAATATTTTATTGCTGTTTTATTCTACGTTTCATATTTTTCATCTTTTGGGCACTTTCCTGTTTCTAAAAAAAAAAAAAAAAAAAAAGCCACTTTTACAAAGTATAAACATCCTAATCGTTGTCATATTATGTTGCTCATATATAGCAGCTACATGTATCCTCGTATTGCATTTAACTTTTCCAGTGTCTTCTCTTGCTGAAATGCAAGAAACTCATGTAAATAGCATCTTTCCCACTCTTGAAACAATAATTGAAGTTGATTTTATAAATGTCTTATATCTCTAATCATCTTTCCATTATTATGAAATGAGTCAAAGATAGGTTTGAAATGCGATAAAAGAACAATCGACTCAAGATCCTGAAGTTTTAATCTGTGATTTATAACGGAGATGTCGATCAACCAAGAACTTCCTTATGATTTGGATATGTATTATTTTACGTATGTTTCTGTTTGTACGACTGATTTTTTTTTTAGTTTAACCTATCACGATTATGCATTGGATCTAAGGGAGGTAGTGATGATAAAATGGACGATAATTGAAGAATGAAGGAAGTATGAGAAAATAGAAAAACCCCAAGGAAACGTACACACGATGTTTGTTCACCTGTAAGTCAATTTGGCGAATAATAGGATCGAACCAAGGATCCTTGGGAAAAGAGACGAACGATTTGCCCCTAAATCACCGCGGCTCCCTGTACAAACTGCTATTCGATGAAGATTATACTTATAAGAAGGTGATATATGTGAGAAATTACGAGATATCTTCTAAGATGACAGGTAAGTTCGATTAAATCATTACTTGAAATGATGTTATTTATCTCGGTTTGAAATGTTTAACAGTATAGCTTAGTTTCTGAGAGGGTCTGAGTTATCTTTATGGGTTATATCACTGTTTGTTCCGGTTATAGTTTATATTTCCTCTGTATGCAAGTTACTCCTCGTTTAGTAAGGGGCCTTCAGTGAAGTTCAGTGGCATCACTGTACTTGGCTATGGGAACAAGTATCCACCCATGGCATAAATTCCTTATATGATACTCGTTGGGAAAGGACAAAAAATATTATCCGACCAAGTTCGAAACGGAACAACAACCTGAAGTAATCTTAACAACTACATTGTAAAGACTATGAAATGTGCAGTTCCTTTATCTTTCTTCTCAGTACGTGTGCAGGTAACTAAATAAATTTATGATCATGTCACAAATTTAAACATCATTTAAAAGTAATAGTTTTTGTTATGTGAAATAAGCACTTAAATACATTACACTTTCACAAGTTCAATAAACATATTTTAGTATTAAAAACAATTTCAAATAAAATATATCAGTTTCAGTTTTGGAACATGCATATCATGTGCGGTACAGATGAAAAAATACCCCTTTCCGCACGGGAATAGAAATTTTTAGATTTTTTTTCATAAAACCGGTTTTTCCATACTACATGAAACATGTTTAGAACATTTTTATGAAAAAATTGCATGCGTCCATCGTAGGTTCTAAGAAAGTGGGCCCGCACATTTGTGGGTGTTAGATTTTAATTACGACAGAAATCAAAATAATAGATCCGCACGAGTGTGCAAGTTAGGTTGCATTTGTGGTATCAACGAAAATAGTAGACCCTCACTTTGTGCTCGTTAGATGTTAGCAAATTGATATGCATTATACCAAATAATTTGTTTATTAAAATACTAAAAGAAAAGTAAGTTTTTGCTTGTGGGTTATTATATTAGAATTACTGTAAGTACCTCAAATGCCACAATGAAATATTTTTATACCGTCTTATTTTTATCTTAGTAATTTGAACATTTAAATAGTTCCAACTGACGTGAAAAGCTTTGAAGCAGTTCTTTTCTTTTGACAAAAACAAGTAACAATCACATTATTCACATCGGGTCTTTGTTCTGCTGTTACATCCTTTCAGTTTACACATTCTTGGTGACTTGATGTCATCTACTGTTGGCAAATGATCAAATCGGTCGTAACGCTTATCTGCTACAGGTCTGTTGGATGGCATGTAGCATTTTCTTTTCTTTCTTTTTTTATTTTTTTTTTTTAAATAAAGACAATCTCCTCTGTGGATAACAATCTGCCTTAGCGTTTGTACAGGATTCGTCCACAACTCTTTTCGAATCCACATCATGTTTATCTATTCCTAGGTCACATTCTTGATCAGGGCAAGATTAAGGGGGGCTTAGGTGGGATATAAATCCGGGCCTCCAGGTGGACAGCGGCCTCCATTCTGATATAAATCTCAACTGACTAAAATATGACCAAAATATGAAACATATTCCTTTAATTTTCCTACTGTACTTTCACAGAAACGTGTTAGGTGAAGTCAGCAGAACCATATATTTTTCTAGCCACGGGCCTCCACATGGCTTAATCCATTCCTGTTCTTGATGTATGTCTTCAAGATTTGCAGGCAGTCATTTATCATTGTCCTCGCTGGACAAGTCGCTGCTATCTGATTCATCTAATAATTTTATGACGTCAGTATAAGACAATCCTACGAAAAAAAACGAGATTACTGTGTAATTTAATAGCTTGGCTGGACGGTATTACCATTCAGAATGTCAAATTTTACTATTGTTTAATTGCCACAAAGAAACTCATAGTCTACTCAATGGAATAAAGTGAAATAATATCTGATCAAACGTTCCATACGAGGCCCGTGGTAGCCATTAATTCTGGACCAACAAAAATTTTAGTGCAAAATATTCTCAAACCAAAACTTTGTACACATGAAAATTGACTTGATATCGGGCCAGGAAAATTTCGGAGACGGTAACTTCTCTTTGCAGGAAGCGTGTGCATATACATTAAAACATTATTCTCAAATTACAGTAAATTTAAGTATTTTTAAAATACTATATTTGATGAAAAGGCTCGAGAAGAACCTAGTGCTTCTGTCGATCATATTATTTACAAGACCAGAAATAAAGCCTAACCAGCACCATCGTGCTACTTGTATTTTCTTCTAAATTACATATCATGCAACAAACGATTTTACTACATTCTTAATATATTAAAGTTCTTTAGACATTTAAATCTCAAAATACACTGATATCAAATATCGAAACAACAAAGAAGTTAAAAAATAAAAATATTTACCTTTACCAGCATGCTGCCTTCAGTTCAGCTGAAAGAAACTCTTCAAAGTCCACATGGTTTGCTAAATTACAACGAAGAAACAAATTAAATTCGTAGTACGGAGCTAGCAGAATCGATTAAACTCGTAATGAGCGTGAAAAATGTAAAATTCTAGCTTGTATAATACAGAAAAGCTATCCACGGTCGGAAAGGGATAAGACACGTAGTTTTCTAATTAAATCACGGAAAACCATTTTAACCGAAATGAATTTACTATTAAAATTATTCCATCATATTTTTTGTTAAAATGTCCTCTTTTGCAAATGGATGATTGCTGATAATTCTATAAATTTGAGACGTCTTAATCAATGTAATTAATGTGTGTCTTCATTCTTCAAAGTTTCAGCACAGACAGTAGGATGAGGTGAATTTCTTTTTCGAAATTCGAATTTGGGTAGGGGCAAAAGTTGCACTATATCGTACTACTTTACCATAGACAATTTCAATTCTCTAAAACAATTTTTAGCTGGGCGCAAGGGGCCTGAAATTTGAGATTTTGCAAATCAATTTCCATTTACTATGTAACAATTTGGCAAATCTTCGCTAAAAGTAGATTGTAATTTGTATTGTGGATACAGCGGAAAAGATGCATCCTGTATCAGTAGATACCAACAAGAACTTTTGATTTTCTAAAATTCCTTTTAGCCGGAGTGCAATGGCCCTGAAATTTGGGAATAATAAGACGAAAATTGATCAACTATTTGTCATAAAGAAGCTTTTTGCTATTTAATAACATTCTTCTTCTGATATCCTATAATAAGCTTGTTAGCAGTATTGTCACTAGTATAATAGTTTGGTGGGTGGTAACAGTGACGCAACCAAGGGGGCAAACGGGCTTGTGCCCCGGGCGCTGAATTGTGGGCGCAAATCTGGGCAAATATTTATTTTCACTATAAGGCAAGGAAAGGAGTTTTAGCAAACTACAAATCTTTAAAAATTACCTGAGAAACTTAACAGTACAACGACGACTCCCTAACCTTAGTATCATATCCATAGAACATAAGTTACATTCATAGCTATCTTTTGAGGACATTGTAAAAATCTTTGCAACAAAAACAGCCCGCAAAGTTAAATTTTAGTTTTAGCTTTTTGTGTTTTCATTTGACTTCTCGATTTAAGAGATTTTCAAAATGTCCGAGTATAATTCCTGAGACAACAGTTTGACTGTTTGACGTAATTAAATATTCTATTCTAAAGCACCAGACTGTTGATTCATTCTAAACATACACACATCCCGGTGTAATTCCAAAACATTATGAATTGCAGTTATTATGATAAGGCTATAAGATTATCTCAAGTATGCTAATCTCAGATCATTTGGCAATCAAATACTAATTAGTTTGGTGTTTTTATCTTGTACTAAAAAAGAAATTATATGCTGCAATTTTGAAATCAAGCTTTAGTACTCGAAGAAGAAATGGAATAGGAGAATTACTGTATGATGCGAACTCAGGTGTAGTCGGGGAGCGTTTTGGTTTAGGTCGTCAGAGAGCGTTAAGACGAGTTCCTTCCCCGGGCGAAAACTAGCCCTGTTGCGTCTCTGGGTGGTGAGTAAAAAGTGATAATCTTTATTACTGACGTTACTTGGACAAAGAAATTGAAGAAAAGAGAAGAAAGGAAAGCCAAAAAGCGATCTTACGGTGAAGCTTTCAACCAACTCAGTAGCAGTTACATTATGGAATTTTCAGACTCCTCGTCATCTTCAGAAACAAGAAAGCAAGATAATAAAGAACACGCTGAAGCTGGAGGAGATCCTGAGTTTAGTTGGAAGTATCCTTTGAAGAAGACAAGAAAGCAATCATAGATTGGATGCAAATGAGAAAAATGTCCTCCCAAAAATAGCAAAAGTTAAGGAGGAAACCAGCGTGACTAGAGGAAACATTGCAGCAACTGCTGCTGCAGTATTGGAAGGTTTTAATATTGTGAGTCCAGAGCAACCGCAAAACATAATTGACAATGAGTAAAATACAAAGAGAGCTTGCGAAAAATCGTAAAAGTATAAGAAGTAAAGAGACCGTTAATAAAGTGAAACCTCGTACCATCTATTTTGATGTAATAAAAACCAAACACTCGTGATGTCCGGAAGTTAAGGAGATATGAAGATGGAAGAAATTATTATATTCTTGAAGAACTGTGTAACAAATTTCTCGGCTATACCTCTTTGATCGGATCTGCATCAACAGAAAATATTGCTTGCTCCATGTGCCGCGAATTACAATAAAATAATGTGGACCTATCAGTTGCGGTAGCTAACGCCAGTAGTACTAATGTTAGGTCAAAGCGAGGAGCGATTAAATTGCTCGAAAACCATTTAGGAAGCCCCTTGCAGTGGTGCGTATGCTTATCGCATGTCATTGAAGTACCACTTCGTCATTTACTAAAAGAAATCGATGGTGTAACTACTGGTCCGTACACTATTTCTGGTCCTATTGGGAGATCATTTATGAATTGTGAGACAAATCCAATGTGCGACTTCGAAGAGGTTTCATCAGAACTTCTTACTTCCTAAATGTGCGTGGTCTCAGTTATGATCAAAGGTACTTGTATGAAATATGCCAATCTGTCATAAGAGGAGACTGAAATAAAAGCGAAGCAGATAAGAAACCTTGGAAACTTGCGCATGCTTGCTGGTTAACATTGGCTTACAAACTTTTGCGTCTATATCAATGCCAAATCCTTCAGAGGAGTTCAAACCTCTCTCAAAGTTCGTGGTAAAAGTATATGCACCAGTATGGTTCAACATCAAACTAAAACCTCTTGTCAAATGCGGAGTTAAACATTTGTTTTTGGCCATAAGACTTTCGCGATGTTTGCAAGAACCATACAAGACTTCTGTCAATAAAGCAATAACCAGAATGCATTCTATGAGAATCCTTACAATACTCTCATTGCCATGATTGGTGACGACAGATTAGCTAAACGAATCCATGCTGTCGATAAGATCCTCCGATCCAGAAAAAGTGTAAACTTCTAAAATTCATTTCTTAGAAGTGCTAGTACTAAAGCTAGACTATTAATTACATAGAAACGATAAACTGGAATGAGTGTAACATAATAGAACCGCCAATACTGACTTATGTGACAGACGACAAATTGCAAGAAATTTGCTCTTCAGAAAATACACACGTTGATATCCTGAGTTCCCATGTCATACACAATCAGTGGATAGATTAGTGAAAATAATTAGTGAAGCTTCTTTCAGTATGTGGGGCACGAGAGAGAGATTTCTTTATTCGTTAGAAAATTGACACGAGAAAATGCATGCCTACTTTCGAGACAAAGTCGCAGTATTTTGCACGGAGACGCGAATGAAACTTATAAAACATTCAATCTAATGTTGGTGGGTGGATGGGATTGAATTCGGCAGCAGCCACTCCTTAGTGGTGAATTCTGGGTTAATGTAGCTTGTAACATAAACTATGTACTTCGATAGCTCTAGAAATCCATCTGGACACGACAACAAATCTTAAAACCCTCAAATTACAATTTACTTCAAGCGAAAAGCTCCCTAATAATTATACAAATACACAATAAACCTGTATTTGTTTACAAAACCTATGAAACTTAAGGCCCATTGCGCCCAAACTAAAAAAAAAAAAAAAATAGAGAATTGAAATCTCCTATGGAGAAGTATTATGATATGGGGCAACTTTTGCCTCTTCGAATTTAGATAAATAAAAAATGGCCTATTTTCACTTATTTACAAAATTTATCAGACTTAAGACCCATTGCGCCCCGGCTAAAAATTATTTTAGAGAATTGAAATTTTCCATGGTAAAGTACCACGATATGATGCAACTTTTTCCCCCTATCCAAAATCGAATTTCGAAAAAAAAAATTTTGGCCTCTTTTCACTCTACCCTAACAGACACTAAAAATTTCCCGACTGGTAACTTGGCGGTAATCTTTCAGTTCTGTGCTTATGGAGTAAATTTAATTTTGTTTCCGTTATGGAAAGATAAACATTGGAGAGTTATTAATATAATTAAATTATAATTACCATTGAAATAGTAATATTCATATCATTCTTTGTCATTAAGAATTGAAACATATATTAATATTGCATCACTGCAAAATTTATGTTTACTGCTACACTCTCTCATCGATGTAGAAACTTACGGAGCCTTTGAAATTTCTTAAGTAATTCCCTTTGTCCTTTTGTTTTATTATCATTCATAAACTGCCACGCAAATAAATTTTGGTAGTTACTTTATCTCCTCCTTTTGGTTATACACACCAATAGGAGCCACCGTCACTAGCAGGAAGCATAGTTGTTCGTGACAAATAGAGATGGACATAATCAAGCGATCTTGATAATTGCTTGATCGCTCTTTCGGTCGTAATTCTTGCTCATACGCTAGTCAGGGCGACAATTCGAGCTGAAAGAATCACTCACTCAACATGTCTATATTATGTGCATCTGCTTTGCTGAATCTTGCTTCCTGGATCTTCTTTCTCTCTGAGTGATAACGTTGTCATTGAGAATGGCGTCCCAAAAAGCATAAGAGTTCACTATGTGCTTTTGATTTTTGATATAGAAAACATAGAAACAACTCTGTTTCCAGTGTAACTAATACTATTTTAGACAATGTAGTATGCTGTAGACATATTATAAAACCTACTTAAGATTCCACTCTTGAGACAAAATATTTAAGAAACAAAATTGCAGAGAGGCATAGAGAATGTATAATTATTAAGCGTAACACAATGCTAAAAAATGTAAATAAATTAAGCTCACTGGTGGATCAACACAGAAAATTAGAGCTCTCACCGGAAAACAATTTCTGGATCCACGTCGAACAATAATATACTATTATTAATATTATTGGCTTCATGAACTATCTGGTATCATGTATCCTGGTTCTTTTGTAGTTAATGAACCTTAAAATGTAAGGTTCGTAAAATATGCCTATAATACAGAATGAAGAATTTTTTGATCTTGTGCACTTATTCTTTATTAATTGACAACACTAACGAGTGATCTTCGCTAGCTCGAGCAATTTGTTCGTTTCTAAGAAAGCTTTAGAAGAAACAATTCGAGTGATTTTACATGTAGAGAGGACGGAAACAGCTCGAATACATCTTCACTGAAGAAAGGCTTTGAGTGAACCACAGCAAAAGATTGCTTAAATTATTTCGGCTAGCTCTTTATCTCCTGTTTCGAGATGCGTACTATTACAACACAAGAAATGCGCTGAAGTCATAGGTTGGCCAACTTTCTCACTTTCAGAGTGGTGTAGAACTCTCTCTCTCTGCGTCTTGCTCTTTTCATTAATTCAATAGTTTCCTTCACTAGGCATATAAAGGATGCATGATTTTCCTCGATTCAACGAGTGATCAAACAAGATGTGAAACAGTAAAAAGATTTTTGGAGTCACCCAGTGCCCTAATTAAATTTTTGATATTCTAGGGAGTGTAAAATTAACCTCAACAGGAAACATGTGCTTGTTTGGGAGGGAAAAATTTTATATTTTACTTACTTTGGAGGGAGATCAAATTATGTTAAATGGCAAGAATATCACAGGTAATTAGCATGTTGCAGTTATGTTTAATACACAAGTTATGTTCAATCATGAGCGTTGACAACAGATCGAAAGTACCTCCATTGGATTCCAAAATATGCATCGTAGAATGGCAACTCTATGATAAAATTTCGATTAACATTTACAATGATTCGGTAACAATGATTGGATTAGAACTTAACAATCTACTCTATGATCTCAATCATTTTTATTAAGGTAAAACACCAAATACTGATCGCTTTATGAAGTCTAGTTCTAACGAAACACTACAAGAAGAAGAAATGTAATATCTAGTAAATATCTTCGAGTAAATATCTAGTAAATGCTTATTGATATTTGAATATATTTAAAAGTTGTATATTTTGCTAAACAATTGCTGAGTCAAGATACGGTAGGCTTACTCAAAGAGTGAACAATCCTTATCCTCCCTCTTCTTTCCCGATTTCTATCAGTCTTGAAGACCTCTCTGCTTAGGACTTTTATATAAGCTTTCTGGAGTACATTTATGTTTGTTTAAGCCAGGTTTTCCAACTTAAATTTGACGCACTTTCATACTAACCGGAGCTCTGGAATTTCGTATTGACAGTAAACCCGATTACAATAGAATCTTCTTCTATATTTTTCGTTTTATCCAATGGTATAGGAAGTATTTTGTAAATGAAGGCAAAACCAACGACTTCATGTTAACTTCAATTTCGTTTCATGCTTCCTCTTTTTCTTTTATTTCTATTTCCTTTTTTACAATGCCAAAACTAACAATACTTTTAAAACCTTCACTGAAATTTTTTGTGAGGTTAAATGTATGAATAGGACTAAGACTAAAACGGCGTTGGACGCGATTTAACGTTCACATGAATTGTTTTATCTTAATCTTACGATGAATGCCCAATGCTTTCAGTCATTGTTCGGTTATTTTCATATTTGTAGTCAAAACCTTGCAAAAAATCAAACAGTAAAGGAAGGAGAAGAAGAAGAAGAAGAAAGAAAAGGAAGAAAGAAATTAATATGAAGATGTTTTTTGCTCTCACCTACAAAATACTTAACGATGTCTACTGGCTAGAGTAGAATTATGAGAAAATAGTGTATTGTCATTGAGTCTACGTGTACAAACTTTAAGAACTCTAATTAGCATAGAAGTTCCTGTTCTACAGGTTTCAAAATAGAGCAAACATTATGTGAAAAACGTACTTCCATCTAGTTTACATATCTAAAAATTAGAACTCTAGTTGATACAGAAACTTGAAAATTAAGTTGCAAAATTTGACTCACACAAGCTAACAAAGAGAATAGTTATCCAATAAAAGCATTGTAAAGAATAGACCAGCAGTGCACTTTTCACATTTGTGCTTTATAATTTATTAATTGATTATTGTTATTGTTAGATGCAGTAAATAGTTGCATATTAGTGCGGAAGGCATAAACTGACCCTTCAGAAACCATACACCATCAATTGTCGGATTTTAGTATACGGAAATCAGAAACCCTGCATTGAGGTAAGTGTTTGTTTCGTTCGAGCAATTCCTGTGTTATCGAAAGAATCCAAAGTACCTTGCTCGAGTAATTTTACACCAATGAAGGTATGACATGGTATCACAAGAAGGTATCACATCGTGCTGTGAGTGAATAACATGGGTGCTGAGCGCCCACCCTAGGGATAGGGATACCTAGGGATACCACCCGAGCGCCCACCTAAAGTTGAAACCTAAAGTGATTAGACTAGCACCGAAGACAGGAATTTCTCTCTCGCTCGAAGAACAAAGAAAGACCTGATAATAGTGTATGAACCAGTGGCGTATTTACAATATTGTTTCGGGGCTTCGCTAACTTTATTTCTCGAAATGTGAAAATTTTGCAAGATATATCATATACCTTAAAATAGTAAATAAAATTTCCGGGATTAAGCCCAGAAGCCCCCCTTAAATACGCCACTTGTATAAACTATTCATTGTAGATTTTTCTCTGTGGTCCCTCAGTTTTGCCGCACTCCTATATCACGAGGTTTACCAATCTCTCTTCACCACCGCAATTTGTACATAGTTCTTTCGATATACACCTTTCCAGCTAGGCTAGTGAATGATAACGATTGGAATGCTTATCCTCATCTCAAAGCCTCATGACAGTACAATAATCGATTCTGGATATCCTTTGATGTGTACTCTTCCTCGCTTTGGCAGTTAACAAAGTGAAAGGACTGAATGAAATGTTTATCGTTTCGTTTGTAAGTATTGCTTATCCCTTCACAAAAAAGGCTTTAGTAACGTTCCTACTAGCTTTCAAAGCCTAATGTAGCTTTGAATTATTATTGTTATTATTTTAAAAAATAACCTTCCTGGTTTATTGTTCTTTATGTTATCAGAAATAGTATAGTATAGCAATCAGCGAAAATTAGTTGCATTTCTAGTTTCACTAGATCGTGGTGAATGATATTAACATCGACACTAATTAACACGCAAAAGAAGTATATGTTCCTTTAATTTTATTATTATTATCTTCCTTTCATATGCGCCGACTTTTATTCTTTTTCCAATAGGTGCTCAAACTTTCGGGACTTACAAGTCAAAACATAACATTTCGTATTCTAATTTTATTTAAACAGATTCAATAGACCAGTATTTTCCAAACTGAGCACCTCCTTCTTAAGAGAAGTGAAAGTTATCAAGGACACTCAAATGTTTTGAACTGCAAAAGCGTAAGATTTTCCTTCGTTTTTTTCTTTTCTTTCCTTTTTTACTTTTCAGTTATGCTTACTTAAACTCTGAATTAAAGGTAACCGTCAAGGCGTCAAAGAAAGTCTCAAAGATGTTCACCAAAGCCTTCCTGGTCATATTGTAAAAATGTAGAGAAATAAAGTTACCAAATTACTGTTAGCAGGAAATATACATAAAAGTCTAAAGAAAAAATAAAAACAACTGACAATATTACTAGGGTCTAATTGAAAAAAGTCCAAAGATAAGTCATACACTAATCTATGGATCTCATTGAACTGAACAAAATGATATGAGTGAGAATAGTTTTCGAGAAAGTAAAGAAAAAGTAATTTTTTTACACTAAAATGTATGCGGTTCGCTCTCAATAATGTTAAGCAGCTTTCATTTTTCTGAATGAAATTTTTATTTTTATATTACATATGTAAAAATACACTATTAACTAGCAGATTGGTTTTCATCTTTTCCTAATTGTGATATACATAGTTTATACCACCATAATGTAGGTAATAATAAATGCAAACTTTGATACTCCATCACCCACAGAAGGCTACTATAAAGATTGAGAGATAAAATATCACTATGGTCATATTTGACCCATCTTGAAACTTATTTCAATTGCTGCTTATTTTGAATTGTTTTATTGTTTCATGTCGTGTTGCTTTCGTATTTCATTATTAAATTGACATTTTAAACCAAATACGAACTTTAACTTTGTTCATTACAAATGAGGAAGAAGTGATTCAAATGCTATGATACCATGACAAGATTGGGAATTAGCTTAATTTGAACGCAGCCTATGAGAGAAGAAAATGAAAAAAATTAGAGTACTAAAGTTTTTGTCACTGTAATATTAATCTGCTAACTTTTAAACAGTTGTCGTATGAAGGTGAAGTCAAAAATAAATAACATTTTAAAGAAATTCTGAAGATAGGATCAAGACAAGGTTAAGGATGCTTTCGAGAATTATCATATCCATATCAAATGCTTAACTATAACCAGTGACCAGTCGTTAGCCTCATGTAATGCTTATGATTTATTAGAAAAAATATAATGTTCGGATGTTCAGTTGTTTCCTTTTTCTTTCTAAAATATAAAGAAAAATGAAATGAGATGAAATCTTTCAATTTAATGCCCTACGATTATGCTCTTTAAACTAAGTGAGACAATGATTAAAGCAAGTTGATGATGATGGATGAATTGATGGAACGAGAGAGTGGGTGGAAACGTGAGTACCCTGAGAAGACCCCCGGGCACGATGTTATCAACCACAAACTTACCATTTATTATTATCATTTCCTAAATAAAGCTGTAAGCATACTTTATTTATGAGCTCAAATTGTTAATTTTGATCTAAAATTATCTGATAAATGAGGTGATTGGCCAAACATAATAGTATGTCATATTTTCTCACTTTCGAGTAACTGATAAAGGAAGTTGACTATTCCCACCTAATTCAACGCAAAACACATATTAAATGAGCATCATATTTACCCATCTACATGTGCATCTCGGAAACTAACCTATATGCATACTCTTCTATGGTTCGATCAGAAACTAGTCCACTTAATAACTCAGATCCACTGAAAGCGGCGCTTACCATTATGTTCGACCTCAAATATGAAATAAATTATCCAAAATATGAAATTCAATATTGTGGCGTTCAAATATACTGATTTTATCAGAAAATATGCAAAATACACGTTGAGTATTTTCTGTGAACTTACTGCACACACTGGTTAAATCAGCACATTTAAAAGACTCGTAACTTTATAAATTCTAATTTTTTGGATTTAAATACAAAATTTAAAACCAATTGAAAGGAAAGGTTAAATTTTAAGAAAATGTTTGAAAAGAAAACCATAAGTAAAGTTGAAAGGCCCTGGTACGAACTAAAATCTTTAAATTATATACATTGCTGTTTGTGAAAATTATATTACTTAGAAAAGACGTCTGAGTGGAATGAAGCTTATTCTACTGATTAATTACATAACTATAGAAAAATTATTATAATATCAGAATTACGTAATACGGCTACACTCGATAAATTAACGTAGTTTGAAGTGTGAATGTGTTATACGAGCATCATGACATAAACCAAGATGTTTCGTAAAAAGCTCAATTACACATATATATAAGGAGGCAGTAGCAAATTTGATAATTTAGGCAAAATAATATGAGATGTTGTGATCGTATGTCTAATTTAATTTACATCTCTATTTAACTTCATATCTAACGAGATTACTTATTGAAGCATGTATTAATTGAAATCAGTAATAATTTATTACCGTAAGTAAAACCTGCGTTGTCCGTTTTAGTTCAAACAAAACAATATTGTTGTTAAGAACGAGAATTAGTCATAAAGATTTAATTTTCATACCTAAAAGATAAAGTTACTTCACTAAATGATTATTTCTTTGCAGGTACATGTCTGCAATCCCGACACACATTGAAATCTCCGCATCACAGTACCGTCCCAAGCCGCTGAGGAGGCAAAACAAAATGTCACAGCCCATGATAAAGTTGAGTATCGTGCGGTAATTAGTTGTATGCATTTATAGAGAAAGAACGCTGTAACAATCCATGCTGAGTCGCTGTAAATATGTCAACAATGCTTCATAATATGACATAATGGATATGTGGCACAGGCGCATCCAGTGTGGACAGACAAGTCTGAATAACGAAGAGCGAAGTGGAAGAACATCTCTCTGTAAATAATCAGGAATCACAGAAGTAGTGAAGGCAATGGGGCTCGCAGATCGGCGTATCTCAATCGAGGCGAATGTGGAAAAGTGAGGCCCCTGCCCACTGAGTTCCGCGACTGCTCACAAATATTCAGAAAGCCCGCTTAACAGAACAGAAGAAATGTCGCTGTCTGACGCCAATTCGGAAGACTTCTTTAAACATCAAATAATCATGGACGAGTGCTGCGTGTACCACTATATCCCCGAGACAAAGGGAAAAAATGCAGGAGAAACATGTGAATTCACCACCGCCAGAAAGAGACGAATACCCAATCATCTTCGGGCAAGGTGATGCTGAATGTTCTCTGAGTGCCATGTTGCTAAGATATTATGCTCGTAAGGTGCATAAAAGGAGAATACTATCGAAATTTTTAACGGGATTTCTTAAGGCTATCAAGACGAAACACTGGGGGAAGCTGTCCAAAGGGGTATTTTTGCTCCAATCTCCACAACAATTCCCAGCTCACTCTGTACAGGACATTCGCACATCCTGCTTCTTTGTGCAATCAAAGTGTTCTCCAGAAGTGACGTGACACTTAGTGACTTTTCCTCTTTCCTCAGGTGAAGAGACCTTTCGTTGCACAGCAAGAATTTTCGGAATGAAGAAGAAGTGATTTTAAATGTAGAACGTTTGCCTAGCAGCCAAAGTTAAGGCATCTACAACCAAGGTCTCCACCAAGTCACCCACCATTGACAAAATGTGTCGCATTGAAAGGTGAATATGTAGACGATTGCTAACACCATCACTACGTTTCATGGTCACAGCTCGATTTCTTTGAGGTGATAATTAAATTTTTATGACTACCTAGAGTACTGGATCGTCTTCTAGGCAATTAATTTCATAACAGATAAGTGAAATTGAATTTTGTCTTAGATTTTTTATTTTTTTATTTATTTACTTATTATTTTTTTTTTTTTACAGGGAGATTGCTCAAACGTTTGAACTTTTAAATTCACATAACTCCTACTCACTAAGAAGATTATATTGTTTACATGAAAAAGGTATACTTGGATAGAGATGTGCCATATAACTTACTGATTTAGTAGTTGGATACATTGCTCGTAGTGTAGTGACAGAAGATAAATGAAATAAGTATATGAAATACAATATGCAGTACAATGAAAGTAGTTACTTCAATTGATATTATTTTCGCTTTAGTTTCAAGTGGGAATTTTCAAACAGACGATTCAAGTACTTACACCAAAGAACCTTTATTTTCTAGTAAAAAACTAAAGATATAAAACTTAAGATACGGCTGTACGAAACTGAAAACTAATGCATGGATTAAAGAAGAGAATTCTTTCAGTTTTACATCCCACGCATATATGTCTGCTAGGCTAAAAGAGACGATGATGGTGAGAAATGAATGCAATGGTGGAATACGTCCCCCACAGCGTGTTCTAAAGAATCCTACGGCTCACTTCAACGGAAGTTAATTCCTTCCTGTATATTTTATCTCGTGTCAAAAAAATACAATAAGAATTATTATTACACAATAAAAATTACGGTACTCTTGCAACATCTAATTAAAGTAAATGAATTAAAAATTTAAAACTGGTTACTACCATACTCTAAATCGACAATTAGGAATGGTTCGATTCTCTTGAGCATATTAAAACGTATGTGTACATTAATATTAAAACGTATGTGTATTATAAAACTTATGTGTACTGAATTAACATACGGTTATTTGGTTTTCATTTGAAATGTTGTCTTTTAAGAGAGAAGAAAGAAGTGACCGCAATGGTAAACTTCTCCAAGATACTCATTTGATTTTGCAATAAACATTTGAAGAAACTTTCCTTAATAGTACAGCGTGGAATCACTATTAGCTTGCAGAACAGTTTAGATGAGATACGTCGATGGAAAATGGGAAGTAGATGGGAAAATTAACCACCTATACGTAGTCCTTTACGTGAAATAGAGGCACATAGGACACGACTGCTTTTCAGAAGAATATTTTCCATTCGTCACACTTTGCAGCATCCAGTTTTGTCAGCAAGAATGAAGCAGATCAGAACCAGAGTGATGAGCTAAAGAAAAGAACACATGAGTTTTACTAATTCGAGATCTGATGATTGGTTTGAGAGAAGAAGTGTTGCAATTTATCCTAGTGTTCATCGAATGATAGCTCAAACAGTGCACATTAACGCATTGTCATCGTGAAAAATTACACTATTGGCCGGAAACATGTGGATCATAAGTTGAATATGTCATATAAAACGTAGACATAATAACTGGCAGTAATGCGACTCTTCCTGCAATTACAAAACCTAAAGAATACTAGGATAGCATCACGAACCTGCCCCCATGCTTCACGTTATAGATTAAGCAGCTCTGAGCAAAATTTCTTTGGGCATCCGACGTATATAAACATTGCCTATTTTGAGAAATAAGATAAAGAAAGTCCATTAGACCACATTACGATTTTCCAATTATCGACGGTTCGATTTGTATCTTTTCGGTACCATTATCGCCTTACTAAAGTGATGGTACGTTTGGAAATTGCAAGCCGACAGCCGATTATTTAGGTTATATAATCCGAATGGAATTGCACTCGTCACAATAGGCTATCCCAGGTTCTGCATGAGTACCTCAGTTACTTTTGCATTCGCTCTACTTATTGGAGACAATTCTATTCAATGGTCGTCGATCTCTTTTACTAATATTTATTTTATGTCCACTATTGCTTTTCACCGATATTGTTTCGCAATGAATTTTGTAGGTTATAATCGCAATATCTATCACACTTGTCACCTTAAATATACTTGCACCAACTACCCATGTATCCACAATTATATCTCTTTGTCTCATCTTGCATCCATTTGCTCACATTTCGCTACAAAGCCCCTGTCATCTGCAAACTGCACGATGCAGATGTCCAATCATTTTACCTTGTACCAAAACACCATTTTCCTTCTGTAGAATATATTCTTGTCTTGTGTTAGCTTAACTAAAATTTCAAAATTTATGAGCGAGTTATGTTTTAAAAAATGGATAATCCCTATCAATTTCATTTATTTAATCTAAATCGTCACTTTCAATACAAAAGGAGTAGTAGGCCCCCGCGTATATTGAGCCGAGTCAGCAAAAATTTTTGTGACGTCATAGGTCAAAGGTCAATGACCTTGGCCCGGGGTCAATGACCTAGGGGTACCTAGGACCACCCCCTCTAAATTTTGGCAGGGGTACCATGGCCCACCCGTAAATTTTGGCAGGGGTACATAGGACCACCCCCCTTAAATTTTGGAAATTGCCAAATCTAAAAATTTGGTATGGTAGCCTAGGACCACAGTATGTACCCCTATCAGTATTGGGTGTCTATGTCGTTCTCTTTCATGGGTAAAAAATTGCCAAAAATTCAAATTTCGGGGGTTTTTGACCTAATTTATCCCCTTTGATGATGTATTATTACCCTATATAGTTATATGGACGTATACAGGGGTCCATTCCCTTTCATAAGACATGGGTATATTAATGCACCCCTTGAAAAATTTGGGAGGGGTACCTTGGCCCACCCCTTAAATTTTGGAAATTGACCAATTTAAACATTGGGTATTATAGTACAGGACCCTAATATGTATTATGATAAATTTGGGCGGTCCACCTTGTTTCCTTCTAGGGGTACAAAATTGCCAAAAATATAAACGTAAGCAATACGTTGTACCACGTGTTTGGTTTTCGACCTAATTTATCTCCTTGGATGAGGTCCTATTACCTTATATAGTTATATGGTCATGTATAGTGGTCCATTATCTATCATAAGACATGGGTACATTGGTGCACCCCTTGAAAAATTTGGGAAGGGTACCTTGGCCCACCCCTTAAATTTTGGAAATTGCCAAATCTAAAAATTTGGTGTGGTAGCCTAGGACCATAGTATGTACCTCTATCAGTATTGGGTGTCTATGTCGTTCCCTTTCATGGGTAAAAAATTGCCAAAAATTCAAATTTCGGGGGTTTTTGACCTAATTTATCCCCTTTGATGATGTATTATTACCCTTTATAGTTATATGGGCGTATACAGGGGTTCATTCCCTTTCATAAGATATGGGTATATTAATGCACCCCTTGAAAAATTTGGGAGGGGTACCTTGGCCCACCCCTTAAATTTTGGAAATTGACCAATTTAAACATTGGGTATTATAGTACAGGACCCTAATATGTATTATGATAAATTTGGGCGGTCCACCTTGTTTCCTTCTAGGGGTACAAAATTGCCAAAAATATAAACGTAAGCAATACGTTGTACCACGTGTTTGGTTTTCGACCTAATTTATCTCCTTGGATGAGGTCCTATTACCTTATATAGTTATATGGTCATGTATAGTGGTCCATTATTTATCATAAGACATGGGTACATTGGTGCCCCCCTTGAAAAATTTGGGAAGGGTACCTTGGCCCACCCCTTAAATTTTGGAAATTGCCCAATTTAAACATTGGGTATTATAGTACAGGACCCTAATATGTATTATGATAAATTTGGGTGGTCCACCTCGTTCCCTTTTAGGGGTACAAAATTGTCAAAATATAAACGTAAGCAATACGTAGTACCACGTGTTTGGTTTTTGGTCGATTTTATCCCCTTTGATGAGGTGTTATTATCCTATATAGTTATATGGTCATGTATAGGGGTCCATTCCCTTTCATAAGATATGGGTATATTTGTGTACCTCCGGGAGGGGTACTTTGGCCCACCCCTTAAATTTTGGAAATTGTCCAATTTAAACATTTGGTATTATAGTACCGGACCCTAACATGTATTATGATAAATTTGGGTAGTTCACCTCGTTCCTTTTAGGGGTACGAAATTGCCAAATTTTAGTACAACCACGTGTTTGTTTTGGCCCAATTTATTTCCTTGGATGAAGTCCTATTACCTTATATGATTATATGGTTATGTATATTGGTCCATTCCCTATTATAAGACATGGGTATATTGATGCACCCCGGGAGGGGTACCTTGGCCCACCTCTTTATTTTGGAAATTGTCCAATTTAAACATTTGGTATAATAGTATAAGACTTAATATGTATTATGATAAATTTGGGTGGTCCATCTCGTTCCCTTTCATGGGTACACAATTGCCAAATTTTAGTACAACCACGTGTTTCGTTTTGGCTCAATTTATCCCTTGGATGATGTCCTATTACCTAATATGATTATATGGTCTTGTATATATTGGTCCATTTCCTATTATAAGACATAGGTACATTGATGCACCCCGGGAGGTCTATCATAGCCAACCCCTTAATTTTGGAAATTTTTCAATTTAAGCATTCACTATCATAGTACATGACCTCAATATGTATCATGATAAATTTGGGTGGTCCACCTTGTTCCCTTACATGACTAAAAAAAAATGTCAAAATATAAACATAAGCAATATGTTGTACCACGTGTTTGGTTTTTTGGCCCAATTTATCCCGTTTGATGCGGTCTTATTAACGTATATGTTTATATGGTCATATATATATATATATATATATAGGTTCATATCATATCATAAGACATGAGTACATTGATGCACCCTTTAAAATTTGGGAGGGGTATTTTGACTCATCCACACAGTTTTAGAAATTGTTTAATATAAGCATTTGGTATCTTCGTACAGGTCTTCAATATGTACCACTATAAATTTGGATGGTCCACATCGTTCCCTTTCATGGGTAAAGAACTACCAAAAATCAAATTTTGGAGGTTATTGACTCCTATTTAGCACGTTATATCTTTTATTATCTCTATATGTTTATGTTCTCTTTTAAATTTGGGAATTATAAAATAACATAATTTGGTAAACGTTTTCTAGGACCCATTGGTGTTCCTCTTATGGCCAAATATTCAAAATTTAAAGGTTATTAACCGGCTTTATTATTAAATGAGTACAGGATTTATTACTTTTTCATAAGACACAGGTGTATTTGTGTACCAATCTTAAATTTTGGGAGGGTACATTTCTTATTGTCATATCAATAATTGGTAATTGTTCTTTGGGTAAATCATTGTGATCACGTGATCAGTTATTGACCTATGATGGGATTAGGAGTCCAGGACATTGGTACATTAAAACTTTGTAAGATAATTTGAGAATGCGTCATTGGTATTGATTATTACAGCCAAATATAAACGTAAGCAATACGATGTACCACGTGATTGACCTTGATGAGGTAGTGTACAGGGATACATAGCTAACCTTATTGAATCTTATGACTCATAGTCTTAAGGGAATACATGCTACAACACTGGCAAAGTTATTGTTGATGTAATTTGATTGGTTGATCACTATCTTTCGTGCAATCTGATTGGCTGATCACTATCTTTCGTGCAATCTGATTGGCTGATCACTATTTTTCGTGCTATCTGATTGGTTGCTGATTTTCAAATCTTTGCTGCATTCAGTTTTAAGTTTTGTTTAACATTTAAAAATCTTGGTTTCGTTCAACATTTTGCACTCACTGATAAATATGATCAAAACCGTTTATTTGTTAATCGAATAGTTAAAAACCGGATAAAGTTTGACGGTTAACCGTGAAACGTAAAATTTTTAGTTTGAAATTTTTTTGTTTGAAACTTTTTGTTTGAAAATTCTTGCTTTCAAATTTTTGTTTGAATTTTTTGTTTCAAAATTTTGTTTGACATTATTTTGACAACTTTTGTTTCAAAAATTTTTTGTTTAAAAATTTTTCGTTTGAAATTTTTTAAAATTTTTTCGTTTCAAAATTTTGTTTAAAATTTTTGTTTGAAATTTTTTGTTTCCAAATTTTTTCGTTTGAAATTTTTTGTTTGAAAATTTTTGTTCGAAAATTTTGTTTTGAAATTTTTCGTTTCCAAATTTTTTGTTTGAAATTTTTTGTTTCAAAATTTTGTTTGAAATTTTTTGTTTCAAAATTTTGTTTGAAATTTTTTCGCTTCAAAATTTTTGTTTGAATTTTTTTCGTTTCAAAATTTTGTTTCAAAATTTTTTTTTCAAAGTTTGGTTTGACATTTTTAAAAGTTTGTGCACTTATTAGTAAAGAACTGGAACTGTTTAGAACAAAAACCTTTGACAACATTGTGGTGCAATAGTACACGTCAGAACCTGGTGTTGTACTTGAAATGAAAAAACACAATTCATTGAAATGGATCATTTTATTACACTCCACATACATCCATACCAGATAGTGGTTCTGGATATTGTCGATACAATGTATTTTGAACTTCGTGCACTAGTTTGTCTTTAGCGTATAATTTTAATTCCAGTTGAAGTCTTTTAAGGTCTATTGCAATATCAATTGGTGGAAACTCAGTGTCCATTTGATCACAAATAAACTGTTTATCAATACAAGTATGCACCCACGAACGATGTTGACAACCATCACAATATCTAGATACATGTTGTACAATATGCATAACACATTTTTCAAAATAGTACTTTTTCAGGAATATACTTGTTTTGTTGCACACTTCCACTGCATGTTTCACACACGGAAATACGCTGATGAATTTGTTCCATTCCGTTTGTGTTAGATACACTATATTGCGAGGGACATGAAATGTACTCTTTTTACGTAACAGCACCATCTTCTCTTCGAGGACTTTACGCAGCACCACTTCATGATTTGAGCCTAATGATTTGACTATGGTCACATTTAGCTCATCATTCATTTGGTCGATTCGTGCCATTCTTCACAGGTCAGTTGTACACCAAATTGTTCTGCTTTGCCCAATCGAATCACAGGTTCAAATGTTCTAGCACTGATACCATATCACATGTTTTGTTTATTGGATAATAGCTTGCGAAGATGAACTCTTTATCGTTAGAAGTACACATCTTTCCTCCTGAAAAGCACTTGCTCAAATGATTTCGTGGGATGACAGTGTATTGGTTGATTTATAGTTATTGCTGACGTCATGTGCTGACATTTGAATTCATGGTTTCATCACAGTTGCTGCCGTCATGCTGACCAACCAAATTGATACAACTATGTCTAATGTGCTGACCTTTGAATTACAATTGCTGACGAATCTGGCTGTGTACTAAATTCAAATTGACGACTTCGACCCAAGAGTCCTTTGTAACATAAAGATACAGATCCAGTATTTAAGAAACGTAATACTTCTTCTTGTTTTGATGCATCCATGGGTAAATATCTTGCTGGTAAAATTATATTCTTATCATTTTCAAGCTTAACTACGATTCTTAATCCAAACTTTGTAGGGATCATTTGGCTAGCTAAGATTCTATAAGGTACATTCTGTTGTAAATCAGTAATCTTGGTAAATGATTTCATCACATCACGTGTGTTTAGAAACTGCAGACAAGTAGCCATGATAATGTTATCATGAATACTAACTCGAACGATGATGCAAAACTGATGACGTTACAACACCAGGTTCTGACGTGTACTATTGCACCACAATGTTGTCAAAGGTTTTTGTTCTAAACAGTTCCAGTTCTTTACTAATAAATGCACAAACTTTTAAAAATGTCAAACCAAACTTTGAAAAAAAATTTTGAAACAAAATTTTGAAACGAAAAAAATTCAAACAAAAATTTTGAAGCGAAAAAAATTTCAAACAAAATTTTGAAACAAAAAATTTCAAACAAAATTTTGAAACAAAAAATTTCAAACAAAAAATTTGGAAACGAAAAATTTCAAAACAAAATTTTCGAACAAAAATTTTCAAACAAAAAATTTCAAACGAAAAAATTTGGAAACGAAAAATTTCAAACAAAAATTTTAAACAAAATTTTGAAACGAAAAAATTTTAAAAAATTTCAAACGAAAAATTTTTAAACAAAAAATTTTTGAAACAAAAGTTGTCAAAATAATGTCAAACAAAATTTTGAAACAAAAAATTCAAACAAAAATTTGAAAGCAAGAATTTTCAAACAAAAAGTTTCAAACAAAAAAATTTCAAACTAAAAATTTTACGTTTCACGGTTAACCGTCAAACTTTATCCGGTTTTTAACTATTCGATTAACAAATAAACGGTTTTGATCATATTTATCAGTGAGTGCAAAATGTTGAACGAAACCAAGATTTTTAAATGTTAAACAAAACTTAAAACTGAATGCAGCAAAGATTTGAAAATCAGCAACCAATCAGATTGCACGAAAAATAGTGATCAGCCAATCAGATTGCACGAAAGATAGTGATCAGCCAATCAGATTGCACGAAAGATAGTGATCAACCAATCAAATTACATCAACAATAACTTTGCCAGTGTTGTAGCATGTATTCCCTTAAGACTATGAGTCATAAGATTCAATAAGGTTAGCTATGTATCCCTGTACACTACCTCATCAAGGTCAATCACGTGGTACATCGTATTGCTTACGTTTATATTTGGCTGTAATAATCAATACCAATGACGCATTCTCAAATTATCCTACAAAGTTTCAATGTACCAATGTCCTGGACTCCTAATCCCATCATAGGTCAATAACTGATCACGTGATCACAATGATTTACCCAAAGAACAATTACCAATTATTGATATGACAATAAGAAATGTACCCTCCCAAAATTTAAGATTGGTACACAAATACACCTGTGTCTTATGAAAAAGTAATAAATCCTGTACTCATTTAATAATAAAGCCGGTTAATAACCTTTAAATTTTGAATATTTGGCCATAAGAGGAACACCAATGGGTCCTAGAAAACGTTTACCAAATTATGTTATTTTATAATTCCCAAATTTAAAAGAGAACATAAACATATAGAGATAATAAAAGATATAACGTGCTAAATAGGAGTCAATAACCTCCAAAATTTGATTTTTGGTAGTTCTTTACCCATGAAAGGGAACGATGTGGACCATCCAAATTTATAGTGGTACATATTGAAGACCTGTACGAAGATACCAAATGCTTATATTAAACAATTTCTAAAACTGTGTGGATGAGTCAAAATACCCCTCCCAAATTTTAAAGGGTGCATCAATGTACTCATGTCTTATGATATGATATGAACCTATATATATATATATATATATATATGACCATATAAACATATACGTTAATAAGACCGCATCAAACGGGATAAATTGGGCCAAAAAACCAAACACGTGGTACAACATATTGCTTATGTTTATATTTTGACATTTTTTTTTAGTCATGTAAGGGAACAAGGTGGACCACCCAAATTTATCATGATACATATTGAGGTCATGTACTATGATAGTGAATGCTTAAATTGAAAAATTTCCAAAATTAAGGGGTTGGCTATGATAGACCTCCCGGGGTGCATCAATGTACCTATGTCTTATAATAGGAAATGGACCAATATATACAAGACCATATAATCATATTAGGTAATAGGACATCATCCAAGGGATAAATTGAGCCAAAACGAAACACGTGGTTGTACTAAAATTTGGCAATTGTGTACCCATGAAAGGGAACGAGATGGACCACCCAAATTTATCATAATACATATTAAGTCTTATACTATTATACCAAATGTTTAAATTGGACAATTTCCAAAATAAAGAGGTGGGCCAAGGTACCCCTCCCGGGGTGCATCAATATACCCATGTCTTATAATAGGGAATGGACCAATATACATAACCATATAATCATATAAGGTAATAGGACTTCATCCAAGGAAATAAATTGGGCCAAAACAAACACGTGGTTGTACTAAAATTTGGCAATTTCGTACCCCTAAAAGGAACGAGGTGAACTACCCAAATTTATCATAATACATGTTAGGGTCCGGTACTATAATACCAAATGTTTAAATTGGACAATTTCCAAAATTTAAGGGGTGGGCCAAAGTACCCCTCCCGGAGGTACACAAATATACCCATATCTTATGAAAGGGAATGGACCCCTATACATGACCATATAACTATATAGGATAATAACACCTCATCAAAGGGGATAAAATCGACCAAAAACCAAACACGTGGTACTACGTATTGCTTACGTTTATATTTTGACAATTTTGTACCCCTAAAAGGGAACGAGGTGGACCACCCAAATTTATCATAATACATATTAGGGTCCTGTACTATAATACCCAATGTTTAAATTGGGCAATTTCCAAAATTTAAGGGGTGGGCCAAGGTACCCTTCCCAAATTTTTCAAGGGGGGCACCAATGTACCCATGTCTTATGATAAATAATGGACCACTATACATGACCATATAACTATATAAGGTAATAGGACCTCATCCAAGGAGATAAATTAGGTCGAAAACCAAACACGTGGTACAACGTATTGCTTACGTTTATATTTTTGGCAATTTTGTACCCCTAGAAGGAAACAAGGTGGACCGCCCAAATTTATCATAATACATATTAGGGTCCTGTACTATAATACCCAATGTTTAAATTGGTCAATTTCCAAAATTTAAGGGGTGGGCCAAGGTACCCCTCCCAAATTTTTCAAGGGGTGCATTAATATACCCATGTCTTATGAAAGGGAATGAACCCCTGTATACGCCCATATAACTATAAAGGGTAATAATACATCATCAAAGGGGATAAATTAGGTCAAAAACCCCCGAAATTTGTATTTTTGGCAATTTTTTACCCATGAAAGGGAACGACATAGACACCCAATACTGATAGAGGTACATACTATGGTCCTAGGCTACCACACCAAATTTTTAGATTTGGCAATTTCCAAAATTTAAGGGGTGGGCCAAGGTACCCTTCCCAAATTTTTCAAGGGGTGCACCAATGTACCCATGTCTTATGATAGATAATGGACCACTATACATGACCATATAACTATATAAGGTAATAGGACCTCATCCAAGGAGATAAATTAGGTCGAAAACCAAACACGTGGTACAACGTATTGCTTACGTTTATATTTTTGGCAATTTTGTACCCCTAGAAGGAAACAAGGTGGACCGCCCAAATTTATCATAATACATATTAGGGTCCTGTACTATAATACCCAATGTTTAAATTGGTCAATTTCCAAAATTTAAGGGGTGGGCCAAGGTACCCCTCCCAAATTTTTCAAGGGGTGCATTAATATACCCATGTCTTATGAAAGGGAATGGACCCCTGTATACGTCCATATAACTATATAGGGTAATAATACATCATCAAAGGGGATAAATTAGGTCAAAAACCCCCGAAATTTGAATTTTTGGCAATTTTTTACCCATGAAAGGGAACGACATAGACACCCAATACTGATAGGGGTACATACTGTGGTCCTAGGCTACCATACCAAATTTTTAGATTTGGCAATTTCCAAAATTTAAGGGGGGTGGTCCTATGTACCCCTGCCAAAATTTACGGGTGGGCCATGGTACCCCTGCCAAAATTTAGAGGGGGTGGTCCTAGGTACCCCTAGGTCATTGACCCCGGGCCAAGGTCATTGACCTTTGACCTATGACGTCACAAAAATTTTTGCTGACTCGGCTCAATATACGCGGGGGCCTACTACTAAAGGGCGTAACTTACATTTCTTCAGATTTTGAGATTTTCAGCTCTTCCGATAGATGCTGATCGTCTACAGCTGTTGGCAAAGTTTTGTAACTGTAGGGTGAACCGTTCAGTTGTGTGGGGAAATTTTTGTAGGGACGTAAATAGATATATACGTAAATTGTACAAAGCATAATAGCTTAAATGACACATGCACCCTCCTGCAAAGCACGATCTGAGTAAACAATGGTACGCTCAGATGTTCATAAGGCACAATGTTTATTTATTTTTTGTTCCCTTTGTATGTAAATGCCTCTATGGATTGTTTACGGTTGTTGATTTGGATTCATTTACAACTTTGTTCTAAACAAACTTGATCAATGAGGTATAAAAAATTGTCTTTTACAAGAAAGGAAGCAACTTAGTTATTGTGTCAGGAAGATCTGAAAGGGGAAATCATGAAAATGAACAAGTAAAGCAAAATTCTTGCAAAAGAAGATGTCTACATGTTTCTGACATATAATGACGATGATAGGCCTACTGAGTGTGCAGAGGTGGAAGATAATCGTGATGCTGATCCTGATTATTTAATTGAAAAAGCTATAGTATATTTTTCCTTACATTGATATTTTTTCTCAAGATTAATAGTTTAAATTACGAAAATAAAAGTAATGGTTTATTATTTTAAGAACACTGTGTGAATTCGTTACAGTAAAATGGAGTTATCGCATTTAATTTGTACGGAAATGGAAATATGGGACCCAGATGAAATTGCATCTTGTGTACTCAAACAATAAATTATCAACGGAAGTTGAAAATGTGACCCTGTATTCAGACGACTCCCGAGAACAAACTTATACAAGAAATTCGCATCAATGTGTCTCTGTAGTGTGAGAAGTACGCGAATAAAAAAAGATTGATCACAAATTTCTTGAGCTAGGGCACACCGAAATCGAGGTTGACACGATGCACAGTACAATTGAGCGCGCGAAACGTAATGTAGATGTCTCTGTTCCAACCGAGTGGTTAACTTGTTCAAATGACGATAGAAAACCGTTTTCGTACGAGGTTCACTCGATGACAACAGATGACTTCTTTGATTTTGATGTCACAGGACCAACTTTTCTTCCTTAAGTTACCAAAGATGATAAAGGCAATGAGATAGGATGGCGAAAGTTGCGGCGAATAAGATTTATTCAGGAAAACTTGGGGTCTGTTTTGTTTTAAACAAACATGTTTATGAATTCTCTAGGTTTTCCGTGCGAAAGGCTTCCCGCGAAGTTATACACTAAATCAGCATACACTATCATCCCGGTATTCTTCTGTTCGACCTATTTCTCACAAAAAAAAAAAAAAAAAAAAAATGTAAAATTTGTTCAATATAGGAGTGTTACTTCGAGATTACCACGTCTACTTCCAGATAGTGATGGGCATGTCGAACATTTTGTTGTTGTAGATTGGTAAAAGAACTTTCCGTTGCATCAATACATCAGTAATGGCTTTCTTAAAGACAAGATCATTTTCATATTCTATGGCATATAGCGAAACTTAAAAGAGGTTTATAATAAGAAAAACTCTTATAATTATAATAAACATAAGAAAACAAAGGAAATTAAACCATTTAAAATGTGTTCTTAATGTTCATTTTGTTCACAGCTATAAAAAAGTATGAAGTAAATCTTGAAACATACACCACGTTATTATTAAAACACTAGAAGTTAACATACATCTGTTCACAGGATAAGGGCGTAAGTGCAAAACTTTGCAATCTTGTCAAGATAAACAAACAGCTTGAAAGTAACATTTACATGGAAAGGAACATCTGTCCTTTGCCATTAAGCGTGCAAAAAAATTAAAGATTCCCTTAAAGTAGTAAGAAAGTTATGTTGACTTAAACATACCACAAAATCTTCTTTTGCTCCTCCTGTAAAATTTTTCAAATGTTGATTACGCCCTTTTGCATTGAAAGCGACGGAATCATAATTGCGTACTAACTTACCTCTGCAGAAAATAAAGCAAATCACTTTTAAATTAAATAAGGACTTCTGCAATTAAATATTTTCTTATTCGAGCGCAGAATGAATAAAGAAAAGGAACAAATCAACATATAATAATAAACGAGCTTAAAATATGCATGGTGATTGGCTGTCGTTTTTCGAGTTAAATGGCACTTTTCTACTGAGATGTTAATAAACAAGTTTACGTCTGGGTTAGACATAACTTTTAATGGAGAACCGAATCAGTGTCTTCTTGTCACCACAGGACAGAACACATTTTTTATAAATGGTAAAGCTTCAAATATTAATATTGATGCTGTTCTGAAAATTATATATATTGTAATACTTTGAACATGATATTTCATACTAGTGACTTCTGCTCTCAATCTCTATTGGCGTCTGTTTTGTCTTTCCTCGATTTATATAGCCTTTTCACATAAAAGCCTGCTAGTTTCTCAAAACTAAAACGTCCTGAAATTTTCAGACGATACTTTATCCTAATTTTTTCATTTCCACCATGATCCAAGAACTTAACAACAGGAACTTATGATAACAATAAATTTCTTAATATACTAGTACATAATTGCAATGAGCACCCTATTCTACTCAATACAATGAGCATTATTCACTGATTTTTTAAAAGTTTTCGATTACTTTAAAAATAGCTTAGAAACGTTTTACTTGCACTTTAAGTTCGTACACCTTAATAATGTTTCAAATTCTAATTAGCAGAAGTATTTTACAGAATTGAAATAATGCTTAATTTATATATATATATATATATATATATATATATATATATATATATATATATATATATATATATATATATATATATATATAGATATAGATATAGATATATGGGAAGTCAGTTTAATATGAGCAGAGCGAAGCTTAAACTCACACAGCACACATATACTTTGCGCAAGAGGAAATAACCAAGTTCATAGCATTGTTTGGAATTTCATAAATTTGCAGAGGGTAGCCCAGTTTGTTCGTTGCAGTTGTTGTGAAATAAGAGACAAATTTACAGGTACGGAGAATAAAAAAGTGTAGCTTTTTAGAGCTATAATTAAATCAGGGTAATTGATAATAAGCTAAAACTTGGTATCTATGCATTGTATATAATTTGTGACTGGATTTATAGTCAGTTCGGCTCAGGAACATAACACCAGTCTTTTGTTCACTTCTTTTCTATAAACACGGTTGTCAACCACAACACGTTAAAATATCATTAACAGTCGGTGAAATATGAGCTTTTGAATTCAGTTTAATATGGGCACACATATTGTTTGAAAGTAATGAGAGAATGGACACGAGGAGCTTTTGCAGATGCTAACTAAAGTAGACATTCCGTAATAACATAATTTATAATAACATGGATGATATAAATTCTAGAATCTTCAAGTTCATAATCAGCTTGAACACATTTCGTCGATTTCCAGTCTATCACCCCAGCCCTGTGTGGGACGGGTGTTGTCACAGTCTATACGTGTGGAGAAGGTGAACAAGCAGACATCTATAAATAAATCTAAAGATCGCAGATAACCATAAATATATCTAAAGCTCGCAGACATCCATAAATCAATATAAAGCTCAAGTGGATTATAATAATTTAATTGAAGAAAATGCCAGAAATACCGCGCCAAGAAAGAGGACAGTCACATCCACACAATGTGAGGAGAATGAAAGTATTGTGAAGAAAAGTTTACTAGAGACTCCAAAGGGTAAGAATGGATGCGCCAAGACTAGTATCATGTTCTTTGTGTTTACGTTCAGTGCCCTGAGTTCTTTGTTTGTGATTATTGTAGCAGATTTAATGCCTAGATATTTACGTCAAACCAATAGACGGGACTTTTGAATGAACTATGTTTTGCGTGTATATGCTGCTATCTTTTGCTCGTTATTGTAATCATTTACGTTTTATTTCTTCTTTTGTACATTTTTTGTATCTGCTTTGCATTTTATGTGAAAATATTAAAAAAGAAATGTTGCTCATATTTGTCCTAAAAAGTGCTCATATTACCCTTGTACTACGGAAAATATGAGCACTGCACATCCACCTTACTAACCTGTTTATTACTCATGAACAAAAGCATGGATAACCTTGTACTTTTCAGGGTTTATAGACGAAAAATGAGGCCTTCTTTTGGTGAGACTTTTTTCTTTCGTTAATACATCATTTTTGAGATATATTAGTATTTTCATTAACTATGCTCATATTCAACTGACTGTCCCTATATACATAAATGACAACTGACAAATACTAATGTCGATTTACATTATACCAACATAAATCAGTCCGTACAAAAATAATAAAAGGATAAACTCTTCAATAAAATGAACCACCTAAGCATATCAATATGAGTAAAGAAAACCTTAATTAAAATATTACTGCCAAACTTTAACACGTGAAATGTCTTTCTAAATTGTACAAAAATATATAAAAAATAGATAGCAAAGAATAAATCAACAAACCAAATGAGGTAACTAAACTTTACATTGAATAATATCTTGAAAACAAACTAATTAACAATTGACATACACTCAAAGGTTTGAATGAACAGAACAAAGCAAAATTTTGTACATTATTGAATCATAAATTATATCTAAAACTAGCATAGATAAACGAAGGGAAACTTTTCATTACAAAAGAGGACAAAATTTAATTTTCTTTCCAGTATAAAACAAAAAATACTGCACATAACAACCACTTTATAAAATAAATAAACACATAGCGAAATAAGCAAACCTAATGAACTGTTTATAAAACGTAATATTAACATCGAGAATGAAGATAACCAAGATGAATACCTACGCAACAATAAAGCCTATGCCATCGAACAAACTACCAGAAGAGATACCCGAAGTGGTCAAGAACAGAAAGACCATTTCACGTGAACCGAATGGAATAGCATATACAATTATTAGCAATTTTACTATAATTATTAGCAATAATTTAAACAAATAGCACTTACAAGAAGAAACAATCTTATACTATATATTTACCTAAACATATTTAAGACATCAAAATCGAATAGTTTCGTTTAATCTACTTACAGCTGCTACATCCAAAATTATGGAGAAAATATTAGATACAGGCTAAATAACTACTTTACTGAAACAAAATATATAACCAAACTAAGCAATATATTGCTCTAACGTAATGCCATCAGAAAAATTTCTCAGGGTTTATAACGACACGAGAAACAGAAAATGGGTAACTTTTCTAGATTTAGCAGCCGTGTTTGATCATGTATACCACAACTAATAAAGCCACCTTTGCTATCTTGTCATTATATCAGAAATTCCTCGAAGTTCCAATTTAACACACAATAGAACTAAGGAAGATATTTTGTGCCCATCTTACCCTTCGGTGACCCAGTGCCTGATATCAGCTTAGATACAGTTTTCCTCATAATCATAGTAGAACCTTACAACTACTTGTTCCGTGTATTACTTTTAAATCTTAAGTTTATTATTATACCGAGTTTGTATTATACTAGCTGAAAATGCTCGTTCAACTTACGGGTAGAATAGGTCCACAGAAAATAGTTCGTTCTTGAAAAGTATGTTCGAACACACTTCCCCTACTAGATATTTGAATCAAACTTAAAATAATCCTAAGCACAACCAGGTGCTAACCACAAATGTGTTCACAATTGTATTTCATACTGTACAACAGTTATTATTTTATTTTATATATTTATTCATTTATTTATTTTGTAATTTAAATTCCCGTCCGCCTGTGGATACTTTCTTTCACTCAAAGTGAAATGATAAAATGCAGGTCAACCCAAGTGTTATTTATGTTCTAAAATCCACTTTCAGCAATTTAAGCGTTTCCATACTTCGGTTATTTTACGGATATAACATAGAAAACTAAAATTGTCTCTGACCTCCTTCTGAAAGGGGAGGTCCTCCTCCTCCTTCTGTATATTCAATCATTTTTTTCTGTCATGAGACAAACAGCGTATGTTCGAAAGTCAGGTATTAATTAAGAGTTCAACTGCGAAATTGCGTACCTTCAACTCAAGCGAATCCGTAGATTTGACATTTTCTGACGAAATAGTGAAAACTTAAAATTGTAGAAATTACTTCCTTTTAGCTCATAGAAGTAGAATTTTCAAAAACGCTGAGACACATATTCAGTTCCTTTTAGGTAAAATTTATAGCACTGAATTAACACCTTCAACTTAAACTAATTATTACATTTGATTGTTTCTGAAAAAGTAGTGAAAAATTTAACCCTTTATGGACGGAATTATTTTCCTGTTGAAGAAAAAAAATTGTTTTCGGTATCAAGCTGTGATCCACACTGAAGACGCCAGGCTTCGCTGCTTGTCAAATATAATCCTCGAAACGTAACGCATATGAAACGTTCGTCGTTTCGAATAAAAAAAAATGCTCGGGCTTGCAATACAACAATGCGTTGAACCGTTACAAATTTGTTTTCGTCGTCCATATCGGGTTAAAAAAATATAAATTTCCACCTTTCCACCTTTAGGTACGAAAAGAGGGAAACATTGGAAAATAATTTCAGTCATTTTTTTACTTTATGCTACGTGTTTCATCTTGTAGCTATGGTGATTCATGACATACGTTATTCTTATTAAATAGAACAAAAGGTCCCTTCACGCATTTCTCCTTTCTCGGGATACGTATTTCCAAAACTCATTGTTTATCCCTTGCTTAAGTGTAAGAATACATCTTTCTGTACACGTCTATCTATAGTTGTATGGATTAGTAAATAATGAATTAGTTTTATTTGTTGCTCTTGACATTAAGTTCTTAAATCTTTTACTTCTTGTATTAAACTAATATTGATGATGTCTATACGAAAGGGACAATGAAACTAGTATATTCTCAGGAAAGTTATTTTATCATTTTCTTCCTGAATTCTACGTAGTCATTTAATAGGCTTTTGAGCTTGCGACATCAAATTCACCTTTAGAGGGTAAATGTTCAACAAACGTATTTATTTTATTTTATTTGAAAGCTCTCTTAGACCACTTCACTCTTTTGAAGAGAAATACGGCGTTGTCTTTTTAGACACTTGAGAGAATTCTCATTTGTAGATTTTGTAGTTTCGTTATTTGCTGTGCAAATAATTTTTAATTAATTTTACCTTTAGTGCGCAAATGTCAACTATAGTGTCCTGTACAGTGTATTGTATTAACACCTGAAGCATGAGAGACTGAATAAATATTAAATTCTTTCATAAGTTTCGTGAATTTAACACATTTGTATATGAGAATGACACATGTATGTAGATGGATACCAAAATAATAGGAGTTGGAGTTGGAAACATGTCAAATATCTGGATTGGTAACGGCCAAATTGCGACTGTACCACTGAGTTGTTGGTGGTTGGATGTTGGATCCAACTTCGTAATACGTGAGAAATAATAGAAGTGAAGAGTGTAGTGAACTGAGCAGATGGTAATAGTATAAAATGGGCAACCTTCATGATTTCCGAACAGAACAAATTATAGGCGCTCAGTTATGTTGTTGTGAGAGTGAAAAAGTGACAAGTTTGTTGAATGTGTCATGGCAAACAATGCTCAAGGTGATGACGGACTATGTGTTTCAATATTAGCTTATTTTATTTGGAAAAGTATCAATATAGTGGTACTATCTTTTTATGATTTGATTGCTGCTATCATGGAAAACGAATCTCCCAGAAATGTGTAAATCGAACAAAAACGCAAGATAAGGGGATGAAATGGATTGTAGAGTCTGTTTAGAAACTTCACGATAACTTGTTATAATAGAGATCTTTAACTGAAACATGTACTGTATTCACATACATTATTTAATATTAAACACCAAACAAAAGTGGAGGAAATATACCTTACCTGTGAACCATTCCAAATTTTATCATCACAATCATGAAACTTTTTAAAAAGTAAGGAAAGTGGAGAATCTAAAAGAGCTGAGATTCTGTCAGCAATACGATAGAATCAAGTGCGTGTCTATCGAAGCTTACGTGATATGTCATTTGAATTGAAATAAGTTTCTAGACTACATTACAGTGCTTAGTTCAATCTTGAATATAACATTTTGTAAACATCTGCTACTATTATTCGAATTTCGTTTTCAATAATGAATAAATGCACAGATTTGCACAGAAATAGAGGAAGAAATAATTGGAGAAGAAATCAAATTAGCCACTTGTTTGTAAGGATTAACTTTTAGTATATGGCATCCATCATTGGAGTAAAGCATAAATGACATTCTTAAGTACCTTATGTTTTCTTTACCTGACATACTACAACGTGTTTAGCCAAAACAAATAATAATACAAAAATTCGCCTAAACTGTTTGAAACACAGAATAGATTCTTATAATAGTAATTATATATATTACTTGTTGACCCCTTAAATTTCGACTTTCGTGGATTTTTTTAGTCTCACCTCCTTAAATGCTTGTTTATCAGACGAAGTAACCCATAAGAAAAATTAGCTCAATTGGACGATATTAAACGGTACTTAAAGTGATCTAAAAATTTACACATCTATTACCGATAGCACCATCATTACCGCCATCTTGAATTCAGACTTAAAAGAAATAATGAAGAAGCTGTCATACGAAATATTGTTTTCGGATAATATTTTACTACAAACATACATTTCACGTTCTGTTTAACTTGTCTCTAATCATGTAATTGTTATTATTTTTGAAAAATAAATACTGCGAAGTAATAAAAGGTAATGATCTGTTATTTTATAGCTCACTAGCAGCGTTCACCCCGCTTCGCTGCGGTCACCCCGGAACGCAATAAACTTTGTTACTTAGATAATTTTTACTTTTTCGCTTTCAAGTGATATGATAAAAACCATAGAAGATTGCAGTAAATGTTAACATTATATCGCCTGTCATTTATGTTAACCCGCCCCGCTTCGCTGCGGTCACCCCGGAAGTTTTCGCTTTCAAGTGATATGATAAAAACCATAGTAGATTGCAGTAAATGTTAACATTATATCGCCTGTCATTTATGTTAACCCGCCGAGTGACACGGTCATGCGGGTTGCATATAAATACGTTTATTTTTATACCTATGATGAACTAACAAAGGATTTGTACGTTATGGACACTTGAATGGTCAATTATCTCAAGACACTGGTAATTAAAAATTAAAGTGATATGATAAAAACCATCTAGGGTCCAAATCCTAATAACCCCCCAAAAATAAAAGAAATTGGTTCAGCCGTATTAGCGTGATGAGGTAACAAAGGATTTGTACGTTCTCTTTTATATATATAGATTAAGGATAATGGATTTGTAAGAATGTCGGAAGGATTTTCTTATTTGAATGGCTTTTATGACTAAATTACCAGAGAAAAATCAATGTTTGTTTCGCTTTGCAGTACAAATGAGAATATGTTATGGTTCGTTCTCAATGAATAGTTTAAGACTTTCAGCTTGTTTCATTTCATAAAAACATAATACACTCAAAATTTCTCTTCTTAAAGATCACACAATGTTTATTTAAATGCTAGCCCAGAAAAATTAAGTGAAACGTTAGTTGCGTGAATTATACCGACTTTATGTTATTGTTCGCCGATGTTTTCGTATCTCGTTTGTAAACAATGTAACAGTGCCACTATTTGCTTCGATGCAATTGAAAAGATATTTGGTCAGTAATTGTTTGACTGTCGAAATGGTCTGATCTTTTGGTAGCTCCTGTGCGTGTGCATTGCTTCTCTATTCCTTTTGTAGCATTTCCAGGCAGTGTAGTGGATTGTTTCTCTTTAAATAACTGAAATGTCTGGGTCGAATGGGTTGACTCTATCAAACGTTGCAGTGAGATATACATATTTGGTCAGACATGCGACAAACCAAATTGTGAAAGCCAAATTACTTTCAAACAAGTAGAAAAGTTCTATCTTTACTTCAAAGTTACTCTGCAGATTAGACAAGAGGAAAATCAAGTGATAGAAATACAGCCTATTTAATCGTTGCAACTATTAAAGTTTTGAATACGAATGGAAAGTTTACCTACAGTGAGATACAAAGCAATTGGGAGAAAAAACAAACGAAATTGAAGAAAGAATTCACTTATTGGCAATGAACTTTCCGCCAGAGTTTTGGAATACAAAATTACTTCTATAGCTAACAGGTCAGAAAACAAATAGGCAGGTTACCACTAATTTTTATTTCAGAGAGAGGCGCAGTTACAAGGAGTACAAATAATTAAAAAAAGAAATGAAATCTTTGAGTTTTACGTCCCACGGTTATGCCGGTTAGGCTAAAGGAGACGGTGAAGATGAGTAATGAATGAAATGGTGGAATGAAGAAAGTGAGAGGAAACGGAAGAACCCCGAGAAAACCCACGCACGCGGTGTTTGTCCACCACAAAGACAAATAATTAAAGTTGTACTGGACAACAGTAAGCTGAAGCAGTATTTATAAAACAGAGTGAGTAGATGGTTACAGTTGAAATTAGCTATGTTATATGATTCTACTCTCTCTAATAGGCATTAACGCAAAATATAATTAAGGAAGGATTTTTTCGAAATTCGACGCGGAAAGAGTGAAATAGAAGTGAGAATTATTGTATAAAACGTTAACGACTTTTAGTTTCTGGTGGTTAGAAAAATGAAATTTTGTATATATCCTTATATAAATATGGTAACGGTTTCAGTATTTCTTGTTATTTGATATAAAAGGGAAGAAAATGCGTGGAAAGTTAAAAGGGAGGCGATTAAAGTTCCTATTATAAGCAATTAGAAACTTGGAATCCCTTAAAGTTAGAAGGTTGAAATTTGCGGGTTTCTTTTTCAGAGTTTTTTAGTCAGACGAATATTAGGCCTATATGAAAAGTAGAGAAGGAAGAACGCAAAATATTGTCCACAACAATACGTGAGGATATAAGCTGGTACACACACACACTCTCTCTCTTTCTCTCTCTCTCTCTCTCTCTCTCTCTCTCTCACACACACACACACACACACACACACACACATATATATATATATATATATATATATATATATATATATATATATATATATTAAAATTTCCCTTATACAAGGTAATTTTGTGTGACGATACGAACATCCGTGGAAGGTGACTTCAACTTTCGCCTATTCAAGATTTGCCTAATGCGAAATTATGTTGGTAGTACTGTCAAGAAATGACTTAAAAATTTGTATATAAATTAAAAAATGTACATTTAAAAGCCATATATTTAAAAAGTATGAGCACAATTACAGTATATAACTAGACTATAACAGTATATGACTGATATATGTTTGATATCGAAATATGAAAATGTTAAACGAAGTTACAGAATTACTACAGAAAACTTAAGCACAATTACGGAATATGAATAGATAGTATATAATCCAGACAACGAGCAGAAGTAACTCTATTGCACTTTATATGTTAGCTAGTCAGTTCTATACTCAAATAAGTCAAATGTTATTTATTTTATTTTATTTTCCTTATTTCTTGATTTTCTTTTCTTTTATTTATTTATTTAGATATTACTGGGCTCAAAGAGCAGAATCTCACAGTAGGGGCATTTCCTTTCTTTCCGTTGAATAAGAACTGAAGTGAAAACAAACTAAAACCGACTACAGAAAGAAGAACTAAAATGCAAGATGCTTGCACAGTATTATTGTAGAGCGCCCACACTTGTTCCATGTGCTTTCATTTAACAACAGATTTCAAACGATATCCTTCTTGAGCCCCTTGTCATTTGAAAATTTTGAGTAGGGCCCCGTCTGGGACCCTATGAAGGACCTGGGACAAATATTTTTACTTTCAATCATTGTACTTTTGAAATGATTACACACGTGTTTTCCTGTTTTGACATCTGTCTCACCGTTTCACTTTTTAAAGGTGGCTATAGACTTTACAATGACGTTTTTGCTGACATTTTGACCTGTGACCATTTTGCACAGGATAATTCTAGAGAGCCGAAACTTGTTCCGTCTTCTTTCGTTTCGTTTCCCAACAGGTTTCCAACGATAAACTACTTGACCCTCTCACCATTTGCAATTTTTGAGTTGGACTCCTCCTGGGGCCTTGCGGGTGGCCCTGGGACAACACTTTATGATTTGATACGTTCCACTTTTAAAATAATCAAACACGTGTTTTCCTGTTTTGGCATCTGGTTCACTGTTTGCGATTTCTAAGGATGGAAACGGATTTTCTGGACACCTTGCTAATTCATGTAACTGAAACAGTATATGCATTCGGAAAATTTTTCTTACAATTTTGTAATAGGCGTCATTAATGCTTTCGATTGGTGTACAAGCCATCTTCCACTTCGACATATAATCTCCTTTTCTTCCCTTGTGAGATATTGAAGGAAATAGAAACGTTCCCATTACGACCCAGTACTTGGCACTTCGTCGAATAGCTTTCTCTGAACATTTAAACAAATATGTAGGGTTTCAAACCTTTTTTACATTATTTACATTGTTTCCTACTCACTGATGTAAAAATTTCGAAAATTGCAAAATGGCGCTTGGTTAATGGATGCATATACTATGAATCCTGAAGAACTCGTAAATGTGGGATAATTTTTCCGATTACACCTTTATGCATCGCATGATAGTGAGGCACTGGCATTCTGTCGGTATTTCGCATACAGAAGATTAATTTCACACCAGACACTCATCCTTCAGTTTTACCCAAAAAGGCGTGCGAGCAGACGATACATATTGTAGGTGTACTATCAGAAGCAAATTCGGCTGGAGTAAGATATTTCAGCAATTGATTGGGGATCGAAGGAGAAAATGAAGAATGCTAACCAATTATTTGTTTGGACATACCGCAGTATCAAATTCTTTTCTGAAGCTGGTGTATTGTAAATGTAAAATCCTCATGCCCTTAGTTCAACAGTTCTTGTTCGAGATTGTTTTCCTTAGACATGTGCATTAATTGTAGGGAAGTCACATTTTGGGAATCAAATAACAAGATGAAAGTGGCGTGTTGGCGTTATCTTAGTGTTGAACTACCCTCGAATTATACATAATTTTTATGAATCTTTCGAAGTTCCTACTTTCTTATTCTTTTTAGTTTTTCAGTGTAATAGATACCTTCCCTGTTCTGAAAGAAGCAGAGTTTATTATATGGAACCTAAAATATTAGAACATAAAAGCTCTCCTTAAACTGATTGTTTCAATGACCTTTTTCATACGAAGCAGCAGTGGGTCTGATCCAACCGAACCGTATAGTTCATGTCCCAATAGTGCACAGTGTCAAGGATTGGTTAATTTTTGTGTCTTTCATACACTATGAGGTGCACGACTACAAACATGTGCGAGCTAAACCAAGATTTAAGAAAAATTCAACTTTCGCCTAATAAGAAAATAGCTTTGTGTCAACGTTTTAATTGACGTTTGCATAGCTAGGAGGTATTAGGCGAATCTTGAATAGGCGAACTTAAAGCCCTGCCGTGGAATGGAGGTTTATTCTATGTGACCGTAAACACGCATTAATGAAATAGCAGCTCCCTACGAGAACGTTAACCCGTGCCGACTTGACGGGAAAATCATGAAGTGATGTTTCCACATTATAATATAATTTAGAAAGGTCAACCGAGATAACGGATAAACTAAAAGAGATAGAGAAACGAAAATTTGCACGAAGCAACTAGAGGCAGGAGGACACCTGCCCGCGTATTGAGGAACATCACCAGATGAACAGTCTTGCCAACCCAAGACAAAGTTACGTTTTCGTAAACCTAATGACCTAAATTGGGTATTATCATTGGAAGTAACAATGAACGTAAAGACAAAAGAGATGATAAACACAGATCAGTGTTCCAAACTTTTCGAGAAATAACGAGAAACATGTGTAAAATACTAACACTGTTGGTGCATACAGGGAGTGAGGTATTGACGTTTTTACACCTTTACGTTTTAAATATTGACAATAACTGTTTACGCTAACCACAACTCTAGAAGGGTCCGTTGAACACTGTTCCCATTAACAGAAGAGAGAAATAGAGCTGGAAAAGATACAATAACTCGGAAAAGGTCACTAGTGCAGTATGGTTTAAAACGTATAATTCAAGGCGGTAGAGCATGAGAAACAGTACTGTGGTTATGTGAAATAGATACGTCACATACTGAGATACTCGGTATCTTGTTAAAGCTGAGAAGTGTGAGTTGTTTAAGATGGCAATGCTGCGTGCGCTAACGTCGTTTGCGTTTAACACATGTTTTACGTTATTTCTCAAAAAGGTTTGCGACACTAATCTGCTTTACCATCTTTTGCCTTTATTTTCATTGTTGCTTTTAATGATGATATCCAATTTAGGTCATTCGATTCACAAAGTATAACATTCTCTTGGGTTGGCAAAACTGTTCATCCGATGATATTCACCAATACACGGGCAGGTGTCCTATCTCTAGTTGCTTTGTGGAAAGCTTCGTTTCTCTGTCTCTTTTAGATCCTCCGTTATCACGGTTGGATATTCTAAACTATATTATAATGAGGAAACTTCATTTCATGACTTTGTCGTCAAGTCGGCACGGGTTAACGTTCTCGTAGGCAGCTACTATTGCAATAATGCGTGTTGGCGGTCACATAGAATACATTTCGCGGGTGTGCGTATTTAACATCCAATTACCTTATATAAGGGACACCCTAATATATATATCTATAATTTACTTGAGCCACTAAGTAACATAACGCTGTGTGGCCTATCGTAAGAGCTGAGCACTTTCCTACACACAATGCATAGCACAAATCAATTTAAAGATTTAAATTTAATAGAGGTTTACAAAAGCTTACCCTGTACAAACAATGTTAATATAACAGCAACGATCATTGAATAAGGAGAAATAATACATCTTAATCATCACTGTACTTAATTTCAAACGAGTAGTTCCACACACGCAGCGTAGTCAAATTTCTACACCTAATTAATACTACAACCATTTATTTATAGTAATTTATGAATTCTACCTTCTTGACAAAGCAATATTAAACCTCTATCAGTACAACTAAATCACAATTGAATTTACGCTCAAAAGGAACAATATAACCTTCCGTAGAAAAGTCCATATAAACATATCGAAAACTTCTTCGAGTTTTAGGGATCTTATTCCGGTATACACATCTAATGATCATAATAAGTTTCTCAATTATCACATCACTGAATATAGAGATAAGAATTATGTTTTACAGATCTCTCATCTCCGATGGGAATGCCAGACAAATACACTGAGGAAAAACGTATGTGGTACGTAATAACGTAAGTTATATGTGTAAATTCTGTACTTTTTGGACTTAATATGTAGAAAATGTTTAACTGAACGAGTATAATTTATACGTACTTTTCGTATAAGTGTTTATACGTATTTTCCACACGAACAAAAGAACTGTATATAGGCGGTCAGTATCCCACATACAGACGGATGGATGTAAGATTTAGCTGGCGTATATAACATACGTACATGTATGTAATACACGGACGACTAAAGTACATGGTTCCTTAAATTACTTTTGTTACTAATTGTAGATCAAGCTGCAAGTTTCAATCTTGACTTGATTGTAAGTTAAGAAACTATCTACACGAAAGCATTTATGAACGTAATAGCAAATCTAATGAAGAATTTTGCTATTAGGCCTATCTTATAAGTAGATGTCAGTTGTATGTAGTTTTATTATCTTCAACTATCATTTTAAAAACTCATGAATGCCACTCAATCAGTATCTCATGCAAAGAGGGGTCTCTTGGTTTAAGCCACTTGCAACAAGGCATAGTGGATAATAAACATTTATCATATTGAGACGGATATGTGTATGGAAAAGTACGTTTGATTTGAACTACACGAGGTTGGGTTTTTGAACATCCCTCTGATGATATTTAGTGTACGCCGCTGAACTCAATAATAAATTATTATTTGAACTATTAGTATATTAATATTTTATTGTTTCTGAAGTTAGTCAATGGTTTGAGAACAGTTTAATAACCATATACTGTTGAATATATGAATTTCTTCTACTTTTTAACTAAATACATGTTAGAGTGTTTTTCGCTATACCTTTCCGTTTATCATTTTCAATCATCTAAGATCAGAAGAAACATTTACGAAATGTAACATAAAATAATATCTCTTATGTTTTGATATACTCTAAAAGACTTGGTCCCAGAAGAATTATTTACTTCTCTGGTTGCTTCACAGAACAGATTCAGTGGCCAGAGAGATTTTCAATTACTTTGGTCCAGATAACACAATATCAAGGGTATCATACGTCAAGTAATACAATTCTGTGCTAAAAAAAAATGTTGTAACCATTTTTCATATCTACATTGCATACTAAGAGCGCTAATACGAACATCATATAAAGAATATGTAAAACGAATAACTACAATCACGTAAGAAAGCTATAACAATATCGTTATTAGATTACCAACTACAATACTTGTTGTAGAGAATCAGGATTACTTCAGAACTCAATTCTAAATTGAATCAATTCAGTAGAGGTACATTATGGCAAAAAGTTTTAAAAGTATTTGTTAGTGTTAGTTGCAAAAATGCAGAGAAAATAATACATCGAAGTTGTTGATAACTTTAATACACGCTTACAGAATTTGTCATTCAGCCAAGAAAAAAGATCGACATTTTTGAAATGATATAAATATTGTGAAACAGTGGTTTCCAGCCTTGGTTTTTTGCCGCTTCCCTTCGTGACCCTACATATTTTATGTTCCACTATTTCGTTATTGCTTGTTGGTCTGACCACTCTTTTGATTCCAGATGATTCATTGAGTTCTCAAATTCCCCATAATAATAATAATAATAATAATAATAATAATAATAATAATAATAATAATAATAATAATAATAATAGGAAGAAGAAGAAGAAGAACAAGAAGAAAATAAGAAGTAGTCTAATAAGTAGAATATGTTCCTTGTCATAATGCCGAAACGTTCACACGTACTAAAAACTAACAAACGAACAGATAAAAATAAATTAGAATAGTATCTAACATTATATTCCCCCCCCCCAAATTAGATTTATCACCCTAAAGATACAGTAAAATATCATAAGTACAAAAATCTGTTTAATATTGTTGGTTTAAAATTCACCTATTACAAGAATTACTCAGCTTCTCAAAATATTTGTTTATACAGAAACATTGTACAAAACGCCACATTATAGTATTACATGCCAGTAGTTCCTTGTTAATGCACGTATGTATTAGAAAAATAATTCATTTTCATTTTAAAGCATAATAATCTGAGAAAGTTGGTCTACTTTGGCTCAGATTAAATTATGTTCATTAAAATTATAGAAATGTAATTCGATATTACAGATCCAGACTCTATTTGATGTTTCATGAGTAACTTGTATAAGTACGTTCTATCACTTTCAAAATAGAAGCTATTGTTTGAAAATAAATATTCTCTGCTCCTCATGATTGGATTTAGATGTTAACAAAATTTTAACTTTGTCATATGTGATACCTAGATCCTTGGTAAGCTGTTTTCTCAATTTTCGCATGATAAATCTTATGTTTACTAACAAAGTATTGTTTCGTTTGTAACCGTCATATTTTCTTAGTATTTTTTTACACTATGCGTTTACTATATTCAAGTAAATGCATTGTGTAAAAGTAACTTAATATTTTGTTTCTGCAGCAATTAGTTGTCATACTCGTTATTGCTATTCTGAACAATTTTATGTCATCAGCATATAAAAATTTATATGAATACCTGATTTTACCTGGAAGGTCATTTACAACGGCTGCTGGAAAAATTTCTGCAACACACTAGTTATAGTGGTACTAGTTTTATGCTATTACACAATTAGGAAGAATGTACCTGTCTATGTTTACATTATGTTTGATTATTTTAACCTATTTTATGTTTCATACTAGTTAGTGAAATGAAAATTTTTCATGAACAGTTTTGGGCAATGAATTGTTTATTTCAGATGTTGTTTGACATCGAAACAGTACATTCAGCGACTTCATTTGACTCTTGCGGATGAAGCACCATCCAATAGAACTGTGCACGATTGGTTTTCCTAATTTCAACGTGGTTCCATATCTCTCAGTGATGAATTTCGCGAAGATCGTCCTTCCACGTTTCTTGTTGCCAGTAACGTTAATTCTGTGTATGAAATGATCGAGAGAGATCAGCACCTGACACCGTGAGATCATCCTTGACATTGACATGGAAGTAATGCATACCTTTATGCATAGTTACCTGAACATACAGTAACTTTCAAGACATTCCACGCTACTTGACCAAAGCTCAACAACAGGCTGGTGCCAATTAGTGTAAAGAAATACTCAAAACATTCAACACAAGTTAGTCACATTTGGTGTTTAAAATTGTTGCAGAAGAGGAAACTTAGATCCATTCACAAGAAATCGAAACTAAACAGCAATTCAGTGCTTGTGAGTTTCAAAATAGGAAAAACCAATAGAAGTTATTCGTTCAACGATTGTTTCCAAAGAAATAATTGCATGCGTCTTCGGTTATACGGGATATATGACAACCATAACTTTAGAAGATTAAAGGACTGTAAATATTGAGTAGTATACATTAATTTATTTACCAAAGATCACCAATGAATTGCATAAAACGAATAGAAATCGTCGCATCATTCTTTATCACCAAAACCAGTTGCCACTCAGCACACCAAACTGTTGACGTTTGCCAGTAAAACGTCAAATTAATGAGTCATTGTTCGTAATCACCTGAATTAACTCCTAATGACTTTCTTTTATTTCCAGATATGAAACATTAGATGTACGGTAAGCGATTTGTGTTGCCTGAAGCAGCTCTTCACTCATTTCGAATAACAATTTCTTAGATACTTCTTCAAATTGCTTGGATAAATAAACGAATACGCTTTAATTAACAATCAAAGATAATTTAAATACAGAAAGTTCTATTTTTCTGAATTTTGTAATATCAGAACACTAGTAGTAGTTTGCAGAATTTTTTTCAGCAGCTTCCGTATAAACAAAGAAAATAAAAGTGATCTTAAAGGTAAATCGTGTGGTATCCCACTTTTCACATAATATGCATTAGAATGTATAAGCCCGATTTTATCTCTATATATTCTGTTTGTTAAGTAGCTTTTGAACCAAGAAATGTACAGACAGCGGCAAAAGTATCTCCATTAGATCGGGTTCTGTACTTTTGTTGCTATCACTTACAACTGAAAATATGCCAGGCAACTTACACGTACCATTTCAACCAGCAAACGGCAGTTGGTAAACCAGTAAGAGTACTGAAGCAGGCTTTTACTGAGGATTTGAATCACGATGAGGTTTCTCCATTTTGAGATTAATATCTTTTATTTGGAGCGTATCGTTTAATGAGTTTATAACCGCCACCAGGTTATAGAAGTATTTTTGTGGACGCCCTGTATATTTCGTGAAGACAGTGATTATTATTTTCGATTTGTACTTTATTCTGCAACGCATATAAGTTCTTTCTTTGGTGGGAATTGCTTCTTTCCCACACAATGGGACAAAGAAGTCTTTCATCATTTTTTCATATATATATTTAAAACGTTGCTTTCGCTGAGAACATTTCAGCTAGTGACTAACCATTTCAGTGTTTCTCCCTGACTCATTATATGCATAGTATATATTCTATAGTTAATGGGAACTGAATTAAGTGTTTTCTTTAATCGCTTATGGAAACATTATAATAGATTGGAGAAATACGGACTGACCAGATGTTTCAGTAACCAAAGTGGCACCAACTGTGTTGTTTCGTAGCCCGTTATCTGTACTTTCTCACGCCAGTGTTATCGCCGTGTCTAGTGCATTATAGGCAGTTGACTAAAATTAACATAAATTGTTTTCCGTATTCTGTTTGTATGTGCATACAGGTGAGTTAACTGAGTAATTTTTGAAATGAACTGCCAACACTTTTCTGTTGACCATTGCAACCCGTAGCTTGAGCTTGGACGCTCGAGGAGTTTGACTACAGGTCTGGAAGATGCAACCACGCATCTCGCGTTGAACTTCAAACATAAGTTGTGTTAAGGGGCACAAGCTATTTAGCCGATGAAGGACGATTACTTACGGCTAGCCCCAATCAGTGAAATCCCAGGTCCTCAGACCTTGTGCGTTTCAAAAGTTATATTCGCGCCCTCCAATATCAGAATTCGACTGTGAAGACCTTCTTTTCGTTTATTTACCCAAGATTTACTTTTACGCTGCAGGACTGTTCAGCGTAACAACTGGGTTCATCGTGGGACGATCCAGACAACTTTTCCCCAGTGCGAATCCCCCAAGTGTGTTCATGGTGTGAGCAAAGTATTTCTAGTGATACCTGAATTATAATCATATATATATAGAAAGGGCTATATTTCCCGTAAAGGGCAAAACGTAATTTCAGCGGCAAAATTTATTAGTGTCCAGTGTTGTATTCATTTCTCTTCGTTATTTTTTTTTTCAAAATAGTGTTCTAATAAATAAGTATAGTGTCAATTAATCCAGTGTGTTTTCGTTGTTTGTATGAGTGATATTTGTGTGCGTTATGGTCTGGATGACCGTCTGATCGTCCGTGAGGTTTTCGAGACGAGACACCCGAACCTCTCGGCGCCTAATGCTCATCTCATTATTGAGACCGACGAGCTTTTTGGGAAACAGTTTGTAATCTTCTTTGGAGAGGTCTTCGTCATCCTGTCCAGGTAAGTTAAAGTATCAGGAGTATACTTATTGGTAATACCACGAGCCAAGGACAGCGAACAAATTATCCAGGCGGTTACAAATAAATGGACGCCCGAACAGCGACTTGAACTCCAGCCGGTTACAAATAAATAGCTGCCCGAACATGGACCACGACCTCTAGTTGGTTATAAATAAATGGCGCCAGAACAGGGACCCGAATCGAGACCGTTGGTGCTCGAATACTCATAAGATAAATATTTTAATATATCATTTCTCTTTCAGCTCAGTACCAGGAATTTGAAAAAATATTCTCTTTCAGGTGATTTTAATATGTTTTATTAATAGTTTATTCTATTTTGTTTAAGATGGCATACAACGAGGCAGATATATTCCGGAAACTAAAGTTAATTTTTGAAGAGACTTTTGAAAATTTAAAAAAAGAGAATAGAAAGTACCGTGCTGAAATTAAAGAGACTTTTGCTGAGGTAAAGAGCGAATTAGGTCAAAAGATAGACAATTTACGAGATGTGTTTCGTGAAAATAGTCAGCAAATAGTAAATACTGAAAAGAGCCAAGAAACAGAGAGCGCTGAAAACAAAACACCGGAATTTGAACCTCAATTAGTGACTGATATTCCTAGCGTAAACAAAACATTGGAATTGGAACCTGAGCTAGAGACTAACATCGCTAATGAAAAGGAAACTCAGGAATCTGAACTCCAACCAGAGACAGGTAGTCTAAACCAACCTCGTAACAAATCTGGCAACGATTTTATCTATTCAGAATTTAATAACATCCCTAATAGCAGTACTAGTGACGTCGCTTGTAGTAGAAGTAGTGAAATCCACGAACAAATGATTGTAGACGACAGAGGTCGTAAGCGCACAAAAATAACTATCACAAACCACAGAGAGAAAAAGCGTAAACGAGGTTACAGTTATAGCAGTAGGCAAAGATACGAAGACCAGATGTTAAACAATACAAAATTTAAAGGGAATCAGAACCAAGAGCGCATACGAAAGAATAACAAATACAAAAGAAGTCGTAAATCACGGCCACGTAACCTGAGTTATCACATACTAGACAGGAACCGCAATTTGTGTGACATTAAGCATAGATTTGTACGGAGAGGTAACCATCGTAGAAATAGACAAACAAACCGTAATTATCAAAGCAGAAACAGTAATCATAAAAAAAAAAAAAAGTAACCAAGACTTTGTGTGTTGATACAATTTTTTCTCCTAGGAGAGCGACGCATTTCTAAGCGATAAACATGTATTCATTTTCTTCCTTTTTGCTTTTAGTTGTGGATAAAACACCTGGACACGAAAAGAAGAACTACGCATTTCTTTTAAACTCATTTTTGCTTCCAGCCTTTAACTGTTCGGCAAAGAGTAGATAACATGTTTTTCTTTCTTTTTCTTGTTTCGATAAGGCAGTCGCCAGACTGTAGAACCACTTGTGTTTATGGTTACGAATAACGGGTGATATACAGCTGATTAATTCTTTTCTTTTTCTGTCTTTGCTCCGTGTAGCAGTTCACACCTCAGTCAGCTGTGTATGAGTGTTGCAAACCTTATCATTGACTTACTATTAGTTTAATGTTATTAATTTTTTCTTGTTTTCATTTCAGATGTTTGAATTTAGATTTTTTAGTAAATAATTAAAGTATCACATACGTAGGGGAATTGCATTTTAAAAGCAATTTGAAATCTTGGCGCGATTTCCGTATCCCCAGCCAGTGGGAAGATGTTTTGGCGTTATAATATATATTTTTATTGGGTTTTAAAATTAAAAAAAAAAAAAATCTTTTAGGATCCCTTCCCACTTTCGAAATTCTTAAATATGTTATTACATGTTATTTAGAATTAATGTTTGATTTCCCTTTAAGAAAAGTAGAATGTATAGATAAGAAAATTTTTAGTTGTTAATTATATATACTGTACACGTGTATATTTGTCATTGAAACTTAGTATGTAATCTCATGCGTAGAATATGGAATTTTACACTTATAATCAATGTTAAATTTCTTTTCAGTGTTAATCTTAGATTTTCGTTTTCATTTTGAAGTGTTTACTGTAATTTTATTGAACCTCATTTACGTCATTTACCCGATTTTGACTTATTTGAATTTCCAGGATGTGACATGATATATTTTGTTCGAAGAGAAAAGTTTAGAACGGAAAGTAGGCTAAGCCTTAAACAAGTGATAACAGACATTTCCTTGTTGGTAATAGAGTGTGCAGGAATGTCGTGTGAATAGTATAATTCTCCGAACGAAAGCAGTAATCTTTTTATTGTAGAAGGAACTATATGAACAGAAATTCTGATGGTGAACGGTCGTTTTTCCCCTCATATTAATATATATGCGGAAATATGTTTAACTTCTGTATTTTCTTGTAATTTCTAATTAACTTTTTTTTTTCGTCTTCTCTAGACCACTGAACGACCGTAGGGAAACTTCTTCGGGTAGGATATTTTATGGGGATAAATATAAATATTTTTTTTTCAGGGAGGCAATTTTTCCTGGAATTGCAGATCTGTTGCAAAAATGGATGTGGCTAATCCATTGGATATTCCATAGCTAACTGTATTTTCGCCATCAATCGCAAAATATAGTTTTTCATTTCTCTTCTTCTTTTATAGTAACCCGTAACTAACCATGTGTATTCTTAGGTTAGATTTTTTTTTAGTGTATGTTATTGTCTAGTAACATTTCAGCGAATATTTTAACGTTTATGAATCGTAACTATATTGTGTACTTGTATGCTAATGAGTTGTAATGTTTATTTTTCATATTAATTTTGAGAAAATTGTATTTTAGTTCCAGTATGTCCTAGAAACTATTCGAATTCGATCTAAATCCCGAATAATAAATTTATTTTCTTTCGAACAGCATGAAGCCATAACGATTTTTGAAAATTACTTTGTCAATTATTTCGTATGCTCGATGACTGAATTTTAATGCGTTAATAAGACCATTTTAAATATTTTGTAGCGAAGATGCCTAAGAAAGTTTAACTGTCATGGAGTGACATAACTGTCTTGTAGGGAATTTAATTTGGATGTTTTCAGACCGACCAGAAATTTGTAATGTCGTTGACTATACTCTTGTTTGTATCCCATGTTTTTCTCTTCACCGGTCTCATGTATTTTGTCTTGTAGAGACATATCTTTACGATGCTAGGAGAGCATTTGTATTTCGTGTGTTTACACATCTTTTCCAGGTGGATGATGTACGTTATGTTCCAGGGAACATACGTGTATTTTACTGAATATTAGTGTTGATATTTCAGTTATGTATAGAAACATTTTGTAAGTGCCTATGGTTGCAGGCCTACGCTTGTTTCTAGTTTTGCTTCGCAGGTGTCGATGGCATATTTTGTGTGTAAGTACGTGTAGTATTACACATTTTTCCCACCTATGATTTTGGTCAATTCATGACGTAATGACCATTTATTTTCAGGAATGTTTCGACTAGTGAGTCAACTTCCTTGATTCCGACCTTCGAAAAACTTGGATCAATATTGAATAGTTTTCAACACTTTATTAATAAATTTTTTGCAGATAATACCCATCTATTCTGGTAACCCTACAATGTTTACGTTTATGGAAGTGAACAACAACCATTATTTTAGGCTTAAGCTAATAATAACTTTGTTTCAGAATAAAATCATTTGTTGTATTGAGCATTACTAAATTAAAGTCTCGATTTTCACGATGAGCAGATGGCATTTGATCTTATGGCGTGCCAAATTTTCTTCATACATGTCAACGAAATCACGATCTTTTCTTTGATATGCAGAATCATGCTTATTTCTTGGAATTACTATGAACGTCAATTTTGACACTTAAGTTTATTTTTTATTTTATTTTTGAAAAACGATTTTTCGTTCTTTTCTGCCAAACAACACGAGGCACAGTAAAAAAAAAAAAAAAAAAAAAAAGGACATACAGGTGAAAATCTTATTTTGTTTATATATTGTCAGTTTATCATGTGTTTACATTTCCATTCATTGTACTTTTTCAATGATTTTCATATTTTTCAAATATATTATAGTAATATCGAAACTTTAACAATAATTTTAATATTTTAGTACCTTTAACATGTTTTGCTATTTGCTTATTCATTCATATTTTGATATTTTAAATACAGATATCAGTATATTTACTAATTTTTATTAAGATATTTGATAATTCTTCAAGTCGATGTTTTCAAGAATAGTTATCGTGTGTGTATATTTATTTCATATTACACAAAATAAAGTGATCGAAACGGAACACTTAAACATTTTATGAAAAGAATTTATTAGTGTTAAAAAAAAAACAAAAAAAAAAAAGCATTTAAATAGCCCTATAACGTATTTACTTCATATTATATCAAATAAAGTGATCGAAACGGAACACTTAAACATTTTACAAAAAGTATTTGTGTTTTTTTTTTTTATAAGAATTTTAATAGCCCTATAAACGCTTTCTGCGAACTTAAAAAAAAAAAAAAAAGGTTATCATACAGGTGTTTCAACCGTACTTCGTTTCTCACACCAGTGTTAAAAAAAAAAAAAAAAAATCTCCCCTTCTCCCCTCATCAACTCATCGTTGGAGAATCATGGAGGATACTTACACAGGAAGACAGCATGGTTTCAACATGTGAGGAAACGGAAGATAAGGAAACCCAACTGCACCAATTGCTCAAGAGGATCTTATTACTTCATGGAACATTTGGATTGGACATTGCTCATGCAGGAACCTCATCATGTTGTCGTGAGTGAACAAGTTCTTTAACTATTTTAAATAGCCCTTTTTCAGGTGAAAAACCATTCATCGTTTATACACGTAAGTCTCACACCATATGACAGTGTTGCCAACTAACTTATTTTAAATTTTCAGGTGAAAAACCTAATTTTATTCATATTTCGTCATACGGCCAAGGGTTCTCAACCTGTCTACGTGTGCACTTGACAGGTCGTTCCACTTTCGGACACCAATCTATAACCGCCACCAGGTTATAGAAGTATTTTTGTGGACGCCCTGTATATTTCGTGAAGACAGTGATTATTATTTTCGATTTGTACTTTATTCTGCAACGCATATAAGTTCTTTCTTTGGTGGGAATTGCTTCTTTCCCACACAATGGGACAAAGAAGTCTTTCATCATTTTTTCATATATATATTTAAAACGTTGCTTTCGCTGAGAACATTTCAGCTAGTGACTAACCATTTCAGTGTTTCTCCCTGACTCATTATATGCATAGTATATATTCTATAGTTAATGGGAACTGAATTAAGTGTTTTCTTTAATCGCTTATGGAAACATTATAATAGATTGGAGAAATACGGACTGACCAGATGTTTCAGTAACCAAAGTGGCACCAACTGTGTTGTTTCGTAGCCCGTTATCTGTACTTTCTCACGCCAGTGTTATCGCCGTGTCTAGTGCATTATAGGCAGTTGACTAAAATTAACATAAATTGTTTTCCGTATTCTGTTTGTATGTGCATACAGGTGAGTTAACTGAGTAATTTTTGAAATGAACTGCCAACACTTTTCTGTTGACCATTGCAACCCGTAGCTTGAGCTTGGACGCTCGAGGAGTTTGACTACAGGTCTGGAAGATGCAACCACGCATCTCGCGTTGAACTTCAAACATAAGTTGTGTTAAGGGGCACAAGCTATTTAGCCGATGAAGGACGATTACTTACGGCTAGCCCCAATCAGTGAAATCCCAGGTCCTCAGACCTTGTGCGTTTCAAAAGTTATATTCGCGCCCTCCAATATCAGAATTCGACTGTGAAGACCTTCTTTTCGTTTATTTACCCAAGATTTACTTTTACGCTGCAGGACTGTTCAGCGTAACAACTGGGTTCATCGTGGGACGATCCAGACAACTTTTCCCCAGTGCGAATCCCCCAAGTGTGTTCATGGTGTGAGCAAAGTATTTCTAGTGATACCTGAATTATAATCATATATATATAGAAAGGGCTATATTTCCCGTAAAGGGCAAAACGTAATTTCAGCGGCAAAATTTATTAGTGTCCAGTGTTGTATTCATTTCTCTTCGTTATTTTTTTTTTCAAAATAGTGTTCTAATAAATAAGTATAGTGTCAATTAATCCAGTGTGTTTTCGTTGTTTGTATGAGTGATATTTGTGTGCGTTATGGTCTGGATGACCGTCTGATCGTCCGTGAGGTTTTCGAGACGAGACACCCGAACCTCTCGGCGCCTAATGCTCATCTCATTATTGAGACCGACGAGCTTTTTGGGAAACAGTTTGTAATCTTCTTTGGAGAGGTCTTCGTCATCCTGTCCAGGTAAGTTAAAGTATCAGGAGTATACTTATTGGTAATACCACGAGCCAAGGACAGCGAACAAATTATCCAGGCGGTTACAAATAAATGGACGCCCGAACAGCGACTTGAACTCCAGCCGGTTACAAATAAATAGCTGCCCGAACATGGACCACGACCTCTAGTTGGTTATAAGTTTCTTATATAAATGACATTATAATTCGTTGTGTGCATAATGTATTATTTCATTACATACTGCATGTGAGAAAGAAAAATTCACTGATCATACATAAGTTAGAAAATGGATTGAAATTACAGAAAATATCAAATCTGGAACAATTGAAAGAATTTTTTTTATATCTTAGTTTCCATTCATGGATCTACTGTAATTCCCAATCATTCTCCTCATTCGAACATCTTCTCATGAGAAGACTTTAAATATCACACAGAATATGGATTGAAACTCAAGCAGGCAATAAATTTCAAATCCTGCGGAAAATTGAACCCGGACCGGTAAGGGATATCAGAGATGCAGTTTTCTGCAATCGATTCAGAGTCCCAGGAATAGGTTCATCTCCTTCGTTAGGCGATTATTCAAATTGATCACTTTCAGCTTCAACATTTATAGCCATAGAACATAAATGGTAAAATATATCTACAAGCGGTTTTCTGCAATCGATTCAGGGTTTCAACGAAACATATCATCACAACTCGCAATACAACTAAAACGGAAAGTGTCTGAAATTTACTACTACTCTCAGTTTCCATAGTAATTTTCATAGAGCAGAACGGTAATATATATCGAAATGCGGTTTGTGCAGTCAATTCAGTATCTCAAGAATAGGCTCTATTTACTTCATTAATCTTCAATTCGAACAGAAAGTGGTTCATATTAACAATTTCTGGTTTCAGCATGTATTCCCATAGAATAGAATAGGTAGTAGATAGCTACAAACAATTTTCTGTAACTGATACGATAACTCAAGAGTATACATATAATCACATGCTATAACATTCTGTCGAAATTAGAACTGATTTTATTTACTAGTGTTTCCGGTTTCAGTACTGATATCCATTGAGCAAAACTATAAGACATATCTAGAAGCGATCTTTTATAATCGATTCAGCGTTTCAAGAGTAGGTTCTATCTCCTCATTTAATCCTCTATTCAAAATTGGAAGAGGTGCAAATTATCGGATTTCAGGTGTCAGTTTTTATCTGCATAGAATAAAAATAGTAAAGGATAGCTAGGCTACTGATACTAGGGATAATGACTTTCAATATGGATACAAAATTCTAGAAACAGGTTCTTAACTTTCACCTTATTAGTATATTGGAAAGAGTAGCTATAGATGTACTACTTCAAGTCTGAATATTAAATTCGCATAGGTTAGAGGCCTGTCGTAGTACACTGTAAAATGAAATTCATTTGTTTTAATTATATCAAGACGTTCAGCAATACTAGTTAGGTTTCAAGATATTTTACAATATAATATGCTTAGTAAATGTATTACTCCCCTAATTAGTACTTCAGTTTATCACTTTTATACGAAAAACTTGTAAGAGTGATGGTGGCTCAGCGGTTAAGCGTTCATCTCTAGTACAAGGAGTCCTTGATTCGATCTCAGCTGGCGTCACGTGAGCTTTGTGTGGACAAACATTGTGTGCGTTAGTTTTCTCTGGGCTCTCCCGTTACCTCCCACTTTCTTCATTCCACCATTTCATTTAGTTATCATCATTCTCTTCTCGTTTTGCCTGGTCAGCTCCTTTCTGGCTAAGTGGTTAGCGTAAGCGCCTTTGGCGTAGGAGAACCGGGTTCGATTCCCGGAGGGAGCTCATGTGGTTCGGATTCCACGTTAATCATTAGTTCCCGTCCTAGGTAGCCTTTGCTGAAACGGACTTTAAACTCAAAATCAACTCAACTCAATTCCTTTTGCCTAGCCGACATAACTATGGGAAGTAAAAGTTAAAAACTCATTTCATATCATTTTTTTTAAACGAAAACCTTGTTCGGTCATTTAGAGTAGCTGATTGTGACACTGATTACTAACAGGTAGTAGCGATAATAAGAGAGAGAATATCGTTGAATAAAGGAAATTTTGAAAGTTTGAAAACAGAGATATTTAATTTAAAGAAATTGGAAGAGAGCCAATTAAGAGCGGAATACCAGATTGAAGTTTGGAATAGATTCTCAGTTTTAGAAGATTCGGAGTGCACTAGTGTTGAGGATAGTTGAATTGAAATCAGAGATAGCATTAAAATTTCAGCAAAAGAAACAAATTGGATCACTCAGAAATGCGTATGAACAAACCATGGTGCGACCAGAAATGCATTAAACTCGCAGAGAAGAGAAAACAGGCAAAATTATTTTGGCTACAAATTCCTAATGAAATAAATACACAAAAGATTGTAGACATCAGGTGGGAAACTTCCAAAACTTTTACAACAAAGAAATGCTATTTTTTGAAAGCAAAAATTAAGAAACTTGAAGATAATAGTAAAAACAAAAACATTCGGGACATGTATAAGGGGATCAACGACTTTAAGAAAGGATATCAACCATGTGCTTATATATTAAAGAAAGCCGACGGGGCAGTTCTCACTGATACAGATAGTATCTTAGAAAGATAGAAGGATTCCTATGACGATTTGTTTAACACACAGTCAAAAACTAATGTCCGTTGAGAAAGTGAAATGGAACAAGAAGGAACTCCCATAAGAATAAATCATTGCTCTAATTCACGAGAAAGACGACATTTCTCTTCTATCAACATCTTGTAAAATCCTCCCAAACATTCTATTAGCAAGATTGACTACATATACAAATGAAATTATTAAAACTTCCAGTGGGCATTTAGACGAAATCAATCAACTATCGACCAAATATTTACCATTCGACAAATACTCGAAAAGAAGTAGGATTACAACATCCCGATACATCAATTGTTTATTGATTTTTGAAAGGCTTAGACTCGGTTAGGGGAGACACATTGCACAACATCCTTACAGAATTTGGAATACCGAGAAAGCTAATTAGATTAATTAAGTTATGTTTAAATGAATCCCACAGTAAGGTCCGGGAAGGAAATTTTTTGTCCACGAGCTTTCACGTGGAGAATGGTCTGAAACAAGGAGATGTGTTGTCGCCATTATTATTCAACTTTGTTCTGCAATACGCTATAAAGAAAAAAAATAGCAACCAGGGCCTAGAGTTCAATGGTATTTACCAGGTTATTAAGTATGCTGATGATGTGAATTTAATATGGGACGATAGGAGGGAAATAGAAAGAAATGGCCAGAGCTCTTATTAGATACCTGCAGGGACATTGGTTTAGAAGTAAATGGAGACAAAACTAAATACATGGAAGTTCGTTGGGATCGTAATACTGCAATTTATTTATGCATTAAAATATCAAATAATACTTTTGATAAAGTAGATACTTTCAAATATCTAAGATCGATATTAACAGACCAAAACCATATTCAGGAAGAAATTAAATGTCGACTAAAAGCAGGGAATTCGTCTTTTTATTCAGTTCAAAATCTCCTGTTGTTGAGAATTCTGTCGAGGAACTTGAAGCTTAAAATATATAAAATGATAAAATGATATACAATGATGCCTGTTGTTCTGTATAGTTAAGGAACATGGTCGCTTACTCTGAGGGAAGAACGTAGACTGAAAGTATTTGAGAACAAGATCCTGAGACGAATATTCGGACCCAAGGGGGGCGGAAATTGGGAATGGCGGAACCTTCATAACGAGGATTTACATAACTTATACGGTTTGCCAAACAATGTTATTGTCATCAAATCTAAGAGGTTCAGATAAACAGAGTGTGTAGCCAGGATATAAGAATATAGGAACACTTTTAAAGTTTTGAGTAGAAGACCAATCGGAAAACAACGATTAGGAAGACCTAGCCGCTGATGAGAATACAATATCAAGATAGATTCTGCCGAAATACGATTACAAAGTAGAAACTGGATCCAGTTAGTTAAGGATAGAAATCAATGGAGAGCTTTTGTGAACGCGGCACTGAACCTTCGGGCTCCATAAGCCATAGAGTTAATTGGTTTGATAGAACTTGTAGAGAAGTATACGAAACTGCCAAGCGGCAGACCCGGGTTAATGTGAAACAAGTTTCTCCATCGAATTTTATTATATAAGTAATTGTTATTGTAATTCTATTATTATTCTAATTTGAATAGGCAATATAGTAATACATAGGTTACCTATGTATATTATATTTTCCCTGTTTCTGCCGTTATTCTGGAGTTTGCAGGAGATTTCTTACAATTCATGATGTGTCCAATATTATCTTCTCTATTTTCTTTATGACCTTTCCTTAAATTCTAGTTGTTTAAGTGCATTTTTCAAACTCTTGTGGACCACTCTGGTATCAGATATTACCGATAGTATTATTTTCATATTTTTAGTCTTCCGTTGTTCTTGATGCATTATTTTGGGTATTTTGTCGTGTCTTTCTTTGTATTTTCTTTGTGTTACTGTTGAACATAGCCTTAATACGTTGAATTGATTTATATATATATATATATATATATATATATATATATATATATATATATATATATATATATATATTTGAAATTTCTTTACTTCTCTTCTTCAATGCGATGTTCTTCAGGGTGTATCTTTTTTGTAGTGTTTTGTATTTATTAACTGGTCTTGCATTCCTTGAATAAACATTTCTGCTTCTAAGTATAAATCTCACATTTTCATCCTCTAAAATGTTGTTTCTCCATCAACCTATTTGTGGTTGTCTTGCTCCGGAAACAAGTACTGGTTTTTCTCTCCATTGTTCCATTATACCCTCTATTGTTTGATTACTTCATTGTTGGTACTAATTTCGATTCCTCTGTCTAAATTAAGAGAAGTGTTGTATATTTGTGGTCTGTGCTACTAGTGCTCTATCTTGTTTTGAACTCCATTTTTCATAGAAATAATTTCTAAGTATTTGAAGTTGCCTGTAATGAAGATTTCGGATGTTTTCTATTCCTCATTCTGCTTTCCTTCATGGTAATGATGTCCTCTTTCTTTGATCAACTCGTGGATGTAGTATTCTGTTTTTTTTCCCATATTGTTCTGAATTTTCTTCAAAATCTACTAGTTCGCTTTCTGTTCCCTTTAATGTGCAAATGATTATGTTAGGAAGTTTATATTGGGTATATTTTTAAAATTTATGTTGGCATCTTTGTGTTATTTCTTCTTTTATTATTTTGGGGCCGCGGTGGCTCAGTGGTAGAGCGTTCACCTCTGGTGCTCGGGGTCTAGGATTCATACCCTGCTCCCGCCAAGTGAACTTTGTGGTGGACAAACACCGTGTGTGTGGGTTTTCTCGGGGTTCTCCCGTTTCCTCCCACTTTCCTCATTCCGCCATTTCATTCATCTCTCATCATCACCGTCTCCTTTAGCCTAACCGGCATAACCGTGGGACGTAAAACTCAAAGATTTCATTTCATTTCAGTTTCTTTATTATTTTGTGTTCTATTCTTCTGGTTTTCTAGAATCCCAATACCTTTAAACTTGTTTCTGCTGAATGACTTCTACATTGTTTTCTCACTAATTTGTATTCTTTTGTTATTTGATTTCCTTGAACAACTTACATTATTTTTCATGTTTCTATTACAAACTTCATTTTTACTTCTGTTGAAAACACTTCCATGGCCTTCACTAGATTTTCCACTTGTTTTCTGTACCAGAATATAGTTTGATGTTATCCATATAGATTAATTGCATTATTTTAGGTTATGTTTGTTTCTGTAGTTTTATTTTGAATCTATACTTTGTGTTGTTCAGTAATTATGGCAGTGAATTTAAGCTACCTCCTTGGAAACATCTTAAGCAATCCCCTAACCAAACCTGCATATCTTCTCTAGTTCTATTTGGTTATCTTTCAATTGGAAAAAATTGTATTCCATGTACTCTTTATGTTTACATGCTGTATTGATTTCTCGTTTACTCTATAGAATTTCAAATATTGCATGATCCAAGAGTGTGGTATTGCATCGTATGCTTTCTAATAGTGTAAGTCTGTTGTGTATATGTTCCTGTATTTATCATAATGTTATTACCATGTCTGTTACATTGTTATTTACATTCTTATGAGTATTTTCTGCAATCTTTCTGCTGTTCTGCTATTATGTTCTCTTCGCAGTAGTTTCTTATTTTGTTAGCAACTCATGCTGTCATTATTGTATATATGGTGTTTGGGCACATTATTGGTTTGCAGTTGTATTTTTTGTTTCTTCTGGATTAGGTGCGTCCCTCTCTGGTGAGATATCTCTGCATTTCTGCAGAATTTTCCTTGAACTTTGATGTTCTGGGCAGTTGTCCACTCATTTAATATCCTGTCATTGATGGCTCGTATGCTAACGTCAGTTCCAGGCATGCTCTATTGTTCCTCAGGCTTCAGTTTTCCCCCGAGATTTCCTTTTCTCTTCTTCATCTCTGTTTTTATGGGTTTTGGTTTATGTCTGTCATCACGAGTTTTCGTCCATACTTTGATGTTACTTCACCATAACCTCGGAAAGCGAAAAGGAGCAATGCTTATTGGATGGCGGCAATCCCTCGATATGTTACAGTGGGATATGGGCTTTGTGCTATTTAATTAGGCCATCATAGACACGTGATTGTACTGTACAGCACCCCATGATACTCACTGCCGCTCTGGTCACTCCCTTATGAGTGGGCTATCAGATATGCTCTTATTTCAAAATGGGTCCAAAGTACGCAAAAGGTAAACCTTAACAGTTGACTCGGAATGTTTTAAAGGGATATTAAAAATGTTAAAACCACCAGATCCCCGATTTCCTGTAACTCAAATTTAGCAAAATGTGTCTATTTTTCCAAAGCCACCAGACATTCTGTTTTATCCAGAAGGAATATCAATTAGATTCATATAACGTCTAGAAAAATTCTTATATCTAAGATAGTTCTAAGTTGAAGTTCTGTTATTAAATAAACACAGCGAATTTCTTATAATAATTTCCTTATTCAGAAAGTAATGGATATTCTCTAATTCCATCTTTGTTTTTACTCTTATTTTATACATCAAGAAAGAACTTCTCATGTAAATTATCAGTTGTTAAGTTTGCAGAAACGAGGAATTTTCTCCTATACAGATATACTAAGTGCAACTGCTTTTAAGTCTGACTAAAAGCACTATCAGTTCAGGGTTTATAAACACTCAAGAAAGGAATTCTCTTACAACCATGTTGAAAATCTTTAAATTTTCAAAGGTGTCTTCCTCATTTGCGACATCTGGCCTAGTCTCACTCTTGCCCTACACACGGGCAACATACAGGCAACACACGTTAAAATGAATGTATTTAATTCTACTCTTTAAGGATGAATTGTAATCTGAAAAGAAAGACTAAAATGAATTTTGTTACAAATCAAGTTACAAGAAGTTAACAATCCAACAAAATTGACATTTGACCATCGAAGGTACATCGGCAAGATGCTGGAGTAAGTTGTATTCTCTGCAGTGAACGTTCCCAAGAACTTTATTTCAGCAAAAGAACACTCTCCCTCTTGGTGTGTAGTGTCTTATATTTCCTGGTTGGACACAATGTTTTTCTGTTTGTCCTTGGAGCTCTTTTATGGCCTTTGGCGTAGGAAACTCGGGTTCGATACCCGGTGGAAGCTCATGTGGTACGGATTTCACGTTAATCAGTAGGTTTCGTATCATATAGTCTCGCTGCTGAAAGGGACGTTAAATTCAAAATCAACTCAACCCTCTGTTTTCTTGGCGAGTGTCATTGACCTGATTTCTCAACGATTGAACATGTCTCGACTATGACTTATCCTACATTTGAGCAAAAGAGCCAAACATTGTTTGCAAGGTGATCTAAGATAATCTAACCTAACTTAACTTAACCTCTGCCCTACCCTACACTTGAGTAAAGTGAATATATTGGATTAAAAGAATGGAGTGTTGATTAAAATTTTGTGAATTCTGCAGCTACGCATTGCATGTAAGAAAACGTGGTTGTGCTTCTAAACAAAACTAGCCAACATGACTTGAAAGACATGATTTGTTAGAACAGAGATTTTTACTTTTTATTTTGTGTTGTCAATATCTAAACACCAGATAAATGCGTTGTCCATGGTAGAGTATACTTGCCTCTTCCGCCAAATTTTCACATAGCCTACATATTCCATAATGTTCTCGTAATTCTTTAATTTTAAATGGCTACTCTGATGTATATTATACTCCGTTATTCTTCACGAAAGCAAAGAAATTGCACGTGTCAGTAGTAAATTAAATAATCCGAAGACATTATGGGTTACTCTGCTATCACTTTCTAAAATACTATGATAAGCGTTTTAAAAAAAAGTGGAATCAAAAACTAATGTGTAAACTCGAAAACCCTATTTAAGCAACATTTTTCAAATGTAAAATTTAGTAGTGTACCAAGAAAATGTAGTAAAGTCCTAGTAATTACAACGCTGTATTTGTCGTAGCAATACCTCTAGTACTCTGAAACCATTCTAGTGGCAAATATCATAACAAAATCCGAAGGAATAAACACCGAGGTTTCCTTCAATATCCTCAAAATGTGCAAGTCAATCGAGATTATTTTGAATTATAGTTGTGGAAGTAACAAAGATTCAACAATCATAATATTTTCTTATTTATATTCTACATTAATACAGAAGTATAAATAGACTGGTATTTAGTTTCCTTGAAATGGTTCACAGAATATTTATCAGAACTGTCGAAATATACTAATTTTTATTAAAAAATACATTTGTCATTATTTTGAATTCAAATCATTTGCTACTCATGTAATAAATAAATCGTATTTTACTATTTCAAGCAATTTAATCTAAACAATGAACCCTTCTGTAGAATATCTCATAAATTTGTTATTTGCTTGGAGAGCATCTTCAGGGATTACACTTCTACACTCCTACCGACATAACATATGACTACATTTCCCTTATCTCATTTTATTCGACATATATATTCTAGCTCAGCTCATATTTGGCTGGATATCATCAAACCACATGGCAGACTGAAAGTCAGTGTTTTCATTGGAAGCAATTGCCCTCTAGCCATAAGTTTCAGATAGTATACTAGGGACGTTGCAATGAAACTCGTTGGATGACGTTATCTGAAAAAGAAATAATTATTCTTACCTGAAATTCGAGAGTAGATGCAGACATGTATGATGATTTTAATGCTATCTCTTTCCAGAATAAGTTACCAGAAGCATTTAAGCACTTATTGCAATTCGAAACTCACTAATAAATTCCCTCCATGTAGTATAACCCAAGGATAGGTCATGTGTGTCAAGCTTTGTGATTTGATAGCTAAGTTGATCGCTATCGTGTTGTTGGTACCAAAGCTGATATTGAGTTGCTCCGAGAGGGAGCAAATGCTCACTCCCTTAGTAGAGAGGATTGTTTCATTCATCCCCGCACGACTGATTTCCATCCCAGCCATTTAGTTTTTGCTCGATAAGATTTGTCTGTAAGTACTCTTTGTACTTTACGAGACATTGTACATCATTTCATGACAACATTTTGCAGACGCATACTTCACCATACACAGTTTTTCCTAATCTAAACATCCAAGTACATTGTTAACTTTCCATACTGCGAAATTGCATGAACGCATCTTGATGCTGTTTCGAGAGATTTCTAATAGTCATGGCATGTTTCACAACTTACTCTTTAAAAGTTAGAAAAAATATAATCATTGATTAATACCATATATAAAATATACGCTTGGTATTCCGTTGCTTGAAACAACATATCCACAAGTAGTCGCACTATGATCACTGAATGGGTTTTATTTGAATGTCCTATACATTTTAATCCCCTATGTACATACATTTTAATCAATAGTATAATAATGTACTGTGAAACTCAACGTAGGTTAAAGAATATTGTGACGGCCACATTCCAAACAAAAACATGGAAAGACAGTACATCTTAAGGTAACCGTGTAATACAAGATAAATAAACATTGGAATTTCAAAGGAAACAAAATAATAATATATTACGTCGTACACTATACGAATTATTATTTAGTGTATTAAATTCTAATTGAAAGTATTTGAATACATTTCCATTAACCTCGAGTTTATATCCCTCTTAAGAATCGACAAGTTTTTCATTCATTTAATTATTTAAATTTTATTTTGATTGATTTATTTATTAAGATCACGCATTGAGACTTGTAGGTCCGTCCGTCTATCCATTACTCTGCACGATAACTCTTGAACTAATGGGAATTTTTAATTACGTTTTACGCAATAGATAGCTAGAGCAATTATCTTAACTTAGTTCGTTAATGAAGTCAATCCATTAAGATATTAATGGATAACGCCAATTATAACGCTGGATTTTCATAGCCCATATCTCATACATATACTTAAGTAAACTTTTGAATTGTGGTTTTGGAATAGATATTTAGAGCAATTATCTCACCCAAGTTTGTTAGTGGAGTTAATCTATTTACATATTAACGGATTAAAGCGACTTTAATGTTGATTTTCTATAACTTACAACTCATACGTGTAAGTAAATTTTCAAATTTTGTTTTCTGCAGTACATAGTCACAGTGACTATCTTTATCAAGTTCGTTAATGGAGTCGATCCATTGCAAATGAACGAATAACGGCGACTTTAGAAGTTACTGTATGTAGCCTATAATTCATACATATAAGAAGATTGATAATTCTATTTTTTGAAATAAACAACTAAAGCAAATACCTCGGTCGATTTTGTTAATGAAGCCAGTCCGTTAACAATTTAATAGGTAATGGGGATTTTAGCAATGCCAATCTACATGGTAGCACAGTTAAAAATAGTCCGCATCCCGTTTGAATGCGAATGCAATATTTCGATTCCTGAAATTGAGTAAACAGCTACAACAATGGACAGTTTATGCAAATATCGATTGTTATTTCTTCAACAATCGGTAATGTACAATAATCGGCATACAAGAATCGAAAATATACGACGACAATCGACGTGTATATTACTGCACGTGGCTTTTGAATAGCATCAAGGATGGTTTATTAGATCCTTTCCATTACATCATGAGTGATGAAGCATGATTTCATCTTTCCGGTCAACTCACTACATATGAAAGACAATACTGCTTCTTCCAGCAAAATGGGAAAACGAGCCACACTTCTAAAGGATCCCTGGAACGAGTCCATGATGTGTTCTTTGAGGCACGAACTGTCAGCAAAGGATTGTGGCCACCGCGTTAACCGGATCTAACAACATGTCATTTCTTCCTGTAGGGACACTTGAAGAGCAAGGTGTATGAAACTAATCCACACACAATACAGGAACTGAAAAACAGTATTAACCATGAAGTTGCCGCAATCTATATCCGAACTTTACGCCGGGTGTATCTGAATATGCTTACACGTACAGAGCTGTGGATTGACGTCGCAGGGGGTCACTTTCAATATCTTCAATCAATGTATTTTCACTGAATTTTTCTCTCTATTTTTCACTGTACATAATCCATGTCAGCTTTTATTTTCTGTACTTGCACTGGATTTCCTTTATTCTTACAAGAGCTACTTTCATCTCTGTATATCCCATACCCCATACCTGTAAGCGTATTATCAATTTTGATTTATGCAATAGATAGCTAGAGGGGCTATCTTCGCTGAGTTCGTTAAGGAAATCAACCCAGTAACATTTTAATTGATAAAGGCTTAATATTGGTTTTCAATATCCAATATCCCATACATATAAGCAAAGTTTTGAATTCTGTCCTTTTTGCAGAAAATAGATAGAATGATACATGTGAAAGCAAATTTTAAATAGATTTTGCAAATGATAGCTTGACAAACATCTCAGCCGATTTCGTCAATGAAGTCAACCTATTTACATATTAACGGATAACAGCGATTGTTTTTTCTATAGCCAATATCCCATACATGTAAATACATTTTCGAATTCTATTGTTTTGCAATAAGTAGCTAAAATGATTATCCCAGCCAAGTTTGTTAGTGGATCCAATACGTTAACATATTAACTAATAATGGCGACTTGATCAGTAGTTATTGTATACTATGTTTCATACATGTAACCAATTTTTAATTTTTATTTATTTATTTATTTATTTTGCAATATATAGCTTGAACGATTATCTCGACCGAGTTCGTTGATGAAGCCAATCAGTTAACATCTTATCGGATAAAAGTAAGTATCGATGCCCCTTTTACATATGTTTCGCGTAATTCTCTCTACTGCCCTTACCAGAGTTTATTTATTTAATTCCTTTAACTTCCCACGATTATGCACCGATGATAAAGGAAACAGTATGATCATCAACTGATAAGAAAGAATGAAAAAATTGGGAGGAAACGAGAGAACGCATGCATAAGGTGTCTGTCTACTACAAAGCAACTTGGCGTGAGCTGGGATCGATCGCTTTAGAGGTGGGAACTTTACAACTAAGCCACCGTGATCCTTTCTTTATTCATGTTTATATGTATTGAGGTAAATTTGTAATTAAGTACTTTCATACTTTCTTCTATTAGATGTATCGATAACAGCTTTGATAATTCATTTAATATAACAATAATGTAGCTTTTGTTAATTTAATGTATCTCTTCCTAGCTACACCTTCGACCTATATATTAGATCGAACTTCAATTGAAAGTGCCAGGGGCCAACACCTAACTCCTCTCAAGAATAATGTCGAGTTACAAACTTCAAGATATAGGTAATGTGCAAAGTGATATCTAATGTTCCTCTTATATACATACAAAGGTCCTGTTTGCTTCTGAGTTCTAGTCGAGTTTGCAATATGTGTCGCATGTTTCGACGGATGATTTTAACAGAAGCGAATGTCATGTGTAAAGCAGGCCATTTACCGAGTGGGACTTGCATGGGATCAGCGCTATAAACAACAGATTTTATAGCTACCAACATTGTTTTATGACCCGTAGCTTGCACAATCTGGATCTAATGTCCGCAGGAAAGAAACAAAGTAAAAGAAACACGTGCGATTGTTTTACCAGCATCCTTTGGGAAACAAATTACTTGGGTTTAATGTTTCAAAAGAAGTTTAAGAAGACGGAAAATACGCTGGTAAGATAAAAGGTTACTCTCTTATGTTGAAGCTACGGCTACTTAAGAGAGGGAGGAACTCCCGCTTCGGTATTGTATTGTTGGGGAAGAGAGAGCTAGAAAGTTAGAGAAATCGAAAATCCTGGAATAGGTAATCTTTGTCTTGTCATGCACAATTTGGATTCGAAAACGTTTTCTCTACTCAAGTGCTCGAGTTTGTTTTCTGCTGAAACGATAGAGAATAATTCGTTCTTGTCAGTTCCTGATAATGGAATTTCGAAAGAGATAGATAATCACTTTATATCAACAAATCTCCCTTCTTACAAGCTATACATGGTGAAGAAAAGAATACATTTTATATTGGAATAAAAATACTGACAACTCCTTTAGGAAACTTACCACATGAGAGATAGTATGATTAATTAATCAGCTAATCCAGCATTAAGTACAGCATGAATCCTTCCTACTTTTCCGTCGATTTTTGAGCAATTGTTACTGTTGAAGCGATCCTGAGAGAGCAAATCCGCATTTATTTGTCCGACTACCTACCGTCTGTCTATCTGTCCCACAGTATTGTTAAAATTTACATATTATTGGCAGTTGGCATGCATTTCCCTCCAACCATAGAATATGTTTCTTTTTATTTGGTGCTGAAGTTCGTCAAGAATAAGACAGTGATAGGAGTATAATCAATACCATGTAACAATTTTACACACTATATAAGTATAATATAGAGTGACCAGTCTCGTCCCATTTTTATATGGATTATTCCTTTTTTCAGAAAGTCGTATAGTGTCCTGACAAATATGTAAACAAGAAGCATAATGACATGTTTCAGCTCGTAGTTAGGTAGTATAATACCAAAGCGCTACTTTAAACATATTTCTTGTATTGATTTCTGCAGTTTTTGTTAAGCAAATATCAACTCTTACACAATAAGTTCAATCCTCTAACAATACGGAGTTCAAGTAACAATCGTTGTTCTTAATTCTGGTTTCTGTTGAATGTTAAGAGGTAATGTAAAACTTAAAGTTAGGATAATGTCAAATAAATAATAAACTGGTTTTTTGAAAAGCTAGAAAACTGTTTCTCACTGGCGTGAAAAACGACTACATCTGAGTGGATTGTCAAATTATGCTTGTTTGCTCATTGTTCTGTTTTATTATTATTATTATTATTATTATTATTATTATTATTATTATTATTATTATTATTATTATTATTATTATTATTATTATTATCTACATCTGACTAGCCACTGGCAGATGAATGTCAATGTGTTGTGCTGTATGATATAATAACAAATCATTTTTCCAGGATAATTTCAGCAAAAGTTATGCAGTTTCATACATCAATTAAGGATTTTATACGTCGATAATACGTTATATAGAATAACATATTGTATATTATGACGAAGAAATTAAAATCTACTGAAGCATATGTTGTTCAATACTTAGATTACAATGATATTAGGTACATAGATGTAGCTGGTACGTTGCAGCCATGGAAGCTGTGAAATCGCCACGTCTCTAGAGTAAACAGCTAAATACATGAAGATTAATTCACTAAAATACTTAACGTAATAATAACTTTCGAATAATGCATTTTAAAAATAACAGTTCCCCTAAACAGCAAACAACACTACTCAGTTGATGTGTACTATAAAACCTTACAATAACATATCAATAGAGAAAACAACGCTACTCAGCTGATGTGTACTATAAAACCTTACAATAACATATCAATAGAAACCAGTTGAAAACGTAAATTTATTCAGGTGTACATTTGGCTTGAAATCGCCTTTGTAATTTCTATTTAGATTAGCTCTACACTTTGTAAACAGCCCTGGAAGTGTGTGCTAATATTTGTAGATAGACCTAGTCAGGGCAAATACAAATTGTAGGTCACTTGTGTGAGTATGGGAGCCTGAGTGACCACTGAGAGATCAGTACTGAAATTTGTCTTGATAATGACCTTCTGATTACCAACCAAAGGATCATTATCTCATGGGTCCACAAGAGGAAGGTAAAATAATGAGTAAATTTCGGTAGAGACTAAAAGAAAAAAAAACATTGAGACTCTTGAATTTCAATATCAATAGGTTACAAAACAAACCACTAGATTTCCGTATGCAGATCTGTATAATAATCAAAATACAACAAACACGCCCGATTTATAAATCTGCATTGGCCTTCCTTCTTGTGTTACCTATTTGTGAGTACGCAGGAACTTACTCATTGGTTACCATAACGATAACCTGTTCCCTGTAGCCAAGTAAACGAGCAAGTTGACCAACAGATCACAAAATATTTCATGCCCTATACTAATTACAGGACGCTACACTGTCGCCACAAGCCGCCGACCACCTGCAAAGAATTATATATACAAAAATACATCAGGTATTTTAGTGTACTTACTACCATCCAGTTACAGTACCCTTGAAGTGGGAATCGAACTTGTAGAAAAGCTGCAGCACAATATTTTCCATTGATAAACGATTTTATTTAATAATAACTTTTAACTTCACTTCATACACACTGTACACTAATAGGATGCTGACTACGAAAAAAAAAAAAAAACGTGAAAAGGGTCTTTCTAGTAAGATAGTGAAATCGGCCCTTGATCCAAATTGGGTCGCTATTGACCCAAAAGGTTAAACTTGACCTAAAACTACCTCAAAAATTTTTTTACCCGCTACCCCTTCCCTTACCGAATTATCGTGTCATACATGCTCAAAATTGAATATTTTTTTAAATTTTGGTAGAGGTGATCGAACAATTTTGAGTTTCACAAATTGTAGATACTATTTAGATGTAAGTGTGCAATTTTTTCAAAATCATCGATACGTACTTTCTTTTTTCTTTTTTTTCCTTTTTTTCCTTTTTTTTTTTGCGTGTTGAAAATTTCAAAAAATGTAGGAAAACTTTTTGGGGGGAAACGTCGCTGATTTTTTGGTTAAAAATTTGTTACACCCTTAGGTACAACATATATTTTTTTCGGGGCCTGAAAGTGATGACAACACTGTCAAAAATAAATAAAACTTAAAAAACAAATGTTTCCTCGGGCTCAAAAAACCTCGCGTCGGCTGAACGTATCTATTATTATGGGGCGTTTACACTTGGTCGATTTAGTCGCACGACTAAATCGACTCGCTGCATTTGCCACTAAATCGAAGTAACTAGGCTGAACCAGATCGATGGATGTGTTCAATTATTTCAACCACAGAAAATAGAACGTCTTTCAATTCATTTCCCAGTCGATTAGTCGCTTTCGATCAACAAGCGATTAAGTTGAATTCCCGTTTACACGGTCGATTAAGTTGAAAGTGACGTCAATTCAACTGAATCGAACGCAAATCGACTAAGTGTAAACGCCCCAGTGCTTGTTTCGCTGGCCGCACACAGTGGCGCTATCTACCGGTAGCGCTCTCTACCGCGAGCTGAGTAACTTTGTTGTGGTGCAAGAGTCGTTGAAGTGGAAGCACTGTTACTGAGATATATATTTGGTTTCTATTCCGAAGTAGACCCAATCGAAGCAGCCGAAGAACAACAGAGGCGGAAGGGATGCAAAAGAAAGGAAAATTGTCAACTTTGGCAAAGAATTGTTTGAAGGGGCTCTCACCTTCAGGGCAATAAAATGGTGGAAAAACTGTGCAAAAACCACGTTTGTTTTCAGTTTTATTTATTTTTGAGAATGTTGCTATCACTTTCAGGCCCCGAAAAAAATATATGTTGTACCCAAGGGTATAACAAATTTTAAACCAAAAAATCAGCGACGTGTCCCCCGCAAAAAAATTTCCTACTTTTTTTGAAATTTTCAACACGCAAAAATAAATAAATAAATAAATAAATAAAATAAAGAAAATACGCATCGATGGTTTTGAAAAAAATACACATTTTCATCTAAATAGTATCTACAATCTGTGAAACTTTCAAAATTTTTCGGTCACCCCCACCAAAATTAAAAAATATTCAATTTTGAGCATGCATGATACGATCATTTGGTAAGGGGAGGGTGTGGGGGGTTAAATTTTTTGAGGTAGTTTTAGGTCAAGTTTAACCTTTGGGTCAATAGCGACCCAATTTGGATCAAGGGCCGATTTCACTATCTTATTAGGATAGACCCTTTAGAATATAACTCTTGTTAATTTATTCTTTCTTTTCTAAAAGCTAATTACAATATTTTTATTCTGCGTCGGTGCGCATTCTCTTCTGGTTGTCTTGAGTCTTTCTCACTCTCTTTATATAAGAGAGGCCCTGAATTCTGTATCCGGAGCTCTTCCCTACAGCTCCTATTCTATGGAGTTGCCTTCTGATGACGTACCGCTTGCAGTTTCATGTCACAGTAATAGTAGTTGACTAGTTTTGACCATAATCAAGAGTTACTACCAAAGAGTTCTTAGGCATCTCATTACATGTTCATTATACACATTGGAGTGTTGCTATTATCACTAACAAGTAAGAAGAACTGATTATACTTAATGTAAATGCCTATACATTGAATTGCTTGATAAAGGGCAATTACATTCTGACACTGTTTTGATATATTAACTAACACTGTTTAACCAGAAAAGATGGATGTCCATATTTGTTATTCTAATCACTTGCACTATAACAGAATAAAATGTAAGTTATGTTCACGTGTATTTTAACTTATAATGATTTAATTCGCACTATTAAGCAGACAGTTTTCCAGTGGAGGAACTAAATTCCAAAGTCCTACCTCTAGTTAGAAAGTACTTGTAGAATACCTACTATGATCCTTACAGACTATATGGTTGTTTTTTTAATGTTATTTTATTGCTGACGAGAGTTGACTTAGAGAAGACGTCAACCCTTTCTAACCGAGACACGAAGTGCTGCATGACCTCCCAGCCATCAGAGATAATAACCCCGTCGATAGGGACTATTTCATGAAACTCTCTTTCTGGCTGTCTTTTCGTCAACCGTCAATCGTAAATGGCCAATCGTCAATGGTGACCCACGCAAGCAGTTTTTGAAAATTGAGTATAAATTTACAATTACTGTTTATACAATTAAGTGTGTCATATTTTAAATATAATTAGCAGGAAGCTACAATTACTGTTTATACAATTAGGTGTTTCATATTTTAAATATAATATTCAAATGATATAATACATTCTATATACAATAACCCGTTAACACATAATATTATGAAAAATAAGGTATGCCGCAACTCTGGTTGACTCCCTCCCTTTCATACACACCCCTTGATAGGTGTAGACACTTATAGGTGGAAGTTTGCAACCCCTAGACTGCGTCAATGCAGACGAAATAAGTCAATATTGCATGAAAAGAACTTTGAAAACATAGTTATCAAATTGTTAGATTATAAATAAATACACAAATATTTTCCTTACACATCTAAAAACTTTGGATGTGTGACATATAGTGTGATAACATACATAATAGGTGTTTGGGGTCGTTTTTAACAATTGTTTACTCACTGTTTACCTCAGTAACAGACAGTAATGGCTCCTTAGCAGCCGGTCGTAGACTTCCGGCGACGGAGTCTTTCTGCAATTAGTACATGAGTGTGGTGCAATGGAGGGATACTTTGACATACGAGAACATGACAACATGATTTACAAATAGTAAAGTAAGTTTTGTTATGTCCAGGAACCTTTGTAATTTAAATACACTTTAATTAAACATTTACTCAGCTTACAATTTGAAATTTGTAGTCCTCCGCCAAAACGGAAGGGCATCTGCAGTTAGGTCCGTTTTAGTAAGAAGGATTGGAGGCGGGAAGCGGGGAGTCAACTCTGAAAGTTTTCACATCACTTTGTATTGTAGTTTTCGCACGTGAATAGTAGATGGAATACAACGAAACTTACTGTCGACAGCAGGTTTTTCGTTAATAGGTCTTACTCTGTACTATTGTACAAGGGTTGAGACTAGTACTATTTAGCCATTACTTCATAGTTCGTGATGAAACATTTCTTTAGTCGGTTTCAAGTTCCAGTTAGCAACATTCGGAAGTTCAAAGTCAGAGGTCCAAAAATACTGTGCTGTGTCTTGTGTGGTCTCGGCCAACACAAAAATGTTCATTTAAAAAAAAAAAAAAAGTTTGCTGTAGACATTCCTATATTTCAATCCTATCATTTTCGATGTATTCCTTTTCAATATTTAATAAATTAGGTAGTCCTGATACGCTGAATTACCATATTCCATGAATATATATAATGAATGAATTATATGATAATAACCCTAATACATATTAATAAAACATAAAAATTGCCATTTTGTTAGGCAAATAATTTTATAAGAATAAAACTAAAACTTGTATATCAAAATGTAAATTAGCACAGCACAGTGTGTATACAACCTTCCATCACATTTTTGCTTCTGTAAGTTGTAATATTTCCTTGCAATTTTCAGCCTGTGTGAGTGAGGTATAAGATTCAAGTATTTTGAAGAAATCTCGTGCCTCCTCCTTAGGTCCACACACAACTCATCATGAGATCACCAAAGAAAAAGAAACAATAATTACTCTGAAATACACAATACTGTTCTGACCTTTAGTGTCTAGGTATAGCTTATATTAAAACATGTTGTTTCTGATTTATGCTATCTTAACCACTGTAATGAATTAACCTTCTTTTTAACAACTTAAAGGTTTCACATTATTTACCGACTGAGGTGCAAATGCACCTAACAAATAAATCGTTTTTATTTTTTTTTTAAATTAATTATTACGATACATAAATGGGCAGACAGAAATTTGAATGGGAACTCCGGAATTTCGTCCGGAATAATGGAAATTATGAGTGCAACGAATATGATACGTATATAACACCTATTATGTGTGCTACCTATTTGTTTTTGTATGATTCCGATATCTTCATCAATTCCGGAGATATGTGTCGTCGAAGTAATGTGTATGAAATATTGGTCATTTCATCGATATCTCGAACGATTGCATGCCATGACCCATACTGTCACTCCCCAAAACATGGCCCTTTCCTGGTGGGATACCCTACATATATATATATATATATATATATATATATATATATATATATATATATATATATATATATATATATATATATATATATATATATATATATGAGGCCTATTCCAAAATTAAGGGACGTATGGTGATTTTAGAAAAACAGACTCTCGTGCAAAACGGGATGATTTGTTGCCAGAAATAGGTACCTACGGAGCTACTTCACTTTTCCATATAACCACCATACCGTTGCAAACACTTTTCGTAACACTGCACCATCTTCCGTAAAACCTTTGAATAGAAATTTGCCGCCTGGGATTGGAACAAGTTGACAACGACAGTCTTGAGATCCTCGTCGTTTTCAAACCGTTGTAGACCAAGCTACCGTTTCAAATGCAAGAAAAGGAAGTAATTGTTGGGGCAAAGATCGGGACAATATGGAGGGTGGTCAAACAGGTCCTAAAGAACATCTTGAATGTTCTTCTCGACGACGGCAGCGGTACGAGGACGGGCGTTGTCGTGAACGAGGATGGTTCTGGGCGACAGTTTCCCGTGGTGTCGATTTTGAAGCACACGTCGCAGTTTGGTGAGCGTGTCGCAGAACACGTCATCTGTAACTGTTGCCCAACGTTCCCCGGAATCAACGAAGAGGACGCTCCAAAAGACGGTAGCTATAAGTTTGTGACTCGAGTGCGGCGATTGCTTAAACATTTTTGGTTTTGGGGAACCTGAATGGCGCCACTGCATGGACTTTTGTTTGGATTCGCTGTTGGTGTACGAGATCCACGTCTCGTTGCCCGTCACAACGTGGAAAAACAAATCATCTCCCTGTTTTCGATAGCGATCCAAAAACTGCCGGGCACTGCACATTCGTTGCTCTTTGTGCTGGTCTGTTAGCATCTTCGGCACCCACTTTGCACTCAACATGTGATATCTAAGCGTTTCTGTGAGTATTCTGTAGATGGTGGTTCGTGCAACATGGGGAAAGTCATGAGCCAGAGCACTGATCGTCAATTGCCTATCCTTCGCAGTTTTTGATTTACTTGCCCCACGAGGTCGTCCGTCTGAACACTAGGCCCGCCATTCCGGTCTTCATCGCGCACCTTGGTATGACCATTTTGGAACTCACGACACAATTTGCGAACCTTTCCTGCAATCATTACTGTAGGTTCATAGGCACAATTTCCGATGGATATCATCAGCAGAAGTTCCTTTTGCAAGCAAAAATCGTATCACTTTACTACTAGTGGGAGAAACAATTCTCGCGGCCATTGCGATCTGCCTTCCACGGCTGCCAAACTCCTACTGACTCAAGACAACCACTGCAGTGGCTTCGTCAATAGTCCGTCATTGGCGCTGCATGCGTGAAATTCTGCCATTTCACTATGCATCAACTGCCCTTACTTCTGGAATACACCTCTTGTATATACACACTATGTGCTCAAAAGTATCCGGACACCCCCTGAAATATAGGTTTTTCATATTAGGTGCATTGTGCTGTCACCTACTGCCAGATACTCATTATCAGCGACCTCAGTAGTCATTAGACATCGTGAGAAAGCAGAATGGTGAGCTCCGCGGAACTCGGTCAGGTGAGTGGCTGTCACTTGTGTCAGAAGCCTGTATGCGAGATTTCCACACTCCTAAACATCCTTATGTCCACTCTGTCTGATGTGATAGTGAAGTGGAAACGTGAAGGGACACGTACAGTACAAACGCCTTCAGGCCGACCTCGTCTGTTGACTGACAGACCGCCGACAGTTGAAGAGGGTCGTAAAGTGTAATAGGCAGACATCTATACACACCATCACACAGAAATTAAAAACTGCATCATGATCCACTCCAAGTACTATGACAGTTAGGCGTGAGGTGAGAAAACTTGGATTTCATTGTCGAACGGCTGCTCATAAGCCACACATCACGCAGGTAAATGCCAAACGAGGCCTCGCTTGGGGTAAGGAGCGTAAACATTGGACTATTGAACAGTGGAAAAACGTGTGGAGTGAGGAACCACGGTACACAATGTGGCGATCCGATAGCAGGGTGCGTGTATGGCGAATGTCCGGTGAACGTCATCTGTCAGCGTGTGTAGTGCCAACAGTAAAATTCGGAGGTGGTGGTGTTATGGTGTGGTAGTGTTTTCCTTGGAGGGGGCTTGCACCGCTTATTTTGAGTAGCACTATCACAGTGCAGGCCTATATTGATGTTTTAAGCACCTTCTTGCTTCCCACTGTTGAAGAGCAATTCGGGGTGGCGATTGCATCTTTCAACACGATAGAGCACCTGTTCATACTGCATGGCCTGTGGCGGAGTGGTTACACGACCATAACATCCCTGTAATGGACTGGTCTGCACAGAGTCTTGACTTGAATCCTATAGAACACCTTTGGGATGTTTTGGAACGCCGACTTCGTGCCAAGCCTCACCGACCTACATCGATACCTCTCCTAAGTTCAGCACTCCGCGAAGAATGGGCTGCCATTCCCCAAGAAACCTTTCAGCGCCTGATTGAAAGTATGCCTGCGAGAGTGGAAGCTGTCATAAAGGCTAAGGGTGGGCCAGCATCATATTGAATTCTTTGCAGTACCGATAGAGTGCGCCACGAGCTTGTAAATTATTTTCAGCCAGGTGTTCGGATACTTTTGATCACATAGTGTATATAAATAGAGAGAGAGAGAGAGAGAGAGAGAGAGAGAGAACCGGTTTAAAAAAATAGAATAGCACCACTGGTTCTACTATCCCCTACCCGAACAAGATAACTATATCACGAAATATTACATTAGACATCTTCAGAGTAATACGAACCTTCGATTTGTTTGTTTAAGTTAGCTAGGTATGGTGTAGCTGGCACCCATTGCAAGGGCTACACCCTCTATTGGGGAAAGAGATTTGACATTATTATGGGAAAATGAATTTCTGTTGGGCAAAGGGACATTTACTAGTTTTATTTAACATCTATAAGATTTTTTTTAATTCGAAGATGCAGTTTGTAAGTCTGAGTGGACTAGCTATTTATGATGAGACGAGTGAAGTGAAATGAGAAAGAAGTGCTGCAAAGACGGCACAATACAAAGGAACTGATTGATAAGACAGATGCTGGGTTATAATCTTCTGTCCAAGGGCGACTCTGGACGTGATGAAATACATGAGGATGCTCTGTTAGTAACAAGCGGGTGTACTGTGCATGATATGAAGGTGAGATACGGACCGATATGTGTGACGTGCTGAGGATATTGATGATGTTAAAGTCAGGATGATCTGGTGGTACAGTGTATTTATATTGTGCGAAAAGCAGTGAGAGAGGTGTAGGCATGTGGCGATGGGTTTGGGTGTAGGGAGCGTCGCTGTAAACGGCTTCAAAAAAGAGAGCGTGTTCGTTGTCATAGAGTTGAGTTATATATTTAAGACTAAGAGCTTCGACATGATAAAGAAGATGAGGAAATGTAATGGGGTCGTACGGTTCACGGGTTGGATTCGGTAATTTAATGCGGCATGATAGGCGGAGAGCATGGCCTTCCATTATTAACAGCTTTCCGTAATGTTTTGCGCTTGCTGATATCCATGCGGTGAAACCATACGTAAGAACGGGACGGAGGAAGATCTTGTAAGTGTTAATGAGCGTAGAAGAATGGAGACCCCACGTTGTACCTATGAGACATTTAAGCACATTTAATCTATTTTTTTTAATTTCTTACTACGGTAGCGAGGTGTGGACGCCATGTAAGATGGTGATCAAATGTTATACCCAAGTAGCTCACTGTCTTTGAGTGCTGTATGCGGTATCATTGACGGTAAGTGCAAGACGAGCTAGGTTTCGATGAACTCGTGATCAACGTTTTGGTGCAATAAACACTGTGGACTGACGACACGTCCGACACCAATCGCTAAACCGACGGATAGCTTCATTCATCGGTGTGTTTATTTGAGAAATAGTTTTAGCTAACGCCAGGAAAGCCGTATCATCGGCGTACTGAAAAGTATGAACATTTTGAGGTAAGGACGGCATTTCTGCCACATAAAGCAGATACAGAAGTGGGGACAAGGCAGAGCCTTGAGCAACGCCGCTATGAAGAAAGATTGGATAAGAGACACTGCCATTAATGTATATGTAAGCCAGGCGGTTTGTAAGGAAATTATATATGAAGCGGATGTAAGTGATAGGAAGACGGAAAGACAGAAGCTTGAATAGAAGTCCCATGTGCAATACTTTATCAAATGCTTTTTCGAGATCGAATAAAACTAAACAGGCAGCCTTGGAAAAATTGTAATGATTAGTGATCATGTTGATGAGGCGAACCTTCGATACGCATCAGAAAATACTAAAAAGTCATTATCAGCAACATTCGAGGGAAATAACGTTCATGTAATACCTAAGAATTATTTACCTATTAAGTAGAGCACAAAACAGAAAAGAAACTTACAGGCGTTTTACTATCACTTATCACTACACTTCCTGGTCATTTCAGACAGAAATACTGTTTAGACACAAGGGAATAAGTAAAATATATTTTTTATCCTATGGGTTACCGAGTCTCAGTCGAATTACCGGGTCACTACGGATTTGAATGCTAGACCCAGTGGTGGTCTGTAACCTAAGCAACATCATTCGACTGACATGATGATCCATTTGAGCTCTAGCCTGTTCATTCCTTCTGTGCAAATAACGTTATATCCGCAAGAGAGGAAATTGATGCTGGATGTTCAGAACAGATAAATCTTCGGAAATGACCAGATAATGGTAACCTCTTTGGTTATTTGAAAACAAAATTTTATTTATACTAGTTCGACAAAAAATGTGTTTCCATCCTATAACTCAATGTGTTTTATTCACGTTGAAATTTGAAACATGCTTCATCTATGAGAAACATAAACTTTTCCTTTCGAACATTTGTAACTTTTCATTACGATACAGTTTGGACTTTTAATATATGGTATTTCTTATAGAAATTTAGTAGCAAAATTTAGTAGCACTCATTCAATTTTCTCTTTCTTTCTTTCTTTCTTTTTCTTTTCTTTTCGTTTTTATGTGTTTGTTCATTTCGCATTAGTAGTATGAAATGGAGGATATGACCAACGCTACCTACTGGGTTTATTAGAATGCATTTTGGATCAGTACGTCTAATGAACACAACCGAATTTGCAATCGAACCACCCGGAAACAAACCATGTGCGTGAAACTTTTGACATTATCGTAGATGTGTCTCGGAGATCTACAGTTCTACTGGAAATTGAGTATGCTATCCCTTATGAAAGTGACTTATGAATGTTTAAAGCATCTTCTATATATTCGAATAGTTGCGAAAAATATGTAAAAAACGTTATTTCAATATTACTGTTGGATTTCTGGAAACGGAACTTTATAATGTTAGGTTCTTTTCTTACTACGTTTGAATTCCACATTTTTATCTGTTCTTCCTTTTCGTTTCCTTCTCTTCTCCTCTTCTCTCAATTTCTCTCTCTCTCTATCTCTGTCTGCCTCATTTCTGAATCTCTGTGTAATAGATATCCATTTGTTTCAGTTTTTCATTGTGTGTGTTTCAGTTTCTCCCTACATCAACTTATGAATCTTGTTTCCTCTCGGTTTAGTTGTTTCATTTTATCAAAACTAGTACATGTGTAGTTTTAAATTAGGATGCACTCATGCTGTTAGCTAATTCTAGTATGGGTAAGAAGAAAGAAGGAGAGAGAGGGGGTATCTTTACCTGACAAGATTATGGGATAAGAGGGTGTATATTGGGTGGTCTAGCTGCATGGCGTTAGCTGTCGCCATTTTTTGAATTGAAACCCTTTTATAAAATCCTTTTAGCACATACATGATATATATATGTGTGTGTGTGGTTTTTTTTTTTTTTTAAAGGTGGTTTTGGTACTTCTGTAATTATTATTTTTCTACGTCAGAGTGCAATTCATGAATCGCTCTGAGCCTTCTATATTCTACTGGCCAGGAAATGAATACTTTTTTTGGGTACCTTTTGAGAATATCATCTGGGAAGTTCCTGTTCCATCTCTTACAAGCCAATCAGAAAGGACTTACGCAACTGAAAGCAAAATTAAAAGAAGACATCATATCAATGAAAAGAATGAGCTGGGAAATATAGGACACAATATTTTGTATGTAAATCTATGCAATTCTAAGACGTATTACTGGTATGTGTGTTTATTGTTTCCATCTATGTCCATTAGTCTATTATTTCTTATTTCTGTTGATAGGGTTTGTAATAATCACTCAACTCCTTACATTGCTAGGCCTATATTTTTCATTCACAAAACCGCAAAATTATTACAAAAAAGGGATGCCGTTTTGTTATTTAATCATACCTAGTAAATGCAAATTAATCCTATAAAAGTTACAAAAGTTTGATAGTTAGAAGCGATGGTACAATTGGGAAAAAAGTTGAAAGTCATACTTAAAGTACAAGAATATAATATTGTGATAATACCAAAACTACACATTACACCAGTTCTATTTTTAAGTATACCTAATATTTACTAAGATGATTATTTGAAAATGTTTTAAAGTGTGACAATTGTCACTTGAGAGTAGGGATGGCCAAAATTTTCCGGAATCGGAAATTCCACTTTCCGGATTTTTTCCGAATTCCAAATTTGAACGAAATCGGAATTTTTCCGATTTTACTTTCCGGAATCCGGAAAGTAAAAATTCCGGAATTGGCCATCACTACTTCAAAGGAAAGGCATAATCTGTTAACAACAGTAAAAACCGTATATTTCTGTGCATTTAAAATACAAATAATAATAATAATTCCAAAAATACCAAAATCACCCTTTTATTTTTTAACCATATCATGTATGTGATAAAATTATTCTATAAAAAGAAGCTTCAAAAGTGTCATAGTTTTTTATTTATGAGCAATGACAGAATGTGTAACACAACCTAAAACTGTATATTTCCGTAAGTGTAAAATAAAAAATTACAAAAATAAAAAAACACCCTTTTTATTTTTTTAACCATACCATTTATGTGCTAAGATGATTCTTCAAAAAAGTTTCAAGAGTTTCATAGTTGTAACTTAGGAGCAATGACACAATTTGTAACAAAACTTAAAACTGCATATTCCCATACATGTAAAATACATAATAATAATAATAATAATAATAATAATAATAATAATAATAATAATAATAATAATAATAATAATAATAATAATAATAATAGTAGTAGTAGTAGTAGTAGTAGTAGTAATTACAAAAATACCAAAATCACCCTTTTAATTTTTTAACCATGTCATGCATGTGCTAAGATGATTCTATTTAAAAAGTTTCAAACCTTTCATAGTTATAACTTACAAGCCATGACATAATTTGTAACAAAACTTAAAACTGTATATTTCCGTACATGTAAAATACCAAAAAATAGTAATTACAAAAATATAAAAAAAAAACCTCTTTATTTTTTGTTCATACCATGTAGTGTTGAAATGAATGTACAAGAAAGTTTCAAAAGTTTCATAGTTCTAACTTTTGAGCAACGGCACAACTTGTAAAAGACAATAAAATTTGTTTTTTATGCCCATTAGCGTTTGGCAGTGTAACCTAATGCAAGGTTACTTAGGATCCACTGAAAGAGCGAAAATTAATCTTTCATTTGACATCTGGATGAGCCCAATAATTTCAAAATTGAGGAAGTTATGGTAATTTTAGTTTCATGATGCAGTGTGCCTGAAAGTGAAATTGAAGCAAAATTCAGATTTAAAAAAAAATCTCCCCGGCCCATTTCTGATCCAAAAAATCCCAAAAAATTAATTTAGTATAATTTCATTCGTGTTTGTGTATGAAAAAGTTTTGAAGAGACATTGAGAGAGACATCTGAGACATTGAGGCACGTTCATGTTTTAAAATTAGGCGATTTGTCATGGAATGACCCAACTGAAAGAAGTTGAATTTCCTCTCCCTCGGAAAGATAAGGAAATTATATCAGAATAGTTTGAATTACAACTTGAGAGAGGAAAGACTCAATAAATACAGAAATTAAAACCTGGCATAATAAATTAAAATTATAGAGTGTAAAAAGGAAACAAATTATGGCAAACTTAGGTTGAAAAAAATCAGTACATTTCCACGAGAAGTAACCTAAAAAATAATTAGCAGAAAAGTTTAAACACAAATTACTCTTCCTTCCTTTAAACAGTCAGATGGAAGACTTAGGAGTACGAGAGAAAAATGAAGAACATCTTATTAACGTTTTATTACAAAAGGATGGCCCTCAAGATGATGACCAAAAACAATCAGAAATGAGACATCTCATTATGGCAACTCCGATAGTTTATTAATTTGATGACGTTTAAAATGAAGAAATAAGAAACCATATTAAAAGACTGAAATTTGATGAAAACGCTGGTTCCAGGTTGTATAAAATCAGAAATTTATAAGAAAAATATTGATAGATGAATGCCATGATTGTCAAGACTTTTAAAACTATACTTTAAAGGAAGAATCTAATTTAGTGATTTTTTAAGAAATATAATGACAAAATAAATGATGATCCGAAAACCTAGTGACTAATATGATTATTAAACATCATGAACAAATTGTTTCGTAAATGTAAAATATTGAAACAAACGTACAACATCATGAACAAACGTAAAACATCGATTAAAAGAGCATTTGACATAACAATTAATTGCAATATGGCTTTAGAAAAAAGAAAATCATAGAAACTGGTATAAAAATATTGATAGATCTGATCAAAGACTAGAAATTAGGAAAATTTAAAATTGTAATTTACACTGACAGACCAGGTCATTTGATAAATCATGATGGCCTACCTTCCACATAGAACTGAAACAAATAAACATAAACAAAATACTGCAAAAGGTAACGTTAGGAGACTGCAACGGCGTACAAACAATAGTAGTAAAAATAAGTGCATAAAGTTGCCAACATGGTTTGAAATGAACACATCAAACGCGAGACACCATTATTCAGCCATTCCTTGAACTCATAAATATTATGCCAGAAATTCTTGGCGTGGTTACTTATACTAAGGATTTGGCAACCATCCTCTTAGCAACATCATCAAATAGAGCTGAATGAAAATTTCGAACAGTTTTAATCAAATTTGAGAGTTGGTGCTTTGAAAATAATCTAAAATCACTAGCAAATAAAACAAAGTATTCGGTGTTTGGGAAAGCGTAGCAAAGTATTTGAGTGCCTTGGAGTGTGAATAAATACAAAATTAAACTTTCGTGAACAAGTAACAGAAATATAAGAAAGTAAGAACCAAATCGCAAGTACATGTTCAATTATAGAACCAAGGAACTTAGACTTGACAGAAAACTTAGGTATAAATCACAAAATAAGACAGATTCAATGGTAAACTTAAAATATTGAATTATTATAAATATGAACTGAAAGAGTCCGTCACAAGGGTACAAAGACTCACTCTAATCAAGACTAATAGCATAAGTAAGACACCCCCATCGAAACATTGCAAATACTTACCAGTAAAGAACCGATTAATCTCTAAATACTTAACGCATAAAGACATGGATTAAGAACAACAAACTAACCAAAACTGTTGAACTTGCAGAAAAAAAATCCAAGAACATATGAAGATATGGAACAAAGAATTAAGTATGTGTTGAATAATGAGTGAACAAAGTAAAAAAAAAGCAATAAGAAAAGAAATATTGTTCCAAGTTTTAAAACAAAAGAAAATATAGCGAAGTTAATACAGAAGTTATGGAATACATATCCCTTTAGAAACCATCTGAAGAGATTGAACAAATCGAAAATGATATATGCAACTGTGAAGAACAACATACTCCGGAACACGTTTTATAATTGTATGTTATATAACAAATAACAAAGTAAAAAAATGCTGTTATATACATTTTGTAGCTATTATATTTCAAATAATGTGAAAAGAAAGACCAGAGGAAAGAAAAAGAACACATAAATGGTTCTTAACACTCGATTCTGGGCTAATCTGACCTTGCTTCTTTCGGTATCCTGGAGATTTTTTTAGGCCTTTTAAAAATATATATAGTACAGTACATTGCTAAATATTGATAGGTGCACTAAAAACATTGCAAAGAGATTTTCTGATTTTAGATTTTATTACGAATATATCGTTTGGTGATGTAAGAAGGGATAATTTGCTGCACTGCTGTTTGAAATATATGCTTTTTGAACAATCGAAAAAAAAATACAATGTGAAAATAATACTAGCGTATACTGCTAGTATTCACATTATGGATATTTGTGTACTCTTTTAACTATATATTTTCAAATACATGCATTTTATGATTAACAAATGATTTACATGGCAATAGCGTGTCAGATGGACACACTATTTTCACAAATACACATTTTTTAGCAGGAGTAAAATTTTTACAAACATTTTTATTTATTTATTTATTTTTTACATGTAGTTGGCTTTAGTACAGTTGAGTTTGAAGTACTCTGGAACACAAACAGCAACTCCGGAGTCCTGCATCTAAAAGCGGTTTCTATACTTCCCAGTTTGCTGGTATCCTTCTTGACCTCACTACACAGCCTCTAAATCTGAATCATCAGTTTCACCTTCTGAGCCGGAATCTAAACTGTACTCTTCTAAAACCATTGATATTTCTTCTAAATTTATTTTACTTGCTTCACACAATGCAACTTCTGTAATTGCACTTCACATAATGCAAAGCTTATCACAGTAATGTATATTATTTGATAATTATGTTTTTGTTAAAGTGTGTCTGTGTATGTGTGTGTGCAGGTATTAACTAGTGTACTAAATGTATGATGCAAAATGTGTGTGTCCAGAGGACCAGAGGAAATTATTATGCATGACATGACGGTTATTTGGGGGATGCAATCTGAGGTATTACATTAATGCAACTAGTTTTCCAAACAAGATACTCTGAAATGGATATATTAATAATATCGGGATGAGCCATATGCTTATTATGTATATGTGGCTACAGACATGTTATATATGTTTTGAATATTACATAATATACGTATTATATATTTTAAATAGTATAAACGACGGATACAGTTGTTACTAATTATTGGATTATCTATATTATAATGAAATTTGATTAGTGTTTACTCGTACACTGTATTTATTTGTATTTATAAGTTGCATAATTTTATGCTAAATGTATGATTTACTAAATTGTAATAGTATACTTCTGTAAATTGAAATAGTTTTCGAAACAAAATAGTCCACTATTTTTTCGAACGTGTTGCAGTCAAATGGAGAAAGTTGATGACAACAATGAACCTGCAGAATGTTCGTTTACTTCGCTAGATGTCAGGTGAATAGTATTTTTTCAAGAACTGAGTCTCGACTTTAACACGACCGAGAACCGACAGCAACCTATACTAGGTTACATAGGGGCTATTACGTAACAAACGAGCTAGACTCATTCTCCGGCGTTTAGGAATAAACATACAACATGAGTCTGACTCGGGCTTGGGATCGAAAGTGTTAACAGTTGATTTAGACCGAAAAAGAAAACACCTAAAGAATCTGAAGAAAAAATAATAAACTCTAAGGAAATGAAATGAAATCTTACAATTTTACGTATAACTCTCATATCATCATGATGGTGATGATAAAATTGAATGAAACGTTGGAATGAAGAAAGTGGGAGAAAACAGAATAACCCCGAGAAAACCCGCGTATAAGATGTTTGACAAAACCAAAAATCCACTTGTAGGGAGCTGGAACAGAAGCGTGGACCCAACGTTCTAGAGGTGAACGTACCACTACTGAGCCACTGCTGTCCTACTTAAGCTCTAAAGAACTACTCAGAGCTTGAACTACATGTTTTTAGGTCTAGTGTTAATGCAAACAAATTTTGTGTTTTTAGGGTGTTAAGTGCTGTCAAGTGGAAGAAAACCAGGATGGAATGGTTTTATATTTTACACAAATAGCAATAAACCATATGAAATTAGAGCAGGGAATATGGATAACAAATTTCCTATAATAAGATCAATAACTTTAAACTGTTTTGTGTGTGAAGGTTAAATGTAAATTTATTTTAAGTGCTGATAATAGTGATAGGTAAATGAGAAAAGCAAATTATAAACTTAACAAAGAAAGTTCTGTCGCTTTTTCATCACAGACCTTCGAACATTGATATGTCTCCTAAGACATACCTGGAAGTCAAAAATAGTCCCCGTCATCAGCATCAACGATCTCCTGCCAACGTTCTGGAAGGCCATGGATTCCATCGCAGTAGAACTTTGAGGACCGTGAAGCGAAGAAGCTATCAAGTGATTTTGCTCCTCTACTATGGATTTGAACTGATGTCCTCTAAGGTGATTGTCCAAGGAATGAAACAAGTGATAAATGAATGGAGCAATGTCCTGGAAGTATGGCGGATGCAATTGTGTTTCCCATCCAAAGCGTAGAATGGTGTCCCGGGATATCCTAGCCACATGGAGCTTGGCGTTGTTCTGTAACAGGAAAAGCCCTTTGCGATTCAGAAGTGTTGGTTCCAGGGTTTTGATTTTTCTTGAACACGGCTCAACTGCTGACAATACACAGTTGCATTAATGCTTTAATCAGCTGGTAGCAGTTCCTTATGCACGATGCCGCGAGTAGTCCTCCAAACACAGAAGAGGGCCTTCTTCTGGTGCAGTGCTGGTTTCTGGTGTTTCGGAACCAGTTTATGGGATGCTAATGAATGATGATGGCGCCGTGAATCTTCGTACAGGACCTACTTCGCATTATATGTCAACACCGTGTCCAGAAATGGTTCTTTCCTCAGAAGAGACAGAAAACAAACACAAGTGTCTGCTCGCGTTGCATACTGGCTTGAAATCAAATCATGTGGGACCCATCGACCCAACTTGCAGCTCCTCTAAAGTTAATGGAGGTGCTGCAGAATGGTTTCTCCTCTCATACTGAATTGTAGCCCCAGTTCCTCTCATGTCTGGGCATGCTCGCCTTAATTGCTGCCTGAGTTCTTCATTTTGTAATTTATGTTGGTATTGGGGCACGTGGTGGGTCTTCGAGTGATCGGCATACTGTCTCTCACGACAACCTCACCAAAGGCCTGGCATATCTTTCGCCCCGCTGAAGCGGCGTCTGACCCCATTTTGATCTCGTACAGCATTCACGCATGACGCTCTGTGGAGGTCCCATGTTCACTCTGTCCTTATGCAAGTTCACAGTATAACTGAACTGCCACAACTAAGTAGTATGTTGGATATACCCACACTAACAATGGAGATATACCCTTATTTCCATTCGCATTCAACACATGTGAGAGCCAATTGAACATAGACTTCTGCAAAAAGCGACATAACTTCCTTGATTATATTTATATGAATATAAAATATTAGAAAAGAAAGAAAGCTAATAGGAAACTTGGAGTGTCGAATTGGAAAATAAGTATCAATGGAGACGAAATTAATGCACACGAATTATAAGGAAATGTGTTGAATAGGTGATTAGGTGAAATATTGTTCTTAATTATTTCTATTTTTTGTTTCTCTTATCATCTTGTTTCTTTTGAAGTTACGTCCACGTTACGTTTGTCTGCAAGTGTGTATTGCCTACAAATAAAATGCAATAATAAGGGATGGTTTAAATGTTTAGATACAATCCCTAAAAAATAATCACCTTGAATTTGCTAAGAATGATAAGCCGAAAGGTGAAGGAGAGAAAATGAAATAAAGGAATAAAAGTAAGAAGAGAGAAAAGAGGCAGAGTTAAGCTACAACTGCCGTCAATAAGTGTGTAAGAAATCAGTCAAGGGAGGGGTGTGTGGAGGCCATTAAAATACTAATAGGTGTTACTTCCATAATCCTCCTCTCCAAGGAAAGAAATGCAATTTTCAATTTCTACTTACCGAGTTCGACTATGCCGTTGTTGATGTTGCTTATTATATTTTAACAGATGAATGAATATTTATATTTTCATAGATTCTTCAGATTTTGTTGCAGCTTGTAACGACCAACGTGTCATCGATAATGGATCTTCTTTCATCTTTCAATACATATTTATATGGCAGGACCACTCGGGACGGGAAAAGTATGCAATCAATTAAAATTAATTAATTCTGTAATATATACGGAGAGAGAGAGAAGGAGTCACATATTCTGACTCTATGCTGCATATCTTCCTGAACTGCAGCATAATCCTTAACATTATTTGGTTGCTCGCTAAAATGTCTTGCACCTACCAGAATTTCAGTTTGTATTATGTTTCTGACTTTCAAGTGAATCCTATCCTTAATATTTGGACATAATGCAACTTGTCATTTTATGAGAACGAATATGCATTTACTGCGGATAGAACCCCATTTTGTAGCTACATATGTTAAAATCACGCATATAACTGAAGTGGTTGGTATTAATTTCACTAACGAAAGCACACGCCAAGTTGAATATTTGTCACATTCTATACCAGATGACGCATTACGAGCTCATATTAATCAACAAGTGTATTCTCTCCATGTTGCTGGCGTAACAGCATGTATCGACGGTCTAAACTTTATAATGTTAGATTTACGTTAGTAACTATAGCGAATAATAACAATAGCGACATAACAGAAAACCCATACTACAATATTAAGTTTTGTATATACTGTAAAATCTGTTATCATCATTATGTAATATTGTTTCTTTTAAAAGATTTACTTGGAACTTAATGCGTACTTATTCAATTTTTAATCTGTATACGAGTCCATTTATATTTACACTTCTTAATAATAGAGAAGCAAAGGGTCCGATGTCTTACTGCTGGCAATATTAGGCGTTTTTCCTTCTGATTCTTTTATATAGAACTCCTTTCAATCGAAGTCTCACACGAAATTCGGGCATCTTAGCAAACCATAGGCAGATCTTTTAGTGGCTTTTTTTCCAAATGGAACGTCTAAAACGCTAAAATACATGCTTAATTATTTTAAAAGAAATGTCTCAATATCGAATTTTATGTCTCTAACTTTGAGGTATTCTGAGGAATGGACATCTTCTTATAATAATTGTTATCTTTCTCCTTTTTCTTATCACTATATTCTTCTCTTCTAGGTCGAATATAAAATATACTTAAAAAAATACAATCAATTGTCAAAATACTCAATTTTATATCTCTAATATACAGAGGTTCGGAAATATAGACATATAAATACAATACTTTTAAACTCTGTTTTTCCCACTTCCTCGTCGAATTTCCAAAAATCCTTACTTGGTGGTATCTTACGTTACAAATCTTACATACTATTCAAATTTCAAGTTTCTATCTTCCTCTTTTTGGTGTGGACAATGATCGCTCAAGATTCTTACAGAAATAAAAAAAAAAGCATAACTAACAGAAATCTTACAACAAATTAGGTGTTTCCTATCGAATCTGAAAAATATGATACACCAAACGCAGATAAAAAAAATTACGGAATAAGAACTGGAGAAACTAGATGATTAATGTCTGCTCAAAAGGGTCAGTTTTGACCTACCGTTGTGACCATCATAACGAGAACATCTGAAAAGACAAATACAATAGACTATCAACTATTCGGTTCGAGATTACTTGGTCTCCGTATATCCTGCCTAGTTTCGCAAAAACGTTTCTAATAGATTTAGGACTTTTTGAACGCTCTACTCGACTTTTAATTCCTTTATGTAAATGCGACTTTGTCAAAGAGAAGCACCCATTTGTAAAGGAGTTCTTCAAACACTAAAAAATGTAATCATTGACTCTTTCTTTCCTTAGACCTAGCTGTTCACATTTATATAGTAATTTGTCAATGAACAATAAAACGAAATCATATAATTTAGTTTCACGAAACCGATGCTTGCCATTATATTCCAATGATCTACTCAATTTATCCTGAAATATATATAATATTTTTAATCTTGTACTTTTTTCTGTAGTAATTTTTTAAAACATATAGTACAATACAAGCAAATATTTATGAATTAATGTACTGAGAGATCGGAAATCATGAATAAGAGTTACTTTTGGTATAAATAATGTACCTTTAATAGTATCGGTAGGGCAGTAACTGAGAATTATGGAGCTCACGCTTATCCTACTTCTTTGTTATCCAGCCTGTCCTTCCGCGACATTAGGACGTATAGTCGGTAGTCTATTGTAATTCATCTTAAAGTTTTAGTACTTACTTATATAATATCTCCACATTCCTTAGTCTTGGAGTTGGAATTAAAAGGTTATGCATCTTACTATGTTCTGTAACATATCTGTATTTATTACAGTACAAAAAAAGCAGGTTAACATTCAAATAAAGTCCCTCGTGTTGGACTATCTGCAATCCCTCCTACCAACTCCTCGACTCCATATCGATATTTTTAGAGGCGGTTTCTACCTCCTGCAAGTCGGTGAAACATCGTGAATTCAGGAAGTGTGCCATGGTCCAAAACAAGTGGTAGTCCGCAGAGATAAAGTCAAGACTATATGCCGGGTGTGGCGAAAGTTCAATTTCATAAAGTTTCTGCACTTTTTGTTGCGATTTTCGAGCCTAATGTAGTTTAGCTTTAGCCTGTTGCAGCAGGATGTGCTTTCAGTTTATTAATGCAGGATACATTTTGCGTATCGCATCAGACAAGGTAGCGCATTATGCTTGAAACGACCTTGTTTCATGACCGGTGCTGGAAGTTGGCCCTTGCATAACAAATATTTTCACATTCAGGTTTCGGAAAAGCACCCACTTCTCGTCGCATGTGACAATCCGTTTCAGAAAACGCACATCACACGGATATTACAGCAATTTCCGGCAAACATCTACATCTACTTTCCTTTGGGCCTGACCTGGCGACGACTCATGTGCTGCTCTTGATGGCACACCACAATTGACTGGAACATGCCGATTTGATTTGACAATCATTGTGTGGTGGTGGATGAATTTATTTCAATCGCGTGTCGTATGACCACAAAATCTGTAACCTGGAGCGTCTAAACCTCGGCTGATCCTCGAGACTTTTATAACCAGCACGAAACTTTTGGAACTGGAACAACCGAAAAATGAAATGAAATCTTTGAGTTTTACGTCCCACGATTATGATGAGAATTAATGAAATGATGCAATGTAGGCAGTGAGAGGAAACGGAAGAACCCCCAGGAAACACACGCACACGGTATTTGTCCACCACAAAATCCACTAGGTGCGAGCTGGGATCGAACCAGGAACCCGACGTACCAGAGGTGAACACTCTACCAGTGAGCCACCGCGGTCCCTGGAACGACAGATTTGCTGTGCAGGTTCACTGCACCTTCATGTTTTGTATGACAAATGTTTTGGATTGCGGCCATAGCGTTATGCGTGAGTTCGAACTCATGTAATAAAATGTCACTTATCGTATCATATGTTGTTCAACTCTCACTGCCACTAGGAACTGACAGACGATACTGACGGAGTGGTAGCAACCATGTTAAATAGTTCGCTTTCCACACTATCTCTTGGATAAGTTTCACCATGTACTTACAGTCAATCACGGGGTATTTATAAATGTCCCTGCTGAGATAGATGTACCTGGGTTTTCATTGTAGAAACATTAAAAGACTTATGAATCATCCTTGACTATCTGCCAGACAAGCAAATGTACACCTGTTGGTGAATTTGTCATTCCTTCACTGACAAGTTTGGTTAATATTAAGATTTAACTAAATAAAACCGTAGTTTTGTGGAGAGATACAACGAAAATCTCTAATACATCACTCAAGAGAGGAGAAGCTGTAAATACGAATAATCCATAGTGTTGATAAGTCGCGGCAACATAAGGGAAATACGAATATATGAAGGAAGAAAGAACACTTAACGTTGGGACACAGAATTCGATTGAAATAAAGAAATAAATAACATTGTATTTAATGTGTGAAGTAGTCGTGGTCGAATGATCAAGATAATTGACCAGCAACCTGGATGATCTTACTCCGAATCCGCTCTAAGTATTCTTTTTATTTTTACAATTCTTCATAATTCAGAAAGCTTAATATCTTACTCTAAAGAAAGATAGAAATGGCATTATCGTTAAAGATAAAAAATAAGTTCATATAATCGTGGAAATATAAATGTTTATTTAGACTTGAGAATAAAAGAAAGGAGACCACATAAATATTTCATAGAAGCATGCTCAGTAATGTCATGCATGCTGTTTAGAGGGTATTACCCAAAATATTTATTCTGATAAGTAAAATTTTGCCAAGTTTTGAAGAAGGATGGAAGTCAAGACTTGATAGTAGTTCAGTGTGGTGAAAATGTGGGTTCTCCATTAGAAGACCAGAATACATCTCAAATCGACAGATAACTTTGTTGTAACGAACGAACTGTTCGCAAATGTTTAGAGTTAAATTAGCCAAATCTTCGCCCAGATAAGTTAGACCTATCACCAAAAACTGTAGTTCATGATGAAGCTTTGATAGAAAAAAGCAAGAAAAATCTAATGCGCCATAGACTCATCTTGCTGTGAAAAAGCTGTAGAGTACGGTTATTCTCAAGAAACCATACGGCAAAAAAAAAAAAAAAAAAAAAAATTGCCTTCTTGAAAACTGTTTTTCTGCCATGAAGACACTTGTCACAAAGACTCACATAGCGAGACGATTAGAATAGGGATAATGAGCTTCCACAAACATATTGAGATTTAGCTATATGGCGTGATGAAAAGATATTTCTATCCGATCAATAAGGAAGACTTGTCCTTTATTGGTCGTAAGAGACAAGGTATGTGCCTCAACATGTAGCGCAGATAGGCAAATCTAGACTGATTCTGGCCCACTTCTAGGGTTATATGGCATTAGATGGCCAGGGGATTTCGGGGCCGTGGCAAATGACTAGCCAAGGTTATATTGACATGCTGAAGATCACCCTGCTTCAATCTCTTCTTCTAAATTGAGCAGACAAAGAGAAATGTGTGTTCTTACACAACAACAATGATGTACATACGTCCAGATATACTTCGGCGTTAATACAAGAACATATAAAACTCATGTACTGTCGGCCCTCCATAGTCTTGATCTCAACACAATGAAACATCTATGTGGTTTCATGGTGCAAGAATAGGTTAAAAGTCGAGAGAATAGAGGTTCTTGAAGCCCATATTCTAGAACTATGAAATACTATCGCATAACGCCAGTTAAATTTCTGCACTTTTTGCGAGCATGCAGGAGAAACTGGATGCGTAATTGCAGCATACAGTGATTATTCCAAAGTTTACTAAGAATGATTTCTTGTTGGAATCTCTATTGACAACTTCGTTTGTATGGGCACGATGTTCTTTCATATGAATTTAATGGTAGTCTAAGATCGTATCCGTGTTACCGGGGGCCCTCCTGTTTCCTTCCACTTGATCATTCCACCACTTTAATCGGTTATCAGTTACTACATTTATCATCGTCTTCTGCAGCTTTAGTTAAGTTTGTGTGGAACTTTAACTAAAGGATTCCTTTTACTTTTCATATTATGCTCGTTTCTAGAGTTTTGTTTTCTTCGTTACATAATTATTACAACAATAACGCTGGATGTGTAAACAAGAGGTTCTCGTTCGAGGTTGAAAACATCATTGTATTTTTATGTTCTACTCATTCCTTGAGTACATAAAGAAATGATTAATAGGTATTCCGTTTGTTCGTTTTACTTACCATGGTTTTTTTCCCAGACTACTGTGTGGATTTCATTTTAATTTTTAACTCTGAAATTTCCATTTTTTGAACGAGGAGAAAGATTTAGGAAAATTAGATGAACTACTTTACTTTCTTAGCTTACGCATCAAAATGAAAGTGTAATTAAAAATCACTTCTTTTCACCCACCATCATGCCGGTTGGGGATGAACTTGGACTTAATTCTTACCTTATCAACGGCACAATAGAGATGCAGACTATCATTAGACCAAGACAACTTCGACCTTCGTCATTGACATTTCAATCTATGCCATTACTTCTAATATTCTACGACATTTTTCTTTGTTTCATAGATTCTTGTATCTCTTTTATGTTGTTGTCACTCACTCTACTATTCGTGATTTGTATTTCCAATTTGTGTTATCCTTAATCGTATGCTTCAAATTTTCATTTATTTTAGATACCAAAATGCAAATTTTACTGATTTAATTATCCTACTCTCCACACCAATCGATGCAAATGCCCAACTTACAAATACGCATACATTTACTTCTTTAACAAAAGGTTCTTGTAGGTCAGAACCATTACAAAACACTTTTAAAAAGTTGCAATTGGTCTAACAATCAGAACGAATTACGTAGACATATACAATTTTGAATTTTCATTGAACTATATGGTAGGCGATCTATGTTAGAGATTCTGGTGAGTAGATAACGTCATAGGGTTTCGTCCGTTTGCATTAATAACTTGAAACGAGTCCTGCTCGGCTTAGAATTAAAATTGTTAGAGATGTTTATGCTCATATCTATATCATCCACAATTATCTCTATGTAACATTGATAAAAAATATGAAAGTAAAATAAAATGCTGACGATCATTGCAAAGAAGTGTACACAAGTGGTGCATTGCTAGTAAGATGAGATAACTGGCATTTTCAGACACATGCTTTTGTATTTATGACATTTTCTGGATATGGCAATACTGCTTGAACAATTTTTTCTCCCTCCTTTGCAGTCAGCTATTTCTATCAACTGCTGAAGAACGCATCTGACGCTACTTCCGTGTTATCTCACCCTCCTACAATCTATTTTTCTTTTGTGTTCGTAACATTTTCTTTTTCTCCCCTCTTTCCCTTAAGGCTCAATTTCAAGGTGCGTCGTATATCGATTTCTAATTTATTGGAATAGCAATGTGTTATCCCACTCTTTATTTTCTAGCTTTAGCTTCTATTTTATTCCTAATCAAAAGTATTTTCTAGCTACTGTTTCCGTATTCAAAAGAATAAACACAAATAGAATAGAAAAGGATCGAGCACTAAAAGGTTTAATTCCTTCCAGAATACTGTCGATTTGAATATAAGTTTTCTTTAACCAACTTTTAAATAAACTAAAGAACAATGCTCAAAGCTATCATAATAATACATCTAACATAATAAATGGTAATAACATGGAATAGTGTATTAGTTCTAAAAATCATATTTACATTTATCTATATGATTAAAATAAGTCGGGGTATTCTGATAGTTAAAAGAAGTGTAAATTTATGGGAAGGTTTACACCTGTTTTAACTATCAAAACATCCAGACTTATTATAACCATATAGATAAGCATAAATTTGAATTTTAGAACTAATGCACTATTTCATGTCATTACCATTCATTATGTTAGAGGTATTATTATTGTTAGGTATTTCAATTAGACGTTAATAAGTATTAGTAAAACATATGACTTCTCTGTTTCCTCTGCATTTTGATTTTAACCAGTATAAGCGAAAGAATACCAAGTCCACTAATTTAACATTTGCAATAGTCCCTTGTATTAATTGTAACACGTTACTTTCAATCATACTTTCGTATCAATAATATGCCAAGTCCAAGCATTTATTACCTGCAAACGTTTTGAATCTGTATTTATAAAACTAAACACTATTTGAATTTTATACTTTAAGGGCACTCAATATGTGTTCAAATAAATATAATCTACTCAAAATACTTCTAGTTACTATATTTAAATTGATAAATTGTGACATGGTAGTTGATAAGCACTTATACTATACAAGTTAAATTCATGTTGCTGCAAATTTCCTTTTCGTAACTTTCGTAATTTGAAGGTTTAAAACTTTAGTTCCTCGTAGACTTCTTAATTTGTCTAATCCTGCTATACTACTTATTGCAATACTTCAAATACAAGATAATGTTATAATTTTGTAAACTAAATAATGAGTTGTTCCAAGTAATGGCTAGTAACTAGTAGCTATAAAAATGACTTCAAATTTTCTACACACGAACAATATTCAAAAGAAACTATTACTAATATACTGAAATTTATGTGTACAGCTGCTACTTCGTGGACCTAAATAAACTATCAAGCATTTAATTTTTTTACTGATATGGACCTTTAATGCTCAAACCGATCATAGTAAATTAGTATTGCGGAGAGTAAGCTATCACCTACTGTTTAATGGGGAACTTGAAGTAGGAAATAGCATTCGTTTCAGATTTATTTTATGTTAACACCACCCTAGACACCATAGTGGATGATTACTAGGATGGTAAACTCTTTTATGGATGTCTGGAAGGTATTTTCTTATGTATTATGTAGGACCAAACGCTGTGTGCACGTGTTTTCTAGCAATTTCACTTAAATGTTCTAACAATGAAAGTAAATAATTTACCAGTTTCACTCTGTTAGGCTAAACGTCATTCTTTCGTATTAAGATTTTAGAATAGCTTTGCCAAAGGAAAAATTACTGTTTAATTTATTTAATAATGTTTTAAGAAAACGTGTACAGAACAATATTATAAGCATTAAATTTTAGAAGTTAATTACTGAAACAAAATCTTTAATAATTTATTTTCAAGCAATTTCTAAACTACTGGAATTTCTGACGTACTATACTTCTTTCTACAACACTATACGGAAACAGTTAAGATCGTAGATATATTTTAAAACACAAATTCTGTTCTTGACGTTTACAAATCCAAGTCTCCAGAATAATAGACATCATCATGTATTATATTAATAAGACCGCTTAGCTGATCTGTAAAATTTATATATATTGACAATATATATATATATATATATATATATATATATATATTGACAATTTATTTATATATATATTGACAATTGCAAATAACTTCATTGCTAATCCAGAGGGAAACTTTCTGTGAACTGTGAAATAAGCGTTATTACAAAAATAAACAAAAATAATAATTACTGAAAATAAGATAATAAATGAAATAATAAATATAAAACACAATAATTTAATGTTCCAATATGGAATATTTACCTTACATACTTCCTGAAGGGAACTTTGTTAATCATGTCTGGAGTTTTAAAAGCCATTTTATATGTTACAGTCCAACGTCGGTAATATATGAATTTCAGTTTGAAATAATCTATCCATTTAAGAATATGCTGTTCCTCTTGCATTAGTTCAAATTGAATAATTCATGCACTAACGCAATGGTTTCCAACCGTCTTTGACTAATTAACTCATTAATGAATGTTCTCTGAGCTTCAAATGGTAAAATGTCGCGACTAGATCAGGTCTGTTTGTTGCGACCCACCGTTTTGGAACCACTGCACTTACATATCCAATATTGCTACGTGGTTACAGTAACGTTTACACCAATTGTGTAATGGAAATGGAAAAGGCTGAAAGTGCCCCAAAGTAAAATTTCCAGTATTCAATAAAAACTTCCTAAAACTGTACTTTATCCTTTAAAAATGTATCCTTGCGACTCCTCTAGAAACTAGTAGGAATTTTTCTGGCACTTTGGACCTTGTCTAGGTTATTGGCGATGTCGTTTACAACACATTCCATGCAAAAAATCGATTTTTTATTTTTTGGCACTTTCAGCCTTTTCCATTTCACCTACACAATTTCAGTAAACGTAAATATTCATAATATAATTATTAAAAAATGGGTTGTGTTTCACGGTCAGAAACTCCGGTAGATTTCAAATTATGTGCATTCCATATTGAAATACATAGAAAATGTTCATCTACAATGGAGGGATAATATAAGAGATTGAAGCTTTTCATTTGTTGCCAAGGACATATTAAAATAGTTTTATGGCGTCTTTCAATTGTGAACTGGAGTGTGAAAGGAGATTAAACATGAGTAATTTTAGAATGAAAAATACATTATTAAAATTTTAATTTTCTTCTGAAAATTACTTTACAGAGTTTACATTTGGCAAATACTACAACAAAACTTTCAACTTGTATGCTGCACTGTAGAATTTTACTAGAAGTTGAGATTTGTTTTACAATTGGTGTTTTATTTATATATTGAGCGCAGAGACGTGGATGCTGATTATACCACTATATAGGAATAAATTATCCCAGGTTCAAAATTATTACTATATATTAATAAATTTTGAAATCATTTTTACTACTTCCGGTTTCAGTAGAAAATAAAGCTAAGATGAGATATATTGTTTGTATATTAAATATAAAATTTTTGTCGCCTTCTATTATCGTATTCCTCTATGAGATTGAATATTAAAATTGGATGTAAATTTTTACCTTCCAGATTGCTGTAAAAGAGTAAGGTCAGAGACCGAAAATACTCTTGTGTTACTGAATTTAGGTCAGAAACCTACATATAGCCATATGTTACCATTTTACGTTATTGTGAAGAGATAACATAAAGAGAGAATGAGAATCTTATATTTCGTTACTTTTGTTTTACGAAGCAGTTCAAACGATGACACATCAAATAATTTCATTAAAATGGAAAATCACACTGTTTTGTCATTATAAATTGAATGCAAATAAACCGACAGGCTAATTATCCATTTTCCTCATTTCTAAACTCATGTGTGTGTGTGTGTGTGTGTGTGTGTTTGTGTGTGTGTAGGTGTGTGTGTGTATGTATGTATGTGGCATATCTATCTAGACAATGCCTTTCGATTTTACGTCACTAATTATCAATGAAGACAAGTTACAAACCGATGATTGGGACAAGACCATGGGACGTGATAATACAGGAAGGACTGACAGATAGAATGATGTGATGTGAAGCGGTCCGAAAAGCACAAAAAAATCGTCCAGACGGTTCCGTCCAAAGTCTTGTCACTTTTGTCTATGTTAATTGTTGACGAGGTTCATCGTCAAAAAGAAACTTCATTTAACCCATTAGGGACTGAATTTTTTGTATCTCAGAAAAGAAAATTTTTGCCATTTTTTTGCCACCTAGGAATGAAATGAAACAGAATTATTCAAATTTGTGACATCGTTCATTTATTATGGTCGTAACGGGGTGTGACCATATGGTCACTCTAGTCCTTTACGAATACAAGGTGTAGGTATTAAAATTATTTTATTGAGTGTTTTAATCCAGATATGTTCTTTTATCTAATGTAAAATATACGCCCATAGTTTGATCTATCTTTCAAGTGTTACCTCTTTCTCAAGTGAGAAATTAAGAACGAAATGATTATTAATTAATTAATTATATTGTATTTCATTTATATTTTGCAATCAAGATGATTTATGCAATATGATGGGAAAGGGAGAACGGTACCTACAGACCAGCATTACATTTTTTGCATTGTGTGCAGCAACCCTGATGCAAGTCTCGATCGCACATATTATTCTTATATCTTTCACAGCCTCTACAACATTAACAACGCCTCTTATCTAACCAACATCACTATATACTTGCACGTCATTTTCCGAACGACTGGAGCTTTTCCGTAAATTCAGATATTTTAGAAGATGTGTTTGGACAGTGTCTTTTCAAAAGTTAAGTTGTGGAATTGTTTACCTGACCGTGTATGAATGTCCAACATTGTTCACTCTTGTATAAGCTATGTCACCAATACTTTTCCCCACGGATACCAATTCTATAGTACTCAATATATGAGTTCATTTGCTCGGTTCGACTCATGTATTTGTGTTCTCCTTTTTTTTAATACTCTATCTTTGACTTTCTCACCTTGACCAGTTTATGTTGTGAATGAGATTTGAGGTTGTTTTCAGCCGTGAGGAATACTTCATGAACATTGATGCAATCGTTACTGCTGAATTATCCATCTATTTGACTACTACAATTTCACCTTTATCTAATGGCGGATTTAGCCCTGGGCTAGGGACCCAGGGCTTCTAATTTTCTGTGTGACAAAAATAATTAAGTTTTTATTTATATATTTTTGAATTTTTATAGTAAACTCATTATATACCTATCGTAGTGTGGATTCTGGCTGTACCTCCAGTTTTTACTTTTTAGATCCGCCACTGCTTTTATCGTCATTTATATAATGAAACGTTCCTCCAAGGTCTTACTTTTTCATTTATTGGAATTACTTATACGACAGTCCTCTGGTATGCGAGTTTTGAGTATTATACCAGTTGCACCATACCTAATGTTTTTCGAATGAATAGTAAATTTATGTTCGTAAACAAATTATCGAAACAAAATCCTAAACGGTAATTATTTTATTGAAACTGGAAGATTGTCAATGGAACTTATTAGGTGTTAAACAGATTTTCTAAAGTGTTCATTTGTGTACTATGAAATCTTTGAGAAACTGTAAAACTTTAGGAACATATGTGTAATGATGCATACCACAATGAATAAATGTACTCGTAAAGGCCTAGCGTAAATATATGGTAACGTTCAATAAACATCCTCTTTATTGTGGTAATATAAAAGAAGCAATGAAGTTAAAATTTTGTTTCTAGTATAAATATTGATGTAACTACTATACATATTGAGTAAAATGTAACTACAAAATCAGAAAGGTAAAAATAATACGATTTATCTCTTATTAGCTGACATTTCTGGGAAAGGAAAAATAATTCAAACTTCCAACTGCTGCCACTAGAGGACTCTACACTAGAAGCCGTTCGAACTGCATTATTATGCTAAGTCATACGACTTTGAAAGCTAGGTAGAGATATTAGAATAATAACACTAAAGTATACTATAGTGGCACCTAGTATACTATAGTGGTTTAGTCGGTAGAGAAGAGGCCGTGAATCTTGTGTCAGAGTTGACGACAATGTGATTTGGTGAGTCAGTGGTTCATGGTGGATGGTGAGTCGGAGTGAGTCGTAGTGGGTCGTGGGTCAGAGAGGGTCACGGTGAGTGGTGGATCAGTGGGTCGTGTGTCAAGTTTTTATTGACCAACGTCATCCCTGGTTAAATCTGTAAAACCAAACCAAAGAAAGAGAAATAGCAATACATAAAACGCTCAATATCTTAGCTATTTATGATTTAATTATTGCATCATCCGAATTACTCTAGTATATCCAGAAATCATCATTTGCGATATTTTACCGAAATACAACTTGACTTTTCCGACAACCTGATACTTTAAATGTTATTAATACGCAAAGTTCATTGGTCGGCATCAAAATCCTCCCACGAGGCTGAAAGGGTGTACCGCATAGATTTCTAGACGCTAATTACGAATATCTCATCGAGAAAGTTCCAGCACGTAAGGCTTTTTTTTTGCCGGGATTCTGTTTCTTTATTGACAGAAAAATCGTATTTTTCGTATTTAATATGTGTTTTCCGTGTTTGGAGTGCATAATTCTGAATTTTTACGAGAGTGAAAGGGTATACCGGATAGATTTCGAGACGCTAATTACGAATATCTTATCGAGAAAGTTCCAGCACGTAAGGTTTTTCTTGGCGGGGTGCTGACAGAAAAATCGTATTTTCCATTATTGACCGAAAAATCGTATTTTTCGAATTTAATATGTGTTTTCCGTGTTTGGAGTGCATTATTCTGAATTTTTACGAGGGTGAAAGGGTGTACCGGAAAGATTTTGAAAAGCTGATTACGAATATCTCGTCGAGAAAGTTCCAGCACGTAAGGTTTTTTGGCGGGGTGCTGTTTCAATAATTGACAGAAAAATCATATTTTTCGTATTTAATATGTGTTTTCCGTGTTTGGAGTGCATAATTCTGAATTTTTATCTTAATCCAATAGCTGTTACTAGGCCATATCCCAGAAACATTCTTTTCTGTAACTCACGACCCCCCCCCCCGGAAATGTACCCTTTCCCCTTGGGTTGCAGAGATTTATTGTAGTTCCACACTGCATACACTAAAACCTAGGCGTTATTGACGGAGAACAGTTTCGTAATCAACTTGCGATCATTCCCTTTTGTCTAGACGACAGATTGTTGAAAAATAGGTGCCAAGACGCACCACGTTGTCGCGTGAAATAAATAATTCAGTTTCGAGTTGATCTTTGTGTTAGAAGGTTGTGTTATACTGTGTCTGTGTATACCGTAGGTGAAAAATATTTCTGCCTGAAATACTGACATTTGTGTTAAACGAATATGCCGAGAACTTGCAACAATTCGACGGATTCATTCTGCTACATATGTGGGGAAGTGATTTTCAAGGGACAAAGTAGACCATTGTCACCGTTCCTGAAGAGAGCCTACCATCTGTACTTCGGGTGTAAAATCGGCGACCAGGATCACGTTTGGGCTCCCAAACAAAGTTGTAACTCGTGTGTTTGTACTCTCACAGGATGGTTGAAAGGTACACATATATCGATGCCGTTCGCCGTACCTATTGTTTGGCGCGAGCCCCGTGATCATGTTTCAGACTGTTACTTCTGCCAGACTAATATAAAAGGTTTTTAAAAAAATCTTGAAGCATAAAATACAGTACTTAACTTGGATTCCGTGAGGAGACCTGTGAAACATAATGTTTGTCTTCCTGTACCCGCACCACCAGAATCATACACCCTGTGCAGTGTTTCATGGGATGAAGAACCTGCTGCTTGTGAGGATGTTGCACAATCTTCGAGTTCACAGTCAGATTCCAATTACGGTCCAGTGTCTTATACTAATGAACCACATGTGATAAGTCAAGAAGAGCTGAATGATCTGATCAGAGACTTAAACCTTCCCAAATCTAAGGCCCTGTTGCTTGCATCACGACTTCAACAATGGAATCTACTAAACCAACATGTGAATATAGCGATGTAAAGGAAACGAGAGTTGAGCCTAGTTCCTAATTTTACAAAGGATGGTGGTTTGGTGTATTGCAGTGACATTCCATCGCTTATGGGACAACTGAAGTTGAACTATAACACTGAAGATTGGAAAAAATGAAATGAAATCTTTGAGTTTTACGTCCCACGGTTATGCCGGTTAGGCTAAAGGAGACGGTGATAATGAGAAATGAATGAAATGGTGGAATGAAGAAAGTGGGAGGAAACGGGAGAACCCCGAGAAAACCCACGCACACGGACTGAAGATTGGAGGGTATTCTTATATTCCTCTAGGATAAGTCTCAAGGCAATGTTGCTACACAATGGCAATGAAAAGCCAGCCATCCCTATTGCTCATGTTGTACATATTAAAGAAGAGAACATGCGAAACCTATTGCAGAAATTAAAGTACGCGCAGTTCCAGTGGTCTGTATGCGCTGACCTTAAGGTTATTGCCAACCTCTCTGGTTTACAAGGAGGTTACACAAAGCAATGCTGCTTCTTGTGTCATTGGGATAGTCAATCCAAAGATCAGTACACCATCACAAAATGGCCGCCAAGGAAGCAACTGGTCCCAGGTGAGATGAACGTGGCTAATGAACGTCTTGTGGATCCGGCGGAAATATTCTTACCACCCCTTCATATCAAATTAGGGCTCATGAAGGTCTTCGTTAAGGCCCTGAACCAGGATGGTGAAGCATTTAATCATCTCAGAAAACTAATCCCAAGACTCAGCGAGGCCAAGGTGAAAGAAGGTGTTTCTACGGGACCTCAAATCAGAGACGTTTTAAAGGATAATAAATTTTCTTCTAAGCTTAATGAAGTGGAAAGTGAGGCTTTCCGAGAAGTGTGCAGTAACTTTCTAGGGATTCATAACTAACCTGATTACAAAGACATTGTGAGCAGGTTAATTACTTCATTTCGTAACATGGGATGTAATATGTTCCTAAAGTTACACTTCCTGTATTGCCACCTAGACTTCTTCCCTGACATGTACAGCTTGAGGGAGCTCCGTGACGAAACACGGGGAAAGGTTTCACCAGCAAATAGCTACCATGGAGAGGCGCTACAGTGGTAAGTGGAGTTTGAATAATTTGGCAGACTTCTGTTGGAATGTGACACGCGAGAGACCCTGTAGTAATTATAAGAGGAGTAGGAAAATCAAGTGACACGTAAGTGTTAAACTTTAACTTTACATGTGATTTTATCTGCATAATTTATCTATTGATATTTAAATTATAACGTGCAAATTATTATGGATGGACAATAGCATCTTTTGGCTTATATTGAAACTCCTCCTCCCTGAAAACTGGTACGTCCTGGAGAAAAACAGGTTACGGATTTGAACTCAGGAGCTCAACACTACAGGAATCACCTATTTTGTTCGTGGGAGCGAAAAAAATTCATTTTGCCGACCAGTCTAATAATTAAAACTTTAGGGAACTTCCCGTAGATATAGAAAGGTGAAATGTAGTACCCAAGCTTGGTGTAGCGTGAAAGTACACAAATATAAAGCAACAGGATGATATTTTCCTTTCCCAAACCCCATACATAGGAGTGTGTTGATTATTCAACAAATTCATAAAATATAAAATATGTACCCAAATCTCGACTTAAGAATCTCGAATAAAGAAATCATAGAATTACAATATCAATTACGTACACAATACCTCCCAATAAAGAAAAAAATAAATGCCACGACGGGATTCGAGCCCGTGTCGCAGTAATAGCAGTTTTCTACTTTAACACTTCGCCATCAATTCCTCATACAAAGATAAGAAAATATACTATTGGCACGTTCAATAAGCAAAGCGCATACTATTACTACACGTGTTGATATAATTCAAAGAATGTGAATTTAATTTCTACCCTCATTTCTTCTTTGGAAACTACAAGGTAAAGAAGAATTGTACTGTAAATCGGGACCCTCTTTGAAAACGATGACGTAGCCGTAACTTGAAGAACGTTTCGTGATATCTTCCTAATTGAGAAACGTCTATATAACTTGCTTTGGGGTTAAAGAAGGAAATCTCGAGTAAGTCATTGTGACACTCATAAAGAACGTCTCATTATACGAGCACTAGTATTTTGTATAGTCTTACATAAAACAATTTTAACTAGCTAATAATTTAGATGAAAGATGAAGTGACGAGGTAGGTAAGTGCTAACCACTTCTATTCAGCGGACCCGGATTCGAATCCCGTCTAGGTTGAAACTTTTTCAAATGTTTAAATTTTTATTTTCAATACATACTCACGGTGACAAGTAAGATCTTCTCTCCTCCAGAAAGAAAAAATGTTGGAATGAGGAGAATTGGAGGTCTCTCAATGGAGTCAATCATTTACAAACTTATTTCCTGCAGTTGTTCTAGATTTGATATTTTCAGCTACTTTCATGCATTTACTGATTCATGCATGGTCAGTATTTTTATTTCTCTAAACATACAGTAACATACATTACACGCACAGCAATATTGAGATTAATATATGATGTTCTGGAAAACATGGTCCGAACCATAGAGATTCATCTTAGAATGGAGAACTGTTTTCTTAGTCACTTGCTTTACAATTTTACCTGCATAAACAGCTGGATCAGTTCTACCAACTGCTTTCAGTGCCGAGAAAGTTACATTGAGTTGCATCTGCCTAGGCGTTCTCACAACTGGAAATGACCTGGACAACAAGTAATGAAATTAGATCACTTAGGGGGAGATACTTTTGCGGTTCAGTGTACGTATTATTTTACAAGTAGAATACGCTACCTATTTCCATTTTTACTCTATCGCGATCAACGCTGACACTGAATGTGTTAGCAAGTTTTAGGATTGTCGTTTAAGTAGAGAAATACGTTTGGAAATGATATCTTTTCATGATAAGCTGAAAGACATCCAAACATCAGTTTGTCGCTATATATTACCGTTTTCTACTATGACGATCAATTTGGAACCTAAAGTACCAGTCAATTGTTTCAGCTTCCGATTTTAGTAGGTACTATGGCTGAAAATGAAACATACTCTTGAGAAACTGAATCCGTTAATAGATCGTTCCTTGATATCTCTTACTCTATGAGATCCATATTAAAACAGGAAGTATTAATTTTTCTACTACTTTCAGTTTTAACACAGTATTATGCGAAGATTGTATTTTTTTGAGTTGCTGAATCAATTCCAAAGAAAGGCTTGCAGTTATTGTTATTTTCGTTCAATGACAATAACGTTGAAACCAAAAACAATTAATTTGCACCACTTCTAGTTTGAACATACTATAATAGAGGAGACCGAGCCTGTTCTAAGGAAGCTGAATGGATAAAAGGGAAACGCTTCTCGGTATATCTTACCGTTTCTACTGTATTGAGATCTATACTAAAAACCTATGTATTAGTAAATTTGCAACATTTCAATTTTAGTATAATGTTACGGATTGAGATGGTATATTTTCTTGGTAGTCTGAGTCGATTACAGAAAAAAAAAACAGCTTATCGCTCAGCATTATCATTTTTGTTCTATGGCGCTCAAAGATGAAACTAGATGTACTATAAATTTATTCAGTTTTGGTTTGGGTAGAGTAATACGGATGAAAATATATTTTATTGAGTATTGAATCGATTCCAAAGAAAACCACTTGTCACTATTGTTTTCGTTCTATAGAGATGAACGTTGAAACGGAGAACAATCAAATTTAAAAAATCATATTATAATCAATTGTTATTCATATTCATTATATATAGATCTCCGCATTGTTCAGCCGACAAAGAAAAGGATATATTTCTCGAGGATATATTTCTCAACAATGAAAGGGAAAAGAATAACATGAACACAAGAAAATTAAACATTTTTTCGTTCTGCATTAATAACACAATATAATTCTTATAAGAACAGTAACTACTAGAGTTCATAAATTAGCTACACTGTTTTTAGTTCTCATATTTTCCGTCTATCTTGTCATCTGTCGCGCACTATACGTACTAAGCTCTTTGGTTTCCCACATTCTATCGAACAAGATAGCACTCAACCTATATTCTCATTTGAAATTTTCAGGTTTGTCCCGGGGCCCCAAGTTGGGGGCCCTGTGAACACCGCGACAACACCATTCCACGTTTTCTATGGCTTTTTCAATTTTCATTTTTTGTTTCTACGCTTTCTACTGAACCGTTTCTGATTTATAAGTACTGAAAATTTTATCTGATACAGGACCATTGTTGGGACCCAACTTGAAAACGGTGCCCCATATCAAAATTTTTTCCAACAAAAATTGTTAAATTCTCCAAGCTCTTTCGAACGAAGTATTACCCGAACTATGTTGCCATTTAAAAATTTCACGTACACCGCCTCCCTTCAAAAATAGGAGGCGGGGGAACCTCGTGTTCAGCCCATTTTAAGGGCAATCTGTATTATACATTGACTCTTAACAGTTTTCCTATTTGATGTATAGTTCGCGCGATATTGGCTTGTAACACTTAATTTGACATTTATATACACACACACATTTATATACACACATGATTAATATTCCTACCTAAGTGCAAGTCAACAAATGACCCATCACATACATTTAACAAAATCAAGAATTAACTACAACGTAAGAGTAACGAATCACTAGTTAAGTGTGAGCATTTCGATGGATCATAATGTAGTCAACGATAATTGTTTCTCACAAATTAATAGCTACTCTTACTTCCGAATATAATATGGTAATTACATCCTTATCAAGAGATTACTTGTATTAAATTACGAGAAGTAAATTCAAATCAAACACGTAAATCCGACTTTAAAATGGAAAATGGCCAAGTGAGGCATAAGAAAGCAGGAGAGAGAGAGAGAGAATAAGAACTCTGGAAATGGAAGAAAAAGTAATTCTTTTTGTAGGGATCTTCTTAATTCTCACAGCATCATTTAAGGTTGCAGACGAGGAACAAGGAGGGAAGGAGAGGAAGTCCTTCTGCGTCCTGGCTATTCCCTTCTGTACGTCGAGATTTATTGCTTCTGGACCACTGATAAAGGGAAAAAAGCGCTTTCTACTTCTCTCCCCTTATTCCGCTCATTGAATATATTTAGCAGAATGATAGTACAGTGGAAGAGCGTAGGAATAAAAGAAAAGAAAATACAGAAAAGAAGAAAAGTGAACATGAAAATAAAAGGAAGTACCAAAGCAAAACAACTATAAGAAAAGTACTCGTATATATTGAAGGTAGGGGACAGACACTGGTCGGAAATACACTTATTTGCAGGTTTATCACGTTCAAAAATCAAATTGATTCTCCTGCTTCCAAAACTATTCTTTATTTTATTTTTCTCTCATTTTTGTCTTTTTTCTTCTTTCTTCTAGGTTTCCCTGGATCAAAACAAATCCCACCTGTACTTTTGGGGAAGTTTTAGGCTTTGAGAACGTAAGGTGTTCGTTGGGAGACAAAGACAAGACGACTCGCGAAAATCCAGCAAAATGCCGGATTGAAAATGACGTCAGGGCTTGGTTATAAAAGTTTGTCATTCTATTTTTTCTTTTACTTTTTCTTTATTTTTGTTTTCTTAAAACTCTAGTTTAGAAAACTCTTCTCTTGCGGAATGAAAACAAAACACGAAAGCGTAATAACAAATTCAGCTTTTCTATCTTGTTGATTTTTTTATTCTATTAACGACACGAATTGCAGATATTCTCCTAGGAATTTGGTAAAAACTTCTGTTTTGTTATAGTTCTTTTATACTTTTTATGACTCGTGATCTGACTCACGCGTGAAAGTTAAATAAAATTTTAGTTATGAAAATAACATTACGAAAACAAAAGAAATGAAGTAGATAATTTCTAACAGATAAAGGAGTAGATTGGTAGGAGTAGCAGATAATATTTCTACACGAAATAGGTTAACGGAGATTAGAAATATTACTTTTATAATATCATTAGTAGTATACCTTTCAAAGCTTCATAAATTTGACAATACTCATGAAAGTTGAGGCTGTTGTATTCATTGTGCTTTGATGGTTTGTATTAAAACCTTTACACTATTAACAAAGTTTTTATTGGTAATTATCAGTCATTCAAAACACTAACATGAACTAGATGACTGAACACTAACATGAGTTATTAAATATCTCGTAACTTGATTTCGTTAACATCTGAAAGATGAAGCAAACGAGTTTGATAATGAAAACATAAAACCTTAATATATTTTGCAATTTATATACAGGCTGCTAATTAAGTAGACCGACAAATTGTAGGAGGTGATTACTCATTTTAAAATGAGACAAAAGATCCTATGGACCAGTCGGAAAACTGCACAGCTTTTAAGCTAGCTCATCAAAATATGTGTAGATGCACAGCTAGAGACAAGAGAGGAACCGTAAAGATAATGGTTCATGTCAGCGGAAAGGAATTAACACATACCCTATTAAAAATTCACATTTCACTAATATGCAATGGGTCCTACATGAATTTCCGATAAGGCATAAGGAATTCTTAGAGATGATCGAAACAAATAGTGGGTTCAAACTAGCAGTTCACACCAGTGAACATGAAATGCATCAGCCTCTTGTACTAGTGCTGCAATGTCTCTCTTTTCCGTTTTGCTTCGACAGATCTTCTTCCGAACTATGCGTTTTCCCCCACGAATATATATGACCTTTCTTATTAATATTATTTTAATATGAATAACTACCTCTTGGAGGTTATGTGTCAAGTTCATTAACACCGTAATAAATGTCAACTAGCAATCAAATAGAAGTCTCACAACCATTTGCCATCAACAGTTTTATCTTGATATTGCATAAAACTTCATATGAGAATTTATTTTTGCTTTTTCGTAGTCAGTCCATCATTACGTTTGTAAGTGAATTATATTTTTTTCTTTCAATGTTGGGTGAGCATTCACATTTCGGTGCATTTTCAGGTGTCATCTGTCACTTCCATTAATGTATTTTTATTGATGCTTTATAGTGTATTTTATAAGTAGTTATAGCTCTCTTTGTTATTTGTCTAATTTTGTAAGTATCCACTTTCCAAATTCATATATCAGAATGTACAATCTTTCCACTTCAAATACATGTACATTATACTTCTCAGAATGATATCATGCTCTTTGCTTCCGGCTAATGTATTTACTAACTTGTATGCTACCATCCATACAAATTTAACATTTGACGAACCTCAATGTCTACAAATGGGACAACCTACTAACGATAGATCACATTGAGCTGAACAACATTATGTAGATTAAGAGAAATCCTCGTGTGTAATTTGTAAACAAAATGTAGAAAAAATACTCTTTTCTACTCACATATAAATGGATTTTGTACGATAACCAAGCAACCTATTAGGATTAACCTAATACTGAAGTATATACAAGTCAAGCTGTTTATTTGTGACAATAGTAAAATGACATTCAGCAACATAATTAATGAGATAAACATCAAAATAATGATTAATTCTTATATTTAATTACAACATAACTCAATTCAAATGTTGAGTTTTATGAAATAATTTTTTACGTAATAAAAGTTTTTCATGCTCTTTTGTAGATGGGTCCTTCCGTTTAAATTCTATTCTTCTTATTTCTTCCTTGAAACATTTCAAAAAATCTTGTTTTCTCAGAAAATCTCATTTCACTCTTCTTATTCTAGTACTTCTTAGCTCTCCAATTATTTGTACAGCGAATCGCAGAAATTCTTCAGGTACAAAATCCGTGAGATAGGCAACCTAACTAACGCCTGCTCCAAGATTAATTACGCCTGGTAGTAGCTAGCACAGCGGCGTAAAGTTGCCCACCACTGTTAAAAGCACAAACCATAAAAAGTGTTTCCGTGCAGAATTGGAGCGGTAAGTGTAAACAGCGATGTGTAATAAAATGAAAAATACCCAAGTTTTTCGGTCTTACAATTTAGAGTGAAGAAGGCTTTCTTCACAGGGAAAATACTAGCTAACTGACGTCAAATATCTATCTGCAACCTTGATTCGTGAAAACGTAAATTGTTTAACAAACAATTCATGAATACGACGCTAACGGTTATTCTTAGGGGCAATATGAGTCATAAATGTGTCTGAAACGATATTGCTTCGGAGCAATTATTCCGAACGTCTTCCACTATTGCTCATACTGCTAGAAATAATAATATTTTCGTTCGCCATTTCCAACACGTTCCATATATCCGTTCAACAAAAATTTGTAAATAGGAACTATTTTTTATATTGGTATGTATATCTTGTTAAAATATCAATATAACGCATACATAATCCAAAGTCTTTTATCCAAAGAAAGCTTGTTACTATGTAACGTGGTGAAGAGAAGTCCTACTTAATATCTGTTTAGGCGTCCGAAGTTTTGATATTAATATTGTCCAGGAGCTGGCACTTTCTTTCTCTCCTCTAGTTTCCTTTCGGATACAAATCCCTTGAAACTATCTCTTATACTTTCTTTTTCTTTTCCTATCAACTACAGATTGTTTATTTATATTGCAAAAGGACATAATATTGAGGTCTTAAATTTTAAGTAATAATAATAATAATAATAATAATAATAATAATAATAATAATAATAATAATAATAATAATAATAATAATATTAAAATTTTTAAAGTTGCCCTAAAATTAAACAAAACTTACAGATAAGTCGGGATTTCGGCAGGGTGTCTGGACCTCCGGGACACACCTCTGCAACTCAGGTTCGTATTTATATATTGTGCGTCCCTGTGCTCTAAATAACCTGCTACCCCCGCAGAAAATTTTGCCGCTCCCGCCAATCTAAAGCGACTATATTTGAGATGAATTCACAGTTTTGGGAATCACTTTGATTAATAGTGACAGTTTCAAAAGAATTCATGATTATACACCACTTCCTAGGAAGAGATCGAGATTTTAAAAGTAATCGAAAACGACAGATATTAGTGTTGAATTCATAGTTATCGAGGTCGCTGAGTTTAATGGTATCAGTTTTCATGAGATTCAAGTTCATCCTCAGCTCTTGGAGTGAGGGTGAAAGAGGATGACTTTTTAAAAATATTCAGATAAGCTAGCTAATTAGTAACTACTAGATTCTATTATTAGAGCGAATAAAACACATGAAGATATTTTCTAGCTCTTGTGTGGGACTCTGCGGATTCCTAGTTTTAAGTATCACTTTATTGTGAATTTTAAATAAGTCCGAAATTTTGCCACCCTCTAAACTCTGCCGCCCTGTGCTCGAACACAGAATAGCACCTACCTAAATAGGGCCTACTGCAACTACCAAAATTAAAAAAACAAAGCATTCCACTAAAGATGCATGTAGAAAGTATTCTATTGTACGTTTTGAGGAAAATAACTTAATAAAAATAACTGAATATTATTGAAGAGCAAGGCATATAATAAACTAACTTTTAGGATATCCAGAAGTAATTATAAAAGATTTGCTACAAAAATATTTACATGGACAATAATAAATTCAATGAGCCCCGAAATACTAAGTTACAAAATTGCGTATAAGATTCAGTCTACAAAGCAATTATTACTTAAAGAATGAACATACACTATTTTGAGAATCGAGATGAAACGCGAAATCTTTACGATACTTTTCGTCTCTTCTCAATTTTCCTCTCCAAAGCTAGACGATAATTTGAGCTAGCCTTGTCCCGTCTTAACTGTAAAATGTTAAATCTCGGCTCACTTTAAGTTCGTTTTGTTTCAGAAACGATTTGAGAAATTCCTTTCCTCGTGAGCAACACTAAACAAAACCGAAATATTCTTGCCAAATGTTACATTTCTGGTTGAAATGTTATGTCCTGAGCAATAATTAGCTCTTAACTTTTAATCTTCTATGAAATAATAATAATTATTATTATTAGTTTATTATTATTATTATTATTATTATTATTATTATTATTATTATTAGTTTATTATTATTGTTATTATTATTATTATTATTACTATTCCTGAAGATTACATAGTTCAAGTATTGAAACATCCGAGTATTCAAATATCAGAAGAAAATAAAACGTGTGTCATCGCCGATCAACAGCCACCAAAAATTCTAAAGTAAAAGAAAGTACCGGTCGTCGTGGATCCGATTAGAAAAATGAAATGAAATCTTTGAGTTTTACGTCCCACGGTTATGCTAAAGGAGACGGTGATGATGAGTAATGAATGAAATGATGGAATGAAAAGAAAGTGGGAGGAAACGGAAGAACCCCGAGAAAACCCACGCACACGATGTTTGTCCATCACAAAGTTCATTTGGCGGGGGCTGGAATCGAACCCGGGACCCCTAGCACCAGAGGTGAACTCTCTACTGGATCCGATTAGATTCGACTACCTTCAGATTACTGGTCGAGCGCCTTGACCACTTAACCACGATTACTACGCAGCAATTTATTTCTCTTTATTTTGTTTAAGAGTATAACACACGCGCCCTATTTCATTTAAAATAAAGGAGTTTTGTATTTTGTTTTTAAAAATTCTGTAATGTTGATAATTTAGTGAATACAGTGATATAATGCCTTCCGAGTCCTCAATTACATATTCCTGTGTTTTGCCAATCAATCTGACTATTAAGAAGTTACTGTTTTGAGCGAACAGAAAAGGCTCTTTATTTAGGTGAGCTGGAAGAAGTAACGTTTTAGATGAGTGGTTAGCGATGTAGGTTCGCAATCCGGCAATCCGTGTTCGATTATCGATTTAGCCGTTTACACTTTTTAAAATGTTTCATTTGTAAGGCTGAGCTCCATTTGGATGCTACTAAATGAAAGATAATCTCCAGTGTAAAACTTCAGTGATGACGTAATCCTGAAAATGAAGGAAGAAAAATGGATGGAGAAATCGAGTTACAGAGTTAATTCTTTTAATGGTTCTTTATTTGATATTAACCGTTAAGTTCTTGCATTTTTAAATTGTTGTTTATTGACACTATATTGTCCCCTTTAATCTTTGTGTCACAATGTGTAAATTTGCACAAATATGAAACAAATCATGAATCCTCAGTTCAGTAGCGTAGCCAGGATGTGTGTTAGGGGGGACCCAAGTGCTGTTGTAGGTACATATAGAAAAATTATAAACAAAAAATATATAAACATAAAAATATATAAAAAATTACAAACATCAAAGTGCGAAAGTACATTCTCGGACCTCTTTGGGGGGCCCGGCTCCTCTGCCCCCCTTCCCTACTCCACTGTCTCAGTTATATTTGCAACCTAAGGAGAGATACGCTTGGTACGGGTAGGTTATCCAACTCGTTTGATTGTTAACGAATTTTGCATTTTTAATATTTACAATTAAACTACCAATTGTTAGCATTTTCAAAAATTATTTAATGAATAATGAAATGAAACAAGTTGTTCTTCCGAAGTAATATTACATATCAATCAGTAGCGCCGGAACCCTGGAGCTCAGGCCCTGTTAGACCCCCAAAATTTTCATTAGGGGATGGGTTCTTTCCCTGAATGATCAATCAATATTTTAATTGATTTGCAGGTAGGACTACCGTTAATAGATTTAAAACTCAGCGGAAGGCTTTGTGTTTATTTTTTTTTAAATAAGCTAAGATATATAACGCATAATCTATCCGTATATTATTTGATGTGCATCTACGTGTATTCACTTGAAGTAAGTTATCTTGTTTATATAATCCCTCATTTATTGAGTTAATTATAAGATTTTTTAAGTTCCCGGACTGTTATCTTATCATCGGCGCCTCTGGTGTTCGTATATTTTTTTTCTGGTACTGTGCTGTGTATTGTGAGTACACAAAGACTCCCTTTGCAAAGACTCCCTTTTGTCATTTCGTCAGCCAGCGTTTTGCCTCATTCCTGCACAAAAATATTCTTTACTATTTGTTTTTTTCACCAGTGGGGTTAACTTCATGCTGCTGTTCTACCTACTCTACCATTCGTGATTATTCTTGGAGCGGGCATTAGTTGGGTTGCCTAACTAACGGATTTTGTACCTCAAAAATTTCTTTGGCCCGCTGTACATTTTTTTATGATTCTCTTTCTAATTTATGAAATGTAGATAATTTTTTGCAATGAGGTCAAAGGGATTTTACTCAGCTCTAGAAGAATTCTCCGTTTACATGTTTATCTTGCACTACAAACTTTCCTGGTCCCATCTGGTTTTCAGAATCAATTTACATCGTACCACTTGGTGGTCTTTCGAACCTTAAATTTTTTCGAGATATTCAGGTTTTGAATTGGCATATGGTAATTTTATTTATTATTATTATTATTATTATTATTATTATTATTATTATTATTATTATTATTATTATTATTATTATTATTATTATTATTATTATTATTATTATTATTATTATTATTTTGCACTTGTGTCTCGATATCTTTTCTCCCTTTTAAGGTTTTACTCTAAGCATAATTCACAACATACGAAGCTCAGTGAATTTTTTTCCGCATTTGTCTCGTAGATACGAGTCGAGCTTGAGTGTGGCATTTTAGTTCGAAATTTCGTTGTTCGATTCTAATCATGAAGTTTCACACTGTTGTTATCTCTGTCATTGAAATAATTTCATAGAAATCCTTATCGCAATTGCTTATTATGAATATATACTCCTCGAATACTTTATATTTTGTGTTTCTGTTAGAGTTTCGTAAGATGTATTTCTACTGTACTAAGTTTATAATTTTTCTCTAAAGGTATTTCTTTCAAATTCAGTTCATGAGAGATCTAACATCACCTGTATTACTACACTCTCAACTTCTTTATTAGAAATGCAACGCTATCTACAATTAGATTATTTCTTCTTATTTGGTTAGTATAATTATGATCCAATCCCTCTAATATTTTGAATCTCACATTGTAAATAGCGTGAGACCAAGGGAGGGAGAGTCACAAATGAGTATGTAAATGAAGATGAAATTTATATATATTTTGAATATGTAAATTTGAAATGCAAATGTTCTTAATAATATGCAAATTACTAGCAAAGTCGGTAGAGCGAAGTTTAATCTATAGCGATAAAGTGATTATGCTGACCAAAATAAGTTTAATTTAGATAAGTATTTCAATTAAAAATGAGACTATTTTTCAAGTCTATGTGTTTCTCGAGGTATTGAGAGAGAATACTAAGTCTCACTCACGCAACATCTGATTGTTGCCCAACCGTATTGGACCGGACTTTGACAACCCCATGACAGCTGAAATGAATGCATAATAATATCACACTTGTTACATACCTTGGTAGACTTCCTGTAGAAAATGATGAGCACGGTTTTCATTGGATAGATTTTAATGAAGTGTAAACACACATAAAAGCACTATACACAGAATTTACAAAAAAATTTAACTTTTGAAATTTTCAAATTCGTTTCGCCGAAATGTTCCTTTTAGGCCTGATTTATTTATTTCAAGAGTCCGTGCACGATTCGATACCTCCTGGTCCTTGTCCTGGGTGTCCCCTGTGGTCCTTGTCCTATCTTCGGCGTTGGTCACACTATTTTACCATTTAGTAGGACATCGGTCCAACGATGGCCTTGTTCGTTTTCCCTAAAGAACAAGACATTTTGCCGCTACACTCCTGTTTCGCCTTCTGTTGCAAACTCAGGGAACAATTTACGATTACCAGTGTCTTGTGCCTGCAGTAATGTAAGTTCTAGGCACGGATTGTTTCGCCTAACCTAATGCTATCCAGCCTGTTAGGTGGCTATGGAACGTCTACTAACTTCATCACCCTAATAGCAAAGGGAAGATGACACTGAATGTAAAATAGCGTTTAGCATAATATCTTGTCGATTCCTGCTCATGTCCAGCTTTTCACGCAAACTACTGTCCTGTACTTATGTACACAGTTGCGAGGTTCACTTACACAGGATAAAGTAACGAACGTTTATATTTATATAGTTCGACACTGAACATGTTAAATACGACAAATATTTTATATTTTTGCGATATTTTATATATAAAGATCGTTGACGCACATAACTAACATAAGGGCAAACGAGCACAAAAGTCAGTGTTCATGACTGGAGTTGATGATGCATAGTAAATATACAATACGACCGAGGTCAAGATACTCAAAGTCTCAAAGAGCGCGTAGGTAGTCCTACTACTCTCACAATTCAACACCAATTCTTCAAGAGCGCGAAGAATGATACTTCTCTTCCTATGACAAGACACGAATTGCCACTGTATGAGAGTGTGAAGAGTGTACCTTCTCTTCCGATGACAAGACACGAATTCCCAAGCTTCCACCCGCCTGTTTGCTTTTAACAAACCCATCTTCTATTCAAAAGTCTGGGCTTGCTTTCTAGCTTTCGCAAATCTTATGACGGGGGTGAAGCGGGGACCAGAGGGTTTCCTTCACAGGTCATTGTACCCTCTGACCTCAATTTACACTTTAACATGTTCTCATGATGATCATTTAAATTTAGTATCTAATAATCACAATCTGACGCTTGCACTATATAGCAGAAATGGCAAGTTTTCGGTTGATATGCATCACTTCATTTAAAATGTTACTTATAAATGTATACTTTAGGTTTTTGCACAAAAATTATATACATTTTGGTCGAGATAACCCCTTCCGCTCATGCACTTCCGCAGTGCTGCCGTCTAGCGGGCTTTCTCTAAGACAGTTCACCTGTGTGAGGGGTTGCTATAGTGGAGATTTTCACTTTTTTCCATTGTTTTTAAAAGATCGAAATGTTTGTCACCACACAACACATTAAAATTAATATATACATACATTAAAACATCTGTCCTGAACATATGACATGCTGTCATATCGGATAAACATAATAATTACACACTTTATTCGTCGTGGATGCTGTTTTTCTCCTCAGGATGTCGGCTCCCAGGACAACGATGTTGTCGCTCTTACATTTATCATGCATCCCTCTCAGGTTTGTACTGTTGGACTTGTCGTCTTGAACCGAAATAAGCCTTTTTTATTCATTTATTAAATAATACCATAAAGCGATGACATCGAAACTTCAAGAAGATTCTTACAACGATAAAAGAATTACTTGTTGAAGTAAAATTATATACAGGGGTGAAGGCTTCTACATGGAATGCTCATTTCCTTGCTTTTGCTCCGATGAGGGGAGGGGAGCTGCCAGTTTCTAGGTTTGACTTGAGCTGGCGGAATTTTCGTTGGAGATGACGCTTCCCACGAAAAAACGCGGAATACGACGCTTCCCATTTGGACAAAATTTCACACTTCTTTGTAATTGGAAACCTCGCATATACCTCTCAACTCCAGCAAGTAATTTTAACAATAGCTGTTCTCGTCTCGGTGTCTCGAGCTGTCACCGTATCCGACCATAGTAATATTCTCGTCGATAGCTTTTGTATGTTTATAAATACTAAAGTTTTAGCCATATTCCCTTCTCTATGGAAAATAGAGTTAGCAGCGATGTACCAGTTGCTTCTAACTTCTGGGTGTTCTCTGCCTGCAGACAAAGAATCGTCCAAGTTTCTCTCTTTTTTCTCTCTATCTCTTCTGTGTGTTGGGTTTTATGCGATTAAAGGCCATAAATAAAATTCAAACTTCAAATGGAACATGGGTAACTGGCGGACAATGGCTGATTTAACAACACGTTTGGTAATAGCCGGTGTAATGGCTGATTTAAGAACATACTTGATATGGCCTGTGTAGCTAAGTAGACAGCGTTTGCGGCTGTCGTTCTAAGGGATCTGTTTTGGAATCCCAGCCAGGGTTATTTTTTTCATGGAATTAAACATTATAAATGAGGTTCGTGATTGACACTAAAACCCAAGACAGACACGTGAGAAAGGGATAAAGGCGCAGATCGTTTATCCTTAAGCGTTAAAAGTTAATTTATTTCCATGTCTTTCGCTCTTTCATTAACTCTTTCCTTCTTTTCTCGTTTTTCTTTCACTTTCCATACTTTTTCGGTCTTTGCATGATGTGTACTATTATTTTCGTTTCCTTTGCATTAATTCCTATCTCTTAGAACTTAAAATGAATGGAATTTCTACAGATTTATCTCGTCGTTGTTTCTCTAAGTGATGCTCTCATATAGTAATATTTTTCCTCCAAGTGGAGGAATATCCTGGCTCGTTATGTTTTTGGGCATTTATTTGCTGTAATGTTGGCTGTCCAACTATCAGGCCAACAGTGAAACTATTCTGCTACTGGAAAAAACTATATACCCAAACTATCATTTCTTATATACCCAAACTCCAGGTTCTAAAGTTTCTGACTGTACAAGTGAAAGTGAATTGCACAAGTGTTACTTTTTAATGAAGGAGCGGAGTCTAACTAAAAGTTGATCTCCGAAAAGTGTATAAGAAGCTTACCAACTCCCAAGTAGCCAGAAAGAGTGGAAGTCTGATGATTACACAGTTATTGAAACTGTTACTTGATTATATTTTTTATATATATATTATCACATCGCCTTGCTCAGTGTATTATTGTGTTTAGTTTGACATTTCTCTTAAGCAACGTTGTGTCTCTGATCTTCTCCGCCACTACCGTTTCCTCCAGCCGCATATAATTTATAATATTCGCTTTCATCCTCCTGCTTTATTCTAAACATAATTACATCATATTAACATGCAAACTACACAGTACGCAAAACAAGGAAGTCTTCCGTGTATTAATGTTGTTATAAGAAAGTCCCAGTCTGTGAGTCACGCCCCTATGTAAGTTCACATTCACGGTACTACTTTTCGTTCTTCATTGTTTGATCTAAACTACTGATTTAGGGGCTAACGTGTGCGCCTTAGGTTGGTGGGGTACCAAGTTCGTTTTCTGGTGGGTGGTCCTGCTCTTCCATATAGGTCATACTAATCGTTTAACTTTTAAACTAAGTTCGCATCTTTCACAGCCTCGAAGTATAAGCCTAAGATGTTAAACTTAAAAGTAAAAATTCATCATGCCCGATATAAAAGGTGAATGCAATTATATACTAAAATTTATGCAAAACTTTCAACAGCAAATGTGACACTTTCAAATACACCTCCCAATTACAACACAGGAATCGTAACTATATTTTATGTCCGAGGTAGATGACCAAGTCAACCTATGCAATGAAACACAAAATGTATGTATAAATAAAAAAATGACAAAGATTGTGTTTAATGTATTTCAGATCACGTGTCGGTTTCAAATATGAATACTTTCAAGCAACGATAAGAAAATTCTATTCTTTTCATAAAGTGATTGCAAAAGTATCACAATTAACAAAGAGATTATACACTAAGATTTATTCAGCCCCTGCATCTCAGGAATTTAATATTCTTACATATGCACCTCAAATTAAACAGCTTGGAAACAATTGATACGTGCTGTTAATTATATTATATAATTATTAATTAATCAAAATATTATTAATCAACTTAAAATCAAACTTACGTTAAACTGAATAATATCAACGATAAAAATTCAAAGTCTAATTTAAAAGCAGACGTAGCCTCTTTTCCCCTACTTTGAACAATATAAAATGTTAATAGCACGTACACACACAAGAAATTAAATTACATAAATATCCAGATCCATATATCTTTTAATGATTCTATCATCTAAAACTAACTTTCTATATTCCGAGGAAGTGTTACAATTCTATAAACAAGAAAAATAATTGCCTTCTACTGTTACAAAACGTGACCATCTGTGTGTTTACACAATTATTCTTTTCATCTAAAACCATTTGATCGCTACTACACTTGATATTTCCATGCACGATCTCAAGGTGGTACACGTAATTACAATATTCTGTTCGTATAACTTTGTTGTTGGAAACGAGACGTTAAAATTCTATACAAGTTGAAACCAAATACATATATTGTTCGTTGAGGTATTTACTTTCAGCGGGAAACTTCTTTATTTCGATTCCAGGTGGGGTCATATGATTGGAATTCCCTGTCTCTATAACCTCTTTGCTACACGGTTCTAAACTTCATGCAATTTATGCTCAAATACACCTCAAGTCCACCGATTATATGATGAGCGCTAACTCTCGGCCTTGGAGAACGCTTATCGATTCCTGGAGAGGTCAGACAGCTCTGTCTTCTATGGTCTCAGTGCTGCGCTAAACAAACAACGAAAGTTTAAATTCATTTAACTCGGAGGTTACAACTATTTTATGTACCAATCATAAAATCAAATTCAATTCGTGTTAAGAATATATCAGTTTCATTACGAGAAACATAAATAGGGTCTATGTAATCCACATACGAAAATAATCATGAACAACTTTATGTTTTCACAAAAGCCAAGAATCGATAACAATACAAACTTTGTACTTATAGTTAATATTCTATCTTCTCTTCAAGTTTTCACCAAAACTCAGTATCTCCGCGCATGGATGATGTTTTAAAATACAATCCACTGAATCCTAGAGAAATATTTATACAGCAATCTACATAAAATTCAGAAAATTCCACCATGTTCTAGCACATCACCTTTTTTCTATCGCTCTCAAAGGCCCAGATTCTCTTCCTGTGTGTCGCGCAATAACCTTCCCTAAGAGAATATCTGTTTCAGTTTACCTACAAAGCAAGTGATGATCTATTTTCTTAAAGAACACCTGCCAAGTTTCATTTTTCATTAATAATCGCTTTACATTCATTTCACTGTGGAACATTCTGTTTCCATTCATTTATAAAGACGGTCTCAAATGTAGTTTTACATACGGTATACAGTGTTCCTTCATTTTCATTTTAATTAGTCCACAATAAAGGATTTAATTTATACTTTCTAGAGTTTTCCAGGTGAATCTTTTCAATATGTTAGTTTTTTAATTGATCACATGATACAAAGAATTTTCCCGAACATTTGCTAACGAATTCCTTTATTAGATACTTCTACATATCCCGCAATAGTGTTTCCATTACAAATGATTATTTGTCATTCATTCTCTCCCCTTTTCTAAAGAATTAGCCTTACATTATTACCAAATGTAGTATGATATGTAGTGTAATACCATAACTTTAATTCAAATAAAATATACAATTATATATACACATTATGGTAACGGTACTAAGCGACTGAAAATAGGTAACGGTCTGACAATAAAATTACATACTCGAAAATATAAGTTAAATACAAGTAATTTGATTATATGTCTTCAAGGTTAGATATATACAAAAGGTGATACAGTAATGAGACTAAGTACAAAAGCTAAGTATTTTCAATGTTACAGACGCAAAAATACTGCATAAGAGTAACGAGATTGTACAACTTTCAATGTCTGGTACAGCACTATTATAAGCATTCATAATTAAGTAATTACATGTATTAAAGACAGTAATTGTCCATAAATTACCAACAAAAGCCGTAATCTTTGTGATAAACAAAGATTGATTACATTTGAAACCTTCCACCTCAATTTAAATATTCGTTTCTTCAATAAGAGTACTTAAAATAATTAAGACATTCGTTGTTTTAAGTATAGTACTTAGTACTGCTTAGTAGAAGTAAGCAGTGGAGTACTTAGAGTGTAAACACTTTCAATGTCGAAAAAGGACATTGGTTTAGAATACTACTGCTTACGCTATACATAAAAGTAGATTGTTAATAGAAACAAGGAGAAAATTAAATCATTGAATTATACTTCTACCTAATTATCCATAGTCTATGTTCCCGATAGCATGTGTTTCACAATTGTATCCAACGACAGTTATCAGTGGTTTCAGAATTGCGCCCCAGCCTTTATGCTGAATAGTCAGCTTTCATGATACTCCAATTGTAGAAATACATGAATCAATATTCTGATGTAATTTCGCAGTTACTTGTCCCTCATTAGAACCACAATCTTTATGACAATCCTTTTGAATGTTTGGTTATTCCTTTGATCTTGCTTTAAACTCACTGTTACTCTTCTCTGGTGATACCTTGACACGAATTCTGTGCCATCTTCATCTTGGATATTGTCATCTTCTACACATCTGATACTGTATTTTAATAATCCTAGATACACTTTCTCAATTACACGTGCACTAACTGTACTGGTATCTTTTAAAATTAGAACTGTCTCTAATTTCGTACCAATAACATTTGTCTTTTACAGACACATAAATTCGTACCACATTGTCTCACGTACTAAAGGCTATCAACCAGTACAGTGCCGACACATTGCTAAGTACAACTACATCTGTCATTTGATTCGGCATGCATTTATTAACCTACCTGTGCCAGGAAAGATTTCACAACATTTAATTAAGTATAATGAAATTTAGTTTCCTTTCTTTGATGGATGTAAGTATACTGATTCTTTGGGAGTTAAAAGTGGTCAAAAAGGATGTGTTACGGAATAAAGTCATTCCTGTTTGGAAGGTTAAACATGCACATAATGTAATTTTTTTTTTTTTTTTTTTTTTTTTTTTTTTTTTTTTTTTTTTGCACAATGACCTTCGTAAAATGAAATCAGATATACAGAATAGCCAATAATTATGTATATAATGTTTCAAAAACTGCAAAAAAGAAACTAGCAACATAACTTGAACATAAAATTGTACATAAAACATTACTCTAATGCTTTCTCGTACAGGAATTTTAATCTCTCTTAGCATGGTATGTCAATCCGCCATCCAAATCGATGCGTGCCTAAAGACAAAAAGCAAACAACAAACAATTTGACAGACCTGTACTAGTATACTGTGGAACCCTTCTGTGATAGTCTTTCATAGTTCGGCCAATTTGCTTATGTGACGTTGATACACTTTGCCCTTTAAAACACTTCATAATTAAAAGCTAGGTTGTCACAAATCGGGGATAGAGCTGGCCACTCCACAGATCCATGTCGTCCAATCCAGCGGTTCAGGAATGTTTCGTTCAGCCACTCTCGTACTATCTGGCACACACTAACGGTTCTAAGTACAATGACAGTTATCATCACTCTCACGCTACACAGTGATGTCACATCGAAACTTTTTGTCTAGAACTACAAATACTACAGTCAGTCAAACATCATATACCTAATTAAGTTCCACTCTGTAATTAAATATGACGTAGTTGTCTTTACGAATTCTAGAACTTAACTGGTGTTGGCGGCCAAGATTGGCCATGATATGGAGTCAAATTACCCCATCCTTAGAAATAAGCAACATGAGAGTTCAATAAAACATTTTTTATCTTCATGAAGCATATTGTGCTGTCTTTGAGACTTTAAATTCACCATATTGCATAAGAGCGAAATTCATTGAGACCAGATTTTGAACTAAATGCATACAAGATGGTAACAATTACTTTCCTAATTTTTTGATCTTTGCGGACTATTATTTCCTTGAGGTTCATCAATGGAGTTTGATGCTTAAAGGTGAAATGAATTAGTAATAATTTGTAAAACAAAAATAAATAAATCAATAAAATAACCATTTTAAACTACTTTTTAGAGCGACTTACGTATTTTCTTGATTTTCTCTTTATTATTTTCTCCAAGGCTGAAAATTACATTGATTGCTTTACAATAAAATCAATCAAAGATTAAGTGTGACTCCCACGCTTGAAAAGAAATTCTTTGGTTTCTTCTGGTGTGCAAGGAACCCTCGCATGAGATCATATCATTCTTCTCATCTGTTTTCATTATATCCATTGTAAATCTTATAACATTTAAGATATATCCCTTGTATGGATAAACACCCTTTACGTTTATTGCTTACTCAATTGCTGTCATGTAATTATATTCCATTCTTCTATTAATATTACCTAATCGCTTTGAACTAGCATAACGATGGTAAACGTTCTCCCGTTATTTAGATATTATCCTATACTAACAACATTGCTAGGCTCCCAAGGGTTAAACACGCGACTGACGGATTGTATATGCATGTACACTTATCGTACGCTTATAACCCCTTTGGAAGTTCAAGCAGAGTACTTGCTATATTGCATTTACCTGAGTGTAGTGGTAATTATAGTGGATTTCTCCATTATGATATGCTACTCTACTGAATGTGAATAATCTCGTCTTAGCATATCCGATTATTGAGGTCTATTCTCATCAGCTTGAAACATACTCTCCCATTCACATCTTTGATGAATATTCACCTTTCAATATACACCTATTGAAAGTGGGTAATATTTGTAATAATTGAATGTCTGCATGACCTGATGAAGCATGAAATTGCAATGGGCATGCTACTGAAATAGTAGAGAAGAACTTGGCTGTAGTTTTCTAAATTAAAATTTTCACGAATTTGATAAATGAGATAGATATTTACAATACACACATGCATCCAGACACCACATAGATTTTAATTGAGAAAAATGCGTGATACTATTCTGTACGTAACTTTTATCTTAACGTGTAATTGAAAATAATTAAAATTCATTTAACACTGTACTAAACTATCTCGCACCTATTTCTTAAACCAAATCATATTATACTACCAAGTGATGTGAACAACGGGGAGTTTTGGAGTTTAAAGTTCCCTTGAGCAAGATACTACGAACACGTAAGCATTTACGATACAAGACATTAAGATATTCTGAGTAAACAGAAGTCAAGCTTATCTTGAAAAAATATGAGATTCAGTGTTTGAATCTCTTTTTAATTTAATTTTGTGTTGATGCTACAGTTATTAAGAAATTATTTTCCTATGAAAATCGAGTAAAATTCTAAAATACTTTTAAAATAAGTAACCGGAAGAAAACTAACCCGAAAAGAGAACTAAATGAAATTACTAATGCGACATATTAGGATTATTAATGAAATATGAATTAATAAGATACTAAGAAAATCTCGTAAGTCGTATTTAAGAACATTGTAATAGAAAAGAAGAATACATTAACGTTTGAAGAAATTTCCGTAAGACTAATTCCGTTTCATTTAATAATCGTGGGAAGTTAAACACAAAAAATCTTTTTTTTTTTGTAACAAGTAATTCAACGAATATGACAGAGTATCTAATGAATTGTTTATTTATATATTATGAACAAAATCTGAATTGTTTCTGAGATAATCCAAAATCAAACTCACTCTCAAGAGTAAATTACCCCTTATGGATAAATGAGTTATACCAGATTGTTTGGTAATTAATGAAATGTTTATGAAATATGTATAAAATAGCCTAAGCCTGAATTTTTTAAAACTGTTCAATAAACTCATGCGTAAGCAGAAATGTACGCAGCGGGTGAATTCTGGTGATCCAGATACCTCGAAATCCGGATTTTACTGTAAATTTATTCTGATTTTAGGCGTAATTTTACACATGTTAGTAGTCATATTGAATTTGTACTCTCCGAAATATATTCCTGATTATGTCCCTCTATCATAAGCCTCGAAGATTGTTTAAGGATAAACGAATAATACCATATTGTCAGCAATCTTGGGAAGTAACGTAACGCAAGTAACGCGTTACTTGTAACGCGTTACTTTTTAAGTAACGTTTCCTAGTAACGCGTTACATTTTTTCCAAAGTAACTGTAACGGTAACGGGTTACAAATTTTTAAGTAACGTACCTAGTTTGCGTTACTTTTTTCACGTTACATTTCGGTTGAGTAACTATAATATATGTATTTTTTCGAAAACAAATGTTTCTTTCCTGTAAGTGAATTTCTCAGAATGAAACAATCGAGCATGAACTACGTATGTCAGTGACCGACAGTCACAGACACACAGAGAAACAGATAAGTTCGGAAGTCCCACTTGCTGATTTTTGAAGATGAGGACAGCCTTAGGGAAATCACGTGTACTGATTGCAAGCACCTGGAAGATTTTGTCGTAGATTTTGACAGCTCTAAATCAATACATTCAGTGAGTGAACTAGGAGTGCAATGATACCGGTAGTCTATTTTACTTTGATTGGTGTTGTTTTTATAAAGATGGAGAACGAAAATATTTTACCGTTCGAACATTTAAAAAAAATATTTTTTCTTAAGAGCTGGGGATGATGGTGGACAGAATTTAAAAGTAAAGTGTGTGAAGTGCTCCGGCGGAAAATATTTATCAACAACTAGGGTGCCATAATTAACGATTTACAGTAAGGACCAAATATGAATAAACTCTGTTCTGATGAGCAGGCTTACTTTATTACTAGAAAATAGTTAGCTGATGGTATGTAATATTGGAGTTCTTTCAGATCAGTTTGCTTATCCTAAAGTCCCGTTGATGATAGTTTGAAACTAGCTTTAAAAAGCATGTATCGATTTTAGTTACTGGCAAGTTTTGATTCACTCCCAGTTCATGTGTTCTCATTTTATTAGTTGTAGTGTAGTGTTTCTCCATATTCTGTATTTTTAATTTTACATAACAACATTGTTATTATTATATAATTACAGCACAATAATAATAAGCAACCATTTTTTCTAACGCATAGTGATGAGCACGAGTCAAGCTAAAATTCGACTCGACTCGAATTCAAGTCGAGTTTCGAGTCATGTCAAAGGTAATATCCTCGAGTCGTGTTCCGAGACGATTCAGTTTTTCGCGTCGAGTTTCGAGTCCAGTCGAGTTTGATAAATGGCTCGTTCGTTTTAACTAGCCTTGAAATTATGACCTGATTACACTGGAAAACGAAAGCCATGAGGAATGTAAGCAATGAGGAAACAGTAATATGTAATACTTTTAGTGTTGTTCACGAGAAGGGACACTGCTCGCATCTCGTCTCGTCTCGATAGCGAGACCACAAGAGACTTTTTATAACAAGCTCAGCTCGGCTCGGCTCAACTGAGAAGATGGCTCGAGCCGGCTCACTTGGGGATAAACATCGGCTCGAGCTGGCTTAGTAGAGATGAGCCATCTGCTCGGTTCGGCTCAACTGAGCCAAGGGCTCTAACCGAGACGGTTGAGTGAACTGTTGGCTCGGCTCACTTCTGTGAGCCGAGCTGCTTGAGTCGTTGACTATTTTAAACCCGGGGCGAGCAGTTTCGAAGATATTTGGCCAGTGCCCTATAACTTTTAACAGTGTTTGGCTCGAGCCCGAATACTCAACCTAGACTCTCAACCCAAATTAAGAAGCTCGTGAACAATGTCCTTGACTCCTAGACTTCACGACTACCGAGGTTGGCAATCAACTAGTTTTTTAGTATTCAAACACAAACCGCCTATCTTTCATTTTTATATACAGTGTTGTAATAATTAATAATAAAATAATAATATAAGTTGTAGTAGTAGTGTCATTGATAATAATTATACTGTCTATGTAATATACTTGAAGAATATACTCGAAACTACTCACCGGATTTGGCTTGACTTGACTCGAAACTCGACTCCAATTCGAGTCGAGTTGGAGGAAATTTTTCGAGTCGAGTTCTCTGGTCGAGCTCAAAGATGTCTGTCTCTAGTCGAATCGAGTTTCAAAGAAAAGTCGCTCGAACTCGCTCGTGTCCATCCCTACCAGTAACGCAGTATGGCATTTTATCAATGTTACATTATATGAAAATGTTCATATATCAAGTAAAAATTTGTCCTTGCATTTACATAAAGCGATTCAGAACGTGCAATAATAATAATAATAATAATAATAATAATAATAATAATAATAATAATAATAATAATAATAATAATAATAATAATAATAATACAAATAGCGGTAGTAATAGTAGTACGGAAAATTGAAGTCATAATTTTTTTCACATTTTTAAAGTTTCGGACCTAAAAGTAACGCGTTAGTAACGCGTTACTTTCGAAGTAAAGTAACAGTTACTTTTTTGGGGCAAGTAACGCGTTACTAACGCGTTACACTTTAAGAGAAAGTAAAGTAACTTGTAACGCGTTACATTTTTACAAGTAACTTACCCAACACTGATTGTCAGATTGTTAATGAAATATTTACTCATAAAATAAAAATGATATTGTTTGAATCGTTTTTAAGAAAATCACCCGGAAAGAACTCACGCCAAAGAGTAAACTTCAGATCATAGATTTTCCTCAGACAAAATACGTATAGCGTAATATATGGTTACGGTAATACGTACGCGACATTGAACCTCGTCGTCTGTGCTCAGAGTGCCTGGATTAGAGTTGTCTCCAAGTGGGTTTTCTGTTCTTCTCCTCGATGTTGCAACTCTGAGAAATTCACCACGATTGCTACTAGAAACGTGTATCCCGTGGTTCTCTTGAAAGCATCATGGCGCTAGCGTTCATTCAACTAAGAAGTTCTTGCAATCCTGAAAGGTATTTGATGTGGAAAGAAAGGAATAATAGTCTTACTTTTATTGGCTAATTTAGAATGAAAACGTGAATATGAAGGCTTACACGAGTCCACCTGAGAATGTATACATATGAAAAATGTTCTAAATAAATGGATAATTTATTTGTTAATAATGATTTAAAGAGTCTACTTGTTTTGTTTTTAGTTTTAACACAATATGGCAGTAACATACATGATTTTAAGTTACTGCACAATATAAAGAAAATCGTTACAGTTGTTTTGGAAAACATGGCATTATTTATTTTCACTTTTCAGTGAACTACCTTTATCTTTTGGGTGGGAAGGAAATTTTAGAAAAAAATAGAATCCTATTAAAACTTAATTTTAAAATGTTGCGTACGTACGTTGAAAGGTGCGGCTTCTAGGCAAGTGAATATTTTTACATGAGTTGAATGAACGGACGGAAGGATATTCAAAAATCAGATTGTAGGGGTCACGAAACGTGTAAATCCGTTGAAATGTTGAATTTGATTTTTTCTAAATGTCCATCCTTTCTTTGCTTCTATTGTTGCTCGAAAGTTAAAATGTAAGATTTTATTGCTTCGAATACTTTTTGAGGGACTGGGAAGATGGTCTCTACCATGCAATACAAATTAATGATTTAAGGAAATAAACTCTTAGGGAAAATATTTACTACTTCAGAAAGACATGAACTAATACGCCAGTCAATAAGGGATGATTTAGGGTGGAATAAGAAAAAAATTACTGAAAGCTGGAATGAAATTTTATTTTCTTCGTAAACATGTCCGTAGCAACATACTAATTTTCACCCCTCTAAAACTCCGAATTTGGATTGTATCTTGAAAAAATGGCGCCAAAAACATTTTGTTTGGTAAATAGTTATCATGAAAAGCATTTTAAAGCGAAATATGTTATTACAAAAAATAATCCACATTAAATATTCTACAAGAAATGATCTCTTTATTTTTTCTGTAGGATGCACCGTTTAGATGCTATAGGCGTGGCTAATTACTTCACGAAAATTAGTTGATACTAGTATTTTGTTTAGAGTAAATAATCGTGTCTATTGGATTATCTATGTTCAAGATCTCGTCAGCTGAAAAATGTTTTATCTGTTAGAGACTTCTCAGTGATGGTGTTCCGTGTACTCTGAAAGAAAAAGGACTGAAAACATTAGTTGACTGCAGTATTATAGTGAAGGATAGAAAGGAATGCCAACTTTAGGGACTGGACTCTAAAGTGTTTTGGTGTATGAAAAGTATAGAAAAGTTCACACAAAGCCAACGAGTAGCAACGCATCATCACCTACGCAGATAACCGTTAGGTCAGAAGTACTAAGCTTTAATTCTCAAGAAGTCTGCCTGTTTTATGGACAATGTACATTAGATGAATTTTTAAAGTGACAGAGTAAAAAACTTATGAGTGAGCGCCTCGAGACCATTCAAGTTAAAGATTCTATTATAGAAGCAGCCGACAGAAGAAATGACGACTAGGGCAACGAAGTTGGTATTAGGATTGGCAGTGGTCATCATTTAGTTGTTGCTGAAGACAGATACAAGTCCTCATGCATTAAAAAGTTCTACAATGGTCGTCCGAAAGATAATGTTGCTTCAGATGCTATGGCACCTTGAAGCTAAATGAATTTTTAAAGTAACAGAGTAAAAAACTTATGAATGAGCGCCTCGAGACCATTCAAGTTAAAGGTTCTATTATAGAAGCAGCCGACAGAAGAAATGACTAGGGCAACGAAGTTGGTATTAGGATTGGCAGTGATCATGATTTAGTTGTTGCTGAAGCCAGATACAAATCCTCATGCATTAAAAAGTTCTACAATGGTCGTACGAAAGATAATGTTGCTTCAGATGCTATGGCACCTTGAAGCTAAATGAATTTTTAAAGTGACAGAGTAAAAAACTTCTGAGTGAGCCCCTCGAGACCATTCAAGTTAAAGATTCTATTATAGAAGCAGCCGACAGAAGAAATGACGACTAGGGCAACGAAGTTGGTATTAGGATTGGCAGTGGTCATGATTTAGTTGTTGCTGAAGACAGATACAAATTCTCATGCATTAAAATGTTCTACAATGGTCGTACGAAAGATAATGTTGCTTCAGATGCTATGGCACCTTGAAGCTAATCGAATTTTTAAAGTGACAGAGCAAAAAACTTCTGAGTGAGCCCCTCGAAACCATTCAAGTTAAAGATTCTATTATAGAAGCAGCCGACAGAAGAAATGACTAGGGCAACGAAGTTGGTATTAGGATTGGCAGTGATCATGATTAAGTTGTTGCTGAAGCCAGATACAATTCCTCATGCATGAAAAAGTTCTACAATGGTCGCACGAAAGATAATGTTGCTTCAGATGCTATAGCACCTTGAAGCTAAATGAATTTTTAAAGTGACAGAGTAAAAAACTTATGAATGAGCGCCTCGAGACCATTCAAGTTAAAGATTCTATTATAGAAGCAGCCGACAGAAGAAGTGACGACTAGGGCAACGAAGTTGGTATTAGGATTGGCAGTGGTCATGATTTAGTTGTTGCTGAAGACAGATACAAATCCTCATGCATTAAAAAGTTCTACAATGGTCGTACGAAAGATAATGTTGCTTCAGATGCTATGGCACCTTGAAGCTAAATGCATTTTTAAAGTGACAGAGTAAAAAACTTCTGAGTGAGCCATTCGAGACCATTCAAGTTAAAGATTCTATTATAGAAGCAGCCGACAGAAGAAATGACTAGGGCAACGAAGTTGGTATTAGGATTGGCAGTGGTCATCATTTAGTTGTTACTGAAGACAGATACAAATTCTCATGCATTAAAAAGTTCTACAATGGTCGTACGAAAGATAATGTTGCTTCAGATGCTATGGCACCTTGAAGCTAAATGAATTTTTAAAGTGACAGAGTAAAAAACTTCTGAGTGAGCCCCTCGAGACCATTCAAGTTAAAGATTCTATTATAGAAGCAGCCGACAGAAGAAATGACAACTAGGGCAACGAAGTTGGTATTAGGATTGGCAGTGGTAATGATTTAGTTGTTGCTGAAGCCAGATACAATTCCTCATGCATGAAAAAGTTCTACAATGGTCGTCCGAAAGATAATGTTGCTTCAGATGCTATGGCACCTTGAAGCTAAATGAATTTTTAAAGTAACAGAGTAAAAAACTTCTGAGTGAGTCCCTCGAGACCATTCAAGTTAAAGTTTTTATTATAGAAGCAGCCGACAGATGAAATGACAGCTAGGGCAACGAAGTTGATATTGGGATTGGCAGTGGTCATGATTTAGTTGCTGCTGAAGATAGATACAAATTCTCATGCATTAAAAAGTTCTACAATGGTCGTACGAAAGATAATGTTGCTTCAGATGCTATGGCACCTTGAAGCTAAATGAATTTTTAAAGTGACAGAGTAAAAACCTTCTGAGTGAGCCCCTCGAGACCATTCAAGTTAAAGATTCTATTATAGAAGCAGCCGACAGAAGAAATGACTAGGGCAACGAAGTTGGTATTAGGATTGGCAGTGGTAATGATTTAGTTGTTGCTGAAGCCAGATACAATTCCTCATGCATGAAAAAGTTCTACAATGGTCGTCCGAAAGATAATGTTGCTTCAGATGCTATGGCACCTTGAAGCTAAATGAATTTTTAAAGTGACAGAGTAAAAAACTTCTGAGTGAGTCCCTCGAGACCATTCAAGTTCAAGTTTCTATTATAGAAGCAGCCGACAGAAGAAACGACAACTAGGGCAACGAAGTTGATATTGGGATTGGCAGTGGTCATGATTTAGTTGCTGCTGAAGATAGATACAATTTCTCATGCATGAAAAAGTTCTACAATGGCCGTACGAAAGATAATATTACTTCAGATGCTATGGCATCTTGAAGCTAACAAGAGAGAGTGAACAGGTGCATTCAGTGAAGTTTTTCAAGATTATGATAATGCACTGCTATCTGAAGAAACAATAACGACTGAAAGAAAAGTATTCAAAAGATATTGTTATATCAACGAGCGAAAACAAAATGCTTATGGAATGTCAATGTGTTTACACTCTTAATGTACACGAAGTGGTTTGGATGCAAAAATCACTACTCATCACAATTTTAAAGATATTAACCAATGAAGATGAAATTGCAATGAAAAACTGATTACACTAAGTGCATTCAATGCCACTTGCCCATACAAACATGGACAGAACATCAACAAATACTTGCTGCCTCACGGGCAGCGAACACGCAACTAACCATATTTTTTGTGTTCTCTGACCAGGAAACAGATCTGGGATTACGCACATCAAAGACACATGCACTAGTTGGTAGACTACCTGCGAGAGCTACCACTGAACCACTGGAATCCCGATTTGGAGTACGAATTGTGTATACAGAAGAAATTATTTGTTATTGCGAGTAAAGTTGCGTGAATTGTTTTGCAAAGAAATCAATATATTTTTCAAATTCAATTTTAATTGTTGATGAGAGTAGCTAATTATTATATATTAGCATTAAGGTCATTTAAGAATGATAACATTAAAACCAGGAAATCTTTAATTTTTCCTTCGAAACATATTTATAAAATAAAAACAAGTATATAAACCATAACCTAATCATAATATCACATTAAGCATTTTGCCTTCAGTAGCAAATTGTTTTCTCCAAATTGGTGAGTTGGGGTACACTACGATCCTGAGCAAAGTTCTTTGTCTTGATGTAGTGATAATCCATTTAAATATTCAGTAAGAGCTACAGAATTATTTCTTTTCCATTGTTTTTCTCACACGTTTTCACAAACTCTCTAAGAGTACAATTAATTTTTAAATAATGCCATTATAAATTTCTTCTTCTGCCTTTAATTACTTCCAACTACATTCAAGACATTCTCATTTCTGTTCCATTAAACTCAAGTCATTTTACGCATTCTTCCTCATACTGACATCTTAAAGCATCCAGTGCATTTGGGTTATTTTGGTATTTAAGTTCTTAGAAATTAAATGTTTCACTCGAAACACTGGATAAATCTTACAACTCTAAATCGGCCATCTTACAAAATATGATTGGTTCTTCCTGAAAGATATGTTCCCTATTTATTTCTTCTATTCCCTGCTAATAGTTACGGTCTAAACCAAAAGCCTCACCTGTTCACCTTTAACCTGACATTTCTATATTCGTTAGTTCGTTTTTTCTTTTCTTTTTTGTTCTCTATTTGTATGTATTTGTCTCATTTCATATTATCTGCAACTTTTGTTCAGTTTTTATACATCAATAAGGTTCGATTTAATGAGGTAATTATAGAATTTTTGGTAAGTTCACGCTCGACTGTTTCCAAAAATATAACGCATCTATATTCCCGTATATATACGCACATTCTTTCGTACATGTAAGATGAGTGTAGGCTGAACTATAAAATATTAGGTGAGTATACGCCGTGTACTCCTATATATGCCTGTTTGAGCCCGTGCTGTGAGGTCCATTATTAACTTGACGTTCCACCCCACATTTTCGCTTGTTCAATATTGCTAATGCTTTCACATATTTAATAATTTCATTTTCGTAATCTAATAAATACACGAAATAGAAATTTTGTTGCATGTGATATGATATTAGTTATCACTTGGCTATTCCATAACTTTAATTTGATTTATTAAACTCACAAGTATTACTATTATACATACGTAAGACTAAAATATGATACCTGGTTTTGGAGGAAGCATTTGAACTATACGTAAGGTAGTTTTGTATACTATTATACATCATTATTTAAATTTATATATCATTGGTTTCAGTTAGAGGTACGATATGGATATTTGGAAAATGCATAAACACATGATACAAATTTAGAAATGGTATCTTTAATTTAATTTCCAAAGTTACACTGTATTATTTGTATCATTTGTGTACCTTTTTCTGTTGTGGCGCTTTAGGTGTCTTGGAAGAAGATTGACACTTTCCCTTTGTGAAAACGCAGCTGAGTATAGTTTGATTTTCTCTACCTTCGTTAATTTACTCTTCCTAAACCGCTATTCGCCTTTTCCTTTCTTCAATCCAATTTCAATTTCTCTTAGTAGCTACCCAGTATTGATTTTCATTGCGCGTAATTTGAATGTCTGTCGATTATTACTTCAAGCAATCGTTGATGCAATTACTGAGGCATGAACAATTTCTGAAATACAACAATCAGTTTGTTTGGTAGTGCATATATCTTAGACATTACTACAACAAAACATATTTTTATGTATTTTTTAGCATGCAGCCTCTTTTACTTCATCGACTATACAATAAAACCAAAATGAGAGTATATATATATATATATATATATATATATATATATATATATATATATATATATATATATATATATATATATATATATATATATATATATACTTTTCCTAAAATAATGCTCTCCAGAATATTGTATTTGACTTAAAATCTTAAAAGAATAGAATTGAAGTTTCCTTTTCATTTAACATATTTTAGTAGGTTCTTTCTCCTTCTCTTGTCGCTATTCTAAGAAATGGTTACGCCCTTCATTTAAGCCGTTTTAAAATACTCTGTTTACTTTGTTACTGAAGAGTTATTTTAATTACCACACATTAATGTCATGTCATTTGATGCAAGCCCTTTAAGCTGGTGAATCTTTTTAACCAAATTTCCCCTTTGAGACAAGCGTGTGACACTTCATCTTCCCTTGAAAGATGCATGAGCGAAGATGCGACTGATGGCGTTTCCCAAGCAGGTGCTGCCATCTACTAAAGACGCTTAGAGAATATATAACGGGGGAGAGCTAAGCTCGTAACTCTTGAAGACAGACTGGTCCAACACCATCTTATGACTGTGGGACATGCATAATTTTGCCCTTACCACAATCAGTACTAAATGGGGTGTTTGTGTCAAATGATTTAAACGTGTTCTGCACGTTGGCCCAAGTTAATGTTATAACACATTTTCTTCACGGATTTTCGTAAGAATTTTAAGACCTTTCTTTCTGAAATGATGATTACATTAGGAAACGCAAGAGAAAAGATTATGAGCTATCGTAACGTTTATGCTCTTCAACAGGAACTTCGAAATTAGAACTACACTACTTAATGTTAGCAACACAAATTTACTAGATTGCATAACGACTCTTTAGCTAAATAAAGAGGAAAAGAAATTTATAATCTTACGCGAATCTTAAAAATATAATAAGTATTTACCTTAAAAGAGATAAAGAAAATATTGTGTTTACTTTGTTAAACACAAATAAATTATTATTGTTCCTAAACAAAATATAAGTTTATTTAAAATGGCATATTTCACCAATCAATTAACAACTGTCAATTCAATGTCTTAAAATACAGATTTTAATGTACACAAGTATTATACTTTTCCTGTAATCAATTCATCTCAGTTGGCTCCAGAAATATAATATATACTACACTTGTTGTAAGATGTGCTAACGGTAATTTCAAATATATTTCAATATTTCTGATATTCAACGTACGAGTATCATTACTTAAGATGATTGAGTAATAATAACTAAATAATAAATTTTCCCCAAAGGACAAAATGAAACAATAACATTATCTGAAATCAACAAAACATAATTATTATTGAACCACTTATGGTATGTTTAATTATTATAATTGCTTATTACTATTGCAGATTATAATTAATATTGAACACATTTGTTACTTATGGTACTTAAATATACAATATGTATTGTAGAAATCGTTAATGAAATGAAGGTTACGGTTTAATTTAGTTAAACGTCCTCTGAACGGTTTACTTTAATTTAAAGAAAATGGACAGTTGCTAAACTGGATGAAAACAGTGTATAGTAAGAAGAGAAAGAGTCAAAAAGACCAGAGAAATTGCTTACAACAAACTTAAGTGAAATATGTAGAAGAAGAAACTCATTGAACCAGAAGTCAGCGCTGTAATAGTGAGCTCTCGTGCCTTTCTAAGGTAGCTTCAACGGGATAAAGGGAAAAATAAACAAATAGCGATAGGAAACAAATCTAATAAATATGCAATAGTGTCCACTTCATAACAACATTCCGCAGTAATAGGTTGAGTATATAGGCTCAGTATATACAAATTATACTGAACAAGATGTGAACCCAGAAGTTTTTGTTGGGAGGAGTACAACTTTTGGGGGTGGAGGGATCCAATCCTACAAGCCACTACGTCTATGTAGTATTGAATGGGTATTATTCTGCACCCGAAGAGACTATAAGTGATTGTAAAATACTTCTAGCAATTGAAAAAAACTGGTAATATTACTCTTTCTGAACTTTTCTTAGGAAAGTGATTTGTGAAACTTTGATGTTGTATATGAAAAAAGTACTTATAAAATATAGTCATAATAATTGTCTATCGGAAAAAGTCGTAATTTCACTCTTCACTGAACAACCCATATTTAGGAACAGTAAAAATTGAAATGTCCATCTGGACAGTCAAAGTATTACCATTAGTTTTGAAATTTGGTTTTAATAAAGTAAGCGGTGTAAATACTAAACCTTTGTATGTAAGATGAAACGGAATATTTTACAATGCATTTCTGGCTATAAATGTACCAGAAGGTCCTAAATTCGTTTAAACCTCGATTCATCTTTTGCAATTACAAATCTTCACTATTTTCTCTCGGAAGTTCAAAAACACGTATCCATTTCCAAGGTACTATATCTGATTTGCTAGCGAAATATTTATGAAATATCAAGAAAACTGATTTCTTTAAAAAGAAAAAAACATAGCAAATTCTAAACTATTCTTTACATCTTTTCCAGAAAGAATGATTTATGCCATATTGAAGTATTTAATAAAATATTTTTTCAATTGTTTTCGAAAACGTAGATTGAAAGTAAACTTAGTCCCAGCAGTAGGCTATCCTATATAAGAATTTTCAACAGAAATATTAGTTTTTTTAAATCAAAATATTATAAAATATTAGAAAATTGCTTGAAATATTTTGAGAAAAATTTAAGTAATAAATGCACACCAGCTTTCTTAATTGATGAATGAGGGTAAGGAGAACGTCAGCGCCATGAAAATTTAATTCATTTTTCCATGAAAGACATTCTTTACTGATGCCTCGAAAGCAATCACATTAGAGAAAGGAACAATACTCCCTTCACACAAACATAATGAAAGCGTAGGACATCTAGTAGTATCAAATTCATAAATGTGCAGAGTGAGGCGAAAGTCCACCACCCTTTGATTCTTGAAACGACTTGAGAAAAGATGTTTAATCTCTTATATGCGAAATCGGGCTGGGTGCACCATATGGTGCAATTCGGTATCATGGCGGCCATCTGGAAATCCTTCATTTTGAGTTCAGGGCCAATATTTAAAATGATGGTATCCGACACGTTATTTTAGGCTAGAATTTCACCAAAGAAACGAGTTTGAAATTATTTTTCACCTAACTTTAGTAAATTTTGTGAGGTAAACATTCCACATTTCATCATTCAGTGGGTTTTAATTGTTTTCTAAGGTGATGTACCCTAACTTTTACCTGTCGAGAGATTGAAATTGTTCTCAGTATTGGGGAACACTGTGACAAATTCATCGCTGGTGACTTCAATGATCGGCAACCAGAGAGGGACAACACTGCACATACCAGAGTGTCATGTATTTTGCAGAAATTTAAAGTTTCTGTATCTGTACACACAAACAACACAATAGACACCCGAGGACTGCAACGGATGAATCAACAGTAATTGTATCATCCTTGGTAAAAGCCCTAAACACAGTACAAGATGTTTCGGATGTAAGTCAGAGATCGATACTTCGTATGTTCCAAACAAAGAAGTGGCATACATACAAACTCCAACTGCAGCAATACCTAACATAGGGTGACCCAGATAGGAAGATGCAATTTGCAGGACGAGCCGTGACGAAGTGTAACGACGACACTAGGTTTCCTCTTAGTGTGTTGTTTAGTGCCAAGGCTCTGTTCCATGTGAAGGTGAGGTCAATAAACAGAATAATCATGTATTGGTCAGATGCAGACCCAGGATGGACAGATGCCTCATGGTAACTTGTTCGGAAAAGGTAATGGTATGTATGGCGTCGGATTTAGAACATTTGTTTCATCGGGCCATTCTTCATCAATGGGAACGTAAATGGGGATAGATATCTTGACATGCTGCAGGAACAGGTGTTCCAATTACTGATGGGCATGAAAGGTGACTTAAAACAAGACGGCGCGCTTTTCATTATGCATTATATGTCAAAGAATGGTTGGGTGAAAGTTCCTGTGTCACTGGATTGATCTTTGAGCATCAATTGAGTGGCCAGCCCGTTCGCCCGACCTGACGACCCTAAACTTTTATCTGTGGGATCATCTGAAAACATGTGTTTATCAATAAGATAGTATAGACCTGAAATGATGGAATACGTGTTTCGTATTTACTTGGAAAAAGCGGTTGGGTGGGGCACGGATTTCTCAAAACCTTTGATCACGAAATATCAAAAGTGCTAATAACAGTATGTCAGAAGTGCCTAAAGGAGAAGAAGAATTGCAATGCAACTTTGTGTAATGACAATACGCAAAACAAGAATACTTGTTTTCTTATTTTCTGCGAACAAACGGTTTTAGGGGGCAAAAGTCCCCACCCAAATTTGTGGAAGTTGACGCACGAGAGGCAAGAAGAAGTGGACCGAAGTGAAGGAATTTCTGCACAGATATTGTAGATCTAAAACGGAGGAATACGTGTTTCGTATTTTCCTGAAAGAAACGGTTGGGTGGGGCACAGACCGCTCAAAGTGAAATATCAAAAGTGCTAACTACAGTATGCCAGATGTGATTACTGTGCCCTATTTGTGCCAAATTTGAAGCAAACAAAATGTGCCAAATTTGAAGCAAACAAAATGTGCCAAATTTGAAGCAAATCGGAGGAGGACACTTACAAAAAACATATTGTCCTGTTTTACATATACAATTTCATTCACTTCAGTCCTATTCTTCTTGTATTTCGGCCGTCAACTTTCACAATTTTGTTTAGGGTATTTTGTCCCTTGAAACCATTTTCCCGCAGAAAAAAACACTGTGTATTTTTTATCTTTGCATATTGTCCCTACTCAGTTTTGTAGCGATTCACCATATCCTTTAGGCACTTCTGACGTATACTTATCAGCACTTTTGATATTTCGGCTAACGTATACTTATCAGTACTTTTGATATTTCGTAATAAAAGGTTTGGATAGATCTGTGGCCACCAACCATCTCTCCTTTTAAAGGAAAACACGTAAGACGTATCCTCTCATTTTACGTCTGCAATATGTGTGCACAATTTCATTCATTTCAGTTCACTTCTTCTTGTCTTTCGGGCGTAAACTTTCACAATCCTGGGGTGGGGGATTTTGTCCCCTAAAATAATTTTCCAGCGAAAAAAAAAACAAACTTGTATTCACTTATTTTTTGCGTATTGTCCCTGTTATTAGCACTTTTGATAACTGTTATTAGTACTTTTAATATTTGTGATCAAAAGTTTTGAGGTGTCCGTGCCCCATCCAACTTTTTTTTTTTTTTGTCAGGAAAATACGAAACACGTATTGCCTCATTTCAGGGCCACAATACCTGTACAGAATTTCATTCACTTGAGTCCACTTCTTCCTGCTTTTCGGGCGTCAACTTTGAAAGTTTTGGGTGGAGGCCTTTGCCCCTAAAACCGTTTTCCCGCAGAAAATGAAAAATACGTTTTCGTTTATTTTATGTGTGGTATCTACCTGCAAATTTTTATCAAACTCAGAGTGTTACACTTAGGAAGTGTTAAATGTGAGGTAAATGAAGTGTGGTAGAGGCATTAATCGTTCTCTACATAGAAACCTCAAATTGCCACACACTTTTCCCAGCTCCTTATGCGCTTGTGAAGAGTTTGTTTGTAGAGGGTCGTAGATTATTCCAGAAGTCATTGCTTAATCCCAGAAATTAACATTTCATCGTCTTTGAAATATTTTTCCTTAAAAAATGACTTCATGGTTATGAAGATTAAAGTCACATCGTCCAAAGTCAGGAACGTACGGGGAATGGGGAAGGATTTTACACTGACAGGATCCTGCTTCTGTCTCAGCAACATGTTAGTTGTGAACTCGAACATTGCTTTAAATCATATGGACGCTGTAGGCAGCATTCCAGTCTTTTTGGTTTTGATGGATTCCCATAATATCTATAGCAGTGAAACCATGGTATGTTCTCATAATCATGGTATCCTTTGTAACAAAATCCATCGTCATTACTCCATGTTGATCCCCAGAAAACTGTCAGCATGACGTTGACCTCTGAGGGTTGGACATGGGCCTTCTTTGGAGTTGCTAAGTATCCTTCCCTTGCTTTGATTAAATCTTAGTCTCTTGGTCATAGTAATGGTCCAGTTTCATCTTGAGTTATTAATCTGGAAAAATCGTCCCTCTGGGTTTCGTAGAATAGAGTCAAATATTCGTGGGAGCAAGTGACTTGTTCCTTATACATGTGCAAATGTTCACGAACTGGTCTAAAAGTGCGTGTTGGAATTGCTCTTATTTCTGCTTTCTTTTGAAAATATACCGCCTTATGCAGAGTCGTTTTGACGTATGATTACCGTCATACTAAAGGCTTGACTACTGCAAGGGACATATCTTAGTCGAACTCTTTATTATGGCACTAATCATTTGTCAAGACAACTCTGTATAAGACCCATAATGTTTATCCCATAACATTCTTCACGATTTGTCTGTGATTATCACTTAGTGACGTGAATCTCCAAGAAACAAATGTAAACGTAAGAATGGAACATTGAAAGATTGTAATAGTAATCCTTTAAGGTAGTTTACTTCACAAGTAAGCGGAATTTCCGTAAGGATTTTATTTCACGCACAAATAATGGAGTAGAATTTTACAACAACGAACCTTTAGTTAATGAATTGGATAAAAATGAAGGGGAACAATCAACATTATTTTTAACAACTTCCGGAGTTTATCCTTGTTATAAAACCTTTAAAATGTCAACTAATGCCATAAGATCAACGATATCATGCAAGAAGTGAGATAAGGATAAAGGAAAATGAATATTGTACAGAGAGTGATATTTTAATGAAAAAGATACCTAGTGGGAGAAGAAACCAAGGATGGAAGATTGTCATCCCGAAGAATATAGTATTACATAACGAAATATTCCCATAATGAAGAGATGGGTGGAAACTTGCCAGTTACCACTGTACAGAATAGAAGATAACCTTCAAGTGTTGTGATGTAAGAAGTTGTATGGATAAGTGTCAGGAAGAAATGCAAGGAATCGTTTTAGAAAATATATATTTTTAGCTCCCTCTTCTTCTAAACTATTGATTCTAAGATAAAAAATGTATAGTATTTTTTCGTAGGAAATTTAATGTAGTTTAATGTTGAACTTAAAATGATGTTTGCTACACCCATACTCTTTAGATATTAAGAGAAACATCAGTAATAAACCTTTAAACCCCTCGCTAGCAGCTGACCACTTTCCTCGGGGACTTTCTGTATGTCGTTTAGGGCACTAACTCATAATTCTACTAAATTTCAGAACTACACGATTCATTATTTCTATTTTCTTTAATTGACTGATCTAACGTTTTATTATTGGGTTTGAGAGTACATAAGTAACAAATACGACATTGTGATTCACTTCATCTCTACACCCAGGTAAATTCTTCTGAATATCTCTAATCACATTGCTGCTCACAAAGGAAACACAGATGTGATCCTACCATATATTCTGTTCATAATTCACAGTGGATCATGGACTGAGTGTGTTGTCTTCCTGTTTGAGAATTTAACAAGATCGTGCAATTTGTGCTTTCTCTGATGCTTTGAGATGAAAAAAGTGATTGAGTTAATTCTTCACAAAAATTCAGACTACGAATTTACAAGATCTATAGAATTACCACTGAAGGTTAATATAAAACTTGCCCCTCTGCTTCTCTTGGTGTTTGTATACGAAAAAGTTTTTGCACCTTGAAGACCTTTTATGCAAAAATAGAAACACACATTTTACAATTTAAGTGCTCAATGTTGCTAGGTACAACATATTTATTTTCTTTCCTTACTGTAGTGTCCTCTAACATAGGTGTACATAGGAGTACATTTCACACACACTCTCTCTCCTTCTCTATGCTCAACCTGGAAGCCGATCTACATCGATCCTGGGCCGAAGACGCTGTAACGCGAAGTAACCCTGTAACAACAAGGGAGCTGGCAATTAATGTTGACATGAAAACTCTTAAGGGAATAAATTGAAATATCACTGAATCATCAAAATCAATAAAAATAACATAGAGGTGATGAATAAATTAGTATTTAGGCACAATGATAACGAACTACAATCGAAGTTAAAGTTTAAAACTAATGGTAATGGTGAAAAATTGTTATTTGTCCACACAAATATGTATATTGATGTGTAATGTCGAAAATATTAACGTTTTTACAAGAATGAATAAGAACGGTGATTGAAAACTCAAGTAAGAGTAAAGTCTCATATTTTAGAATATTTTCCTAAGAATTGTTTGCTGGAGAAGAAAGCAAACAAACAGGTCAACCAATATTATCTTCTGGCTATAGATTGGTCAAAGCAACTCGATATTCAAGTAAAGGATTCCAAACATAGTAAATGGTAATCAAATAATTGAATTAACTGATAATTAATTTTTTTGTAAAGATTCTAGCTTTAAGATTCTAGCGCTTTTGTACATACGAGTATGCAACTAAATGTTGCCTTACCAAAGATTTCATATTTCAATTTTATTTTCATTAGAAATGAATATGGAATATTATATTTTGCGAAGATTGTCAGTATATCCACTTCAAATATGCTGTTTGGTAAGATCTTTAAAGAGAAAAGGAATCGCTGTTTCGCCGAAAGCAACATTTGCTGAGTAGTTGCAACTATATCTGAGCAGCGTAGCATTGTAAGATGATATGTAGCTTTTATAAATTGAGCAGCGTAGCATTGTAATATGATATGTAGCTTTTATAAATTGTTCAGCGTAGTATTATTTATGAAGATTTTTTCAACATAAATTCAAAGCAGTCGTAAAACTATTGATCACATTAGTGATGTAACTGAAATATCAATGGATCCTAACATATCACACTTGAATATGGGTGGCACAAACAAAGAAACGAATTTTTAAAAATAAATTTTGCTTACGAAGATTACGTAATGTAACTTCAGGAGAATGAAGGGAATATTGAGTAGCGCATAATAATAATAATACAAGTCTTATTATTCTTATTATTTAAGCGTAAAATTATTATATTCAAATTTGGGTTATAATTATTGTGGCTGAAATTTGGAACGGAAAATTAGATCATCATCTCAAGTCCATTATTCACTGTTAAAAATACTTTCTTAAACTGAGAAAATATTTCTTATCTGTGCAACTAGAATATCTTTTCTTAGAAAGTAGAGTTTGAAAATTCCATTAATAAGAAATGAAGAAAAAGTAGGTGAGGTTGTATAAAGCGAAACGAGAAAATATACTGTTACTTACCTTATGAATTAGAATGAGAATTATAAAGAAATTATTTTTAAGAGTGTGAGGCTTCTAAATTATTGTTTCCTCTTATATTATGGGTATTTAAAAAATCAGTCATATTTTGTTGCTGATGTGTTTTAAAAATTGCACACTTTAGTCTCTATTCCATTTTGTTCCACCTCTTTCCTTGAGACTGAAGTATAAACCTCGTCAAAATATGGAAGTATGAGATTAATTTGAATGTTCTCTTGTAGTAAATGTCCCTTTTAAATTATATATTTCATGATTCATTTAGCAATATTTTAGTTTAAAATTCATCCTGAAAACCTTAATATGGAGAGAACAATATTTACTTATCACTTAATTCAAACCATATGAGGCAGCACATATACTTTGTATGAGGGGTACCTTAAGCGCACTAATTGGAAACATCCTTAAAAGAAATGGTTGACCAAAATTTACTTTAATATAATAAAATACTTTTGGCAGATGGGTAACATTAATTTTAACTAAAATGATATGTCAAGAAATATGATTCAATATCAAAATTGCATTTCTGACGATAAACTTGTCAGCAAAGACCAATATTTGTTGGCCTAGTGCATTATACACCATGCAGTTCGAAATAAAGATCAACATTGATGATATGATTGACCATGCTGAATGCAACATACACGGATAGTGATAAGTCTTGCAATACTATATTAAAAACATACTTGTAGCTACTGCGGTATAATGGAATCAGATTAGTATTAAAAGTATAGACTCTAGTGTTGGATTGTCTGCAGTCACTTTCGTATGAATTCCTCTATTCTATATCGATGACACATCTTGTTCTTAGAAGCAAAGAAGTCACTCCTGTTTCCAATCTCGTGTTGGTTGGAAGGCCATCGTGATTTTAGAGCTTGCGTCATAGAACTAAACAGGTAGTAATACGAAGGGGTGAGGTCAGAACCATATGCAGGTGTGACATTCTTTTGGTGCTATCAAAATCTGCATTTTTGTTGCGGTTTTCCAGACTTGTGTTGTTTTGTATTTTTTTTTTCTTTTGCAGTAGATCGTGCTTTCGGCTCAGCAAAGACCAATATTTGTTGGCCTAGTGCATTATACACCATGCAGTTCGAAATAAAGATCAACATTGATGATATGATTGTTAGGAACGAATATTATGTAAATTACTTTCTTATAGTTTCACCACATATAGAGCATAACTATCCTTAAAACAGCCCTGTTTGACAACAGCTTGTGGAAGTTTGGCATTGCTAAACTCTATTTTTGCACATTCGCATTTTGAAAAATAAAACATACATTTTTCGTTGTATGTGGCATTCCGTTTCAGGAGTTTGCCATCGTACCACATAATAAAATGATTACACACATGCAAATATATGTAACATTCAATTTTATAAATTTCTTTCTCAACAAATGGAAACAAAACCAATATAGGAACAAATTTGCAGAAAAAATACCAATTATGTAGAAAGCATCACAATACGAAAAGACCTACTTTGTTTTACAACGGGAGAAACTATGTTGTAAAATTAATAAAATAAAAAAGCGCAAACAAACGATTACACGAGAATTTATTTTTCGTATATTCAAATGATTGTTGTCAATTCAAATGCTTTGAGGCCGAGCAACAGAGAAAAGAATCGATAGATATTACATAGAATTTCCGTATCCATGTGAGCGTTGGAAAGGTACGAAGAGAATAGCTTGACTCAGCATTCAATTTGTCCCACCTGAATAAGATAGGATAAATCTTCTTTGGCAGATAGAGAGAAGGAAAAATCCATTTGATCCGCCATAGCTATTGATTTATAACTTGAAGTCCGTTTGCTAGGAAATTTTCACCAACGAAAACTTTCTGCTTTTCCAGACGTGTAAGGGATTCCAATTACAGTACAGAAAAATAGAAATATCACAATATATTGGAATTTGACAGAAAACTGCCTTAGGAGGTTCAGAGTAATAGTTTGCTACTTCCAAATTAAACATTTCAATAAAAGCATTTACGAACATTAAGTGATTAGAAATTTAGTTCTGGATTAAAAATTTCATTTAGTTCTGCAATTAGAAAATTTGAATTATTTGATATCTCTTTTCGTTTAAACGTTTGAAGTGTTTCTAATATTTCACAATCGTAATTTTACCACTAGAAGAAGGAAGAGAAATAATTTTCTTAGGAGCATGTGGGAGTAACTCTTCACACTGTTTAACATATTTCTTTCATTTTGCATCAATTTGCTGCATAGCAATAATTTTTATACGTATCCGTATAACTAATATACAGAGCACAAAATGGTGTAATCATATAAAACGACAATATTATACTTTAATATATACAATAGTATATTTGGTACTCATTAGAAAATGAAAAATAAATTCAATTAACATGAAAAACAAGATCCAATGTTTAAATAAATTATACATAAATAACGTAAATTTATTTATAAATATTAAAAACAATAAAATTTGGAATATGTTGTCATCTATAGATAAATGCAAATATAATAAATTTGATTTCAGTTTTCTAGAAATGTACAATTTGTTACATTAAACCTTCATTCTTTTATCCTTCAATTATAAAAGTCATCAACGTCTAACGCCATGACATTTGACCTTTGGACCATAATATTCCTTCCAAGAGTTGTTGTAGAAATTTTGAAGATTTTCGTTTAATTTCATAAATAGTGCTAAATGGGAGTATGTTTAACTCGAAAACTGCTATAAACCCGTACCAAAAAATGTGCAAAAACAAGCGTCTAGTTTAAGTTCTGATATAAACAATTCAACATAAAATCCTACTTTCCAGATGCTCAGATTTGGCAAATTCTCTTCATACCAAAGAAAGTATGCATTTCAAAATAGTATGGTATCCCCTAATGTTTCTGGGCGGGTTGGAATAGGTATTTTGAGCAATGCAAAACAGGGAGTCTTGTTGAAGGTAGATAAACAATGAACTTCTTTGTTTTTGTTGTTGTTGAACTCTTGTATATTGCACGGACAAAAATAACAGTCACCGATATGATTTCGAGATTTTCTCTAGATCATAGGCAAACCAGAAAGAAAAGACTGTTTTGTATTCATTCACTGTTTTCGAAGCTCTTCTACACGTAGATAACACACTTTATGGGGAACCCGGGATTTATCTTGTCACCTAGTTTCACATCAAAATAAGCGATATACACTTTCTTGACAAAGTTAACTTTCTGATGATGTTTCTTCACTTACATATTCTTCACAAATGTAACAATTCGAATCTAAGGAATTCCGACAATACCTTGGAGCCCATTTAGATCACTTAACAAACAATATGGAGAGTATATAACGCACACCAAACAGCGTTTACATTCAAAACTAACAATTCAATTCACCTGTAGCAAAGGTATACTTGTAAACAAACTAACTGACAATCCTATAATAAGAAATGGCTTTCTTAGGTTTGCAGAAAATTTAATTTAATAAAGAGTAGTGCTTGAATTTTGTTTAACAAACGTAAATTTAGTTAGTAGAAAGAATATTATATTTGTTTTCTATATGTTTACCTTGTAAATTTGGAACTACATTATTATTAGTCTTCCTGCAATCTAACGAGAACGTATTTCATATGCTCTCTACACAGTGTTCCGAAAAAGAGCCAAAGCATATAGCAAGACGTGCGTTTATGAAAAAACCTTACAGGGTAGAACTTTTTCGATTATTCCATTGAAATCAGCACCCCAAAATCTATAAGAATCATTTACTGGTTTATAATTACCTTTTCCATCACAGAATAGTGTATTTTTATTTTGAATGTTTGTTCATTCACCGAAAATTTTTGTTCGAATCTCGTGAATCATGTAGTACAACGTTCAAAATTTCCACTTGAAGAATAAAAATTTCCTAGAGAACATTTACCAACTATTGTTCTTTGACAATTCTCATCCCTTTTTGCAGGAGAGGCCCAAGGTACTCCACCCAAAAAATATGAAAATATGTATATCAAAGTACCCATATCTTGTATTCCAATCTTCACACTTATAACCATATAAGATAATAAGGTCTTAACCTCGTCTTGAAAACTAGGTGTGAAAAAATTGGCATTTTGTATTCAGACTAATAATTAGACGTTTAAGTCAGAAAAAATATGTTTCGTTCTGTGAGGGTCCTAGTGGGTCTCAGGGACCTGGCATCACTTGTTGCCAGCGTGCAACTAAGGAGTATTTGATCTGGCATCAGGTGTTCTGCCAGACAGAAGTTCCCTGAAACAAGGTGATTTCATAATGGTTTTCCATTTCATTTCATGGGATGATGACATTCTTAGCGTGAGACCTCATAAATAATAAATTTATTTACATGGCAAAAAATGCATTTACTAGGGGTATTACATTTTTTTAAAAAAATATCTTTGCTACATAACGTTAATAGAGAACACAATATATGAGAATAGAAAAGCGACTTCAAGGAAACGTAACAGAAAACTACTACATAACTTTGACAATTCTCATCCCCTTTTACAGTCATGCATAGTCTTTTTTCTTTGTTTGTTTGTTTCACCGCCCCATATAAAAGTTGTCCATACAATCAGGACACACAGGTTCATTACATTTCTTGCAAATGTACCTGCTCTCTTGCGGAACAATTAGTCATGGCATCTAAGTGTCCGCTTGACCTTCACTTTTCATGGAAAATGATTTATACCATCGCATTGGAGTGAATTCGGTGCTTTGAATACCTTTTTCTTTTTTGGTTGAGGTTCGTATTCGTTTAATGGACGTCCTCGTTTCTTATCATTGTTCATTACAAGGTATGAGTAACGAAACCATAGCGGTTTTGAATTGAATTAATGGAACATTTGATACTTCTCTGTAGCGTATTTGAACTCACCTGATTTACAGAACAATTCACTCTGGGAATTTGTGATTGATCGATTTCAGAATCACTCACTTTAGAGACATTAGGAATGCTATCACCTTCACGTAAATGAAGAAAATCTGCCTCACAAGTAGAATAACGCTGATCGTTCGGTAGATAGTCATCTTCATCACTACTGCAGAAGTTAGCCTCAGAGTCTGATGGAAATTCTGAACACAGAAGGCTGGTAATTTCATCCTGCCTCAACCCTGGAGCTATGGAGATGCTCTAAAATAATTAATATTCAAGCACAAGTAGGTAAACGTACGATTATTTCATCTACTAATACGTGTGTAGCAATTTCATTGGTGGATCTACGGCTATTGCAAACGATTCGAGAATATGACACATCATCATCTATATACTACTATAAGATTTCAAATATGAATAATAACCTGATTTAATTTTTAGAACAGAAAAGAGGTGCCTAGCCCCCGGCCCCGACCTACGTAAATCCGCCACTGAGCAGTTTACTTCTAAAACTTGTGTAGAATGTAAGCTGTCAAAAATAAATATGTTTTGTTTCTTGAAACGCTATGCTATGATAATCTAATTTTGCGGCGTGATGAACTATCATCAACCAAGTACTGCAGCAAGTACCTATAGCACAAGGCAATTTCAATATGAGGGCAAAATACTGCATATGCAATATTATCCCTAAAATCAGACTCACTTTTGAAATAAAGTTTAGGTTTCAGAAGTCCGAAGCAATAGAAGCACCCCACACATCCATACTTCCCTCATTCTAGTGTTCCTATGTGATTCTTTGTTATATAGTTTTTACTTACCTTCAGTTCACACTTCGTCGTGAAAAAAATCAAAAGCTCAGTGACACACATCGTGATTAAACAAACAGCTCTCTAAACCACGCCAAAAAGTTTCTACTCGTTGTGATTTTTCCACCCATCTAGTGGCGCGTCAAAAATTTACCCTGGCAACAAGCGTTGCCAGCATGCAGGATATGATGCTACTTCAGTGCACTAAAGTACATTATTTTCCCGCCAAATATGTGGCATCGTTTGATGCCATATCCTTGAAGAGGTTAACAAGAGGTCAATAACCTAACATATTTGTTACGTTTTGGTAATTTTTACTCATAAAAGCGAATAAGGAGGACCAATCAAAATTTACAGTTGGTCCTAGGAGCATTTACCAATTATTGTTCTTTGACAATTTGCAAATAAGGGATTTTCCTAGGTACCCGTCCCAAGCTTGAAACGTTGAGCACAATGTAATCAGGTTGTATGAAAGAGAATGGAACCCCATACTTGTCCCATATAATCATGTAAGAAAATAAAGACTCATCAAAGAAGATAAAATAGGTCCATAACTGACCTCTGGCATAAAATAGGCATACTAATATTTGACAACTTTATCCCCATAAAAGGGAACGAGATGGTACACCCAAATTTACAATTGTGTATATTATGGTCATAAAGAATATTTATCACCATAATTGAATGATGGTCCCAGGTACACCTTCCAAATTTTCAAAAGGGTGCACCAATGTACCCATATCTTATGAAAAGAAATGGACCTCTGTACACACCCATACAACCATATAAGGTAACAAACTTCAGCAAAGAAGATAAATTACATCAAAAATCTTCGCAATTTATATTTTTTTACTAATTTTTTACCCATGAAAAGGAACGAGGTGGACTCCCAAACTTACAGAGGTACATACCCTGGTTCTATACTACTATAATAAATTTTTAAATTTGGCTTTCCAAGATTGACTGGGGATGGTCCTAGGTACTCCTCCCAAAATTTAGGGGTTGGGCCAATGTACTACTTTCAAAATCAAGAGGCTATTAGCCGAGTATATTTAAGTTTTATTGTGTAAATAATTCATAATTAGCTGAAAAGTTCAGGATTAGTTCCTTTCTACAATGCGGAACGAATCCTAAAATGTTCCCTAGTTATCCATGTCCGCTTTCATCCAAAATGGTGGATCCAAGATGGCCGCCAAGCACATTGCCTTGTTTGATGTTTTTCCACATATTTAAGTGAAGAATAAACATATTTCAATTATATAAAAAAGTCTATATACTCTACAAGAATTACTACTTTGATGATACCATAAATCTATATACTCTACAAGAATTACAACTTTGATGATACCATAAAGTGTTCAATAAAACCATTCCATATTATATATATTAATTTATTTGATGCCAAACGGCAACATTTTTGTGTTCTTAAGTTTTAGCTGAACTTATAAGTTAGGTACATACCTAATCGTAAAAAAAATGTTATTAAAATGTTTCTTGTAGGCTTTTCTTTACAGTTTATGCACGAAAAATATTAGCTAGTCATTCATCATCATTATTATTATTATTATCGTCGTCGTCATTATCATCATCAAAAAAGTAACAGAGAGGAGCTGAATTTTCACAGATCTCTCCTAAGCAAGAGGTACAAAACTTGAAACACTGCATGTTTGCTCTCTTACGTTTTCATATTTCGCCACAGTCCCTTCTTGCTGTTATTTTGCAGTCACAAGATATTAATGCTAGAAGGCACTAGGTTCAATCGACCTTCCTTCATGAACCATCCCCATTCAGTAGAGTCTAGGTCGTTCCCTAGCCACTGCTTGACTTGAAGATAAAACCGAAGTTTAGCTGCTGCACTTGTTGGTGGAAGAGTTGCCAAGTTAAATTTCGAACAAAAAATTTTGGTTACTTCCTTATTGTACCGGATGTATCGCAGGCCATTCAGAGCATTAATTTCCTTTCCTCCAAAAGAGATTTCATAAATGTTTCTCCAATTTCAATTACATTTTGGTGATCAAGCTGAGGAATGTTGAACTGTGAAATTAACGAAGCCACTTTGTCATGTTGCTTTATCAACTTGAAAGCTGTAGATTTCTCCTTTCTGTATATTGTAGACGTAGTGTGACATCCAGTGGTTGCGCGCTGAAAGAGAAGGACGTCCTTTATCGCCCCAGAACTTCTTGAATTCTGGTTATGTCGTAGCATTTTTCACCGTAGTTGATTGGCGTCCTAAAAATACAGTGATGTTCCTGGGATACCTCATGCAATTAGAATTGTAATCAGAAATGTATCAATACCTATTATGGCAACTGATCTGGCACTGGTCTGGCTTTCATTTATTGCAATTGAGCAGATTAGTGTATCTGCGTCTCCGTTCACTTGCAAAACAGTTATTTCTTCAGATTGGAAATAATGAGTCTTGATTTGATCTCGGAATTTCGCAAAATATTAGCTTGTTTAGTCGAAGGATTGAATACTACACTTTGATTCCTGATCATCAATGTATTGCTCGTGGCAAATATTGGCATAATTCTTTTCTCCCTGTAGAGTATAACTTTCCCAAAGGAACCTCCTGCGATAGAGGATAGGAGATTTTCATGAACTTGTTTTGCTTGTCACAATTTGTTTTATCATCAGCAACCAATCCGGTAGATATATTTATTAATAAGCGCTTAATACAATTGAAGAACTTAGAGGATAAAGGCGTTATGTAACAAATTTGATATGTCAGGGAAATTGACCTTCACAACTTTGTCCGTTAACATACTGCCTCCAAACTTTCTAAATATCTGCACCCAGACAAAGACTCATTAGATAATGTGTCACGTAGAATGACTAACATATAACACGTGCATGAACCGGAAGAATGCAACGTTTCAAAAAATGTAACAACACTTCTATTCTCTAAGCGCTTCAATTATAATGATTGTTGAAAGGATTGTGAAGCAGTAGCCAATTGAATAGCTTTGTCAGATCAGAGCCATCTTGTGAGTATTTAGATGGCAAAAATTTAACATGATCTGAGGATGCAAAACGTTTGTCACAAGTCTTCCAAAACTTCTGATATTTTCATGTTTATAGGCATGAGGTAATCCATCTCGATAAAGTAGAATAAGGCATTCTTCGACCTTGTGTTACTTCCCCGCTTACTTTCATGGATTTCGTAAGACGTTGTTTTGTTATGCTATCTGGCGATACTCCACTCCATACTTTGCCTTTTCTTCGAATAGTAAAATAACCTTCATTAAATTTTCTGAATTCAGCGTTGTCCATTTTCCATTCAACTCCTCCATTTGCTGTACATATAAATGGGCACATTGGCTTAGAAAATGTGACCTGCTGCGTGAAAGTAAGGCATCATTGATTTAATACAATACAAATGTAATTCCCAGTCCCCAATTTGATCTGATTGAATGCAGAGAAGGATACGTTTTACATATTCCATATACTGTAACCACAACCTTTCAGTTCTCGAGAAGTTTTCATTTTCTGCAGTCCTTTCAATAATATTGGTTAGTTGTTTGAGTATAAACTAATAATTCTGCACTGTTTAGAATCAATGTTACTCTTATGAGAAATTAAAGAAAATACATTTTTGCTTGTAGTTCAGTCACTGTTAGTTCACACTTGAAGCAGTTTTCACTAGAATATACACGAAACACTCATAACAGAAAGCTTTGAAACCTCAAAAAAAATCAACTTATCGCGGAACGCTTTTTGAACAGGAGTCTTGTTTTACTAGAATAGATATCACGATGTAAACAGTGACGGAACTGAAATATGGGTTGAGAGAGGGTTGCATTATTTTTAGAATTTATTTCATTTATGTTATCTAGGAAGCCCTTTAATCAGAATTGACATTTGAAAAAGTAGAAATATTCATAGCTATCTATCAAGTACCTAACTGTACACACACAAAAAAATCAACTTTGAGATCACAATGACCGTTTGAGTAAGAATCAAATATCTCAGCCAGTTTTCAGCGGAGCTTCACTTTTTTAAACATTCGTCCGAAAACAAAAATACAAAGGACTTTCGAATCACTTCTTACATTTTGCAAATTGTTCCAAAATTATGAAGCTAAACAGATTACCGTTAAATTGAAAACCAGAAAAATTCATCATTTTCATGTTAAATATCAATTTATACTAGGCCTACAGCTCGTTTACTATTCTTCTATTCGGTAAATCTAGGTTTAAATCACAACAGTCGTCCTTGTAGAGTACACAAGCTTTTACACAACCGAAAAATGATGCTTTTTGACTGAGATATGGAGGAAAACCTCACTAGGACGAGTAGAGCGTTTCGGCCATCTTTGATCCGCCATTTTGAATGGAGGCGGACACTGAAAATTAGAGGACTTTTCAGGATTCGTTCTACACGTCTCTAGGAGCTAATCCTGCAAATTTAAGCTAATTATGAATTTGTTTCACATCCACTCTATTTTGGAATAAATTTACTGAGCTATATTGACTCCTATGATGCCATACCACATTGTTAGATCACATAACGTTTCTCAGTCAATGAACTGTTACCATTACTACTCACCTCTGAATAAACCACAGGTATTTTATTAATTAAGATACAAGGTATTCAATATGAAGACAAGATTGATGAGCTAAATGGAGTACGCTGATAGTTGATAAAACTTGCAATGTTAATGTTAACCTATGATTGTGTTTGTGTATGAATTTATTAGACTTCTTGGAGAGTGTCGTAGAAGCTCTTGTACCTAGTGACCCTTTTCATGGCACATAGCTGTGAAACATTTCAAATATCGCGAAGTAAATTAAGAATAGCTGGGTAATGAGTGCTACAATAGGTAACTACGATATATTTTAAGCTAGTGTGACAAACGGTAAATTTGTAGAGAATGTATTAGCTTGTAGACAACGACTGTCTTGCGAACATGTCGTTTCCTACAGTTTCGAATTCCTAAGATTTGTTGCCGTATCTTCCAGTGAAGTATTGACAATATATTTGCCTAACTCTCACGATATTTTCTATACACTGTGCTTCTTGGTTGAGTTTTACGGGATTGTACATAATATTCCTCTTAGCATAGTGCTATTGAAATCTTAATATTATCTATCTATCTATCTATCTATCTATCTATCTATCTATCTATATATATATATATATATATATATATATATATATATATATATATATATATATATATGTGTGTGTGTGTGTGTGTGAATGTGTGTGTGTGCGTGTGTGTAAGTATGTCGATAAACGCTACGACTTATTTTTTAGAAAACAAATATTTAAGAAATTTACATAGATATTTTGAAAGTTATTGAAAATGTATATAGGATATTTTTTATGTGAAAGTTAATCTTCAGTAAGAAGTTTTCACACTTCACTTGAGCGTTATGCTATACAGGACCTTATAATTGATTTTAATCCAAACATGTTCTTAAAGTGATGGTTGTATATTTGCGACAAAGACTGAGTCACTCAGTGAATTTGTAAACTATATTACAATAGAATATTAGGAGTAGAGCATCGTACTAGAACAATAATTTATGAATATAAATCCAGAAATTTAAATACTATAGGAACAAATGGTTTCAATAGCTTCGAAAACATTGAATACATATCTTTTTCATTTGTGCCAAAAAGTTTATATACCAAATTTCACACCTTCAGCTTGAGCGAATCTTCTCTTTGATCACTTTTGAATAAAGAAAAATCGAAAATTCGAATAATGTAGAAGTGGAACTTTTTTTGCATTATGATCGAAATTTTTGAAAATGCTGAAACATGTATCACTTGCTATGTGTTTATGAGTTTATGTACTAAATTTCAGATCTCCGGCTTCAGATAATCCGCAGATTCCGTATTTTCCGAATCAAGAAACGGAAATTTGAATATTATAGAAATCATCATCTTCCCGTCTTAAAAGCAGAATATTCGAAATACGTATTATTTTATTTTTATCTAATACAGTAGACTCATGACGTACAGACTATTATACCATCGTTCAGCGATCATGCAGCGCTCAAGCTCCACATAAAATCAGACCAACCCCTGCCTGCCCTCAGTAGAGAGGATACTGGGAGTTAAATACATCATTACTTCAACACGACCTTTATCGGAATGAACTGGCACAACACTATTCCTACTGGGAACGGACGCAACAATATTTTCCAGATCTCTCCTCTCGGGAAAAACTTTTCTTAAACATAAGATCGCCCGGTTCTTCCAAGGCAAAGGACGCGAATCGAGAGGCGATCGGCAGTTGATGTTTGAATTCTTCTATCTGGCATTGCGTCAGGCATGGTGTGCGCCTCCCTCACTACAGAACAAACGCAACGTGCAACAGCTAAAACTACGAACACAAAATCTCCAGGCTCCCACACTCATGCCTTCCTCCATAGATAAGACCAAATATTATAGGCTTGCCCAGGAAACTGTCACTATTTCCGAAGTTGCACGTCTGCTGTCGTGAGGGAAACAGGCTACAATAGTAACTTTCCGCCTCCCCAATGGTGATATCACTAGTGATTCTATTCAGATCCTAAACGCTTTTCGAGAGTATTACTATAATTTTGTTCAACCCCGACCTTCTGACAACAATGTTACAACTCTGTTCTTCTCGGTTATTCCTAAACTGATTACGCAAGAAGAGGGACGTGATCTCATGCGCCCCATAACTTCCCAGGAAATATGGATGGCCCTCCAGGCAACAAAAGGAAGGGGAGCGCCGGGATATGAAGGTGTGCCCTAGGCGTTCTACAAACAATACTGGACCTTTCTTTCAGATACCCTACTCAAGTTGTTTAATGCATGTTTAACGGGAGGCCCCATCCGCGGTAACCTCGGAATCACAATATTCATCCCAAAATCCGCCACTTTCCAGACTACATGAGTACAGATCCATCACTTTGCTGCCTACCGATTTGAAACGGTTCACCAAAATTCTGACAATACGTTTAAAACCCATATTACAAAAGTATATTAGCACGTATCAGGCAACTACACATCCCATATATAACATCTATTATGTGTTACGTTCGTTACGGGATTTTATAGCGTATGTGCGAACACGCCACGTTAAAGCGGGGGTCCTTGGCATAGATTTTTCTTCCGCATATGACTGCGTTGATCATGGGTTTCTTCTTCAAACTTTAGACGTCTGGGGATTTCCTCCTACATTTCAACAAGTCATAAGACAACTCTACCAATCGGCCCAATGTCGAGTGCAGATCAGAACCATTTGCATTCCAACGCGGATTAAGGCAAGGCGATAGTATCTCGACGAGCCTCTTTGTGATAGTAATCGATACCAATCTCCGGTCCCTGGCTCAGATTATCTCTCCTGGTGTACTGCAATATCATCAACTACGCGTCTTCTTGATATTGCGGTACACAATATCAAGAACAACATTTGCACATGACATGAACTTAATTGGAACTAAGCCCGATCATATGCTAACCGCCATCTGCATAACTAACGAGTTCACCCAGTGCTCAGGCTTGGCATACAATAAACACAAGACCAAACTCTTGTCGTTTCACGGATTCTCTTTACCCTCACTACCTTATTTACATACTCACTGTTGATGCTTTAACAGTACTCGACATAACTTTTCATAGCGATACAAGCAAACAAATGGATGCTGTCTGGCGTCCTATCGTTAATCATATAAAGCAGATGCTTTACTTACAACGGTTCCGCGGTCTGCATATAATACATAAGATACAATATCTCAACCAGTATGTTGCGGCTAATCTTTGGTATTACGAGCGCACCTTTCTCCTCCCTTCTGTTTACGCACGAAAAATTGAATGTGTATTTGTGTGGTTTCTTTGGCGGGGCAACTTTTTTCGTCTCCGCCACGACACTATTTATCTTCCTCGCAGCAAAGCGAGCCTTGGACTCGTAAACATTCGTCTTAAAAGTCATGTAGTATACATTCTGGACGCGTATCAAGACGTTGAGCCCCACATGGACTAAACACGGTGTGGATCGAATGTTTCTGGCCCGAATACTCTCAACCGAGAAATCCGCCTTTCTGCAGATTTGGCAACTTATGTCCTACATATGTCACCAATCTCGTTCGAGCATGGACATATTTTGGTGCGCTTGCTACCCCAACCACATAAACTGCCCAAACCTCATATCGGCAATTGTGGAGAGCGTCACTTGTAGACGTGAGAGTACGGGTACAGGATCTATTCCCCACTAAACACTGGCGCCAAATCTGGCAAAATTCACAAACGATCATCCTTTTCTGCACACACAAGTAGTATGGACGAGCATAGTTCATCAACTGTCCACCACACAAGAAAGACTTGTGCGCATTGTTCGTCCGCAACCCTCACCTGTAAACATTGTGAACACTCGGACACACTGCAGCATCGCTACACGTCATGCTCTGGTGCCAATATTTGGAACCTCCTCCTTCCTACGTTGAGCTTGATCTGCCGTACTCCTGTTCCTTTATTTACCGTAGATCTCCTATTCTTTTCTGCATTTCAGTATTACCCTAAAACCAAGCACAACACGGTCCTCTGGTTAGTTGGTATCACATTGTTATATGTTCATCGGTCCACGCCGTGGAATGATGAATGCTTATATTTTGACTTTTTACAACGGAAACGCCACAAATATTTTTCAGTAAATCTAGAAAGGAAGTATTTCAGTGGCCTTTTGCAAGCGGCTCTGTCCCACCTGTCGGGAAAGACAGGGATGCAATAAGTTGTGCTTATTAATATCTTCCTTGTGGTGATGCATCGACCTCATCATTGTACACACGAGTAGCTTCGCACAGAACCACACCTAGACATTTCTTACCAGTGGTCAGTCTTAGATTACTTCTTTATTTTATCTATGTCAATTTCCTATGTAATATTAGTGACAATATAATAAATACTAAAGAGTAGTGGCTTAGCGTTAGTTTCGCAATGTAGTTGACGCGATTTCGATTCTGGCTGTGGCAATTCAGTATTTTTTTAACCTACAAAATTGATACTTCTGATGTATACTAGCATGAAAACTATTCAATTTCTCTGGGTCTAAGAGTTGAGACGACCACCTTCACATGTGAAATGCCAACAACACATAACTACGCCATCCGTATCAATTTAATTCTTAACCGTCTTAAAAGTAACGCGCTTGGACAAGAATTGATGAATACATAAGGGTTAAATACGTCCTTACTGCTGTAATAAGGGCCAAAAATGAGTTCCAAGAAACTGTTCGTAGCTGTGCACTAATTGTAAATAGTGATCGAACTTTCAACGCAAGTCACGGGAATGATCCTATTTAAGATGCCACCTTACCTTTCTACTTAGAAGAAGGTCGAAACAAAATGCATTACTGTTATCAGCAAACAAATATTTATATTCCATTTCTTGTTGTAATAAAATGGTAATTCTATCTGTAAATCCATAAACGTAATAATATTATTGCGTTCATGTGTAAACCTAAGAAACATCTGATATATTCTATATCTTTTCTTTTCCTATGAATACCTTCAACTATATTACTTTTCTTTCCCTCTGTAATAATAATAATAATAATAATAATAATAATAATAATAATAATAATAATAATAATAATAATAATAATAATAATAATAATAAAGGAATGACATAATGTCTTCACCACATTACAACACCAATTTCATAAACGTTATCTTCCCATTCAGAAAAATTAATAATTGCCGCAACGGGATTTGAACCCAGGTAGCTACAATGGGAGTTTCCTGTTTTCCCATTTTTTAAAAAAAACAAATCACCCCAACCGGAGTATTGTTCGCCACTGGAACCTCATATTCTTTCGACGTATTCCTAACACTACATGGACACGAACACAGAAATACTGAGGACAGTTAAAATTCCGACCTTGCTCTTCAGAAGAATTCGAACCCCTAGTGGATTGCGTCTCATGATCAGCAGCTTCATGAACATGTGGCCTCAATTTGCCACAAATTATTCATAAGGAAACAATATTGATAAATCTGAAAGCCATACGAATATATATTATTTCTAGAGCCCATAATAGTAAACATGTTTTACTGAAATGGGTCCACGACTCAATTTTGTTCTCTTTACTTTTTGTGCGCTGTTTCGTTTATGTAATGTAGCAACCCTATTTGATGCTTCATTTCTAATTTCATGTTCCTATCGTATATGGAGTATGAAAATTTTGTCTTAAAATGGTCCTACTCGAACGGCAGGGAGCTTCTCTGCGGAGACAGTTGCCCCCTACCCCTCACAAGTTATGGCTCTCCCGATGGCGTAGCCTCAACTTGAAGAACGTTTCGTGATACTTTCCTCATTGAAGAACACCTATATAACTTGTTTTTGAGTTAAACAAGGAAATCTCGAGTAAGTCATTAAGACAATCACAAAAGTTCCTTGTATTTTCTTGTTTATATTTTTGTTTATATTTTGTTTATATTTGTTTGTTTTTGTTATATTTGAGTATCATTTTAACAAAAGAGACACTGACCAAAGCTTAAAACTTTACTTTATTTTAAATTATAATTTGTAACTGTTTCGGATATCTAGCATATCCTTCTTCAGACACGATCGAAATTAATGAAAATACAGACATCTTTATTTTAAATTATAATTTGTAACTGTTTCGGATATCTAGCATATCCTTCTTCAGACACGATCGAAATTAATGAAAATACAGAAACAGTTACAAATTATAATTTAAAATAAAGTAAAGTTTTAACCTTTGGTCAGTGTCTCTTTTGTTAAAACAATTAATCCAAAGCCATGAATAGTCTTACTATTGAGTATCATGTTTATATTTTTCCATGAAACGATTTTAACTAAGTATTTGTTTCAGTGGAAGTTTAAATGGCGAGGTAGGTGGGTGATTAGCGCATTGAACTTCTACTTGGTGGACCTGGGTTCGAATCCCGGCCAAGCTGAAACTTTTTCAAGTGTTTCTGTTTCAATTTCAATTTCAATGCATACTCAGTGTGACAAGCAAGATCTTCTCTCCTCCAGAAAGAAAACGATATTTGAATGAGGAGAATTGGAGAAGGTCTCTCAATGGAGGCAATCATCTAAAAACTTATTTCAAGCAGTTGTTTTAGATTTGATATTTTCAGCTACTTTCAAGCATTTTCTGAGTCATATGTGATCAGTGTTTTTATTTCTTTGAATATACAGTATATAAAGAAAAAAATACATTACATGCACAGCAATATTGAAATTAACATATTGCTGTTGCATCTGTCTAGGCGTTCTCCCAACTGCAAAAGACCTGGACCCCAAGTAATGGAATTAGAGCGCTTTGGGGGGGGGAGATACTTTTGTGGCTGGGTGTACTTTTGGTCCTTCAAACTCTTTTGTTTGCTTTCGATGAATTTCCTACTTTGTTGATAACGTATTTTCATAGCCATCGAAGACAACTGTTGGCGTCCCATACTTTTGAGAACGTAGTTTTGATAATCACTAATTATTCCGCAAATTTTTGTTTTTGATTCTAAGTTAGGGGATGAAGCAAGGACCCACCATCAATGACATACTGCACATCTTGAGGCAGACTTATTCGGTATTTATTCGCTTACGTATGATTTAACAACTTTTGACTTTCCAGAATCTCTCATATGATCGCTTGTATCAAATAATGAAGGAGAGTAAGTGCAGAGTTCGTAAGAAAACACTTCTTTCATATCAAAGCTAGGCGTTTGAGCACAGAGTACTAGGCTTTGGAATGTTAGTGCAGACTCAATGACGAAAGTTTCATCTTTCAATCTAACTTCTTGAATGGACTTCATACGCATAATAAGTTTACTTTTCTTGAAAATATACTCAGTAACTGTTCTATGAGTCAGTAGTGTATAATGAAAAAAGAATATTGTAAGAAAAATATTCGAAAATACTTGTTTAAGAGTTTGCTTTCAATTGATATAAAGGCTAAGGTTCTAAATATTGAACAATCCTCAACATATAACAATATCAAGTACTAGGAAACGTGGCGAAAATATTGGAAAATTCACCACAGCAGACCTATGCAATCTCGAAGACTTTTCAACACCGTTTCTCTAAGGTATTTTTGATTTTTTAAAAAATCAACACTTAATTATACGTTACAATAAGATCGCGGTTCAGTGTTTTTCTCATATTCTACTTCTATTAATCAATTTTCCAGTTGAAACAAATAATGACAACTCTTACATTGCATGGTGTTCTCATACAATGGTATACTTCCTCCAGTAAAATCCAAGATACAGCATGCATATACATCAATTATAATTTTTCAGTAATAAATAAATAAATAACTACTTTGTATTTTTCAACTTTCTTCTTCTTCTTCTTCTATTCGGTGGGTCAAAAACGGATCAGTGTTATGTTTAGAACTGTGTTCTATAATCTTTACAAAGATGTATACGTCATGAGACTGTGGTGATTAGAATGGTCGGAAGGTGTTCTCATATAATCGTCTATTGGCATTTTCTGCTTTGAAATTGGTGATACAGCCCATAACGGATATTCCATATTAGGACACCTTCCTCGGGCTAGATCTCAGTGACTGTTGTACACTCCGCATCAAAAAAATTGCGACAGTCAATGACGTGCAGTTAGGCCACCCAATATACACCTTCTTATCCACAAATCGTGTCAGGTAAAGAAACCCCCTCTCTTTCCTCCTTTCTTCTTTCCTATACTAAAATTAGCTAACAACATGAGAGCAATTCTTATTTCAAACTACACATGTATTAGTCTTGATAAAATGAAATAACAAAACCGAGACGAAACAAGATTCATAGGTTGATGTAGGGAGAAACTGAAACACACACAATAAAAAATTGAAACCAATGGATGTCTTTTACACAGAGATTCAGAAATGAAGCAGAGAGAGAGAGAGAGAGAGAGAGAAGAGGAGAGGAGAGAAGAAGAAAATGAAAAGGGAGAACAGATAAAACTGGAATTCAAACGTAGTAAGAAAAGAACCTAACATTATAAAGTTCCGTCTCCAGAAATCCAACAGTAATATAGAAATAACATTCGTTTTTACATATTTTTTCAGAACTATTCGAATATATAAAGGATGCTTTAAACATTAATTGTGTCACTTTCATAATAGAAGCATCCTCAATTTCAAGTAGAACTGTAGATCTCCGAGACACATCTGGGATAATGTCAAAAGTTTAACACACATGCTTTGTTTCCGCGTGGTTCGATTGCAAATTCGGTAGTGTTCATTAAACGTACTGTTCCAAAATACATTCTAATAAACCCAGTAGATAGCGTTGGTCATATCCTCCATTTCTCACTACTAATGCAAACTGAACAAAAAAGAAAAAAAACGGATCGAAAAACAGGAAAAGAGAAAGAAAGAAAGAGAAAATAAAAGACAGTTCAATTTTACTGTTAAATTTCTATCATAAATATCCTATATTAAAATTACAAAATATATCGTAATGAAAAGTTACAAATGTTGGAAAGGAAAATTTATGTTCCTCATACATGTAGCATGTTTCCCATTTCAACGTGAAAAAACACATTGAATTATATGATGGTAACAAATTTCGTATCCAAATTGTATTTTAAAAATTGTGTTTTCAAATAACCAAAGAGTTACCATTTTCTAGCCTTTTCCGAAGATTTATCTGTTCCGAACATCCAGCATTGATTTCATCTCTTCCGGATATAACGTAATTTGCACAGATAGAAACAACACGCTAAGACCTCAAACGGATCAACGTGCCAGACGGATCATATTGGTTAGGTTATAGACCACCACTGGGTCTAGGATTCAAATCCGTAGTAACCCAGTGATTCGACTGAGACTCGGTAACCCCGAGGATAAAAAAGAGATTTTACTTATTCCCTTGCGTTTAAACAGTATTTCTGTCAGAAACGACCAGGACTGGAGATGTTATTCCCAGAGCACGAAAAACACGACGCCGAAGTTAACAGTTAATTAGATTCTCCAGACCAGGTATATCGGGCTCTTGCTCAGTTTTAACTTTGGAACATGAATGCGTGTGTGTGGAGAGGGAGAGAGGGTGAGAAGTGAAAGATGCCAAGACAGAATAAGGAAACGTTAAGACAGAGAGCGGAGGACGAATATGAATATGAAACATACTTATCATTACAGTTTATGATATAGAACGCCTACACTGTTTATTTTAATTATCGCCAGTGATGCCTTGTAAGTTCTCCATCACAATATAAATCTCTGCAGCCATTATTTTATACGAAAAAAATCATACTACCTGATGGGGAACCGAACTTAGATTTTCCATTTGGAAGGCTAGCACGTTACCACTACACCACCGATTGCTTTAGGCAAACTTTGTTTAACAAATTGTGTAGTGTTTCTTTCTGAGAACGATAACACGAAAAGTGTATACTGCAGATCAATGATGTCTGCTCTACGGTGGCAAAACGAGTGTCTTTGACCCATTTTAGCTTTGGGGAGTTCCAAACATTAGATGGTGCTAAATTGTTTTTAAAAGTCTCTCAAATTGATTTTTCCGCAATTTGAACATGAATCTGATGTTCAGACGTTGCTGGATCTATGAAATTCCATCAACCGATTACCACGCATTCCTTCGTTCAGCTACACCTCTCGTATGCTGCCTGTTATGACCTGTTAAGTCTCGTCAAATTCCTAACTAGGCAACCTGAGAACTGTGCTGTACAAGGTTCATTGTGATTACATCATAAATGCCAAATTTACAACAATATTCCGGGAACTTTTTGACAGTCCTGGTATACTTTACCCTTCCGAGATTTTTTAAGTCTCATCCCTTAAGTTGGTTCTATATCCAAAAGTTGCAAATTATGCATTTCTAATGAAAACTTTCCCCAAAAGCAATATGTCACATGTTCCTCTTCCTATTACCAAGTTTGGACCTGAATGAAAGATGAAGGACTTCAAGATGACTACCATAATGGTACTATACCTGAATGAAAGATGAAGGACTTCAAGATGACTACCATGATGGTACTATACAGTAAGAGATGCGGGTCTTCCTCCACTATACCTATCCAAGATGTGCCACTTCCTCTAGTTGTTTCAAATTAACATGATACCTTTGGTTCATATTATGCACTATGAATGCACTCAAAATTTCAGGTCGCTTGGGACACGATTTGATATTATTCAACTTAGCTTTTCTTCATGGGTTACTTTGGTCTCACATGGAATCATCTTACGGAATGAGGCTCAAAACAATCTCGGAAGTCGAAAATGAGGACCACGTTAATATATATCAGAACAGTGTCATTTAGAGTTTAAGGTTAGCTACTTACAGTGGCGTATTTACGATTTTGTTTAGGGAGGGGTTTTGCTAACTTTCGGGGGGGGGTTGCCTGAAAATGTGAAAATTCTGCAAGATATTTCATATACTTTACTATAGTAAGTAAGATTTCGGGGGGGGTTAAGCCCGGAAGCCCCCCCCCTAAATACGCCATTGGCTACTTATAAACATGTATTCGACACTGCCATGTTTCAAAGAAGAATTGTCATTCTGATCTTCCATACAACAATCAACAGTGAGCGCTATCGTCAGTTGATCAAGCTAATTTTCGCTACTCTGATTAATGACAAAAATAATCGGACACATATTTGAGAAGACAGTGCAATCTACTATATCTCACCGTGACCATGGAGTATTTAAAATTGGTGTCGCCAGGGAGCATCATTTTCAAGCCGTAGTGACCACTACACTCCACCAAACATTTAATATGATATCTGAAGTCAGCAGCTTACAAAACAGCTATATATACCCAAAACGAAACAAATACAGACAAATATTCAAGGAATTATGTGTAATTTACGTGCAACTTGCTCAATGTGTTCGCGAAAAATAGTCAAAAAGATGCAAATGTAAAGCAGTAGATAGTGGCCATTGTCGAAATTTTTAAATATATATATATTACAGTCATGTGTTGTGTGACTGTTTCATCTTCCTGTATACTTCAAATTAGTATTCGGGTTGGCAGCCGATCGATCTTCATTTTAGGATTGATATTTCATCAAATAATTTGATTGGAAATTCTGGTCAACAAGGTTGATCTTCTAGATGTCCCTTGTTCACATTCACTCAATTGCGTAAAACGTGATCAATATATTATCCATTAAGAAATACTATTCTCGTAGGTGCCATATGTTACGAATACATATGAGGAGGTACGGTGGATCTTTTAGGAGTATTCCAGCTCCATTTTATATTCTCATTCCGTCAACTCTTCTATCTGTATTCACTGAGAAAAAAATGTATGTGGTCTACGTAAAATTGTATGTTACATTTGTAACTCCTGTAGTTTTTAGACTTAACGTACAGCAAAAGTATAACTGAAAACGCATCTTTTATAATAGTTACTTTCTGTATGCGTTCTATCTGTACGTACTTTCCGTATGAAAGAATATAGGTGGTCAGAATCTTACATACAAATCGACGTATATAGCATATAGCTGACGAAGGTAATGTAGTATAAGGAAAAATGTTAGATATCAGACATACTGCAACGACATGATGTAACATCTAAGGGCAGTGCCTATGTAGCATACGGATAATGTATGATCCGTAATGATTTCTGTAGTAAGCAAGAGGATTCCGTATATTTGTATAATATACCGCTGTCCGGAGAACGGATTTTTCTCCGTGTTCACTCGCCTTAATCATCCATCTCCTTTACCCTAAAAGACACAATCGTGAAACATTAAACTGAAAGAAGACATTATCATTTTAATGAATCGATCTTGTTTCGTGGACTTTTATTTCACCTATTTTCTAACCTATTTATGATTCACGAACCTTCCGGAAAGTTCATTATTGTTCACTGTCTCCATTTTATTGTAAATCAACAGACACGGTGGCTTGCTTAGTGTCGAGCGCTTACTTCTGTATTAGAATATTAATAGAGAGTATTATTCTAATATCTCTTATAGCGTATCAAATAATGCAAAAATTAAGTCATTATAGATTTACGTTTGTTTGAATGTTCTGAAATAATTACCTTACTTACATATAGACAGACTATCGTAAACATGAATAGCACGTGCATCTTGCAGCTTCAGGCACTTTCGACTAGCAAAATTCTCAATCATAATAAAAGTACGAATTATGAAAAATAAGTTAATGAACAAAATAAAGCATTAGAGAAGTCTCTAATTGCATGGCAATATGCTAAGGATGGAAACAGTATTCTAAGAAAAATGCTTTCTGACTTGTTTTGTTCTACTTAAATACATTTTCACATATGTTTGTGAAATGTTGCCATGTATGAAACACTATTAAAAAAAACATGTAAATTCTTACATACATATGAACTTAACAGATTTTGAACTAGTTCTATTACTATGAGGTTAATTTTACTTCCTTCTATAACTCACGATCAGCTAATGGAATTCGTGTTTTTATATCAAATAATGTGTCGCGGCTGACATAAGACTTTGACCAGGTAATGGCGACTGCTTTGAAACAAATGCAGAATATGAGAACTAAATCTGTCAGTCTGTAGTTTCATGTGGAGAAGAAACAAACTTATGAACCAAAGATTTAAGAACAACTCATGTAATTAATATAAACTTTGCCGAAGATTATTAACTTATATCATCATAAAAGAAACAGGACAGACTTTTTGAAACGAAGAAAAATAGCATACAACTTTGCAAGCGTAGGCAAAGAAACTTACTGTACCCAGACAAAAGACGAGTCATTTCCAGCGCAGTGATCGTGGTTCAGTGGTGAAGACGCGTGCCTAGTAATTTGGAGGTTCTTGAATCGAATCCACATCGGGCAATTCTCTTTTTTACTTTAACAATTTTGATTGCGAATGATCGGCAATGACACACGTTTTATTATATTCAAATATTTGAATACTCGGATGTTTCAATACTTGAACTATCAAATCTTCAGGAATAATAATAGTAACAAAAATAATAATCTCGTAGATTAAAAATTAGAAACTTATTATCGCTCAGGTCATACCATTACAAGCAGAAGTGATATTAGGCAAGAAATATTTCGGTTTTGTTTAATGTTGCCCATGAGAAAGCATTAGAGAAGTCTCTAATTGCATGGCAATATGCTAAGGATGGAAACAGTAACCCAACAAAATCGGGAAGAGACTTAACATTTTAGATTCGAGACAGGACAATGCTAACTCAAATTATTGTTTCACTTTGGAGATGAGAATCGAGATGAGACGAAAACTATCGTAAACATTTCTCGTCTTATCTCTATTCTCGAAATAGTGTATGCCATTTTTAAGTAACAATTGCTCTATAGACTGAAGCTTATACGTTATTTTGTTACTTTGTATTTCAGAGCTCAGATTTTACATATTTTTATAGCATAGCTTTTATAATTACATCTGCGTACTCTACAAGTTAGTTTATTATATGTCTTACTGTTCAATGATATTCAGTTATTTCTATTACAGTAATTATCCTTAAAACGTACAGTAGAATACTTTCTACATGAAACTTGAGTGGAAAGCTTTCGTTTATATTTGGGTAGTTGCAGAGGTGTCTCTTGAAAGTACGGAACCCCTTCCGCGAAACACATTCGATTATGTATGCGTTATCTTGATATTTTAAGAAAATATACAAACAAATATATATAAAAAAGAATAGTTCCTATTTACCAATTTTGGTTGAACGAATATATGGAACGTATTGAAAATGGAAAACAAAAATATTATTATTATTTCTAGTGAGAGTGGAAGAACTTAGTAACAATTCCACAATGATGTTTCAGACAAATTTATGACCCATACTAGACCTGAAGGATGAATCGTTTGTATGCATGAATTATTTGCAAAACGCGCGAAGTTTTCAGACAGTAGGAATCGAGATTGTAGACTGTGACGTCATGTTGTTAGTTTTTCCCCTGTCAAGGAAGTCGTTTCAACTCTAACTTGTAAGAACGATAGAAAGTGACTTTTTCATGTTATTATACAACAGAAATATCAACAATCTAAATTATAAAGTATTTTCTGAATATCCTCGAAGGGAATCGAACCGAGGACCACTAACACACGAAACGAATGCGCAAGCCACTACTCTCAGACTGACCTTTTAAGTAAGAGTCAAGGAACACTCATCTACGCATGACATTGGAAACGTTTATGACTCCAGTGTTTTATTAATGATGAAACACTGATTTCGGTAATGATAAAATACTATAGTCCAGAGAAATCAAGTTTAAATTTTTAAAAAGACCGAAAGTACCTCCGGATTTATCTCTGTTATATTCGGTTATTCTCGTTGTACAGTTATTTCCAGTAACCTTGAACGACAGGGACACGAACACAGATACATCGAGGACATTTAATATTTCAAATGCTCTCACACCGGGAATCGGAACTGAGACACCGCCTACTAAGCTATCGGATGGGTGGGGTGCCCGGTTCGTTCCCAATACAAGCAAGCTTGAGACAAACAATATCGTGCTCCTGGGTTTTCTCGGGACATTATTATTCACCATTATTATTCACTTCCTTCAATCATAGTATTCCTCCATGTAAGATGCGTAATCGTTGGACACTACACGTAAAGATTTAATTTTCAAGGTGTCAACCCAAACCAATCCGAATCGAAAAATAGTTGTATTTTCTATTGCTCATTAACGTGCTCTATTTAAATGTGAAACAGCAGACCCATAATACATTAACCTAAAACGAAACCATTGAATATCGTTTGGAACTTTTCCAAAATATGTACGGATATTTTGAAAAGTTTCAATCAGGGTTGGAGTGGGTCAGTGAGTCAGTGGGTCAAGTGGGTTGTGTTTTCTGAGTGTCAGTAGGTCGTGTGTCAACAGCATGTGATTCACTGCGACCCACCACCCACCATGACCCACTGCGACCTACCACTCACTATGACCCACTGCGACCTACCACTCACTATGACCCACTGCGACCCAAAACGCACCGACCCACTCTGCTCACTGTATTTTAGACAGCATCTTCTGAACAACATGTTTCTTTTAACACTCGACCCTATTCATAGAAACTAAAAGCACGTTTCTGATTAGTTGCCGTTTGCTATTGCCCAAACCAGCCGGCAACCCGAGGGGACTAGGGAGCCTGGTCCTCTCAAACTTGTCGTGGCACCTCCAGACGTCAACACAGAAAACACAATTTAGATATGTGTAACAGAATTTTTAATCACTTTTCCCCCCTAACATATTTATGGCCCCTGTAAACCTCTGTGGCTGGTTGTGGGCCTGGTCAAAACATTCTTGTGTATGTATTGTGTATTATAGTTTTAATAAAAGAAAATTATCACTTTGTTGGAGTTGAAGAAGAAAACTGAAGAAGTTGTTGAGCTTAAACATATATCATGGCAGTCAAAGTGGAACAAATGGAGCCCGGCAGGGCTTTCAATCCGTTTCTACTACTACTACTACTTCTTCTTCTTCTCATACAGTGAATTCGTATAGCAAAACTACGCTCGTAACGTAAGTAAATAACTTTTTCGGGTATTATTCTTTTTTATAAAAATAGAAAAAATCCTTGGCTCGGGTTTGAACCCACGCCAAAAGCAATTATAATTACTAGCACATCGCGCTAGTACGAACGGCCACGAAGACCGCCGGCAACAGTTATCTGATTTCTGCTGTATTTATATATGCTACATGGCGAAAAACTGATAACTGCAACTAAGCAGATCCGCGTATGAGTAGGGTCGAGCGTGATTTAAGAATATGTTTCTGAACACTGTTGAATTTGTCTACGTTTTACTTTCAAGGCCTCAATTTCCTTTTCTCATTTATTTCTGTTTACTTAGCTGAGTTGTGTATCTCTAGGTGAAAAAAGGAAACTTGTGGCATTTGTGGATATTGATGTTTGTAATTGTAATGATAGCAATAGGACCTTTAGTACTAGTTGGTTTTCGAGACCATGCGTTTATAGAGCTAACTACAAGAAAAAATACATTTTTCAATCACTGTAATATATAAATTATTATATAAAAATGAAGTAACTATGTGTGCCTAATCATTATGGCCAAGTTGCAGTCAAATGGAATGACTTCTGGTATATAGTTAGACCTTAAATCAAACATATCATATTGCTTTCATTATAATAATAGTTATACTGGGGATCCGAATTTTTGCGAAAAAAAATTGAGTATCTTACAAGTCGTTCAACTCACGGAGCTGAAATTCAGTATATTAACTCTTTATTGAAAATTGACAGAACGACTCCTAAAATCTTTTAAACTTCTCCTTTATAGGGAGGAGCGACATTTCCTATATATGGTAAATTGATACTGGCTAAGTTTGTAAAAATAATCGAAAGCGATCGATATTAGTTTTGACACAAACAATACAGTGCTTCGCATCATTTATCCATATGTGCTTACCATCAGGGACGGATCCAGGACGCACTTCTGCGGGGACAGTGGGTTATAATAGTGCTACTTTGAGCTTCTTTTAAGAGCTCCGAACTCTGGGTTTTATTTATATATAAAATAAGAAAGTTTAGTCTTCTGAGGCGCGATCGCCCCCTAGATCCGCCCCTGCTTAGTATGCGCATTCTACTATAATAATTGCTGAAGCTTGTTTATCATATGAATCGCATAGAGCACAGGAAAATCAACCTATAAAGATGTGAGAAAAATGGACATAAATATTGTAATGTAAGCTTTTGTACGTTGGTCTACAGACCGTGAATTGGGTCTTTAAAAATTTCATCCGCTTTTCCACTGAAAGGTATCGATAATTCAACAAGGAAATAATTAGACCATGATAATTTAATTGACATTCAACGTAATTTTACCCATGACAAACGCTTTACCATTTTATATCGTAAAGGTCAGATCCATCGTTATTGTAACAGAGCGGTGCTTGAGCGATTGACGGTAGAAATTCAAACTCCGATTAGTTAGAATTTTACAACCTGGTTGTATTACAAGTGTAAACTCTTAAGTCGGTAAAGAGGCCGTGGATGATGTGTCAGAGTTGATGACGATGTGTATTGGTGGGTCAAAGGTTCATGGTGGACGGTAGGTCGGAATGGGTCAGAGTGGGTCAGAGTGGGTTACGGTGAGTGGTGGGTCACGGCGAGTCATGGGTCGTGGGTCACGGTGGGTGCTGGGTCAAGTTTTCATTGACTCACGCAATCTCTGGGTTTAACTGGTTTGTTCTAGGTTTAAACTTGAAAGAGACTGTGTCCCTTTACGTCAGAAAACGAAACATAATTAGGTTCAGTTTTCTTTGAAAACTGACAATATATTGCCACTTTTCAGACTATCCGTATATATTTTGGAAAATTTCCAAACGATATTTAATGGTTTCGTTGTAGGTTAAGGTATTATGAGCCTGCTGTTTCACTTTTGAATGGAATTACGAATCCCCATGTTTTTTCTCTCTCTCTATTTTTTTTTCTTTTTTTTTGTGAAAACACCTTAATTAGCAATTGAAAATACAACTATTTTTCGATTCGGATTGGTTTGGGTTAACACCTTGAAAATGAAATCTTTACGTGTAGTGTCCAACGATTACGCATCTTACGTGGAGGAATACTATGATTGAAGGAAGTGAATAATAATGGTGAATAATAATGTCCCGAGAAAACCCAGGAGCACGATATTGTTTGTCTCAAGCTTGCTTGTATTGGGAACGAACCGGGCACCCCACCCATCCGATAGCTTAGTAGGCGGTGTCTCAGTTCCGATTCCCGGTGTGAGAGCATTTGAAATATTAAATGTCCTCGATGTATCTGTGTTCGTGTCCCTGTCGTTCAAGGTTACTGGAAATAACTGTACAACGAGAATAACCGAATATAACAGAGATAAATCCGGAGGTACTTTCGGTCTTTTTAAAAATTTAAACTTGATTTCTCTGGACTATAGTATTTTATCATTACCGAAATCAGTGTTTCATCATTAATAAAACACTGGAGTCATAAACGTTTCCAATGTCATGCGTAGATGAGTGTTCCTTGACTCTTACTTAAAAGGTCAGTCTGAGAGTAGTGGCTTGCGCATTCGTTTCGTGTGTTAGTGGTCCTCGGTTCGATTCCCTTCGAGGATATTCAGAAAATACTTTATAATTTAGATTGTTGATATTTCTGTTGTATAATAACATGAAAAAGTCACTTTCTATCGTTCTTACAAGTTAGAGTTGAAACGACTTCCTTGACAGGGGAAAAACTAACAACATGACGTCACAGTCTACAATCTCGATTCCTACTGTCTGAAAACTTCGCGTGTTTTGCAAATAATTCATGCGTACAAACGGGTCATCCTTCAGACCTAGTGTGAGTCATAAATTTGTCTGAAACGTCACTGTGTATTTTCGTTAGCCATTTTCAACACGTTCCATATATTCGTTCAACCAAAATTGGTAAATAGGAACTATTCTTATATATATATATAAGAATAGTTTTTATTCTTATTGTACATTTAGTTAAAATATCAATATAACGCATACATAATCCAATGTCTTTTACCCAAAGAAAGTGTGTTACTATGTATCATGATAAAGACAAATCCTACTTAGTTTCTGGTAAGGCATCTGAAGGTTCGATTTTCATATTGTCCAATAGTTGACACCTCGTTCCCCCCCCCCCTTTTCTTCCAAAGTATCTCATATAAGGCAATTCATCCTTATAGAAGATCCAAAAAAAAAAATCATTTTTCTTAACTTCATTATGCTTAGTTGCACTGGAATAGGACTAATATTGAGGTCTCGAACACTCAGTAATAATAATAATAATAATAATAATAATAATAATAATAATAATAATAATAATAATAATAATAATAATAATAATAATAATAATAATATATTTGGTCTAGGAATTAATTCGTGCGGTTGGTACGCACACATTGAAGCTGTAGTACAAACACAAAATACATAAATACCTTAAGAAATATATTGTCCATCGCTAGCCACCACTTTCGCCCATCTGTCAGGCAATGTACGGATTCCGTGGCGAAAGAAGTCCTCATCCTTGGAAGCGATCCAGTCAGAGACCCATGTTTCGATATCTTCTGAAGAAGTAAACCGCTGTCCAATCAAATCGTTGTTCATGCAATCGAACAAGTAGTAGTCCGAAGGAGCAACGTCTGGTGAATACGGCGGGTGGGGTAAAACTTCCCATCCGACATTTTCTAAATAGGTTTTGACCGGTTTTGCGACATGTGGGCGAGCGTTATCATGTTGAACAATAAGTTTATCATGTCTGTTCTCCCATTCTGGTCGTGTTCTGGCCAGAGCTTGCTTCAAACGCATTAATTGTCGTCGATAACGTTCTCCATTCATAGTTTCACCCGGTTGCAGCAGCTCATAGTACACCACACCTTTCATATCCCACCATATGCACAGCATAACCTTTGCACAGTGAATATCTCGTTTTGGTTGTGATGGACCTGGTTCACCTGGTTTCACCCAGGCCTTTTTTCGTTTAGGGTTCTCGTAATGGATCCACTTCTCATCACCCGTAATAATTCGATGCAGAAACCCCTTTCTGCTCTGTCGTTGAAGCAGCAATTCGCAAATGGTTTTTCGTCTTTCAACGTCTCTGTCTTTCAATTCATGTGGAACCCAATGTGACATCTTTTGAATCATTCCCATGGCTTTCAAGCGTTTGGAGACTGTTGTTTGATCAACGCCTAATGCTGCTGCAAGTTGTTCCTGCGTTTGACACGAATCCTGCTCGAGCAATGCTGTCAATTCTTCGTCTTGAAATTTTTTTGGCTGTCCAGCTCGCTCTTGGTCTGCCAAGCCGAAATCACCACTTCTAAACCGTGCAAACCACTTCTGACACGTTCGCTCAGCTAGAGCATGGTCACCATATACTTCCACCAAAATACGATGACTTTCAGTCGCACTTTTCTGCATGTTAAAGTAATGCAGCAGGACACCCCGCAAAAACACTTTATCACGCACAAATTGTGCCATGTTCACTTAACTACAAACTGGTGTTGTTGACGCTTTAATCCACTGCCCTATACTACGAACGATACGCGATGACAGGGGTTTGCAACACATGTGTGGATACACGGAACTGTGGGACGCTCCGTTCGTTGCGCCATTTCTTGTCCACCCGCACGAATTAATTCCTAGACCAAATAGAAGGCAAATTACATAAGAGGACACATTGCATTAAAATCTGTAAAATCGCCCCGAGCCTTAAGCAAAAGTTACAAAATTGTCGGGATTGGAAAGAAGTGTCAGGACCATCAGGACATACCCTCAGCATACGTCTCTGCAACTACCTAAATGTTAAATGGAAAGTTTCCAGGCAAATTGCATGTAGAAAGTAGGGATACTGAACTCACAGGAGACGTAAGAAAACTTGTTTTTAAGTAATGGTTATGCCGGCTATGCTACTGAAGACGTCGATGACAAGAGCGAAAGAAATATCGGAATAAAGAAAGTTGGAGGAAAGAAGAACCCGTAGAACCCGAAGAAAACCTACACACATGGTGTTTGTTCACCACAATGCCCACTAGGTGGGAGCCGGGTGCAACAGAGTAAACCATTAAATTCACAACGCTTTAATAATAATAATAATAATAATAATAATAATAATAATAATAATAATAATAATAATAATAATAATAATAATAATAATAATAATAATGGTATTAAAAGTTTTAAAGTTGCTGTAACATTTGGCAAAATTTACTTAAACGTAGGGATTTTGGGAAAGGGGTTCCATATCTTCAAGAGACTCCTCTCCAACTATCCAAAATTAAACGAAAACTATCAACTAATGTTTCATGTAGAAAGTATAGTACTGTGCGTTTTAAGGAAAATAACTGTAATAAAAATAACTGAATATCATTGAACAGTAAGAATATATAATAAACTAACTTGTAATGTATGCAGATGTAATTAATAAAGCTTTGCTATAAAAATTATATACACAGAACATAATTCAGTGAGCTCTGAAATACAATGTAACAAAATAAAGTATAAGATTGAGTCTACAGAGCAATTGTTACTTAAAGATGGAAAAAGTTTAGTTTTCGTCTCGATTCTCATCTCCAAAGCAAGACAATAATTTGAGTTAGGACTGTCCCGTCTCGGATGAAAAATGTTAAGTCTCATCCCGATTTTGTTTTAGAATCGAAATGAGAGATTCCTCATGGGGAACATTAAACAAAACGGAAATATTTATTGCTTAATATCAAGTTTCTGCTTGTACTGGTATGACCTGAGAGATCATAAGTTTCTAATTTTTAATCTTCTACGAGATTATTATTATTATTATTATTATTCCTGTAGATTTGATAGTTCAAGTATTGAAATAACCGAGTATTCAAATATTTGAATATAATAAAACGTGTGTCATCTTCGATCAATCGCCATCAAAATTGCTATAAAAAAAATTGCCCGACGTGAATTCGTTCCAAGAACTTGCAGATTACTAGCCACGCGTCTTGACCACTGAACCACGATCACTAATAATCTTCGGCAAAGTTTATATTAATAACATGAGTTGTTCTTAAACCTTTGGTTCATAAGATTGTTTCTTCTCCACACGAAACTACAGATTGATAGTTAATTCTCATACTCTGCATTTGTTTCAAAGCAGTGGCCATTACGTGGTCAAAGACTTAAGTCCCCCACGATACACAGAATATGTTAAATAAAGCAATGAATTTATTTTGTGAGCTCGTTAAAGGACATGGTAAAGCAATATCTTGCTTTTTCGCATTCTTAAGCTTTCAAATATTATATATATATATATATATATATATATATATATATATATAAAGGTAACTTCTCTGAGCTTAATCTACATTAATTTTCAAACATAACTATGGATTATCTTCAAAACTGTGTTTGCTTATTTAAAAAAATGTTAATTGCTACAAAGTAAAATTTTGTTCAAAAATTTGATGAATTCTGTCAATTCTTGCAAATCCAAAATATTGCCAAGGTGATCTTTATCAGGCAAACATTATCCAGACCGTTGAAATAGGATGATGTTTTGAGCAAATCCTGATCAATAATTGATTTTACATACTGCAACATAAACCATTACTAACAAGGCACTCGTTGCGGAAATATCTTGTTTAAGCGCTACGTATAACACATATACAGACATATTCTGTAGCACGTAGTGACCGGGTGAGGCTGTGCCGAATTATGCCCTAAAAACGCCCGAAAAAAGGAAAAAAATAAAAATGTGTGCAGGTAGCCTGACACCTATGAAAAGAAAACACGTGACCAAGAACACGACAGTAGTGCCACATAAGCAGTGTTGCTACCCCTACACAAACTTATAGTTTTTCAAATAAAGCGTATACCATTTTATGGCACTAAAACAATTGGCATAAATCGTGAAACTAATATGCAATCGGTGGGTTATCATTGTTGTCAAATAAGGGAAATACGAGGCTCTAAAGTTGAGAAGTTGTGGGATCCATACAGAGGAACGAACAAATGTACAACAACAAGATTGCAAAAGGAACAAATGTACAGTAGTGAGTAAACCACAGCATGAACAGCATCTAGTGACTAACAGGCTTGATACAAGATTCACTCAAAAGGGGCACATGTTAGATAGCCGTCGGAAAAAGAAGTCCCATGTAGTGTTGTAAAATTTCCGGAAATTTTGAACCTGCTGGTAGAAACCGTTTTTTCCGGTTTCTTTCCGCAAAATTTGCTAAAAATGGGAAAATAACAAAAATCTTTGTATTAGGTTTGTTTTCCTAGTAATGGAGCCGAAGTTTTGTTTCTAACGCGTGAAAAATGTAAGTTGAGAAATTTCAATATTGTGAATATTTAAAAAAAAGAAGCATTTGAAAATAAAACTGTAGTAATTATTCTTGAAAATTAATAGTCTGCACCCATTTCCTTTATGTGCCCTTTAGTCGTTTACTTCTGATTGTGCATTAATTACATAACTTTTACAATTCCATACACATCTACCATCATGAAGCGTTTCTGTTGCAACAAATAGGGCTCTTGAATAAAACTGAGTTCTTAATGTGCTCTTTGATCTGGTGAAATTTTGTTAATTTTAACCAAATTACTTCTTAAAAGAGAAAGCAGTGGGCAAATTTCACTAATACTCATGCACTAAAACTAAATTGCTATTATTTAATATTGAAATACAAACTTTAATATAAACTTTATGTACAAAATTTTGTTTGTAAACAAATACCTGTTTTCTAGTGCGACAAATTATCTATATACAGTATATAAAAATGATGAACACTACATTTGTAACTTAACAAATCTTGAACCAGCAGACTGATCTCGATAAAAATTTTCAACATAGATGAGGTTCGGGCCTGGTATATATTTTACCATTTCACTTTAAAGGTGCAACTTGGAATAAGGAAGTGTGGAATAGATCTTAGTGTCGAACGCATAGTTTTCGGGCTTGCTGAGATGAACAGTAACACTTCCGATGCTCTTTAAATAAAAATTCAGGCCCGCAACTTAGAGGAGGGGTAGGGGAGATATAAAAAAATATTAAAATAGCCGATATCAGTGTTGAATCCATAGTTTTCGGGGTCGGTGAAGTTAACAGTAACACTTTCGATGCCGTTTAGATCCAAATTTAGCCCAGGAAATCGGGGGAGGAGGAGATATATAAAAAGGATGCAAAATGATCGTAATTACTATGAATCCATAGCTCTCAGGACCATTGAGATTAACAGTGATATTTCCGATCTAGTTTAAATCCAAATTCAACGCCGAAACTTTAAGGAGGGGAAAGGAGAATATATATTAAAAAATGATCGAAAATGACTGATACTAACGTCGAAACCATGGTTTACGGGGTCGTTGACATGAACAGTTACACTGGTAATGCCGCTTAAATCCAAATTCAGCGCCGTGACATGGGGGAGGGGAGATGTATATACAAATGTTCGAAAATAACCTATATTAGTGTCGAATCCATTGTTTTCGGGATTTCTGTGATGAACATTAACACTTCTGATGCCGTTTAAATTAAAATTCAGGCCCGCAACTTGGGTAGGAAGAGATATATAAAAATGACTGAAAATGGCCGATATTAGGCCGATGCTGCTCATGCTGTGCTTTACTCACTACTGTACATTTGTTCCTTCCGCAGTCTTGCTATTGTTGTATATTTGTTCGATTCTCTGTACAGGCCCCATAATTTCTCAAATTTAGAGACTCGTATCACCCTTAATTGACAACATTGGTAACCCACTGTTTGCTTGTTTTCTTTCACGTTGTATGCCAATTGTTTTAGTGGTATAAAATGGTATACTTTCTATTTGAAAAACTAAAAGTTTGTGTTGGGATGGCAACACTGCTTCTGTGACACTACTGTCGTGTTCTTGGTCACGTGTTCCCCTCCCATAGGTATCAGGCTACCTGCACACATTTTCTTTTCTGCCTTTTTCCGGGCGATTTTAGGGTATAACTCGGCACAGCCTCACCCGGTTACTGCGTGCTATATGTGTTATATGTAGCGGGTAAACAAGGCATTTTTGCAACGAGTAACTATCACCACGATGATTAGCGATCCACAGTTAGTCAGAGTACCAATTTTCATAAATTCTTTTAAATGCATCTATTATGTTCTGTTATAGGTTTCTTAGCTTGTTTTACTAGGAATATGTTGTTATAAACCTTATTTGTACCACAACATAAATTATCAAAACTATTTACTATATAGTTTGTAGTGAGTACAACTTGAAATTACAAACGCTAAAGCTATTAATGGTATGCACTTATTATTAATACATTTCTTGTCTTTTTTCATTTTATTACAATTACAATATCTCAATCACCACAGTTCACATAGTGTCACAAAATAGTGTGTATACACTCTCACATGCATACGTATATTTTACATTTAGCTGAATGCAGAACAGGGAGGGATTGGTGCTCTACTCTGCATTTGCTTGTATATTATTTTTCCAAATTTTTCTCAGAAAAAACATAACTGTACAGCATAGATAATAGTACCTGAGGTGTTTTGTTATATCGCAGAAATATTTCTGTACTTAAAAATGCTGAAACTGTATATATAGGTATTTAGAATATGCAAAATGTTAGCGTAGCACTGATATGGCGTACGTTTGGCAGTTTATAATCAGTTAGCAATATATATATATATATATAATCAGTTTTATTTCTTGGATACAAACGCTACTTCATTATTCAATGTCACTGTTATCACGCCAGTTTTCCTTTTAGAAAAATCAAAGCAAAAATAATGTTCAATCACTCACATTACGTAATATACACTTACACACATACACACACTTTTTCGTTTATTGTTTATTTCTTTATTTAATATATACTAATTAGCTCAAAGGAACACATCATGAAATTCATTTCATAGCAATGAAGTTTTGTTTTTTAAGCAAGGATTGCTACAAGGAACAATCTTTCCACTGTATGGAATGTATCTTTGTCTGCATTGTTCATTGCGATACCCTTCAGTTTGTTTCTTTTGTTTTATAGATGATGGTGACGTCAACCAGCACTTGAGAAAAGTAAACAGAGCAGCCACCAGAATGCATTCCAATGGATGCACGTCCATTCCAAAGGTAGTCTTACTGTCCTCGTAGCTTCACTACTCGAGTCGTTTCCTTGTCCAGGAGATGAGACGCTATCTTCGTCGCTCCTCACGTTATCAGGAAATTCAAAATCTGTAAGACAATCAAATAATATAGTTCAATTAGAAAAATTAAATTAGGTAAGAGGAATGTTACAAAGTAAATCATCACAGAGAAATGATTGGCGAAAATGGTCAACACATGTTACTAACGAGGAAGGTCCATAAACCGTGAGAGTTGAATTTTAGTGAAAATTAGTGACAAAATTCAGTTCGAATTGCTAAGCAATGTATTAATAGTCATTCGATGCGCAAATGCTTGGTTGGGCTGCTACACCGACGCCATCTTGTAATGCGGTAGGCAAAGTCCAAGAATACCCCTTTCGACACAAAGATGAAAAAGCTTTCGGTAGATCTAACTTCAGTAAGGTAAATCGGGATAGGGTATCTATATGCGAGGGTACTTCTAGTGCATGATCGCCATCTTGAAAGGCGCCATATTAAATCGCGGTCAAATATGATAAATGGCAAGGGTGTCACGTTGGGTATCCAATAGCACTGGAATTTACTTGTGAATCCATTTCCATAACCAAAGTTTACATATCTGTTTTTAATTCGAAGTTAAGAGCCTTCTCACCCACAAGAACATATAAAAGCTATGCTAATTAGGTTTGTGTTATGAAATGAGGTCGTGCAGCAGTCGAAGAGCTTTAACTAATGCAGTAGTAGTTACTTTATACAATATTCACTATACCAATCATATCTTGAGCCTAGTGATTGAAATCGTTAATTAAAATTGAAATACCTATAGTAAAAAATGGAATAATAAAACTGCAACAAATTATACCAATTTCGAAGCGCGATGGGATAGACTGCTGAACGATGCCCTATCGCGGTTTACCTTACTGAAGTTAAATCTACCAAAAGCTTTCTCATTTGTGTGACAAAGGGGTATTCTTGGACTTTGCCTACCGCATTTCAAGATGGCGTTGGTGTAGCAGCTCAACCAAGCATTTGCGTATCGAATGACTATTACCACATTACTTAGCAACTCGAACCGAATCTTGTCACAAATTTTCATCAAAATTCAACTCTCACGGTTTATGGACCTTCCTCGTAAGATAGCAATGCATGATATTTCATGTAATAAATCATCAATCTTTCCATTGCTTCAGACCGCAATAGCAATCCCCACAAATAGTTGCCGGCAAATACCAATTGCTATCAAGTTGAATCAAACTCAACTCAATCCTACTACGCTTCTTTCTCATGGTATCAATCTACATCACTCAGCAGATCGATGGAATTTAAATATTTTTCTCTGATTGATTGATTAGCGTTTACGTTTTTTATGAGCAACGTGGCTATATAAGACAAGACCTACAGTTTAAAATGGAATTTAAACTACTTAATGCATCTGATACTCACTCAAAGAATTGAACGTTGGAGCTCGTGCAACAGATATACAAATGCACGAGCTGATAAATCTACAATAAGGGCTAGTGTTTTTTCGTTTGTAATAATTTAAAAGGTAAAGAGAAGACCATCAACTATGATAAAGAAACATGCAGTCTTTTAATGATAGGAAGAAAATATAATATTAAAATTAAATTATAGAAGCATTTTGTTTGAAATGAGTTTTGTTTTTTCTCTTATGATATTTCTCATTATTTTCAAACAACAAATAAAATGAAACAGGTCTTCTAGTTTAGAAAAAATCAAATTTTATTTGTAATTTTAAATCAGTTTAAATGCTTTTAAATCCAAACCTATCAAAAGAATTATTTCTGCATGTTCCTTCAACTCTTCGTCCGTTTATTCAGATGTAGGTATACAGTTCAAAGACCATATCTTTAAAGGGACCAAGACCAGATTTTTTCTATAAAATTTCAATTTTTTCTATAAAATTTCGGTTTTTTCAAAAGTCCAAAAATTTAGGGGAAGTTTACTGGAAGTTGGAAATAAAAAGAATTGCCATCTTTTTAAAAGACACTCCAACGACAAATTAAAATTTCATTAATCAACATCTCATTAAAGAAACTTCCAATAATTTAAAAGTTTTTTCTCTTGGAAATATTCCATAGGGATAACTTATATTTTCCTTTAAAAAAAAAAATCCTTTGAAATTGTTCATGTATTTTTTCCATATTTCAGAAATAAATACTGCAGTAACACTACGGCAACGTGAAGAAAGCAATTCTTCTTCGAAATATAAAAAAGAAATAGTTTACTAACAGTGGTTAGTTTTGATACGTAAGCAAAAACCTTTTACTGTACACGATTCACAGAAACCATTACGTGTGAAATACTTTTCTGTACAGACTTTCTGCACCCTAGTTATTAATTTCCAAAGTTGGGATTTTCATTTAGTCTATTTTTGAAGAAAGAAAATCACTAAATACAAGGAACATCACACGTAGGGCAAGAAATAGGAGAAAATACAAAAAAAAAAAAAAAAATCTTGTAATACTTAGTTAGAATTAACCATTATCTTGTAAACGTTAATATAGATTTACTAAAATCAATTAAATTTATGCATTACTTGTTCATATAAATAGTTCCTTAAGAAATCTATAATACGACGCAAGTCATCAATAGAACAAAGCCAGTAAGATCGTTAGTTGTCTAGTGGGCGTAATCGTATGAATGATTTTCTCAAATGATGCTGAAGCAAATTTGTAAATATTTCGTAAATGAACTGAACATTTCATTTACAATCCAATAATATAAATAAGTCATTTCCTTCTCTCTCTCTAAAAAAATATTATTCACGCTTTTTTACGTGAGTTTCTTTTTTAATTTTTGATTAAAGCAGCTCACGAGATTTTCTTATAAATTGATAAATCATCGTTTCGTTAAGAACTTTATAGTATAACTAGCCTTTGGCCAGCTGGGGGCTTCGCCCCCAGACCCCCGTATTTGCTCGGCCTACGGCCTCGCATGTCATATGTTCGTGCATTTATTCTTAATATTTCCTTAAATCGGCCCAACATCCCCAGATCTAATATTTATCATCCTTTGCTCCTTAATACTCTGCTTAGTAACTCACAGTATATTATTTTTATAGCAACCTTTGTTTTGTCAACCACAATTTATCGACTTGTTGTATAATGAATGATGATGTTGGATTCTCATTTTCAGAGTTTTTTTTTTTCTTATTTATAATTTTCAAAAAAGAAATCTCGGATTTTTGTTCGACCATAACTCTTGCATATTTGTAAGACAAAGGTCGATTCTTTTTCTTGTAACTTTGTAGTATTTCCACACCACCCCTGTGGTATCCTGCTACACACATACTCCTTTGAATGAAAGCTTTTGCTTCGTCATGTCTTTCGTATACTAAAAAAAGTGGAACGTAGTGGTATTTGTGTCTGGGAAGGTTCGTATCATAGTGTGAAAATGAAGTTCAATATGATTTATATTTGGACAGGCACCAAGCATTCTCCATAAAGAAGCTTGAAGGGATTTCTTTTTGCGTAGACTCTTATGTTACTATCAAGTATAAGTGAAAAGGAATTTTTGCAGCAGACATGTATCATACTCCGAAATGAAAGTCCAATGGTGTTGTTCCCTGGGTATAGTTGTTATTTCTTTATTACATTTTTACGGGTACGCTGGAAGTGTTGAAATTAAAAAAAAAAAAAAAAAAAAAAAGAGCATCATATCCTAAGCATTATGCATTGCAACACCACATCGTTGTATATTGGAGTTGTAAATGTCTCAGACGTTTGTTTTATGCCCAAATAATTGAAAAGGAACGATAACCATTTCTGCAGTCTAAGACGAACTTTTATTTTTCCAGTGTTTTGCCCATTGAGCACCATCTATAACTGACATTGTAATTAATTGTGTATGTAATCTGTTTGTTTATTACATACTGAATGCAAGAAGAAAGGATACACTTATCATACATGAATTAGAAACTTCAAACGGAAGTAGGCTCAAATCTTGCAAACGTTACGAGATATTGAAAAAATAATCGAAAAAATCTCCCTTTTATAGTATCAATTGCCAATTTTTATCACGGCGTCCATAACTTTTGTCTGTAATGAACATGTACAGATGTTTCCAGGAATGTCAAGGAGATTCATGCTCATATGCGAATGATGCGCTGTGTAGAGAGCGCAGTTTCTTGTCCTCGGAACGATTACAATTATCGGAGGTACTTGAATTGATATGTAGTGCACAACTGTTTAAAACAAATAACATTAAATAAAATTAAACAATTAACAGCAACCGCTATAATGATAACTTAAGGTAACAATAACCGTGCATTTTAACAAGAGATCAACAAGAATACAACATATAAAGCAACTGTAACAAACACGTTCCGTAATAACCGTTTCAAAAATCCCCTAAAAACTAAAAATATTCACTTTTGGCAATTTTCTTTTGACATGCCAAATTTAGTCATTGTAATCCTAAAGAAATTGCCCAATAATTTTGAGACATAAAAGTAGTTCATATAAATAAACCCCACCAAAGTTCGAATTTTTTATTTCTGTTAATTTATAAAGGTAAGCAAGAAAGTTCTGTCGCTTTTGTGGAGGTCTGTGTTCAATAGGACCTCCCACCCTGAGTTGAATGCGAATGAGGATAAGACGAAGGTCAGCTGTTGTTCTGCGTATGTGTAGCATACTACCTGGTTATGGTAGTTCAGTTACATTGTGAACTTGCGTAAGAACAGAGTGAATGAGACCTCCACAGAGCGTCATAAGGGCGTGTATGCAGTACGAGTTCAAAGTGGGGACAAAGGCAGCTGCAGCGGAGCGAAATTCTACCGAATTTCTTTTTTTTTCCTATCTCAACTATCTGACAGATAAGATTTTGTATCCCAAGAAAACGCCCATTTAAATAGCATAGGAATTTCTTCATCCCCTTTCGACCCCTGAAAAATTAAAAATATTCACTTTTGGCAATTTTTTCACGGTTAGTTCTCAAAGGCTACAATCATGCCACATTTCATCATTCTAATCATACCGGAAGTGCCTAAACATTTTAGGGTGTAGAAGACGTCCCACATAAATAACATGCGAAAGATTTTTTCAGTTCTCCATAAAACCAATCTACGGTTGCAAATTTTCATTTCTGATGATTCACTTAGGTAAAGCTAACGAAAACGTACAAGCATACCGAATTTCAAGTTTTTATTCCAATATTAAGTACCTAAAACATGAGATTATACGTCAAAAAAGGTCCATTTAAATAACATGGGGAAATTCTTCATTCCCTCCTTAGAACCCCTAAATATTAAAAATATTCACTTCTGGCATTTTTCTGTGGGTTTCTCCCGAAAAGCCACAATCATGTCAAATTTAATCATTTTAGCCCTACAGGAAGTGCACAATAATTTGGGGCTGTAAAAGATGTCCCATATAAATAACATGGAAAGATTTTTCAATTCCCTATACAACCACTCTAAAGTTGGATTTTTATTTACTTTTGGCAATTTTTCTGTCGGTTAATCCTGGAAGGCTACAATCATGCCAAATTTCATCATTCTAATATTGCCGGAAGTGCCTAAACATTTTGGGGTATAGAAGACGTCACATATAAATAGCATTGGAAAGATTTTTCAGTTCCCCATAAAACCAATCTACGGTTTCAAATTTTCATTTCTGATGATTCACTTAGGTAAAGCTAACGAAAACGTACAAGCATACCGAATTTGAATTTTTTATTCCAATTCTAAGTACCTAAAACATGAGGTTATAGGTCCAGAAAAAGTCTCATTTAAATAACATGGGGAAATTCTATATCCCCTCTTTAGACCCCCTAAAAATTAATTGTATTCACTTTTGGCAGTTTTTCTGTGGGTTTGTCCCGAAAAGCTATAATCATGTCAAATTTAATCTTTGTAGCCCTGCAGGAAGTGGTCAATAATTTGAGGGTGTAAAAGGTGTCCCATATAAATAACATGGGAAAGATTTTTCAGTTCCCTATAAAACCACCCTATAAAGTTGGAATTTTTTACTTTTGGCAATTTTTCTGTCGGTTAGTCCTGGAAGGCTACAATCATGCCAAATTTCATCATTCTAATCTTGCCGGAAGTGCCTAAACATTTTGGGGTATAGAAGACGTCCCATATAAATAACATTGGAAACATTTTTCAGTTCCCCATGAAACCACTTTACGGTTAGAAATTTTCATTTCTGATGATTCACTTAGGTAAAGCTAACGAAAATGTACAAGCATACCGAATTTGAAGTTTTTATTCCAATTCTAAGACCTAAAACATGAGATTATAGGTCCGTAAAAATTCTCATTTAAATAACATGGGGAAATTCTTCATCCCCTCTTTAGACCCTCTAAAAATTAAAAATATTCCCTTTTGGCAATTTTCCTGTGGGTTTGTCCCGAAAAGCTATAATCATGTCAAATTTAATCATTGTAGCCCTGCAGGAAGTGGTCAATAATTTGAGGGTGTAAAAGGTGTCCCATATAAATAACATGGGAAAGATTTTTCAGTTCCCTATAAAACCACTGTAAGGTCAGAATTTTTTACTTGTACTGATTTACTTAGGTAGTGCTCACGAAAATGTGTAAGCATAACGAATTTCAAGTTTCTATTCCAATTCTAAGTACCTAAAACATGAGATTATAAGTCCAAAAGAAGGTCCATTTAAATAACATAGGGAAATTTTTCATCCCCTCTTTAGACCCCTTAAAAATTAAAAATATTCACTTTTGACAATTTTCCTGTGGGTTAGTTCCGGAAAGCTACAATCATACCAAATTTAATCATTGTACCCCTACAGGAAGTGCTCAATAATTTATGTCAGCTCATGTAGTTTTATATATAGTTAGGATATTGCACAAGTAGTTTCTATTGGGAAAGACAAGAAGAGATAATTTGCTGAAAATAATGTTCAGGCAAGGATTTCTCTAAATATGTGTTAAGGGCCAAGATTGCATTTTAACGATTATTATTATTATTATTATTATTATTATTATTATTATTATTATTATTATTATTATTATTATTATTATTATTATTAATGTTGTTAGTATTAGGGAACTCCCTGTATTTTTCACTAAAATTCTTTCAAGAAAGTACCACACTTCTTCCATTTGGGATATCAAACTAGGGAAAATAATGAAAAAGGGATTTGACCTAAGTTTAATTTATCTCATTTCCGTTTATTTCCTGAAATATGGATTTATCTAAGTATAGACTGATAGTTCCCAATAATATTTTAAACTGTAATAAGGCACGAATACAAGTGACAGCCAGAGCAGAGGAGACGAGGCCGAACGTAACCCCTGTTTCAGCAGTTTTAGCATATAACGCAAAGGATTATGAATTAAAGATAGCTTGGAAAGTGTGCAACTCTTAGAAGAATACGCTTATCATTTCTTGTGATCTATTATTATAACATATGAACAGCAGATATTAATAATAATAAACCAAATGATAAGCGCTGCACAAAGTGTCCATGATACACACAATTTCAGTCAGCAGCCAAATACATAAGAACCTCTATGACTTGCGGAAAACACTTTTTATTACGTACAAATATTTCAGTCTTTTATGTCTTTTCATTAACTTCACTGACTAAACATGAATATTAGAACTATACTTCATGGCAGAAATATTAAAAAAAAAAAGACCTATAAGAAAAATATATTTCAACTACCCATGCTCTAGCGCTGTCATGTTTTTACTCTTTCAAACCAAACACAGCACTAAGAATACCGAAAATAATTTTCGATTTATTTTGCGCAGTTGTAAGTTATTATTTGGCATTATTTCTATACGAACATTTAAATACTTAAAAGTTGCTCATGCGTATTGCTGAATCATAAATCTTGCAATATTCTGGTGCTCAACATATCTGCATTTATTACAGTACAATAGTACGATGTTCAGCGCACTGCATGTTAATATTGAAAATAAAACCCTCATGTTTGACTGACTGCAGCCACTTTCCAGCCAGCTCCTCGATTCTACGTCAATACATTGGTCTTGTCCTTAGAAGCGAAGAAGTAAGTCACGACTGCTTTTACCTCCTACTGGTTGTTGAAGCATCATGTTTACAACAAAAGATCATCTGCGCTACAGACTAAAACAATCAGTAATCCTGTGAGGCAAAGTCAAGACTATATGGTGGATGTTGCATATATTCGATATCACAAAGTTTCTGCATTTTTTTTCAGCCCAGTTTGATTTTGCGTGATTCTCTTGAAGTAGAACGCGCTTTTGGTTCAGCAATTAAGGATATATTTGGCGTAGTACAACATAAATCCGTTCTAACAGTTTGGAAAGAAAGGTCGACATTGATGGTACGACTGTTAGAAATGAACTTGAAGTGAAATATCCCTCGTAGTTTCACCACATACAGAGCATGACTTTATGCTAGAAACGACCCAATTCGGCGGCTGCTTCTAGAAGTTGCTCCTTGTTCAAGCACTGTTCTTGAACATTTGGATATCGGAAAAACATCAAAGTTTCGTCATATGCGACAATTCTTTTAGAAAACGCACTTCATGCATGCATGATTTACAGAGTTTGTCGCACTCATCTACTTTTCTCTGGGCCTGAGCTGGAGTCAACTCATGTGACAGAATGCGGCAAGTCCTGATGGTTTTCTTCCTGGTTTGTGAAGGTGACGCACTACAGTGGACTGAGACAAGATAGCTGAGTCAAGAAAATCCATCCACCAGCACATAATAATTGTTAAAAGTTTAACAACTGTTATGTGCTGGTGGATGGATTTTCCTAACCAGTGTGTCGTATAACTTCGAGTGGCCGAACTTTCGGTGATTATCTACATTTTTACAAGCTGCATGACATTTCTGGAATCAACAAGCTGCTGTACTGTAGTTCACCGTGCCTTGTCCTCTCGTATGAGAAATATTATGGCCAAGTTCGAACTAATACCGTAACAGTTTCACGTATCAGATGTTGTTGAGCGCTCATAGTCACTGTCAATACAAACTGGCTGAAGATACTGTCGAAGAGACGGCCTCCATGTTAAACATCACGCTTGCTACACTACTTTATGGGCCAGTTTGAACCTGTAAATACGGCCGATCACGGCGTATTCATCTATCTGCTGTTTTAGTTATGGAAACATTGTGAGACTTATAACTTATCCTTGTATATGAAAAGGAATTAGAAAAAGAAGTGACAAAATAATAAATTGACGTTTTTGTCTTAAATATGAGAGTAGAGTGGCTTGCAGAGCTCAATTTTGTGTCTTGGATCGATTATTCCTTGCTTATCTCACATAATGAATTCGTTTAATGCATTTTTCATTCGGCACTTAATTCCACATGAGATTGTCACATTTGTCGTAACAGAAAATGAATATGTACTTACTACAGATAACCACAGAAGTGTTACAAAAATATTTTATAGAAAACTAACTTCCGTCTTAGATAGATCATAGGTATTCTGTCCTTATTGGCAGGTCACTTCCCACAGCTAAGCTTCCATGCTCTACGGTCGTCCACTAACATCTTCGTCTTTACGTGTGATCTTTCTGTTTCTATGTTGTCCATTAATTTTAGTCTCCTTCTCCTTCTTCCTCTCTTTTCTGCCACCATATCTCTAGCACATCCATGATGATGCAATTTCTTCTCAGGTAATGTCCCAACGAGTTTCTCTTCCTCTTTCCGATATTATCTAAAGCTGTTCTTTTCTCCCCCACCATTTCTAATACCCTCTCATTCGTTTTATGCTTGACCCAACTAATTATTTCCATTCTTCTCCACACCCACATTTCGAAGGCTTTCAGTAGTTTTTCCTCACTTTTACGTAACGTCCATGTTTCCATCCCATACAGTACAATCACCATGGCTTTTGTCTTTCTAACATTTATTTTCATTTCATATTCTTCAAAACCCTTCCTCACGTTTCCTAACATCCTATTGATTTTCTTTTCAAATTCTTAAAAAAAAGCATACGGTCTGTAAATCTTATACATCTAATCATTCTACCTTCTATTGAATGCCGTCTTCATCATGTAAGCTCTTTTTGAATATCTCTTCTAAATAGACATTAAATAATGTTGTGAGAGACAGTATCCTTGCCGAACTCTCCTTCCAATTGCAGTTTCCTTTGTTAGTTCCTTTCCCGTCCTAACACTTACTTGTTGGTTCATATATAAGTTTCTTATGAGTCTTTGATCTTTCCATTCCAACCCAATCTTCTATAGAACTCCCAGCAACAATTCGGTCAAAAGCCTATTCCAGATCAATAAATACAACATTTCCTTTTTCTATACACCTTTCACTGATCATCCTTAATAATCCAATTGCATTTCTTGTACCCTTACCTCTCCTGAACTCAAACTGCTTTCCCTCAACTGTTTCGTTTGTTTTTCCATACAGTCTTCTGTTCAGTATTCGGAGCAGAATTTTAGCTGCATGAGATATGAGACTAATAGTTCTATAATCCTCACATCTCTTTGGGTTCGATTTCTTAGCCATCGTTATCATGATCATGTTTAGAAAGTCTTTCGGCCACTAACTTTTTCATATATTTCATTGCAGAGTCGGAACAATTCTTTCTTGCCCTTGTCTCCCATATTTTTAATGAATTCGATTGGTATATTATCTATGTCGATTGCCTTTCCATTCTAATCTCGAATATAGTATTTCCAAACTCATCCCGAAGAATACTAAACCCTTTATCATCCTCGCCTACTTCACTTGCTACTTCAACATTTAGGCTACACACTCTATCCCTAGTCTCATATAAGTCTTCAACATACTCTTTTCCCCTTTCTATAACAAATGGTGATGATAAAGTAAATCACTTTCGCCTAAATCTTTCTTGACTAAACGTTGAAAAATCTCTTACAAGAGAAAAATGTTTATTCCGTTAGGAAAATTCCCTGAACTGTCGTCTGTGTCAGCAAATTTTGTGAATGCAAATGTTAACTCTAATTATGTTTTCACAAAAATAGACATTTTCGTCAGTAACGCATATTATTTATTTGGCATAACATCTTATGTTCTACGGTGTTCTTTTCTAAAGAGCAATATCTCTTATTTTCCTTTAAAACGCTTATTGACTTCTTGCTCTTTAAGTAATAATGTCCACAGTAATTGCGAATGCAATAAACAGAAGTCAAAAACTACTTACTGTAGGAAGAATGCAAGAATTGTAGACGGAAAATAGAGCCACGTTAAAAGGCGGAAGGCCTTTTCTTGATATGAGATCTTGATCTAAAATAATAAACTTAAAGATATTGAAGGAAAATACAGATTTATTATAGTATAAGTGGAATGCGTATAAGGAATACGAATCATTGAATTATATAAGTTCTTGTTCTATGGAACTTTACTCTATGCTTTTCCACCTAAAATGTATGAAACTTTGAATAACAATGTTTTTTCTTAAAAAATAATCTTTATTGTGATGTGTATCCTCCCAATGGGGAATCTTCTTATACATGACCTTCTGAGATACCTGCAAACATAATTGGCAAATAATTATTCCAACAAAATGAAGAACGTAAAAGTTGTTATGAAAGTCTAAGGCATTTTTTTTTCTCAACATGAGTTTATGAGGAGATCCCTATTTTCCTCTAAATAGCTATCGATTATTGTGTAAATCATCGCTTGTTAGCAATTTTAAAGAGAAATAATATTTATTATTATTTTTAAAAAATGGAAGAAGTATGTTGCGTTGTCTTAAGTATTCAATAGAATGTGCAATCAGTCAAGAAAGAAAAAAAATGTTGCAAACTACTGGTCTAATTCGGATCTCCATGAATCACTGTTATCTCATGTACCGTAATTCTGGTTAGACTATTTTAACAGCGCCGTCTTAATTATTTCTGTTTCAGCATTCAAGCTCTAAAAGATGGGGGTTTAAATTTTTCTGTTGAAGTTAACCGGACTTCCAGCTGTGGTTAAAATGTTGAGAATGCTCACTGGCAATGAAATACATGAATATGTTCTGTACTGCGCCAGCTGCTTATAAACTGTTTGTAAACATGTGTTTGCTTGTCGTGGCATAGCCTGTTTCGAGGAAAATAAAATAGGCAAACAAGACTGTGGCAACACATTACAACGATCGGCAATAACATTGACAGCGTATTATAGTAATAACCAGGGTTCAAATTACCAGGGAGAGTGAGGGAATTTCTCCTTCAATCATATTTCGGTCCCTACCGAAGAAACTAATTGAAGCATCCCTGCCGAGGATGCTTGTTTCCCTACGCTCAAACCATATTCAATAATAAAATGTTTGAGTATATTACCAAAATCCATTGTTTTGGTCTTTTTTAAATAATTATAACCTGCTAACCGTATTCTCAAATAAAATATATAAACTATTAACTTTCATACTTATAACTATCATTATATCACTATTTTACCCTATTTTCTTCATGGGGGTGTGGTGGCTTAGTGATAGAGCGTTCACCTCCGGAGTTGGGAGTCCCTGGTTCGCTCCCAGCTCGCGCCGTGTGGACTTTGCGGGGACAAACGCCGTGCTCGTGGGTTTTCTCGGGGTTCTCCCGTTTCCTCCCACTTTCTTCATTCCACCATTTCATTCATTTCTCATAATCACCGTCTCCTTTAGCTTAACCGTGGGACGTAAAACTTAAAGTTTTCATTTCCTATTTTCTTCATCACCCAGTTTAACTATTCTATTTTACCCATAGTTGTCACTTGCAATCGTGTATTCATGCACTTCAGTTTGTGTCGGGGGTGAATTAGGATAAGGAGAAACATATAATGAAGTCATGTATGAAATTCTAAACACCTTACATTGTACATATGAAGTGCAAGGTATTTTCAACCCTGTTTAGTTTATTGATTTAATAAGTTTCTTGTTTTCTACCTTTGTATAGTATTAGATTTGCATATGAGAGTAAAGGGTGGGCGGAATTTTCCGGTTGAAATTATGCATTTTCGGATCTCTATGTCTTAATTTGTACTATATCAGACTGTCTGTCAATATAAATAGCCTAATTCTCACACTGGTAATATCCAATAACAGGAATATAAGATTCAATGTCAGCTGAAGACAGAATCACGTTGTAGTGACGATCAATAACAGCGATAAAAAAATACAGCATTGGTAACCTGATATGCTATCGTTGGTTTGGAGCGCTGTTCTAGTAGGGTCTTCTTCGTATTGCTGTTACGTTGTGATATCGATGAAATGACTTCCTTCACATCTACAAAAATTATTAATCATGAGGTGTACAATATTATTTCTTTGGTTTAGGATAGTCGATTTACGTAAGCCTCACTGGGTACTACAGCAAACTGAAATTTCGTACTGTTTTATTTTTTACTATATATGTTTAGTAGGTACATATAGCAAACACAGAGGTAGTGGCGAATTCCCTGTGTTACCACCTTTGCTGCCGTTAAACAAACAATTAAAGCATAATTTATTACGGAAATTCATCAAAATGTAACTTTAAACTATCCTTCTTCATTTCACGATGTCCTCTGTATTTTACTCCAAGACGAAAGAACCGGACGCCTTAATGCAGACAATAAAATCTTTCAAGTTTATCGATTCAGCATGGCCTGCAACCATTCTATACGTATGAGCGCTACGAGACGCGGAAGAGCATTGGGGAGATGCAACACGTCCCAAATAACAGGCAAGTTGATCGCTACGTATCTGCGAGAACATGCAAGCTTTGTACTCAGTCATACAGAGGGAAAGACGATTTTAGTAGTATGTTGCAAATCATTTGAAACTGCAAGCAGATGAGGAAAATCTAATCCTTCTGCCAGCACAAAAGCAATTATATTTAGTATATTTTCTAACAGTCAGTAATTCTCAAGTAACTATTGTCAAAAATGTAAAGGAAAGAATATAATACCTTAATTGAAATATTTTAAGTTTCCCATAGTTGTTCTGATACTATTTTGGTTCCTTTTGGATGTTTCACTCCAAAATGGAGCAGATAAGGTATAGTAGGACGAAACGAAACAAATAATTGATTGATTGAAAATTACGTCTTATATCTGTATTAATCTATAGAAGACGAAGCCTGCACTTTAAAGTTAGATTTGACTACTATAGTGCGTTCGACTCGGGACCACGAGACGAATGATGTCTTATTTATTCATTTATTTTAGGGTTGGACTTGAAAATGTTTCTTCCAAGTTTCTCGATCTTCAGTTTCCTCTTTTAACTCCCAATATTTTCTAATATTTTTCAAATCATCGATCAATTGTATTCTGCTTCTTCTTCCTATTCCTTGCTTTCGGCGTACAATGAACTAACTGTATGCATTTTGAAAACTAAACTAAGAGGATTTTTAAAAAAAAATAAAGTACAGCAGAATTTGATTGTAACCTTATGGCAGTAAAGATCCTGTTTATTTATACGTTGAAATCTTAGTTCCGAATTATATTTTTACATCAGCGTGCTTTGAAAATATAACGTTAACTCTTATATGTTATTCAAAAGAGAGAACAGAAAAGGAGTTTAGAGTATTCAAGCCCAAACTGGCGGAGGGGGGGGGGGGCAGGTTGTTGTGAGAGAAACCTAAAAATAATAATCTCAAAATTACGCTGTATAAAGCTGTATTCTAGATCAGTTCCAATTTCCTTTCTCTAAAGGCAAATAAATAAATAAATAAATAATAGTAATTAAAGATACAACTCTTTGGAATTAATTTTCTCACTTCGGCCTTCATAGTTTTAGGCAACATGCTTAAGTTAAAAAACGTATAATAGATAAAACACGTGATTATTAAGACAGTATTTATGCAGTTTTAATATATCACAGTAAATATAACCAAGAAAGTTCTGTCGTTTTTCCACCCACCATCGAACATCGGTATGTCACCTACGACGAAACTGGAAGATCAAAAAAGGCCCCCATCAGGGTCGACGACCTTCTGCCAAGGCCATACATTCCATCGCGGTAGAACTTGGGGGCCGTGAAGCGAAGAAAGTATAGAGTGTATTTTGCATTTCTACTAATAACTTGAACTGAACTCCCCTAAGGTGATTTTCCAAGGAATGGAACAGGTGATAATCGGACGGCGCAATGATCGGGGAGTATGGCGGATGCAACAGTGTTTTCAATCCAATGCATAGAATGGTGTTCCCGGTAATCCTAGCCACGTGGGCCTAGCGTTATCCTGTAAAAGGAGGACCCTTTATAATTCAGAAATGCTCCAGAGTTTTTAGTTTTTCTTCAACACGGCTCAACAGCTGACAGTACACAGTTGCATTTATGTTTTGAACAGCAGATAGCAGTTTCCGGTGCACTATTCCACGAGCAGACCGCCCAAAACACACGAGGACCTTATTTTGGTGCAGTGCTGGTTTCGGCTGATTTGGAACCGGTTCACGGGATACTAACTCCATGATGACGGCGGCGTAGAACTTCGTACAGGACCCATTTCCCATCACATGTCAAAACCCTGTCCACAAATGGTCCCTTCCTCAGACGAGACAGCAAAGAAAGACATATGTCTGCTCGCATTGGCTTCTGGCTCCGACTCAAATCATGTGGGACTCATCGACCTATCTTGTAGTACTTCCCAAGTTGATGGAGGCGCTGCCGAATGGTTTTCCCATTCACACTGATTTATAGCACCAGTTTTCACATGTCTGGACACTGTTCGCCTCAATTGCTGCCTGAATATCTTTATTTTGTACATGTGTTAATCTTCCGGCGTGATGCATTTTCGACTGTTCTGTCACTGTCCTTAAACTTGTTAAACCACCGCTGCACTGTTCTCGTTGTCACGATACCCTCACCAAAGGCGTGACATATCTTCTGTCCTGCTGCTGCGGTGCTTGACCTCAGTTCGAACTCGTATAGCATACAAACCCTTATGATGCTCTGTGGAGGTCACATGTTCACTCTTTCCTTACGCAAATTCACGGTGTAACTGAACTCTCACAAACAGGTAGTGTGTTGGATATGCTCACACCAACAACTGACATTCGCCTTATCTCCGTTCGCATTCAACTCACAGTATGAGGGACAATTGAGCACAGACCTCCACAAAAAGCGACAGAACTTTCTTGGTTACCTTTATATAATATGTAGGCTATCGAAAAGTGCTCTTGGTTTCTAAATATTTAAGCTGCGGTAAACACCTTCAGATTTTCAGGATAATCTTAGTGAGAGGGAAAGAATACAATTGTCAAACAATAGCAAAAGCAGGGAATATTTCGTCAGTAGGATTGTTACATAACCATCTTTTAGTTTACTATAATATTGTCAAACAAAATGGGCGAGGTCATTGGCGGCTATACGATAAACAAACATTCTTCAGCAGGAGACTGAATTTGATTCTACGTGGGTGCTTACGTTGTTCGGATTTGGCATTAAACTGTAGGTCAACTTCTCATAGCATCGTTAAGCTCAACTCAAGCAACAAAATGTTCTAATAACACAATAAATTACTAGATCTTCACTATTCATTTTGTATTTAACATTAACCTGCTTGAGATATGTAGAATATAGGAAGGAATGCAAATTATTATCTTTCTCTTTCATTCGAGTAATGAAGAAGTGAAAATGTATATATATATATATTATGGTGTCCCTTATTTAGGGTAGTTTCGTTTTGCGATACGCATACACGCTAAATGTGTTCTATGTGACCGTAAACACACATTAGCGAAATAGAAGCTTCCTACGAGAACGTTCATCCTTGCCGACCTGACGACAAAGTCATTAAATGCCGTTTCCACATTATAATATGATTTAGAATGTCCAACTGTGATAACGGAGAAACTAAAAGAGACAGAAAAACGCAACTTTGCGCGGAACAACTAGAGAAAGGACGATATCTGTCCGTGTATTGACGAATATCACCAGATGAACAGCGTTGGCAACCCAAGAAAAGGTTGTGTTTTTGTAAATCGAATGACCTAAATTAGATATCATCATTGGAAGCGACAATGAAAATAAAGACAATAGAGATGGTAAACGGAGATCAGTGTTGCAAACTTTTCGAGAAATAACGTGAAACATGTGTTAAATGCAAACACCGTTGGCGCACACAAGGAGCGAGATACTAACGTTTTGTATACCTTAAATTAAATATTGACTAGAACTGTTTACGCTGACTCCAAGTCTAAAAGGATCCTTTGAACTGTGTTGACATCAACAGAGGAGAACAGTTGAGTTTCGAAAAGCTACAATAGCTCGTAAAAGGTCACTAGTGCAGTACGGTTTAAAACCAATAATAACAAGATATTCCGTATCTTGTTAAAGCTGAGAAATAAGGTTTGTAAAAGATTGCAGCGCTGCACAGTGGATTAGAATCCTAACAACCTGGTGAAAATATGAAAACAACGCAATATGCATGGATTTATGCACTCGTGGATTTTCGAGGTCCCTGATAGCGACGATTACGTCAAAAGTGACTTATCAATCTCACATAACCACGGTACTGCTCCTCATGCTCTACCGCCTTGTATTATAGGTTTTAAACCATACTGCACTATTGACCGTTTACGAGTTATTGCACCTCCAAACTAATTTTTTCTCTCCTGTTGAAGGCAACACTATTCAACAAACCCTTCTACACTTGGAGTCAGCGTAAGCAGTTCTACTCAATATTTAATTTAAGGTGTACAAAACGTTAGTACCTTACTGCCTGTCACTGTGCATCACGGCGTTTGATTTAACACATGTTTCAAGTTATTTCTCGAAAAGTTTGCAACACTGATCTCCGTTTACAACCTCTTTCGTTCTTATTTTTATTGTCAATTTCAATGATGATATCCAATTTAGGTCATTTCATTTACAAAAACACAACTTTCTCTTGGGTTGACAGCACTGTTCGTCTGGTGATGTTCGTCAATACACGTGCAGATGTCGTCGTTTCTCTAGTTGTTCCGCGAAAAATTTCGTTTCTCTGTCTCTTTTAGTTTCTCCGTTATTACACTTGGACATTCTAAATTATAATCAGGAAACGTTATTTCATGATTCTGTCGTCAAGTTGGCAGCGTTAACGTTCTCGTAGGAAACTTCTATTTCACTAATGTGTGTTTACGGTCACATAGAATGCTCTTAGCGTGTTTGCGTATCACAACACGAAATTACCCTAAATAAGGGACACCCTAAGACATATACAGTGTTCGAAGTGGAAAAAAAGCAGAGGTGGTATGTTTTATTATGATTTTGACTCAACATACCGGCTATTTATATATTGTCTTGATCACTGAAAAACCAGAGGCGGTATGGCATACCACCGCATACCGTCTCACTTCGACCACTGTATATATATATATATATATATATATATATATATATATATATATATATATATATATATATATATATATATATATATGTGTGTGTGTGTGTGTGTGTGTGTGTGTGTGTAAATACAGAGATTGACAGATATAATTTTCTTAGTTCATTAACGTTATTCAGAGCAGTTTATGTTGAGAACACAATTTTTATTTGAAACGTTATTTAAATGTTGTATTGATACTTGTTGAATAACGATCTTTATCGTTGAATTTTTAACATTTATTATGAATTTCATACTTAAATTGGATCTATTAATGTGAAGTGAAACAAAATACATTTGTAGACTCCAAATTTTCCTTGTAGCACATTAACTAAATTATTTTTCTTTACTTCTTTTATAATGTAAACATTCAACAGTTCTTTCTGTAAGAAAATACGGATGCAGTTAAGAATGTCAATAATTTCAAATACTGAATCTCAGTCCAACCTAAAGAAAACATTATTTATTTACTTTGCTCTGTACCTAATGCTATTCCCTGTTTCGATCTTGTTTACTTCGCAAATCTCTGTGTCAAAAGGAAAAGTATTCATTGTAATCATACCTGTCAATGTTAACATGCGTATTTGAAAAGCTGTCATCGACAACCGAAGGAATTTGTTGAAAGAGAGAATTACTCTGTCACATTTTGTGATCTTCTTGATACGTTCTCACCTAGATCTGTTTCTATAATCAATGCTGAAAAATTGACTATATTTGTCACAATTCTCGCTTACCTGGCTTCGATTACCGGTGCTATCCCATGTGGCTTGGATTCTACATTAAGCTATAAGTTACGTCCTCTATCACCTTGGTACGAAACTCCAAACAATAACGCCAAATATAATTCTGGGTTATTGGCATACGAGTATCTCATACAATTATTTCCGTTTCGACAAACAAAGCACTTTGTAAGGATATCAATTTTATTTTAATCTGTGCGATCTTGTAAAAATGTTTCCAGGAAGTAGCAAGGAGGTCACAAGGGATCTGTCATATTGAATGAAGAAATACTACCAATTACTTGCATCTTACTTTAATTGTTTTGTATCCCCTTAAATGGTTAATTAAGTTTTGCTGGTAGAAAAATAACTTTTTTTTTTTAGCTAAACATCTTCCAAAATGATTTTTTTATATTATTCTCGGTAATATGCTTAAGCTTAAAATTTCCCAACAGAAAGAATAATAATATATGCAATTAGCACCTGAACTTTAAACAGAAAAGAAAAGTACTTGCTCACACAAAGGTTAGAAACCTTAATTTCCTTCATAGTATTATTTTGCCATATACATCTTTCCTAGGGATCCTGTAATTTTTGAAATCCACATACGAAATATTTATGGGAAAAGGGAGGAAATGTAGTAAGTCTTGGCCATAGTGATCGACATAATTCATCTTCGGAACTGAAAGCTGGTTGTTATATTCGGATTGGAGAGCCGAGAAGGAAAACTCATGTTTAATTGAAAGGGACCATAACATAGACTACTGTGTTCAGGACAATGAACCTGATTGAGTTTCGTCTGCTTATACGCTACTTTGGTAGTTTCATATAGCTTGATTTCTTCATAGGTTTTCGACCTCGGTGAACTTGAACTAAAGAGTGAAAAAAATCATTCCATTAAGGAGATTCAAAAAGCTGTGACCAACCAGCTGAAGAGGATTCCCACAGAAGAGTTTTCCAAGACCATAAAAAAGTTAAAAATATGTTCTCAGGAGTGTATTCCCTGAAACAGATTCTATTGCGAATAAACAAACTAAAATCCTGATACCAGCCTCCTTTTTTTCTTCCAATGGCCCTAGCCGGGAACTTATGAACCGCACTATGTATGCTTCACGTATGATTTTATTTCTCTTTAGAACCATGAGGGACAGATATCAATTGGCGCTTCTGTCAATATTATTCTCCATAGTGCAAATATAGTAAGTGATAGCGAGCAACAGTTTTTTGATGTGGATTCAAAGCACGAAGAACAGGTTCTATCTTTGGTCGTATTTCCCTATTGCAATCAGAAGTTATAGATGTACTACTGTATTTTAAGGTCGTGTCTAACGTTTTCAGCTGAGATCACCAATCCCTATATAATAATATGGTGAACTTCTTTCCAGATTATGAAAATTATTTGCCTTATGTAGTTCAAAATTTCTCCAAATGTTAACCTACCCCAATATTATATGTTACCTTTTTTATTTTTAAACTAGCTCTTATAGTTCATTAGTATTACTTCGTATAAGGAAGTATGACAGAACATATATATATATATAAGTACACAAATTCAAGTATTGGAGAATCAGCAGGGTTTATTTTCCTCCTCGTGGTGGTGCAGATCCATTCACACCGTTGTTCCTCACTGATCTTCAAAAAGTTAGTAGGAGAGGAAAACCAGTTACGAAATGATAAAAGATCGTTTATTTAATAATGTGCAGAATGCATATCTTCGAAGTCATGTTAGTTGCCAAACTGATCAAATGGTTCGGAAGAAGAAAGGGTTACCGAAGCCAAGATTGACTTATGTCAGACATGAGACAGCCTTATCTACCTACACATCTTTTTACTTGTATTTTATAACAAGCCTTGTCAATCACGGTACACTTTCCCTATTTTCATTTTTCAAACGTTTTTATCCCAAATCTTGATTCTTGTGCGGTGAAGAAAGGGACACGGCAGAGGGAACGCAAAACGAAAAGCATTATCGCCAATATTTTACTTTCCAAACTAAGGAATGTAACTTTAAAACGTAAAACTTATAACTTCAAAAGAAATATCTGGGAAGATAAAAAGAGAAATCATGGCATTTCAGGCGTCTGCTTACCAGGAATATACAAAATAAGTAAACAAATATTATAATATTTCTGAGGGTCTAGATAATTTAGACCCAATATTGGTATTCCAATCGTAAGCAATATTGAAATATTTTCACAAGACTTTGATTGAATATACTATATATATATATATATATATATATATATATATATATATATATATATATATATATGATATTTTCCACAACAAAACGCTCATATAATACATGCTACACAATAAACAGACAACAGCTAAATAGAGTGAATATGTGTAAAGATTTGGGTGTGGTAATGGATGATTGTTTGACCTTCAAGGTTCATATAAATCAAGTAAGTAATCAAGCTTATAGAAAGTTAGGGTTTATAATTAGGAATGCTTTTGATTTAAATGACGTTAACAGCTTCAAATTACTGTATAACACATTATTTACAAGTAAGTTGGAGTATGGTTCATCTGTGTGGTTTATATCTTGTAAGTTGAATTCAAGTACACTAGAAATTATTCAAAAGATTTGTTTTACAATTTCTTTACTTAAAGAAATATCTTATGTTTGCACTAAGATTAAGGATTTCATACTCCAATGTATTGTCTGAATTCCAATATGTTAGCCTTGAGGAAAGGAATGTAATACACCAGCCCCCAATTTTGATATATAAAATTGTAAACTATAAGATAGATATTTGAGATGAAGAAGAAGTTCAGACCTGGGGTGGTTTTTATCTTATCACTTTGATGGTAGAACTTAGAGGATGAAAAGGGGAGGGGAGAGACATATAAAAATAAATAAAACTTAATAACTCTTGAACCACTTAACCGATCTCTATCAAAATTTCAACATTGCTGAGCTTCGAGACTGGAAGGTTTTTTTATTCACTTTGATGGTAGACCCTAGGGGAGGGGGAGGAGGAGATTTATATATAAAAATAAATAAAACATAACTCTTGAACTACTCAACCGATCTAGATCAAATTTTCAGCATAGACGACGTGCGGGCCTGGGATAATTTTTATCATTTAACTTTGATGGTGCAACGTAGGTTTTGAGGAGATATATGTAAAGAAAAATAACATTGAAAGTGATTGTCTTTGTGACTTCATCACTCTTGAACCACCCGACTGATCTCGATCAAACTTTCAACATAGATGAGGTTCTGGCCTGGGATGGCATTTATCTATTCACTTTGATGATAGAACATACAAGAGGGGGAGGAGTTAAAAAAACAAAACTTAATAACTCTTGAACCAAACAATCAATCTCGATCAAATTTTTAATATAGATGAGATTCGGGCCTGAGATGTTTTTTATCATTTCACTTTGACGTCAGAACTTAGAGCAGGTGGATGGGAGGAGAGACACATAAAAATAGATAAAACTTAATTACTCTTGAACCCCCGATCAATCGCAATCAAATTTTCTACCTAGATGAATTTTGAGCCTGAGATGTATCACCAGGTTCGTAATTTATGATCTTAATCAGGATGGGATATGTTATAATATACTTGAAAGATTTCATTAATATGAGTGGCTTAAAATCAATAAATGATGTAAGTAATGAAAACGGAAGAACGGTAAGTAATGAAAACGGTTAGATTTGGTGTTAACTAATATAGAAAAAGAAGCGATAAATTATGTAGAATTTACAATCCATTTGTCAACGAGGATATACATCATCCAGCTTTAATGCTGAATGTGAGTTTAAAAATTAAGAAACAAGAAACTAAAAGTGAATATGTATCAAAATATAACTTTCAGAAAGCTAATTTTCTACAGATTTATACAATGTTTATTGAAGAAAAGTTTGAAATGCTTGACAATTGTGATAATGTTGATGACAATTGTGATGGTTGTGATTATTTCTGTTCTAAAGTGAATAACATTTTTGAAAAAAAAATGTACCGTAAGTGATATCTTCAACTAAAAATAAATACCCGTGTAGGTTTGACAATGAGATGATTGGGATAATTAAACAAAGACAAATACATCGAAAGAGGATTAAATATTCAGAATAGAATAAAATAATGTTTAGGCAACTCAGAAAACAATCTAAGAAAATGATTAACAAAATATATAAAAATATATATAAATAATATAGAGCAAGGGTTGAAGTCGAATATAAATTGCTTTTGAAATTTGTTAGTAGCGAAAACGTAAATACTACTATTAATAATAATAAACATATAATGACAATGGCACATAATGACATATAATAGACATATAATAATAATGAAACATGGAGAAAATGTTTTAAAAAGAAATAATTCAATTGTGAATGGCTTTGCTGACTTATTTAAATCAGTTTATGAAAATTCAGATTGTTGTAAAATTAATAATCTAAATCAGTTAGACAGCTTACTTCCACACACGTTAGTATTGAATTCTATTACTACTGAAGAATATAGTAAAGCAGTTTAGAAACTCAAGCTGAAAAATACTGGTGGTCCAGATTGGTTTCCACCTTACATACTGAAAGCTTGTGCAGAAGTAAGTATTAGATGTGTTATTTAAAATTTGATCATGATGTCTATGACCTATCCAATCTTTTAGAATAAGCTCGTATTTCACCTTTCTTTAAATCAAGAGATGATAGTAAGATTGAAAATTACAGTTGCAATTATGTGCTCCGTCTAAATTTTTAGAACATATTTTATATAATCGTATTCTTGCTCATGTAATATCATACATTGATATTAGACAGCATGGTTTCTTCCCAGGAAGGTCAACTATTTCCAAATTAATGACGTATACGCAATATATATATTCTGTATTACATGGATCAATTGTACATTCTATATCTTTTGATTTTTCTAAAGTTTTCGATAAAGTTAATCATTCAGTTATATTGCTAAAGTTATCTAATATGTTTTTCAAATCAGTTTCTGCCTTTGTTGAAATGTTAGTTACTAAATCGTACTCAATATATAGTTTACAACAAATTTTGAATCTGCTGAATTTGTGGGAACTTGAGGAGTACCGTAAGGTTCAAATCTAGACCCATTATTGTTTTTAATTTATATTAACGATTTACCATCAAGGATCAAATTTGCGAAATGTATTACGTATGCAGATGAAATAAGATTATATGGAGAAATTAAAGGTGAAGATGGTATTATTCCTATGCAAAATAACGTAGATTCACTTTATAAATGCTCAGTTGAGAATTATTTATAGTTTAATATTAAAAAGGTCTTATATATATATATATATATATATATATATATATATATATATATATATATATATATATATATATATATATGATATTTTCCACAACAAAACGCTCATATAATACATGCTACACAATAAACAGACAACAGCTAAATAGAGTGAATATGTGTAAAGATTTGGGTGTGGTAATGGATGATTGTTTGACCTTTAAGGCTCATATAAATCAAGTACGTAATCAAGCTTATAGAAAGTTAGGGTTTATAATTAGGAATGCTTTTGATTTAAATGACGTTAACAGCTTCAAATTACTGTATAATACATTATTTACAAGTAAGTTGGAGTATGGTTCATCTGTGTGGTTTATATCTTGTAAGTTGACTTCTAGTACATTTGAAATTATTCAAAAGAAATTTTTACATTTTTTTTTACTTTAAGAAATATCTTATGTTTGCACTAAGATTAAGGATTTCATACTCCAATTTATTTTTTAAATTTCAATATGCTAGCCTTGAGGATAGGAATGTAATACACCAGCAAATTTTGATATATAAAATTGCAAACTATAAGATAGATATTGGAAAATATCTCATTTAAAACTGTTGGCATTAGAAACAGGAATAGAAATTTATTTAATATGATATTTTTAGAACTGAAAAATTCAAGAACTCTCCTTTAGTACGTTTGTGCAAATTATATAATGACCTATCATTAAAAAAATCAGTTTTGGATTTAGAAATTCCCTTGACAACATAAAAATCATAAAATCTATAATTAAAAATTCAAATGGATTAGTATGAATATTATATAAGTATCCTTGTCAAATTTGAATTTTAGCATTATTTGACCCTCGTCATTGTGAATATAATGTTATTAATAAAATATGAGTTCTCCGACATGAATATTTGATTATTAGATGATTGGATGGTAGACTTTCGTATGTATGAGCAAATGGTTTAGAGTACTTAGTTTCATTGCCTCGTATTATTTACATATTCCTTGTTCTATATTTCTCACTATGCATGTAATTGTTATTGTGTGTCACTTAACATGTACATTATTCTATATCTTCATAGTTCATATTCATCATATAATTTAATTAGATAGAGGTGCAGAACAAGGATGGGGTGCCACTTTTTTGGAAAATCTACAGATAAACCTGTTGACTCAGGAATGAATTACTTATTTATGTAGGCGGATATCGTGTCTCATGTAACTGAGATACAGTACTGAAAAGTTTGCTCCATGACCATGATATTTTTCTTTGTAAACAATGCAATGAACATACACATTTAGTAATATTATGAAGGGTCATTTATGTTTATGCACTAATAATTTTATAACAAATATGTTTTGAACAGTGGCATATTTAGGGGGCTATCGAGCTCAAGCCCCCGAAATAAATTATTATTATGTTTTCGCATTAGACGTACAACACAAATGCTTTTTACTGATTCTCAAGCTTTTATCCCCCCTTCCCCCGAAACAATCTCCTACATGCGCCATTGGTTTTGATAACATTCGAATTGATATTATAAGTAGAAATACTTTATAAGAAGTTCAAACCTGAATTATCTTCGAAATAAGAACAGGTAAGATGTTAGTAACTGTAGTCGTATTGTCAAACGAACTCCCAAAGGAAGACTTCTTGAATGAAAATGTCAGAGATGCTTGTTAATTTGCATTGGAAACTAACATCTCTACAAGCGCCATGGCAATTTATACTGGAATATATTTCACTGTGGCCTAAGAAAAATAAAAACTGGATATTGGTCGATATTCGTGATGTATTTCAATGTTAGCAATTCGAAACGTACAGTTTTTATTTGTAGTTCACATAATGATTGGATAAATTTTTATTTTACGCGCATACCCACTGTTGCTAACGCACCTGCTTCCTACAGACGCACCCCCGTGTAAGTCCACTAGTTCATCCGATTCTATACGTAGTGTTGTCCACGAGACCAGAAATTTCTCGTCTCGTTTTGATTATAATCCCGAAAACAACACGAGAAGTGCCTTTTAAAAATCGAGACGTGGCAAGAAACACAACAATTGTCGTCTGGTTTTTGAGACAAGAAATTTCTCGAGTCGCGTGGGCAACACTAATTCACCCAAGTCTTGAATCTCAAACACTGTTTTAATGTTGCATGATTCAAATGTAAAACACTACAAATTGATGAAATGATGGCATAAAAGCAATGAAGAACATTTATTTATGTTTAAAATATGCAAGTCATTACACAACTTACTCCAATAATAAGTATGGTTTAAGTGTTGTTATATCTCACTATACCTGGACCAATCGTGACGCGGAACGGTTGTGATAACTTCCTGATGAAATTAAGGAATAAATTAGGGCGTAATTTTATTTTACATAAATTAATAAAACGGAAAATAAAATTTCGAGATAAGAGCGAAATAACTCTTCGTGGATCGAGGTGAGACGAGATGTATTAAATTTAGGAGACGAGATTAGAAAACTTTACTTCTCGTCTCGTCTCGTCCCATGGGGAACACTATCTGAACGAAATAGATATTATTCTTGCTTGTAGTGACTACCTGGCAGATGGTGCATTTTTGCATGAATAATCGATTTTACGGCATTCTGTCCCACCAGAAAATATCACCAGGATGGTGTACATATGCTCTGCCCGTCTTCCACAATTCCTTGCCTTTGTTATTAATGTTTCGGTAAAAATGGCCTTTCGGCTCCATCTGACAATTCGTTTTCTAAAATAAATATTAAATAATACATTTAAATTTATTCTTCAGTTACTCTGTATGTGTTTAACATAGCAGCCGTCTATTTCTCAAAATTGCTAGTCTTGTAATGGTTTTTGACAATTCAACAAATATCGTGAAGTAGAAATACTAGAATAATAGTAAAATTCATTTCTAAGTACTATTGTTGACACCTTTAATTTGCCGTGCCCAAACTACTTCTATAAGATGAACACTTCTCTTACTTGAAAGCAACATAGACAGATTTTCTGAAACTTTCGTCGTTATCTCCAATATGTCTCTAGAGGTAACGATCTCGGAGATGTTTACGTAGAATCAATGAAATCTTTAAAATTGATGAAGAGAGAGAAAACAGACTTTGCTCTTATCTGTTGTCACTCTGCATTCCGTCGGTATCTTTATCCCGAAGTTCACGCAAGAGACCTAGCAGGGGGGAGAGAATGAAAGAAACCTACCTGAGTAGCCTCCTATCTGCTGTTTTGCGCTGTAGCAAAATGCAGCCAATATCTTAAACAACTTCTGAATGGAATATAATTAATTTTTAATTAGCACGCTCTAACATTAACCTAGCAAGAAAAAGTTAAGCTGAACATGCAATATTAATACTAGCAATGAAAACAATGAAAAAACACTGCCCTGCTGTTTCCATTTCCGTATGCATTCACCCTGTTCTTTAACATTACCGCAGTGATTCTTTCATACTCTGCAATTAACATTGGCCCTCTGTTGGCCGCAACAGCGGATCCTTTCTGTTGAAATATCACGCTAAAGAATAGTCATGTTCAGAGCACTGTTCTCTGTTAATATTGAGTTCTGTTAACACTACTATGTTTTACTGCATAAAGTTATGTCACTTTTACTGGTTCTCGATTTGTACACTGGAAAATTCAAGAACATGGATAACTGAAGAAACTAACTCTTTGGCCCATGGAACCCAGAGGTTCATTGCCGCGTTCACAAAAGCTCACCACTGACTTCTATCCTTAGCAAATTGGATCCAGTTTCTACTTTGTATTCCTATCTCTGCGAGATCCATCTTAATATTTTCTTCCCATCTGAGCCCAGGTCTTCCTAATGGTCATTTTCCGATTGGTCTTCCAGTCAAGACTCTGCAAGCGTTTCTACTTTTTCCATTCTAGCTACATGACCTGCTCACCTAAGCCTCTAGGAATTGATGACCTTAACAATGTTGGGTAAACCGTATAAATTATGTAGTTGCTCGTTATGAAGTTTCCGCCATTCCCCATTTCCGTTCCTCTTGGGTCCGAATATTCGACTCAGGATCTTGTTCTCAAATACTTTCAGTCCATGTTCTTCCCTAAGAGTAAACGACCCTGTTTCACAACAATACAGAACAACAGACATGATTATCGTTTTCTATATTTTAAGCTTCAAATTCCTAGATAAAATTCGCGACTACAAGCGATTTTGAACCGAATAATAACGCGAATTCCCTGCTTTCAATCGACATTTAATTTCTTCATGAATACGATTTTCGTCTGTTAATACTGATCCCAGATATTTGAAAGTATCCACTTTATCAAAAGTATTATTTAATTTTTTAACGTATACATAATTTGCTGTATTACGGTCCCGACGCACTTCCATGTATTTAGTTTTCTCTGCATTTACTTCTAAACCCATGTCCTTGCAAGCGTTTAATAAGATCTCTGCATTTCTATCTATTGTTCTCCTATCATCCCCTGTTAAATTTACATCATCAGCATATGCCATAACCTGGTGAATACCGTTCAACTCTAGGCCCTGATTGCTATCTTTGATTTTCCTTATGGGTATTCCAGAAGAAAGCTGAATAGCAATGGAGACAACGCATCTTCTTGTTTCTGGCCAATTTCGACGTGAAAGCTCGTGTACAAAAATTTTCCTACCCCTATTTTACTTTGGGATTCATTTAAACATATCTTAATCTAATTAACTTCCTCGGTATTCCAAGTTCTGTAAGAACGTTGTATAATATTTCTCTCCTGACCGAGTCGTAGGCCCTCCTAAAATCAATAAATAGTTGATACACCTGAGTGTTGTATTCCCACTTTCTTTTCGAGTATCCATCGAATGGTAAATATTTGGTCGATAGTTGATCGATTTCGTCTAAATCCGCACTGATAATCTCCAATAATTTCATCTGCGTATGAGCTCAATCTTGCTAATATAATATTTGAAATGATTTTATAGGATGTTGACAAAAGAGAAATGCCTCGATAATTATTACAGTCAGTTTTGTAGCCTTTCTTGTGAATTGGAATAATGATTGATTCTTTCCACTCTTGTGGCAACCCTTCCTTGTTCCAGATAAGGAGAATGAATTTGTGTATCTAGTTCCACAATTTTTCGCCTCCGCCTAAAATTAACTCAGCCGGAATTTCGTCTACACCCGGAAATTTGTGTTTCTTTAATTTCTTTATAGAGGTTTCTACTTTTATTCGGTTGGGTTCTATAATGTACGGTTCTGCGATGTGTCTCTTCTTTTCTCCACGCACATTAGTTTTTGGCTGCGCGTTAAGCAAATCGTTAAAGAAATCTTTCCATCTATTTAAGATGCTATCCAATCAGTGAGAACTGTTTCGTCAGCTTTCTTTAATATATAAGCACGAAGTTGATAGCCTTTCTTAAATCCGTTGATCCCCTTATACATGTCCCGAATGTTTTTATTTATACTATTATCTTTAAGTTCCTTAATTTTAGCTTTGAAAAATAGTGTTTCTTTGTTTTAAAAGTTTAGGAAGTTTCCCGTCTGATGTCTGTGAAATTTTGTGTAGTTTCATTCGGAGTTTGTAGCCAGCGTAATGTTCCTGTTTTCTCTTCTCTGTTAGCATAATGCACTCTCGGTCGAACCAAGGTTTGTTCCTAAATATTTCTGCGTGTTCCAGTTTTTCTTTTTCTGAAATTTTAATGCTATCTCTAATTTCAATCAAAGTATCCTCAACACTAGTGCACTCCGAATATTCTAAAACCGAGAATCTATTCTAAACTTCAATCTGGTGTTCCTCTCTTACCTGACTCTGTTATAAGTTCTTTAAATAAAATTTATCTGCTTTCGGACATTGAATATTTCGTTTATTCAACGATAAAATCTCTCTTATTATCGCTGCTACCAGGTAGTGAACAGTGTCACAATCAGCTCCTCTAAATGACCGGACATCAATTATGCTAGATTGCCTTCTTCTATCTACTAAAACGTGATCAATCTGATGATTTGTTTTTCCGTCTGGTGAGGTCGAAGTGTATTTATGAACGTCGCGATGAGGGAATTTTGTATTCTTAACAATTAGGTTTTTGGATGTTACAAAGCTCGCGAGTCTAACACCGTTGTCATTATTTGCCTTATGCAGACTTTCGTTCCCTATAACTGGTTTGAAGATATTCTCTCGTCCTACCTTCGCATTGAAATCCCCTAATAGAATTTTCATATGGTATCGCGGGAGTTGGTCAAATATCCGTTCCACTTCTTCGTAAAAACTGTCTTTTATAACGTCATTTTTATCTTCTGTTGGGGCATGCACATTTAAAACAATAACATCACTCCACCGACCCTTAAGAGTAATAAAAGAAAGTCTGTTAATAACAAATTCAGCCTGCTTAATTGCTGGTAAAATTCCTTTGTGAACGAAAAACTCTGTTCCTAATTGGTGGTTTTTATTTCTTTCCCCATAAAAGAACGTAAAATTTCCGGAGTTCACAGATCCATTTCCTTCCCACCTAACTACTTGAACTCCTACTAAGTCCATCCTTTATTTCTCTAACTCACTCGTTACAGATTTTAACGCGCCTGCCCTATAAAGACTTCTATTATTCCACGTTCCAAATCTCATGCTCATTTTCCTTTGCTGAGGTCGTGCCAAGTTATCAGTCCTTGTCCGAGGCTTTTGTGAATGTTTCTGAATTTTTTTTTTTTTTTTTACAGGATGAGGTTGTTAGCCTTACCCAAGCCCCAAGCTGGAGGATCATCCCTAATCGTCTGTCCGTGACTGCTTATTCAGTATATTCGCAGCCTAACCTCTATATCTAGGGGTCTTGTCCTCTATCCGCAACCTTAGGACGCGCCATGCCGTGGCGACAGAAACCCACGTTACACGGAAAATTGATAACATTGTGAATTAAAGAAATATATATATATATATATATATATATATATATATATATATATATATATGTGTGTGTGTGTGTGTGTGTGTGTGTGTGTCAGTGTGTGTATATGTGTGTGTGCATGTGTGTGCACAGATGTTTATCAAAATCATAGAAATATTTGAAAATTGTAACTTAACAGCAAATTAACATGTTGTTGAACCTCCTTTCACTCTCAGAACAGTTCTGTTATTACGCGTAATGTATTCATAGAGGTCGTGAATGATAGCAAGTAGAATATTACACAATTCTACGTGTAGTGCATCTCTCACTTTCAAGAAAAATGATAAAAACTTAAATCTGCACCGAACTCGTGTCTCCAAAACGGACCAGAGATGTTCAATTATGTTCAGCTCCAGGGATTGGACGGGCCAGGGAAGGTCTTCAACTATGTCCAAATATTGTTAAAACGACACCAGAACAGCTCATGCTGTAAGCATGGGCGTATTATTATCCTGTAATATGGTGTCATTGCCCTGAAATAACATTTGGGCCTAGGACGCACATTGTCCCCTAAAATGGCAATAGAAGTACAAGCAGTGAAGCGACCGATAAGCTTCCACACAGAGTCCACTCGAAACCAGCATATTGTGGCCCACAACATCTCAGACCCGTCGCTATGTTTCACGGTTGAGGAGAGATCTTGGTGTCACATGGTTCTTTCGGCGTCCATACATAAATCTTCTCCCATATTTCCATGGTTTGAAATAAGGTCAGCAATGACTCGTCAAATCATATAACACGTTTCAGTCATCAGTGGTCCATGTTTGTCACGATTGGTGTCCTCTTAAAAACTTATGGATTCCTTAGCAGAAGTTCCTACTATGCAACCCGACCCCATTTGTCTAAAGTCGCGGCAGTCTGTGATTATCGACACAGGCTGTTAGATGTACTAGTTGACCTTCTCCGCCATCTACACAGCAGTAGCACGAAGGTTCTGAGTGACAATCTGGTTTAATGTTGACAGAACCTGTCACTGAGAGTTTTCTCAAATCTACTATTTGTCTTTGTAGATGTGGTTTTGCTATGAAATTTATAGCCCGTCATCACTTTGGTTATTGTCGATAGCGACACACAAAACACATATATCACTTTCGCCAACTTGGACCATTTAACTGATTGTAAACAACTTGTAATCTTTGGAAATCAGGTAACTCACACATTTTACCGGTAGTTGAACGGTAAATGAAAATGAAATCTTTGAGTTTTACGTCCCACGATTATGCCGACTAGGCTAAAGGAGACGGTGATGATGAAATAATGAATGAAATGGTGGAATGAAGAAAGTAGGAAGAAAGGGAGAACCGCGAGAAAACCCACGCACACGGTGTTTGTCCGCCATAAAGTTCATTTGGCTCGAGCTGAGATAGAACCAGGGACCCGAAGCACCAGAGGTGAACGCTCTACCACTGAGCCACCGCGGTCCGGTAGTCGAACGGTTTGAATTGTCAACTTTAGTTGCGTCTGAGATACACTATAAATTTTGAGCAACTTAAAATACGTACTGAACAGATTCAAATAACATGATCTCTTCCCAATAGTTTCCTATTATATAAGCTGTCATAGCTATCGATTAGTTAAAACCACAAATAAATAAACATTCATATTAATGTATACGATTTATAGAATATATTACGGATATACGGATATGATAAGTATTTACATAAACATAATAGTTTCGAATAAAAAATAAAATTTTAATTTTAATTATAATTTTAAAAATACTGTGGTCGGAAAATAGAAAACAAAAAGAAATGAAGCAAAGAAATCAAGTTACACAGCAATTGCTTTTCTTGAATTTTTAAGAGTCCTGTCAAGTTTCCCCATTCAATAAACCTCATGCTAAAGTTATACTTCATCTCTCTTTTTCTGTCTGTCACTCCCCTAAAATAATTGTTCAAGATCAATAAAATTTAATGGTATCCCATCCTCCACAACCCTCTACCTCTTTTCTATCTCTCTTCAATATTTACGTAATTTAAGAGAAAATTCCTCTTAACTCAGGATATGACACCAGTTCTCGAGAAAAGTTAAAGGTACATGAGTTTATTTTAGCTAACGATTTTCCTTCTATGATACGTAAAAAAGTTCTCCAGCATTTAACTGGGAATTTGGTTTTAAACGTTGAAATAAAATAAGGGTAAAGGCAAACTAGTAAATATTGTGCAGTCGCCCAATATTTACTGCTGATAGGGAGACAATCTGTCATTTTTATTGATTAAGAAATTACATGTGTCGAAGCAATTAACTAACAGCATGAAAACTTCCTTGTATGAAAAGTAAATGAACTTAGAAAAAAATTAAAAGTGATTCAACTTTAAATAAACGATGATGCTTTTTACAGCATAAAATTTAAAAAACAAATATCCCAAATTCCGAAATAAAATGCTTTATTATGTGTCCAAATACACATATCTTCACATCCCCCCTCTGAAATCAAAGTCCCGAATGAAAACATTTCGGAGACAAAAAATTCACGTTTTAGTTTTTCTACATTCATTAAAAAAACATGAACATCTTTGTAGTTCCATTCAGTCTTCATAACAAAAGTTACAGCAGCAAATATAGTTGAGTTGAGTTGAATTTAACGTCCCGTTTAGCAGCAAGGCTATATGAGACGTGGACCTACTGATTAACGTGGAATCCGAACCACATGAGCTCCCGCCTGGAATCGAACCCGGGTCTCCCACGCCAAAGGCGCGTACGCTAACCGAGCAGCAAATATAGTCTGGAAAGAAATCATATGGAGAGAAATAATGAGTACAGCATAAATGTTCACAACACAAACACTGTTGATAGCAGAACAATCAAGGCGAAATGACGTAAACACAGCAACGTCGATGTTGTAAACACAGCATCACTAAGCACGAAATGTAGTTCTGGAAATCACAGGAACAATGTCCTTACACATCACATAACTGGAAAGTTCATTCAGTACAAGTAGATCATAGGAGTAGAGTAGACAGGTTTATTATAGTAACATCACAAAAATAGCGGAAACAGTCAATGACTGAATAAAACACGTAAGATACGAGAGTAGGGATAATAATTGGATAAAATAATGAAAGGAATAAAATCGACGAAAACTCAGGGGGAAAAATTGCAACAAGTAATAACTAAACCGTAATCCATACGTATATATCTGTATATAGGAAATAAAAACGCCAATACCAATAAAAATTTTAACTCTATAATCATTTAATTATTACGTGGTACAAGAAAAAATAATCTAGCTATCCATAGAAAGAATAGATAAAACAACAAAAAAGAATGTTGATTTCAGGTTTTAGAAAAAATTGTGGAGAATATAGTTCCACAATGACCGACGTATTGGCAGAGTTACAGCCTTCTGCACTCCCTATTAAACTCTTAAAGAAATCAACATGACAGACTATCACCAAACACATTCCTAAATCCCTAACTAAAAAATGTGATAAAAATATTTTCTTTCTTCTTGCATAAAAGTAAAAGTACGTGGACCCACAGGCAAATGTGGAATCAAGTCCATTCTTCAAATGTACAGAAGTGCATATCATATAAAGCACAAATCTTCGTCATACACAAAGTTGTCCCAAGTCATCTTGATGATGAAATACGCAAGTTCATTATATACACTGCAGGCAATGAAAAATTGACAATTCAAAAAATCACTAAAATCACACAAAAGAATATGACAATATATATTCGTTTCAAAAGAATACTTCGACTGAGTATGTTTCCAATAACTAATAACAAATCGTAGGATCAGATCAAAATAATCCAGAAAAGAAAACTTCATTCTTCTTTACATCCACATTGGGATCATAAGGTGCATCTTGAAAAATACAAAAAAAAAGTAGCAATTCTTTCTTCATAAGTATCATAACATGGATAGCCTACAAATATGAATTCACAGTTGCGTCTGCCTCCCTTTTCTTTATTCTACAAAGCATCGTGTACCAATAAGATGTTAATTTGGCGCAAAAATACTACCTATTCAGGTTATAAGCTGTTGATAAAATAATCAAAAAAAGGATACGTGCTCTACAAGGTTAACCAACAGTTCTAAGTATCTTCTTTTCTTCGTCGTAATTGTTATCGCCGGCAAGAACTTAGAAGCACAAACAAACCAAAACAAATTCCATAATGACATGGCCAGTGTCAAAACAAAATTCGCCACCAACTTCACAGATGTTCCTAATTCATCAAATCTTCCTTTGAGTTTCGTTTGCTTCTTCTTTATAAAGAAGAAATTCATTGCAGAGAAACAGCTACAGCTTCTTTTCCTTCTTCCAAGGGAAAATACACAGGTAAAAAACGCTGATAGTGATCACAATTTTCTTTATCGAAAATACACAATACAATACGGTGTACTTTGTCCAAATGATCCTATAAAAATTTTCGTAAATTTAACAAAGCAATTCTCGCAGCAGGTTCCTTGGGGAAATGAAATGCACTAGTAGCGATACACGGAAAAACTTGTTGAAAACCGATTTTTCAACACAAAATCAAAACAATTGTTATAAAAAAATCTTCAAAGTTTTCTTGTTCGCATCCCTGGGACCACATGTCAACAATACATGATCAGCTGGGAAATTATAGCCTGGGACAATCTTCACTGGCCCTGGTTTTAAATTTTATCACAATCTTTACGAAATTCTTCTCCTGCAGTTTCTTGGATACGTCTATCCTCTCCTCTTAATGGAATAAGTAATTCATTCGTAGCGTTGACAACAGCATCAGCTTTAATCATAGTGATATGTCCTCGAAAAACACTAATTTTCTTGTTGATTGCAGAATTGGGACCAAACTTCGGTTTCAAACCGTAACAATTCTTCCCCGTTTCAGCCCAAGTGGGTACTTGGTTGGCAATCACAACCTCACGAAATTTCACACGTGGAATATCTTCTGTTTCTATCATGTTCACCGCAGGATTAAAAACAATTTCACAATGTTCTCCTTCACCTTCTCTCTTCTGTTTCTCTTCCTGTACTTCTGCACGGCAGGCATCTTTAGTAGCATTCTCCACAACGTCTTGTATACCCAAGTCAACGCAATCTTCTTCTCCATCTTCCTCGTTTTCCTTCTGCTTCTAGTACTTTTTCAACCTTTGTACTGCAATTGAATCAACCTGGAATGTTCCTCGCGCAGTCTTGAACTTAACAAAATAGGAATTTGGGTTATCAATATCCTGAATGATTCCTGGACGAAAGTAACGTCTACTAAAATCTCTGATGGATCCTTTCTTCATGGTAATGTCCAAAATCCATACTTTGTCTTCGACTTTGAAATTGGATTTCGAATGACGTTTGTTATAAAATTTCGTTGAAGTCTTATGTCTTTGGAACATTTGTCATGGGCTTTGTCTTGTATTTTTGCAAGTTGCCGCAAACGTTCAGCATTGTCCTGAAGTTGACAGGGTGTGTCCAAAATTGCTTTGTGTAGCATTCTACGTCGGAATCCATGTAAAAGTTCAAAAGGGCTATATCTAGAGGATAAATTGACAGTTACGTTGCGGGCTAACGCAACATATGGCAGCAGTTCTACCCATTTTCCTTGATCTTTATTACACAGTGCAGATTTCATTCTCTGTTCAATGTTTTGGTTAACTATCTCACCAGTCCCATTAGCGTCATGAGCTTGAACATTTACAAGTCGAATCTTAGGTCCAATAATTGCATACAATTCCCTGAATAAGTTAGTAGTAAAGCATGGACCATTCTTTGTGACTATTTCTTTAAAAATACCGTATTTCAAAATTACGTTTTCATAAAGAAAACTACTTACAGAAGACGCAGTTTTATCAGCTAGTGAACCACAAATAGTATAACGGGCAGCATAATCACCAACCACAATCAAATAATTATGTCTCGAAATATTACTTGGGAGTACCACCCGCCGATATCGATGAAAAGACGATAGAAGTGTGGCACTTGAAGATGCGTTTTCAATGTACCATAAGCAGAAATAGGCTTGTTGTTGCTTGTCTGACAAATTAAAAATTCCTTGCATCTGATAGATGTATTGTTTCATATTAGGGAAATACACAGCTTTCACTAAAATGTCATACGTCTTTGAGAAACCTCCGTGACTTGAGCCAATGCCAGAAGTATGAGCCGCATTAAAAACTTTATAGCGCAATGAAACAGGTACAGCAACTAAAAATTTCATACCATTAGATGTCTTTCTGTTTTCTAAACAAAATTCCTTCTTTAACCGTGAAATAAAATGCTTGGTTTTCAATTTTCGGATTTTTCTTTTCCTTTTTTCTAACCAATCAAAATATCCGTATAAAACGAATCCTTAATTTGTTCATCTCTTAGAGAAGGCTTGTCACTTAACATATTATTACACTCAGTAACGGTGGAAGAAAATACTCGAGGATCATCCTCATTCTGTTGCTCATCAAAAATATCCCTGGGGGTACGAGAAAAACGGGAAATAGCATCGGCTTCTACGTTAGACAGCACGGACACATGTGTCACAGTAAAGTAATATTGTTCAATAAAACTAAGCCACCTCGCAAATTTACCTACATTTTTTCTCTGTTTCAGAAACAATAAACTCTTACAATCGGTTTTCGAATAAAAGTGACGTCCTAGTAAAAATAACGAAAGGATCGAAAGGCATATATAATGATCAAAAGTTGAAGTTCATAAGGATGTCTAGATTTTTCACTTTTACTTATACTGCGACTACAATAAGCAATGGGTGCTAACTCTGGGTCATCTGGAGAAATTATAGGTTGCTTGAGCACGGCAGCTAGACCGTGAGTTGATGATTCAAAGAACAAATAATACTGGGTACTTCGAATTATAATGCATTAAATATGGCGATTTTATTAGAAGGTCTTTGATTTTCTTAGAAGTATCTTGTTTTTGTGTCCACTTAAACGGTACAACTTTCCTGAGAAGCGAGTTCAAAGGCTCCGCGATTTTAGAAAAATTAGGTAAAAATCATCTTACAAAGCTAGGTAATCCTAGAAAACTTTCCACATGTATTTTCGTCTTCGGACATTCATAATTACTAATGGAGTCAGTAATTCTTTTGGATATTCGCAAGAAAACGTACGAAATATCGTGTCCCAAAATGGCTAATGAAAAATAAGCCAATTTTGTTTTTTCTCGTGCACGTTTGAGGACCACGTTCACTATTTCATTGACATAACTTCTTGGTGAGATAGTGATAAGACCCTGAGGGTGGGCTGTATAAAATCAATTCCCGGTGTTGAAAAAGAAGTGACATGTTGATATTCCTCAGTGATATTTACCTGGAAAAAACCATAAATATGCCAAGGCAGTACACCAACTAAGACGCGAAATAATGTCGTCTATCCACGGTACAGGAAAATTGTCAGGTGGATATGCAGGTTAATGCCCCTGGCATCCAAAACAAATCTGAAAGATCCACACTTCTTTTTCACGAGAAGAATGGGTGAATTGTAACTAGATACACACCTCCTAATTATCCCTTGTTTGTGCAAAGTACCAACGTGCTTTTTAGCTTCTTCTCTTAAGTGGAAGGGAATTGGAAACAGAGTAGTGTGCACTGGGACGTCAGCTAGCATTTTAATTTCATGTACGTAACGCTTAGCCACTCCGAAATCATCCTCTGACAAAGTAACAGATTTTTCTGTTGCGAAATACGCTTGCATTAAGTTCGCAGTTTGTTCGGAAACTGTACCTATAGCATGACTCTCAGGTAGCGCGAAGTCAGTGAGTTTCCCAAACCTAATTGTGAACTACGTGAATGTCCTGGATAATAGTAACCTGCTAAGGAAGTAACCAATCATTCCCCAACAAAACAGAACATGCAAGTTTGTCTACAACTCTAAAAGTATGCGTAAATGAATAGCCGTCAATTTTGAACTTCAAGACAGCTAACGAGTTGGTTTCAAGTCCTTTACCCGAGATGCTACGAATGATAGTAGGTATTTTAACAAGTCTAGTGTTAGGAGAGAGAAGCTCCCTAGTACAAAAAGTTTCACTACCAGAGTCCAGCAACGCTTTATACTCTTTATTTCCAATTTGATAATTTGATTACCAATTCCAATTGTAATTTTGATACAAGGCAGAATCCTATCCCTAACAATAGGCGTAGTTACCGTGTGGGTCTTGAGAGCAGATCCCCCACTATTCCCTGAATTATTTTCGCTATTTAAAACATTACAATTATCACTTCCCTTGAATTAAGCCATATTGCTTACTAATGTTTTAGCCGGACAATGTGTGTTATTTGCGTGAAACGTACTGTAATTCCCGTTACGCCTATTCTGTTCGTTCTTAGCAATATCATAAGTATTCGTGGGAGAACTCATTCTGCTATGATTATTAATATCCATGTCACTCTTACATTCTGAAGTACAAAAAGAAGAAAAAGAGTTACATTTCTGTTTATGAACTGGAATGGAATCTACAGACTGTTGATTACCACATCCTGTCCCAGCGGATAAGATATCCTGGTGTTCTAAAACTGCAAGCTTTTCGTTCCTCTGCTGTCGTTCTTCGAGAAGAAATGAAACATGAGAATTATCGCGCAACAAAACATAAGCTATCTTTGTGGTAAATTCCAGTCTGCTATACTGCAAGATTTGTTCTTTAGACTTAGCTTTAACAAGTGTCTTATAATTCACAATTAACTCAGCTGACTGTTCTTGTAGCAAAAATTCACACAACGCATTGACCGACGTAAACGGTTTATTACATGTTAGTTTAAAGTACTGAGGCAATAATCCTTCGATCAGAAAATTGTTGCTGTATAGGCATAGCTTTATCAAAAGTAAACATGAGATCTAGCTTATCATAAATATATGTCATAATGGGTTCCCCGTCTTTTTGATCTCTAGATCGAATGCTGTATTTCGTAAGATTCTTAACTACAAAAACTCCAAATAATGTAATCATACGTCTCGTTATGTCTACATACAACAAGTTTACAAATTCGTCTGTTCTAGTTAATGCTAAAACCCACGGTAGGGCCCCATCCCTTAATAGATATGGAAGCAAATGGCGCTTCTTGACTGCGTTGAACTCATAAATGACGCAGTAAGATACAAAATACTCAAAAAAAACTAATAACGTCTTCCCCATACTTGCCGTGAAAAAAATATGGGGCGCACAATTGAATCTAGAGACCTAAGTTGATCTTGTGCCATAATGCAAGAATTCACCATTTACTCTAAATATCTGTAAATAGTGTGTCTAAAAATGCACACAAAAAACAAAATAACAACAAATTGAGAAAGTGCAGGGAGGGTAGTAAAACAAATAGAATTTCAGCAAATTCTAATGGTGGGCGGAGAACAAACTAATGCAAAAATAAATCTTAATTATCTTCAGCTAGATGCGAAAAATCGAGGGTTACAAATATGTGTTCACCCACACAAGATTAACAGTTAAAACCACATCTCCCCCATGTGCAGTGGCCCCTTGTCAGTCTGAAAGGTATGGTATCGTAAGGTATTATTTTATAAAATTTGGAGCTCACTAAAATACAATGAAACACTGGCTAAACTGTATGGTCGTACGTCGGATGGGGTTATAACTTACACATATTGATTAGATATCTGGTTTTAAGCCCAAGTAGTTCCAGCTAAATTGCATTAATATGTCTAATCTCTTAATTGAATGGATAAAGATGCGCCCCAATCTAGAAAAACTAGGACACATATAGGAAGTTATGTAGTTCGTAACATAGTACACCTGGTTTTGTCTCTGAATTTTCTTCAAATACCCATTTAGCAGTATGGATGAACCTCTACAAATAATAATGTACCTATATAAAGTAATTAGCTAATTCAAGACCTATGGAACGAGAATTTGTAATATCACATCCACGAAAGCTCTCCAGTGGTTCGTGTCCTAAGCTAACTGGATCCGGTTTCTACTTCATATTTATATTTCCGCAAGATCCACCTCAGTACTACAGTACCCTCCCATCTATGACTAGGTCTTGTTGATGGTGTTTTCCTGATTGAATCTTCAGTTAAAATATTGAGTGTTTCCACTTCTTTTTCATTTTGACTACATTACCTGTCCACCTGAGATTCTTAGACATAATTACCCTTATAATGTTAAGTAGACTGTACGGAAATTATTAACGGAAATTATTACATGTAATGAAATTTCCGTCGTTCCCTCTTTCCGTTCCTCTTGGGACCGATTGTTCGCCTCTAGATTTTATTTTCAAATAATTCCAGTCTTTGTTTCTCCCTCAAAAAAGACGACCATGTTTCAGAACAGGTGTAATAATCGTTTTATATATCTCGAAATCAAAAGAGTTTGAACTGAATAGTAACACAATTTCCTGCTTTTAGTTGACATGTTTTCGGTCTATTAATGTTGATCCTAGATATATAAAAATGTCCTATATATTGTAAAATTAAATGTGATGTTGATCTCTTATGATTCTGTCAAATGATACGAAGTATAACTTTAATTGAAAATATAAGGACAACATAATACAATAATATCGTGTTGAAGACAGTAGTCCTTCCTAAACAACGGTGTAATCACCTACAAACAAAGTATTTGAAACTATTCTATGCACATGTTTAGTGAATTCAGTCTCTTATATTTGTTTTCAAAATTGTTATATTAACTGCAAAATAAATAACGTCATTCTTGTCACTAGTATTTATTTTAGCCTAGATTTTTCTGAGGAAGACAAAATAAAAGACACATTTCCAAGTGACTTTGTTATTGATGTTCTTGTTTGCCCATTACATTGTAGCCTCGCCTCCGAAGTGTTCATTGCGTTTTGTACTCGTATCTGTCCGTGTGATTTATTGAAAATTGAAGAAGCAAACTATTAATCACAATCCTCTAATAGCAAATAATGATATAATGTCTTTAGCAAAAGTGCATACTGTGCATGTATGTAGAGACAACTTATGCTTTCCAGCTGTTTCAGAAATCTCAAATACTAGAGTGCCCTTCTGAATCAAACATATAAAACTGAATCTAATTTGGCAAATCTCAGAAGAAAATGCATAGAAAGAGTTTCCTATTCCAGAAAATAATTATGTTTTGTACAAGTAGATCTAATGAACAAAATTCGCTAATTAACATGGCCGCATAAATAAAAGGAATGCATCATATTTCAATAATTCATTGAAACATAGGCTGTGTAACACGAGTAAATATGTACCTAGCGTACAGTAATTCAAGGATAGACAATGAGATGAAAACCAACATGCATTAAAGATGTATTCTAAGGCGTATATGGATAAATAAAACATCACAAAAACAAGTTTTATATTCACTAATGTCCTAGTAATTGTAAAATCATAATTTCGTTTTACTCAATATAACAAGTATGTTAATAATTGCCTGATGAAAATCACATTTACGACTAAAATTTGTTAAAATATTAATTGCTGAACTCACCCCTGTCCCTCCACTCCTCAAGGTCATAATCACTGAGGACTTCATTGTCAATTTGATCTCGGTGTCTCTGCCTCCACGACTTATCCTTGGGTTTCCCTGAACAAACAAAGAATCACGATAGTCAACTGTTAATTTGTTTACCTTTAGAATTGAAAAAAATATAAATGTAATATTGGGAATTACTAATAGAAAATAAAAATGTATTTCTTAGTATACTTGGGAATTCATATTTATGCACGACAGTTATTAACACACTGTCACCGATTCAAATTACCAATTATAAGAAATTCAAAAGAATTTTTCATTTCAAAGTAACCAGAAATTAAAATATTCGTGATGCTTTGTCTGTCTAAAATTTGGATAAACTAATGGAAATAAGTGGTGTGTCGCAGTGTTTGATAAAATCTTATAATATTTTGAGAACCATTTTCTAATAAAACGAAGACAATATTATTTCAAGATATTTTGTGCTTCATCTATGATGCAAAATAGCATGAAACAATGTTACTGAATGGTATACGAAGTTTAGATGTCATTTGTTTTAGTACTAACTAAATTGATATAAAAAATGCAAATATAAAGTTAAATTAGAAGAAGAAATGAAATACCACAAAGACACTGGTAAGTTTGAACCGAACTGCATATTCTAAGTAGTAAATCAAATTGTGATACTAGATTTCGCTTTCCAGTTATTTTTGAATCAATATCTTTAGATATGCAAATGAAATTTCAAGAACCCTCTAATTTCAATGGAATTTAATGCTCTGTACAATGTTTATTTATTTTGCGAATACTGGGAGAAATGTAGTTTGGTCAAATGAAATATTTCTAAGATGTATCCAATTAAATAGTCTATAAATTTATAAACCGTAACAAAATTTCATTTTCGAATTTCTATATTTTATCGTAGCTTTGTGTTAAAATTTCACTTTTTACAGTAGGATAAAGAGAATAAGAATGAAAATTTTATTTGCGAAAATATGTTTATATATATATATATATATATATATATATATATATATATATATATATATATATATATATATATATATATAATTAATACAGTGGAATTATGAGTTAATCTATAAAAACAAAACGAGATTTGCCAAAATATGTAATATTGCTTGTGAGGCATTTTTCACATCAAATCGAATTGTGCGCTTCGGAGGTATGACGCCATCAGTATGAAGGATATCAGAATTTGCAGTGTAATTCTTAATCGACTATGACTTCGATTTGGACTAAAAGTAACCATTTTATTATGAAACAGATGTATTGTTTGACCGTTATTCGTGTTATGTTTCATATTTTATTTGAATATTAATATATATTTAAGGAAATATATTTTGAAAAGGAACTTGTGCAGAACGCCATAATGCGTCGTTGCCAAATTTGTACGTTTACTCTGGTAGTCACAATAAGAAAATCCCTGGGTTCTAGCGTTGCAATTCGAGAAGTGGAACTGAGCTGTGAATTGCAGTAAGGATCGACAACTAATTTCTCCTGTATGTATCCAAGCAGAACTCCATGATTTCTTCCTTTATTATTGGCATTACTAAACACTCAACACTACCTGGCAACGCCGCACTACTCAAGTAGCGTTTAGCATAGCACCAAGAACACCTAGTGATCCACCTTAAACCAAGAAAATTAATTTTCTTATGATTTTATAACTGTAGTCATTCATCTTAAAAAGGAAATCATCCACTAATGTTCTCAGAGTTATTGAGGTTTTCTGCTATTTCTTATGGCTCTTTATTTTCTACAGCATCGGTAGGCAAAGTGATTAATTTGAACATACCTCGTCTATCTAAATTTTATACTCTAGATATTATTCATAATGGCAAACAGAGTGTTACTAGTAGTAAGAAGAGTTAGGGATATTTCATTGAATTAGATTTATTTCCTGTCTCACATTTGCATTTCTTTGTTATTTAAAAGGAAACAGGGTTTTGTTCTTATATAGTAATTACTATATTTGAATTCAACTTAGGGATGCTTGTAATATTTTATTGATCCGTTTTAAAGGTGTTTAATCGATAATCAGATGAACGATATTTTTCTTTCTAAATTTTACAGTAAATGGCCTACTAAACGAGGATCAACTCTAACAGTTTTCCTACAAATCTCTGGATTGTCTAGATTCCAACGATACTTGAAGGTATGGATAAAACTTCAAGGTCACTACACTCATTATTAGAACCAGTTTTTCTCGACACTTCGCCCTTTTTCATTCAAATTTTATCCCCTTGGAGTTAAGCAGATTTATATTCCTAATTAAGAACGCAGAAGTAAATTGGAAAGTAATGCCTCAAGAAGAAAGATTGAATGAAGTAAAGAAATAAATATTTACATTTATGTTTTGCCAAAGGTAGTCATTTTGAACATGGAAATAACACATGGAAAGCAAGAGGGATGGCAAAATTCGAAGAAGGTATGTGGATTTCTGTGTGACCTAGAGACCTGCACGGGCCGGGCTTGGGCGGGCCGACTCTGGTATTTCTTTGGGCGGGGCCGGGCTTGGGCGGGCCGATACTGTTATTTCTTTGAGCCGGGCCAGGCTTGGGCTGGCCGACACTGATTTCTCTTCACGTCGGGCCGGGCTGGGGCCGATCAATATCAATTCTTTAATAAATATTGAATTTCGTTAAATGATAATTGGAATAAAGCCAAACGTTGAAGAAGTGTGTCCGTGAAAAATGTTACAAAGAATACAATAGCTATTTACAGTTTGTGTTGCTTAGCGGCTCCACTTTCACTATAGAGGATTGCAGGCATTATGCGGTAAATTGAGCTCTGACCTTGACCTTCACTGAACTCAAAATATAACAAGAAGGGGTGGGAATGTTTTGCCTGTCCCTAAACAATATTGCCATCTTCACTTTATGCTAAAAATCAATTAAGTTAGATTTTTGTTACAGGGAATGGAGTTTTTATTCTCTCGATGACAGGCAAAGTTCTGGGAGGCAATGGTATCATTCGAGATGCAAGCGTCAGGTTGTGAACCAGAGTTTAGAAAATGTTTCTGAGGGTTAGGTCAAATTTAGTACTAAATTTTAAGAAAGATTCGGACTCGAGATATTTTTTTAAAAAATTATCGGGCCGGGGTCGGGCCAAAAACTTTTAAAATTTATCGGGCCCGGGCCGACCTTGGGCCAAGAATTTTGAAAAATTTATCGGGCCGGGCCGGGCTCGGGCCGAAAATCTCCAAAACTTTTCGGGCCCGGGCTGGGCCGGGCCTAGGTACGTTCGGGCTGGATTGGGCTCGGGCCGAAAAATTCGGCCTGTGCAGGTCTCTAGTGTGACCATAGAATCACGCATAATTTTCAATAACTAATTAAACTAACTAACTCATTGGTCTATGGAACCCGGAGGTTCAATGCCGGGTTCACAAATGCTTTCCACTGGCTTCGCTTCTCTTCTTAGCCAACTGTATCAAGTTTTTACTTTGTATTCCTAATTCTGCGATATCCATCTTCATCTTTTAATGTTGTCTCATCAGCGCCTAGGTTTTCATAATGGTCGTTTTCCGATTGGTCTTCCAGTCAAGACTTTGAAAGCGTTTCTACTTTCTTCCATTCTAGCTACATGACCTGCCCACCTGAGCCTCCTAGACTTGATGAACTTAACAATGTTTGGTAAACCGTATAAATTATGTAGTTCCTCGTTATAAAGTTTCCGCCATTCCCCATTCCCGTTCCTCTTGGGTCCGAATATTCGCCTCAGGATCTCGTTCTTAGTCTATGTTCTTCCCTCAAAATAAGCGACATGTTTTTCAACCATACAGAACAACAGGCATGATTACCTTTTTGTATATCTTAAGCTTCAAATTTCTCGATAGAATTCGCGATGACAATAGATTTTGAACTGAATAATAACACGAATTACGTGCTTTTAATCGACATTTAATTTCTTCTTGAATATGAATTTTGTCTGTTAGCATTGAGCCTAGATATTTGAAACTACCTACTTTGTCAAAAGTATTATTTAATATTTTAACGCATCCATCATTTGCCGTATTACGGTACCGACGCACTTCCATGTATTTAGTTTTCTATGCATTTACTTCTAAACCCAAGTTACTGAAATCCTTTAATAGGACCTCTGCATTTTTTTCTATTGTTCTCCTATCCCTTTCTATTGTTCCCCTATTAAATTTACATCATCAGCATAAGCCATAATCTGGTGAACCCCATTCAACTCTAATCCCTGCTTGCTATCTTTGATTTTGCTTATAGCGTATTCCAGGACAAAGTTAAATAACAATATATCTCCTTGTTTTAGGCCATTCTCGACGTGAAAGCTCCATTTTCCTACCCGGACTTTCCTCTGGGATTCATTTAAAGATACCTTAATTGAGGAGTTTGATGCAATAAAGACGTAAGTCTGAAACGTGCGGTTGAGAAAAACGATGTTGAAAATTTAAGTAGTGTTTTTTTCCTACACAAAACAATGTAATATGCAGCATTTTGTTCCGATGTTGAGTTGAAATGTTACCTGGAGGCTAAACAAGCCTGGCAAAAGCCACAAATGCGTTTGATGCAAAAAGGGCGTAAACTCGCTTACGGCCTTATTACATCAAACTCCTTAATTAATTTAATTAGCTTTTTCGGTATTCAAAATTCTGTAAGGACGTTGAACAATGTTTCTCTCCTAACCGAGTCGTAAGCCTTTCTAAGATCAATAAGTAGTTGATGTACCGGTGTATTGTATTCCCACTTCTTTTCGAGTATTTGGTGAATGGAAAATATTTGGTCGATAGTTGATCGATTTCGTCTAAATCCTCACTGACAATCTCCAATAATTTCATCTGCGAATGGGATCAATCTTGCTAATAGAATGTTTGAAAGAATTTTGTAAGATTTTGACAGAAGAGAAATGCCTCGATAGTTATTGCAGTCAGTTTTGTCACCTTTCTGGTGAATGGGAACAATGATTCATTGTTTCCACTCTTGTGGCAATTCTTCCTTGTTCCAGATAAGTATAATGAGTTTGTGTATCTTGTTCCACAATTCTTCGTCTCCAGGTGAAATTAACTCAGCCGGAATTTCGTTTGCGCCCGAAGATTTGTGTTTCTTTTATTTATTTTTGGCGTTTTCTACTTCTATTTCGTTGGGTTCTGGAATATACGATTCTGCAGTGTGTATCTCCCTTTCTCCACGCATATTAGTTTTTTGCTACGTGTTAAGCAAATCGTTTAAGAAATTTTTCCATCTATTTAAGATGCTATCTGTATCCGTGAGAACTGTTCCATCAGCTTTCTTCAATATATAAGCACGAGGTTGATAGCCTTTCTTAAATTCACTGATCCCCTTATACATGTCCCGAATGTTTTTATTTTTACTATTATCTTCAAGTTCCATAATTTTGGCTTTCAAAAATAGCTTTTCTTTGTTTCAAAAGTTTTGGTAGTTTCCCACCTGATGTCTACGAAATTTTGTGTAGTTATTTCTTTCGGATTTTGTAGCCAACGTAATTTTTCCTGTTTTATCTTCTCTGCTAGTTTAATGCATTCCAAGTCGAACTATGGTTTGTTCCTACATATTTCCATGTCTTCCAATTTTTCTTTTGCTGATGATTGCTGAGGAAAAGGATTGAATGTTACCGAAATGAGAATGCTGCGCTGGGCGTGTAACATATGAACCCAGCAAGATGGCTGCAGTGGTATGGTCATCTAATAAAAAGAATAAATGACTATGTAGCCAGAAGAGTTATGGTAATGAAGTGGATGGGCCGAAGGAAAAGAGAGACGAAAAATGAAATGAATAGATATGGTTAAGAATGTCTTCAGGTAGATGTCTAACTCGGGAAGAACCCCGGGACAGGGACCAATGGCGAAAGCTCATCAGGAACATATACTGTACCTAACTGGGAAAAGACGGACACAAAGAGGAATTCCGTTGTAGTAGAGTCTTACAAATCAAACGAACAGGGTTCGATCCCCAGGGAAACTGATATATATTTCTATTTGTGTTTGAAATGCATCTTAGGCTTCAGCCAGTCTCTGCAAAATACAAAATTCTGAAATCTTGTATTTAAAAAAAACAAAAAAACAAGCATATTGCTAACACCACTTCTTCTGCGAATTTCAAAGAGCCATATCTTGCCAGTTCCCCTAGGCCTATCTATCCCGAATGGGAAGCTTTACCATTACTATATTATAAATTATTACGAAGATATGGTCATATATATAAAGAAAGTGATTAAAATATAAATAGGAACTGATCAATTGCATAATAAGTATACTGTGACAAATACGTTGATTTTTTGTTTAAAATTTCTACTATAGTCAGCTTCTTGTATCGAATAATATATACAGGATGGACCATTTATCTTGATATACGCTTACAAATTTAAAATAAATGGACAAAAATGCTGAAACTTTGCCCTATGTAAATATCGGCAGGCGAACATGGTCTAAAGTACCGTGTGATATCATAAGTTTAACAATGCTACCAACTCAACATAAAATTGATTTTTGTCAAACGGTACTACGTCAGGTTATTACATATTTTCAACCTAAATGCTAAACGAAAAATTATAATGTATCATTTATTATTCAGCGTTGCAAACAAAGAATCTTAAAGTACCACAAACATCAGAAACAATCAAATCAAAAACAGCAGTAGTAATGCAAGTGAGACTGTCGGAGTGATGATTATCCAAACTACTTTAACGTCGAATACAACAGTCATCAAGTGACCTATTTCGAACAATTAGGAACAAAGTAACAAGAAATTGAAATTTTGATTTTTTCAAACATCTTTATTTAGGAACAATGTTTTAATAATTATCATATCAAATTACCTATTTTCTTTTCAATAAATATAAAGATCATAATGCCATTTACAGCATTCGATATCTTAAATCGTGAAGGATATATGAAAAATGTTTAAATTTGAAATAGTGTTCACAATGGCGTATTTATGGGAAATTTTTGCCAACCATTTTTGATTTAGTTTGTTTCATAACACAACAACAACAATACTCTATGGTAAGGTGCAACTACAATAAATTCCCGAAATGGCATTATTTTACACAATGATGCAAATTTTAATAGTTTCTACTATATCTCCAGAATGATTTGAGGTATCAAATTACTGTAAACGCCATTACTATCTTCAGATCCATTGAAAATCATCTATGGAATTGGATGAGGTACTTATCTAAGCAGAATTCCGAAGTAAAGGATTTTAAATTCCTTGTGACTATGTTCATATTCATTCGAAATCCGTTATATCACGACCATAGTATAAGACATTAAAGTACTTTGGGTGTGCGTTGCCTTGTCTATCCCAGTTGCGTTATTATTGCTGTAGAAATTATAAAACTGCGACTATTGATGATAGTGTAGCGCCATTAGTTTTCAACACTGAATAAATTAATATAATATTGCTAGTGTTCGTTTAACATGCAGATTAAAAGTATGTAATACACTGACGTAGTGTTATTTGAAAACATATAATTCTATGATGAGTTGGCAACACTGATAGTCTTGTAGTATCACAGATTACGGGAAACAACATTTCATCGCCGATATTATCATGATACACAATTTCATCTTTACTCTATTAGTTTAAAGTGTATCAAGATAAGTAGTCCGCCCTGGTAAAAGCACCCTGATGGTGGGAGACAATTGGATTCACCTAAAACAAGCGCCCTGATGATAAGAGGCAAAGAAGTGTCACGTCAGAAGAGCCCGGACAAAAGGGCAAGGACAGAAAGGCCCGAGTCAAAACGGCCCCGCGTTAAAAGGGCCCCGGTCAAATGGCCCCGCGTCAAAAGTGCCCCGGTCGGAACGGCTCCGCGACAAAAATCCCCACGTCAAGAAATCTGAGATATAGCCTGAAAAACCTCAGTAGTATAAAAATACTTATTACATGAAAAATATTCTGTGGACAATACCCAATTTATTTGTGTTGAAAGGACATACTGTGGGGAAAATATAGCGTTAGTAAAAATATAACGATACGCATGGAAGCAGGGAAAGTAAATATTGCAGATGGATATTGATGCGAAAACTGCAGTGAATGGGGTATGGACGTCATGGCATATAGTTTGGATTCCGCATTATTGGATATTACACAATATGTTTTGAATGGAAAGGGGTAGATTCGACACCTCAATTTAGGCTAGAATTTTCACTCGGTCTCTTTTGTCGCCGGGCTGTTTTGACCGAGGCCCTTTTGACGCGGGCCGTTTTGACTCAGGCCCTTCTGTCCTCGCCCTTTTGTCCGGACCCTTCTGATATGGAATCAAAAGAAACACCTCGATGATGAGAGGCAAGGGGACTCACCTCAAACAAGCACCCCGATGGTGATAGGCAAAGGGACTCGCATTGAAAAAAGCATCCCCACGGGAACAAACTATTACTACATCTACGTTGTTGCTGCTGGGGAACACCGCAACTAGATTTAGTTCATTGTCAAAACAAACCGCGAATGTTTCCAAATGATGTCCATTTCAGCTACATCTGTGACAGAAATTACACTAACAATGTGGACAAAGTTATATACAGCATTACGTTCTATAGAATCAAGTATTTTTTCTATAAAATATCACTTTCTTATTACAGTTTTAGAATAACTGCCTTCCTAACCCCCTGAGTTGGCGGTGTGGGATAAACTATGTTGTCATTTGATAGCATTTGCAGATATCGAAGCCATTAATTTTCCTAATGTGATGTGTACTTCTTGAGATGATGTTTTTCAACTGTCCTGTGTTCCTAGAGGGCATCTTCTTCCCCAATTTCCTAAAAAGCAAATGCCGCCCTACCATTTTAGGCCCTCGAAAAGTGACTATAGTCTGCCTATCACTGAATAAACTATTAAAACATTACGTAATCAATTGCCCTGTTTTAGAGGGAGATTATATAACATTACGTTATAATATACCTCTTAGTAGTAGTACAATTATTATCTACCTTTCACTTAGAAGAATTATCTCATTAATAACATATATCAAATGCAGCGCATGAGAATTACGCCTTACGTTTAGTTGTATTGGAATAAAAAATAAGAAATTGGACTTTTAAGTTTTATTACAAAAGAGATAATGATGAGATAATGAACTGGGAGATCGGGGATTTTAAAATAATAATAAACTAATAAAACCATCTGCGCGTTGTCTTGAAGGATCAGGCAAGATTGATGGGAATTAAGTTCAGATAGCTGAAGGCTGAATTCGGAACTAAATCAAAATGGATTTAATTTAATTTATACATGCCAATGGAAGGTTATGGGTGCAAAAATAATAGAGTCCTTGACTTTCCTTTTCCTCAATTAAAAAATTAAGAGAACATGAAATTAAGAGAACATGAAGAAGAGAGTTTGATTAACTTACTCACATGAAAGATCCAGCAGACAACAGACTTCAAAATTGGGCAGGTACCACTACTCAATCTCACTAGCACTAGCAAACTTCTTTATCTTCTTGTTGCGAATTGAGTTGCTGGGATTGAATCCGCAGAAGAGCATCTCCTTACTTATTTCGCTGTTACTCATTCGTATCGTCGATGAAGTGCAGGTCGCTAAGGGACTCTAGTTTAAGGTGTTCTGGGTTCGTAGCCAGTCTTCACCGTTCTTGGTACCTTACTTCTCTGGGACTGGAGCCTGACGTAAATTGTTCACGATCCTCCTTGGGGCGTCTTACAGTTTGGGGCGTCGTGGTCTAGAAGGTCTAGACGACGAACGTTCCCATGAACTGCACGCTGATATAACAGACAGCACTTCTACTCGGTTCAAGCTGCTCGGACAGCAACTACAACATGGACGGTGCAACCTACTGTACTGGTTCAACTGAACAAATGAACTTTCTAATTCTTGGTTTTTATATGTTCGTATTTCCGTGTTTACTAGAGTTTGTTTATGTTTTCACCATTGAGAAAGTTCTCGGTTAGTAGCACATCCGTGAAATGTGTGTTGACTTTAGCCTTGTTTTTTTCCTAGAATAACTGTCTATTTGTAAAATAACATTGTTTACAGGATATTGTTCAATTTCTGATGAAATTAGATTTTCTTCAAATTAAAACATTTTTCACAAAAACTATAATTCAGCCCGTTCTGGCTTATTGTACATTACACTCTTAAAGAAAAAGTGTTTGAAAAGAATTTCAGTTGGGAGAGATACAGATGGTGACTGAAGAATTGATTCGTTCGATTAAGCACACGAGAAGAAAGTAGAAATTCGTCTATCTAATATGCTGAGTTATAAGAAGCTAACAGTCTTAAGAATTCTGGAATAAAATTACAGACAACAATACACTCGTATTTATTTATTTGTTTGTTTATTGTTTTATCATTACGTTTGGAATTAAGCGAGTATTTCGTGAAATTTACAACAAGTATATCCTCCAGAATAAAGATGTAGATCCTAGTGAATGACTTTGGAAGATTTGATGAAATGAAAATGTTGTAGAAACCGAGGAAAACCTGAGACAACAAACGGACACGAGTTTACATTACTGAGATCCAATTAATGTCCCGTCGTGTAAGATAGGAGTACTATACCACTGGGATATTATGCTCCATTTCATTACTTTGAAAATGAGTAAAGTAGTATTGTTTTTTCTGTTATTGAATAAAATTCTTTTGTTAATAAAGGTGTTTATACTATGTGTTTCTGAGTGAATGCCAAGTCCTTAAAACAAGTGTTAGAACAAAAAAAATATTCACTATTCAAAGACCAAAAATATCTATTTATTTCAAGTGGTTGATGTATTTTAATTTAATGGAACTAATTAATTCAAATCGTTTATAACATGCATTATTTGATAAATGCGTTGCCAACGTAACTGGGATAAGCATAAACAGCTAAAAGTTAACAATGTATGTTCCAACCTTGTTTTAGCTTTTCACTTCTTGACTTTACCAAACGCTCCAAGTAAAAATGGAAAATCGAAACAATGCATTCAAAGCAACTTGTAACCTCTTTCCGACTTTAGTAATGATTTATGGTCGAACATAAATAATAGGGGATCACCAGGAAAAGCTCGGAGTGAGGTAACCTCCATTTTTCCAGAATATAGGAGTGGACAGAAAGGTTTTTGTTTAGAGTTCGCGCCTGTATATGCATTATAGGGATTAAGAGTTCAACAAAGAATTCATATCATGTTCCAGGCTAACATCACGCACATATAGAACATTAACAGGAATTTTTAACTTTCCCTATTTGAAAGAAAATTTCGACTTCATATATAGAGTAATAAGAAAAGAACAACTTTCTTTCATTCTTTCTTCTTTCTATATTTTGATATTGACAATGAGGGCTCCATATCTTTAGGTACAGTCACAAGCAAAAGTTTTTGTAAATGCCATATATATCTATATCTATAGAAGGTGGCCCATTTTAATCTTTCCACGGAAACAACTGGAAAACGGTTGAACATAAATGAACCAAACAAAAACGCAAATAGGAAATACAATAGTGCACATCGAATGGTGATGTCGTGGTGCCACCCAGGGCCGCTCTTCATGGGGGCCCGGGAAACAAAATTTTAAATAGAAACAAGAGGCAAATGATACCTAGTTTGATGGATCATTAAAAACTAAATGTGTTGTGGCAAAAGATTTTACATATCGGTCACCCTTTTCAAAATAACAGCCAAGATATGTTGCCTGTATCAAATAAAAAGTCCAGTACCACTAATATGAAAACGGTTGAACATAAATGAAGCGAACAAAATCTCAAATAGAAAATATTGTGGAGCACATCGATTGGTATTGCTGCGGTGGCTCCCAGGGCTCCCTTCATGGGAGCCCAGGGCACAACTTCAAAATTGTAGATGGAAACATGAGATGAGTAATACATCGTTCGACATATCTCTAAAAACTAAAGAGCGCTGTTGCAAAAGATTGTTCATTTGGGTTACCGTTTTCAAAATGACTACCAAAACATTGTACCTGTATCAGATAAAACGTCCTGTACCACTAATATAAAAATGTTTGAAGATATATGAACAAAACAAAAATTCGAATAGGAAATCACAGAGAATACTGATCATTTCACGGCTTTAGAATGTTGCAACAGAGCAAAAGATGATTAGAGTGAAAGTACCATAATACGTAGGAGGAAATCTAATTCCTACAAAATTATCGTTTCAACTCCCTCCGTAAATGAGTGAAGCAGGAAGGAACGGTGAAACTGCAAATTGAGAACCTTAGTTTTTGAAAATTGTATGTACGAAACAAAGTTGTCTGAAATGTGTTTCTATAAGAGATAGATTCTCTGTTATAAGACTTACAAGACTTTAAGTATGTAAAATTCTTGTTAAATGGTGCCTTCCATTTTGATTGCAAGGAATGATTTGATGGAAAAATGAGTCAACTGAAATGCAAAATAAACCTGTTGAACAATGCAATTTTATAACAAATGTTGAATTTGTTCAACAGTCGTCTGCATGATATTGGTTTGATTCTTTTCCTTCTATGTCTTCTAGCATGTAATAGAATACCGGTACGAGCTTCACTGAATTGTTGTCCACAGTTACATTTCGAATAACTTTCAGCGGTAATCTCAGTTGTGATCCACGGTAACAATACGGTACATACTGCTGCAGATGATTCCCAGGGCAGACAAAATATCTGCAAGTTCCAAAAATGTATTATTAAAACCTTTGCTTCTCATTTCATTCCTGCTTTTTCCCCATCCAATCACACTTTGCAAAACAAATGGGTGTTAAACTTGAATTCCACCTTATTTTTATTCACCTTATTTCACCTTATATTTATTCATTACAGTACCAGTCAATTCTATACACAAATGTTTCGGACAAACCATACCTATTGCAAGTAAAAGTAGGGTTTTCATTTGAGATTTTTACCATTCATTTGCGCTTCACCCATTTACGGCGGGAGATCGGAAAGATAATTTTGTAAGAATTACATTTCCTCTTTTGCATTATGCCAATTACACTTTGATAATATTTTTTCTCCGTTGCATTATTTTCGAGCCGTGCAATGGTAAATACCCTCTGTGATTTCCTGTACGAGTTTTATTCTGTTCATTTATCTCCAATTGTTGTCATTTTAGTGGTACTGGACATTTTATCTGGTACAGGCACCATGTCTTGGCGCCCATTTTGAAAATGGTGACCCATATGAAAAATCGTTTGCCACAACGCTGTTTAGTGTTTGAAGATCTATCAAACGAGGTATCACTTGACTCATATTTCCGTTTAAAATTTATAAGTTGGGCCCTGGGTCCCCTTAAATGCGGCCCTAGGGACACCGCGAGAAAATTATTCGAAGTGCCCTATGCCACTTTCCTTTTTCACTTTATGACTGTTCATTTATCTCGAACCGTTTTCATATTAGTGGTACTGGATATTTTATCTGATACAAGCACCATGTCTTGGCAGCCATCTTGAATATGGTGACCGATTTGAAAAATCTTATGCAACAACGCTTTTTAGTTTTTAAAGATCTATCAAGCGAGGTATCACTCGCCCCATGATTCCATTTAAAATTTTAAAGGTGGGTCCTGGGCCTCCGCGAATGACAGCTCTAGGAGACACCGCGACAACACCATTCGGTGTATCCCATGGCATTTCATATTTGAGTTTTTGTTCGGTTCATTTATGTTCAACCTTCTCTGAGATATTTCCGTGGAATAATTTAAAATGGCTCACCCTGGAATTATACACACACACACACACACACACATATATATATATATATATATATATATATATATATATATATATATATATATATATATATATATATATACATATATATATATATATATATATATATATATATATATATATATATATATATATATATATGTGTGTGTGTGTGTGTGTGTGTGTGTGTGTCTCAAAAGTCCGCTGATATAGAGTATCTCTGTTATTATCAGAGTCACAGTAAAATGTAAGAGGGAAAACCGTCTCCAAATATGATGTGTTCAATCTAAAGTGAAGGATATTTTTTAATCCGAAGAGCCCTCTGGGCTGTACTCACTTTATGAGCCCAATGTTAAATAAAAATGCAACGTTTCCATTTACCTGGATTCACAACATAATATAAATGGGGTAATGTTTAAATGGGGGCTGGCATCGACACGTTAGTGTAAAAGATAGTAACTTCATTCACTTATGTTGTAACCTAGGACAACAAATGCAGCTCAGGATTAATACGTCTAATGGAATCTAATTCTAATAGAATACTTGAGGAACCTTCCAATACGCCATAGTTCCGTCTTGCAGGAGGAAGTAAATGTTCTCACACAACAATTGAGGATCTAGATATGGCGTATGTTCATAAAGTATAACGAGGATCAGTAAATATACAAAATCTGAACTGCACTCATCAAAGGGTATAGGAGAGAGGAACGACGTAAATTGGCGGAGATGCTAGATCCTTTAACAAAATTTCGCATGATGATAGATCTTGACTTGCTATATAAGCGTGTGAAATGTTATGCTGTGCAGCCTCTTAGTTACGAGTTTTGGGAGGTCAAATTTTGCAATATATTTTCCAAAGAAAAACTCATATACCACTCATCCGATTACGGTTAAATTTGGCATGGTAGCTGATCTACTTCTTAGCGTGTGAAATATTATGTTGTGCAGGATTTTTGTTCCCTAATTATGTGCAATTGAATTTCTAAATCATTCGACACATTACGGGCATAATAAGTACCTTTTAAACAAAGGTCCGTCTTAGACAGGAAAAGTGAAAATATAATGAAGGACAACTTTTAAGAGTATATGTATTAAATTCTCAAACAAGATTATCTCCTTATAAAAGTTATTTTCTAGAAAAAGAAAATGAAGAACAAAAAATTGCATTTTATCACCCATAAAACCAAAAACAGAAAAATACAATTTTTTCACACATATGTGCCACAACTAAAGTACGAAATGTCGGTCTAGGTGGAGTAAATGATTACTCTGTTGGTCTACTAGCTTGAAAGTTGAAAGTTCGATTCTGTGGTAGGTTTGCTTTTCCCTTCTTATTTTTAATTTAACCAAAGTTTACTTCTCTTTTTTGGTTCATCCTACTCATACATGGACAAGAACGTCGCCATATAATTCTTTATAGTAGTTTGAGTTTGTAAATTTCTGTTCAGTTAGACGTTAGTGCTATGTTACCACATACGCAAGCGCAGATTAAACACCGCTGTTACGAATTAGTTCGTCTTTGTTTTGAATCGAAATTGTAATATTTTTGTTTTCATTTTCTATTTCAAGAGAGCTCTCTTAGGAAGAGAGGTCGGCTCAGATATTTAGTTTAGAATTTGCGTCACTTGAAGATGATGCAACTTTTCAAATATCTTTAAAAAATGAAATCAAATCTTTAAGTTTAATGTCCCACGATTATGCCGGTTAGGCAAAAGGATATGTTGATAATGAGAAATGAGTGAAATGGTAGAATGAAGAAAGAGGAGGAAACGGGATAACCCCGAGAAAACCCACGAGCACGGTATTTTCTGAACTATTAGAAATAAATTTTAAAAATTGACATTTTTGTTCCTCCATAACAGGCAATGAGACATATTTGACAAATAGCTTGTATTTTTCTCCTGTTGCAGAATACAAGATTAGTACCCAATATTGGCAATAAACATTAAGCATTGTTTGTGACTTCTTCCTTGAATCCACATCTTCCCACGTTTATGTGCGGTCGGTGTTCTTGTTTTAATTCTTCTCCTTCTCTCTTTTCTATCTTGCACATCCTCTATTTTCCATTCCCGCTACCTCAAATCATCTCGTATTTTGTATTGAGGCTTTAACCTAGCCTTTTTCCTGTTACTTCGATATTTTCATTTCTCTTCCTCAGATAATCTTGGGTCCTTGGTTCTACTTGTCCAGGCCATCATATCAACCATTCTTGAGACATTTTAGTCAAGGGCTGTACTTTCATAGTCCCACTTATATAATTGTTCCGTACTTTATTTTTCCTCATAACACTACACATCCACCTTAATATTGTTATTTCCCCTAACTCTATCTTCTTTCCTTAGTCCTTGTTTCACTGCTGCACCAGTGCCAGTCTTGTTGCCACTTTATATTTTAAGCATTATTCCTCTCGCAAGTGTTTAATATGTTAGTTATGATGGACTCATTGGCGTTTAACGTCCCCATTTAATTTCAAAGTTGTGTAAGAAAAACTTAATGTTTATTGTGGTTTATGAAGCACTATAGCTTTGTATCCGAGGATGAATACAGAAATACGCGTATAGAAAGTACATGCATTAGTCACTTGGCTACGAAGAGGCTACTAATACTTATAGAGTATCTATCTCTCTTCTCTTCTTTAGGGTAACATATTGACAGAAGGTAGAATTGGAGTGTATACTCTTACCTTACTCTCTCTGTGTTTACTAATTTAGTGTTTCCATATGACCCAATTAATATTTCACGTGGTCTCGGTTAACTTCCCTAGGGGAAGGGGGGTAATTTTCTCCCTCATACAGAATCGCTGATATTGAACATTTTGAGAAGATTAGGAAATGATTTCAAGTTTGAGGTAGCAAATTCTGATTTAGATATGTGGAAACAAGGAGGAAGAAATGCGATGTGATAGCCAAACATCATCTAATTAAAACCTGTTCTGCTTGTCGTATTATTTGTAAGCCGTAACACTATGGAAATTTGATTTTAGTTTTAGTATTAACTCATTTTCAATGCATAAACGTTAGATTGTTTTGCATTCATATTCCTTTCATTTCCTGGCAATATCTACAAAATATTTTGAATTTTAAGGGACTTTATTTTGTTATTGTTACTATAATGTATGTGATATTAAAATTATAGAGTGGGGTTTTATGTTAATACACATATTGGTGTGTTTATTATGTTTATTAATTTATTTTTGTTTTATACTAGACATAAATTGTCTAGGTGTGTTGAAAGATAAATAGAGGGTAGATTATTGTCGGTTAATAGATTAATAATAAAAAAATTATTTGAATTTTATATTCTTTTCAAAATTTCGATTGTATTTGCTAAATGTTACCATTTTATGGTGCTCAATCTAACCAAGCGTTTTTCTATTTATATGAAGCTTAAAAAGAAACACAATTTTGCAACAGGCGAATCGGAGAACTTTTGTAACTGGTAACTTATGGGATCGATAAAACAGAGAGCGAAGTAAGAAACTACAACTTAGTAAGTATATAGAATCATGTCAGTACATAAATATGAATTGATAGAATGATGCTCATCACTTGAAAATAAGACTACCCTGGATATACTACATATTGTTAATTTGTAGAAAATAGTAGTAAACAACAAATATGTTCGACAGTTTTCATTAGTGGTGTTGAAAGGTAAAAGAAGTTTGTTGATAATTAACGAATTGTAATATCTTTTCAATTAAAATATTATGTGGTTTCTATTTAATGTAAACTTCTAAATTATTTATATTATTCACCGAAATTTTCACACTTGCATAATGGTATTACCGTTAAATTTAGTCAGTGTCACTTGCTCCTCAATAAATTCTTACATGTGCTATTGTTGAGACATCTATTTAAGTTGTAATCAATATTAACTTACGTTTACTAACAGGTAACGAGCAGAACATACCAGACTTACGCTGAACTGTCTCAACCGCTATAGATACGAACATAAGAAAGTTAAGATATTAACAAATTTACCTCTTTTCCTCCCTGACACAGGAGACGTCGCCTGAGTTGTTGTTGTAGTTGTTGTAGACGTTGTTGAAGGCGCTGGAATTTCTGCAAAATAGAATCAACCAATTAGTTTACAAAACCGAATTAATTTAAACTTTTCATTTATTTTCAGTGAACACTACTGAGAACAAAACAAAGTATTCGCTACTACAACGTAAAGAGGTTTTGTATTAATGAGAATTGCAATGAAAGATAGAAGAGAAATCTAGAAAAGTTTCAATTTAAGTGGAAAATAAGAGACAGATTTTAAAAATAATTCTTACAAAACGTTTTACTGTATTTTCGAATTTCATTTCCATTCAGCAATAGTTTCCAAACTTTTCTACTAAACAAATACTGAGGCATTTATTTTGAGAATTAATTCTTCTTTCATGAAACTTTGAACATAAAAGATCGCAACTACGTGCACTAAACTACTCATTTACTGTGTACAATACAATACTCATTTTACTGTGCCCAAATTAAGGACAAGATTTAAAAAGAACTTAATGCTTTTATACTCAATTCCTTTAACTATTAGGTTCATATTCAAAGTAATAAAAAGATGAGTAGCAGTACTAATATCCCATGGTGTAAAGCAGTAATAAATATCTCTTCAGTCAACTTTTCTTTGTAAGTCTCTACCAATATGGAAGAAGAATTGTATTAATAATGCCAATGTTTCTGTAAGTGAAAATATGTCAGAGGGAAGTTGAACTTTGTTTTCTTCATAAATACTAGGACAGTCATTATTAAACGAAGATAAGTATATCATCACGTTTCCAAACAGCATACAAATGTTGAAGGAGCTTGTAGATAATTCGTGCCTGAATGTTCTGTCCTCAAGTAAATTGTAGTTCGTTTATCTAAATGTAGCAGACGGTTACACTTACTAAGTAACTATAAGAAATCATTTAAGATGAAAATTTTGTATTAGTAGCGGTATAGTGAAGATTTACGTAAATGAAGACGATAATCCGTACTACAATATCGTAATTACTATTCTATTTGAAATTACTTTGTACGATAGAGAGGTATGGAATGAGCAATAATCAAAAGTAAACGTTTCATTATTATTTTAGGTGTTTATTTTCAACGTTGAGAATGATTGTCATCCGAAGCGGCTGCTTAAAAGTTTATCAACACTATGTTTATTTGAGTGCTAAAGTGCGCACGCGAAAGAAAATGTACTTTTCGGAACAATTTTATTGTTCCATGAATGCCTGTATCTTAATCTACTTTTCTACATAGTTCCCATCAATATTAAAGCACTTATTGCATCGTAAAACAAGCTTTTGAATACCGTCCTCATAGAAATCTGCCGCCAGATTTGTCAACTATTGTAACATAGTGAATTTTAGAGCTACATCGGCAGTAGTTCACTACCAGAAGGGCCACCTTGCCGAATTGCCCTAAATGGAGTAATCAGAATTAGAGTGTTCTGGTGAAGGCAGCAGTTCTTCAGTACCCAAGTTGGCGGAAATCATATTGATGGTACGGAAATTTGGAGATATGTTCCAGGCGTGGTCAGAGTGACTTTAACGGCTAGGATACTACGAAGTGAAAAGCAAAGAAAAACCACCATTCTATTTTTCCCAGTTTGCTGATAGCTAAAAGCGAACATATGTAATGTGGTATTTATTGATGTAGAAAATGCTTTGACCATGTGAATTGAGAATTGTTGTTGGAAGTTCTAAGGAAAGTTGGATTGGAATGGAAAGATCGAAGACTCGTAAGAAACTTATATATGAACCAACAAGTAAGTGTTAGAATAGAGGAGAAAATAACAGAGAAGAGTGTAATTGGAAGAGGAGTTCGACAGGTGTGCTGTCCCTCGCCTACATTATTTAACATCTATCGAAAAGAGATAGTGAAAAAGAGCCTACAAAATGAAGACGGAACTTCAGTAGGAGGTAAAATTGATTAAGTGTATACGGTTTGCAGATGATGCAGAATCTAAAAAAAAAGTCAATAAGATGTTAGAAAGCTTGTGGAAGGCGTGTGTGGAACATGGGCTGAAAATAAATGTTAGAAAGACAAAAGCCATGGTGATTGAAACGAAGGGATCGGTATCAAATATAGAAGTAGGAAGGGAGAAAATAGAACAGGTGATCAGTTTTCGATACCTGGATAGGTATTATTAGTATTGATATCAAATGTGAACATGAAATAAAAACTAGGATAGGAATGACGATAGAAGCCTTTAAGAGAAAGGAAATGCTATTTCGTGGGACTTTGAATAAAGAGTTGATAAAAAGACTTATGAAGTGCTTCATGTGGAGTATTGTATTGTATGTGTCAGAAACATGAAATATGCTTCTGTTACGCAAAAAAATATGAAAAAAAAAAACGATTAGAAATGTTCGAAATGTTGGTGTGTAGAAGAATGGAGAGAATTAGCTGGGTTGAGTGGAAAACGAATAAGAGGGTGTTAAAAATGATAGGGGTAAAGAACAATTTTAAATATTATTAAGAAGAGTAAGAGATACTGGGTGGGACATTGGTTAAGAAGAAACTGTATCACGAGGGAAATGCTAGAGGGTATAGTGGCAGGAAAAAGAGGGAGGGCGAAGGAGACTGCAATTAATGGACGATATCAAAACAGAAAAATCGTACGTGAAGACGTAGAGTTTAGCTGAAAAACGTGTAGCATGGAAGCCTCTAAGTTGCAGCAAGTGACCTGCCCGTAATGGCAGAATACCTGTGATGATGATGGTGTAACACTACTGCGCTACAGCGGCCAAATTTCAAGATGTCTCATACACACACACACACACAATACTATATATATATATATATATATATATATATATATATATATATATATATATATATATATACTGACACATTCCCTTTTTCTCGTGTTTGAATTATTGTCTGTAGGCCTGCGAATAATATACAGGATACCTAAATACTATTAGACTTGGAACTGAAATTATCTTCGTAAATTCAAGTTAATTGTTCATCATTATTAGATTTTCTAAAAGTCAAACAAAATCTATGCATCCTACACCTTTTTTTCAAATATATGATCGAAGTTTAACATAAAATTTTAGAGCCAAGTTTATATGAAATATACACCTGCTCTTTAAGTATAATTAGAACTACATTTGCTTCCCGCAAATCGAACCTGTTTCTCCTGAACCAGAGACAACCGCGAGGAATCTTATAGACCATTACCCTATAACGCGTTTAAAAAACAGTTTTGTATTGTGGTAACTGAAACCTTTCACTAATATACATAAAACAGAATAATATACATAAAACAGAATAGCACGACAAGAATTTATTACATACTTCCTTCTCTCAGAAAGAACTTCACCTCAACAGGCTGAGGAATGGCTAAGCATTCAGAATAAGAATAACACTTTCTGAAATAATAACTAGCAAACTAGTTTCAATTTACTGATTCATCTACTTTCTGTTTGTGCAAACACTAAAGAAGCAAGAGCTCGAAAAATGGCAATTTTAAAAATACCCGGGGCTTCTATCCACGGCTTTTGTGTCTCTAAAATACTGATTTCTTTTTACGTTCTCACTTTAATAAGGAAATAACAATAAATTCCTCCTTTATTTTCCCATTATAAGGCGATAAAACATTTAATTGCTCCATTCTCAAGGAGAAAAATATGAAGATCAATATTTAAGGATAATTGCTCAATAGGACAGAAAATAGGCAAGTTGCTGCATGGAATTGATTTTTAGTTCAAACAAAATGATTTTAGAGCTATTAGAGTAATGTTCTACGAAAAGCAGATGTTTTAGTGAAAGTTTAATAGAGTTAGCAACAACTGTTCTGGAAAAGTTATAGTTAGAATTACTAGAACAAAATTGTCATTTAGAACTTACGCATAAACTGGAATTTCAGCTTTTCGTTGAGATAAAGATATCTTTATGTAGGAGGTTACGTGGAATATGTGTATCTACCTATATACGTAACTATTTATTGAAGCCGCTAAAATTCGAGAGAGAGAAAATTAAAACACGATACCAGAGTTTCCTGTTTCAAACATATTGAGTCGATACTAAGAAAGAAAGAAAGAATAAATTCTGTAAATAAAGAATTTTTACTATCGCTATCCATCATTCCAAAAAAAAGTCGTTTGTAAATTGAACTTACATGAGGTTCTAATATAAATCTGAAGCTCACAATAAGGTGTCTCTCGATCGAAGAACGAGATGTAAATGAAATTCTATACCAAAACAAATATGGGGTTTTATCTGTTTCTTATTGTTAGTTAATAAAACATTCTCTTGACTGCCAGTTTGAATTTAGGCAACCCGTACTACATATACTACATACAGTAATTTGATAAAAATCGTTAAGCAACCAACATATGTGGATGCCATAACTTTCGGGCCACCAGTGAAATGTCAATTTGAAAACTAATAAAGAAGACAACTAGCCATAAAGTGAATATAGAAGTCAACAGTAGAAAGCATTTTTACAATTATAGAATCCACTACAAGAAAGCAAAACTGACCCTTGACTAAGAAATACACTAACAAGTCAACAGAGTGAAAATGTTCTTTTCTCTTCCAAACCAGCTCCATTCCAGAAAAGCTGGCTTTTTTGCTTACCTAACCAACATTATGTGTAGCAGTACTGTCTACAACCTTACGATCTTTAGCTGCTCTCTTGTGTTTCTTTTGACTATAAAGGTAGCTCTGAGGTCCAAACCAAAGAAATTTAAGACATTGAACGTACTTAACCTTTTGTCCTCTCGTTTTCCTTTCGAGATATTGCAGAGACAAAGAATAATATTTTAATATATGTGTCTGATTTTTTAGTAAGTACAAACTACTGTTGAGTAAATAGGGCAATGTCGTTGAGAAGGTCTGCATCTCACCCAAATCCAACATGCAAGTGTATTACGAAATAAATTATTTGACAACGTGTAACAAACTGGTAATACAAAGTATTTCACTAACATTCTCTAAAACGTAATAAATACACAGAAAAATATTAGTGTTAATCTTTGATTTCCGCTACACTTTGTAAATTATTTTTAAAAAAGTGGAACGAAACTGATAAATATCCTTAAATGTCGACTACTTGTTTACTGAAATTACTTCAGGCAATCAAATAAGTAAGTAGGCAAAAATAAAAAATAAAAAATAGCGAATCCCCACTAATCGTACTAAAAGGCAGATTTGAAATGTTTTATAGGAGCAAATAAAGTCAGAAATAAAGCGTTCATTTTTTGTCAAGTACTCATGGTTTGACACCTGGCTGTTAACGTTTATGGCGGCCAACATCGTACCCGTGGGCTCGAGGCTCTTCAGTTTCATTTCACTTTCTTATTCCACCAATTCGTTCAAAATCATTCACCTTCATAAATCATTTAGACTATTAGGCACAATCATAGATGTAAAAGTGAAAAATTGAATTTCGCTTTTTGGAAAGTTCCTTATTTCATTTATTTAAAAAGAACAATATTCATTGAGTTAGAGAATAAAGTTTAGAATTCTTGGAAACTTCACTCTCCCTAGCCCTTATATTGATTATGAAGAAGCTCAATATGCAAGTAATTGGCTTTGGATTTGATTGTCCATCTGGAACAGAGTATTAAAAAATAAACAAACAAGTGACTTCAGTCCTAATTTTCTGCTAGTTAATTTGTTTCTCTGAAAACATCCATCGTCTTCATCTTCTGACAACTATTTTTTTTATTATTTATTTCTTTGTTAAATACATCAGTCGTCTTCGGAACGTTTGGGTTTATATTTCTATGGACATCTTGACCTAGGCAAGGGATTCTCCTTGTCAGCAAAATGGATGGCTTTGAAATCTTGCAACAGCTAGAGAAAGTTCGATGATGCCTCCTACCACAAACCATTCCACACTCTCCCAGCTGAGTTCCTACGCGCTAAAATTCCACCAACCAAACTGCAAAAGACCCTAGCTTTTAGCTCCATCAGTAAAGCCCCTTTTCAACTGCGAAAAGAATACAAGCAATAGAAAAGGCAAGGAAAAATCCCTCTGTAATCTCAGCGATGAAACGAATGATAACTTTTCGAGAAAAAGATGACCCGTTTCCCCACCTTGGGTATTTTCCTACTTTTACTCCCGCCCAGAGACGCGGAGGGTAGACAGGGAAAGAAAAATCCGCCAAATATAAGCCACAACTTTCTCTTTTCTTCCTGAGGAACCCTTTCTATCTGTATGTCCCTTCCCGTGCTCTTAAGCTACTTTCTAGGTTTCACGCTTCTTCTTTCGACAAAAACCTGTAGCCGCACGTGAATTAATTTCCTGTTAAGGCATTACAGAGAGGTCCCAAGCCTTCAACTTTCGTATGACACTTTAATTACAATAACTTTTCAGAGTACAAGAAAAGTTTCTCTTCTGCCAGTGATCACGTGTTGTTATGATTGATGGACCTCAGGAAAGATGACGAAAAGAAGAATTTATATGTTACGAAAAAATAAAGAAACGAAAGAAACTAAGAAAAAGACCAAAAAATAGAACAAAAAGAAAGAAAACATGAGAAAGAATGTGAGAAAACTTGAATGATGAACCCTTTATAGTACCAGAGTGCTACCTACGATTAAATGGAACTACAAACTTTCCATTCGGATTATGTGCGTAGTTTCTGAAGTTGTTGTTAAGCTGGTGGAATACACAAGTGGAAAAAAGTAAATAATATGTAAAACTAAGAAACTTAGGAAGAATTGTCGACCTTACGAAGCATATAATTATAAAGTTACGTACATTGAGACTTCTGAAATAGATTTTAGAAGAGAAGAACATACCTATTCAGCTGTATTCTAATACCAGCATGTTAATAAAGTTTTAAGAGTAAAATATCGCAAAATTAGCCATCAACATACAAAAATGTACATATTGGACTAAAATATGAATTTGAAATTGATGAATTCTGATTTAACAATGAAGTAAAATAAACTGCGTTTTCATGGGCAAATCGCTCAGGCACGTACTTTGTGACTGCGTGGTCTTGAGGTTTCGATATGTGGAACTGACTGGTAAAAGATGAACTATTAATTCGGGTTTCATATAAATCAATAGACTCCTTTTCATATAGGGGCAATAAAAGGGACTCAAACGTAAAATAAAATCCAATGAATGATCCACTGAAATGTAAAATGAGCTTACTTGTCTGCGTTTGGAACAGATTAATGATGAAATAAGTAGACAGAATCCTATTAAGTATGTGAAAGTAAATCATAATATAAATATGAAAGAAATGAAACATCAACAAACATAGAGACTAATACTAGGTTTCGATATGGACTACTTTCAAGTGTCCAATTATGTATTACAGTCTATCCTTCCATCTCTGGTTGTGTTCAACGTGACGACCAGTATTTTTGACGATTATATGAGACTGCGCTTTTTACTGGAGAAAACTTCTTTGCAAACGTAAAAGGCATAAGGTTTTTAGAAGTCCAAAACATACTAGTACATTGGGATGTCATCGGAACTCTTCGTTATCATAGTGATAAAGGGGGCAGGTCGAATCTGGACATAAGCGTAAAATACCAAGGGACATTTGGGTATATGGCTGGATGTGATTGCCTTTTCGTTCTTGTAAATGTCCTTAAAATATATCTCTGGTAAAACATAATATTAATAATCACACTGTTGGCAATGTGAGGTAACTTTAACAAAATCCAGCTACAATAATAAAACCGCATGGATAAATTATGATTCACTGATGCACAAGGTTCATTGTTATTTTGAATTGGTATTTTTTCATAATTGCCTCAGTTGATCAGACGTATGCTTGCTTTGTTTACTGTGACCACAAACTTCCACCGATATCTCGCCAGGTAGCACTCGTTCAGGTGTTTGCAGCTCGTTTTCGCTACACTTTATGGCGGACTTCTAAGACATGATCATTCACCTTATGGACAGTCCTGAGACGTGATTTATGGGAATGGAACAATGGACGGTTGATTGCGATACAAGAAATACAATGACCATAATGCATTGTATCAATGAATTCTCCGACGTCATCAACAGCTAAACTTGGCACAACACCAGTTGTGTCAGCTTCATTGATGTTCGTTTCGAATATACGTAGCTTAGTAGGCGATATTCAGTCCGGAGGCGTCAAACAGCGTATCTGATGCGTTCATGGCACAGCCTAATTATGCCAGAACGATTGAAGTATCTATCGAAATATGATACAATGTAGCCTACACAGAATCGATTCACAGCTTCATTAGACTTCGCACATATCGATTACTTTACTGGCAGATACATCACACACGACTGACCCAGTTGTGTAACATTCATGTTTCTGCGCCGAGACTGCTACGTACCTAGTTGGAAGCTTATCAGACTCTATATAAAAGAAATAATTAATAATGACCTCTCTGTCTTTCAGTAATATAAAACTGTTCCTTGTAAATAGGATTTTAAAAAAGGAAGCAGAAGACACTTCATATGTTTGACACTTTTGTAACACAACATACTTCTGAATTAGAGATCTGTAGAAATCTTCACAGAAAAACAGGACATGGCTTAGAGTGCGACAGAAGGTTCCTTACTTAATCAAAAGCAGTATACAAATTACCACAAAAAAACAGCACTGTGCAAATTAACCGCAGTAACCATAAAATAACCCAATAATAATGATCTGGGTGTGCAGCGTATAAGGAAACAGTTACAAGTTTTAGAAAACCTTTATCTCATTCTTCCATAATTGTATAATTAATTTTCGAAATTATACGATAAGAATGATTTATCCTCGGTTTGAATGATAAAGTAAATGAAACGGATCACTATTTTGAAGTAATGACGTTTTAAAATGCGAAATCAGTTACACAAACCATATGAGCAATTTTGAGCAGTTTTCCTAGAGTTGCTAAATTATTCAGACAAGTTGCTTGTGTGCATTATTACCACTACTCAATAAAATATCTTCCGTTTCATTCTAACAAGTATACTAACTAATTCTATTTTCTGTGTAATCTGGAGGTTCAATGGTACATTGACAAAGGATTTCCAATTCATTTTTCCTCAGATAACAGAACCCCGTCCCTAATTTCTACTTCTATTTCTATGAAATTTATCCTTCCTCCCATCTCCGCCTATTTCTTCCTAATAGTCTTTTTCTAATTCGGTTTACAGTTTAATTTTTGAAAGCGCTAGTACTTTCTTCCATTCTAGTTACATGACTTCCGTTTGATCCTCTCAGACTTAATGGCCCTAATAATGTTAGATAAAATATATAAATTATCCAGTTCCTCTTATAAAGTTTACCAATTTCCATTCCCTTTGAGTCCGAATGTTTGCCTCAGAATTTAATTTTCAAATACTTTAAGTATGCGCGAAGTAAGTGGCCATGTTTCGTAGCCATTCACCACATAACTATACATAATGTAAATGTTTTAAAAATCTGTGTTTTAAGAAAGTAAATTACTCATCATATATTGTATTATTTCTGAACTTTAGATCACAGTTTCTGCTTTAGGCTAAAAGGGACAAAAAGGAATGACGATTAATCATAATGAATAGTCGAAGAGAAAGACAGAACAATTCTTTCCTAAGTGAGATTCAAACCAGAGAATATAAGCCTTGAGATTGCTAATCTAATGCCTCAGATTGATTGATCATGTTCACCAGATCTATTACATAAGTGAGATTAGTACAATCAGAAAACTACACAGTTCGAGTTTCCCCCTAAAATGAAATTAATTATCAACGTGTTGACAATAGTAATTAATAATTTTCAGGTTCTCTTAAAATATTACCATTGCGCATTCGTAACATGTAAACCTGGTGAAAAGAAGTGGAATAATATCTATACTTTTAGAACAAATTCCAAACGAATGCATAGAAAACATTATTTTAGTAAATTAAAGAAATGAAGATTTTGAATTTGATATTCAACTTACCGTCTAGTTTAATAACCCCATCTGTTTCTCCGAGGGAATTTTTGGCAACGCATTTGTATGATCCAAAATCATTTTTATTGATGTTTCTTATTTTTAGCATCATGTAAACTTTGTACGTACTATCAACCAACACTGATTCATATTTGTCACCTGAAACAATAGAACAGATAAGTAAATACTAGCGAAATAAAATAAAGGAAGAACATAAAAACATAACTTGAAGTGATATGAAGATACAGTTAATTATTATTATGAATTGTGGTACGAATTTAGAAGTAAATTATCTCTGAAGGGATTAGAACATGTAAAACAATATGTACAACATAATATAGAGAATAATTTTACGAGAGCGATACAAACAGAGGAGCTATAAAGTTAGGATGGAGATTTGATGAACTGCAATAAACAGTGTTATTTTATGTCAAATTTCAAGAATAAGTTGCTGTAAATATATAAATAATACGTTTAGTTAGAACTCAACAACGAAACTAAGAATAAAATAATTTTATAATATATCAAGGGGTAGAGATGTAGCAATAGAATAAAAATGTCTCGAATAACTGACGTGCATACAGATATCGTCCCTCTCGAGGCAAAAGGGCGTATCCCATTTCCTTAGCTTTTCCAAGAGACAAGTTTAAACCCTTTCCCATTATGTATTCTATCGTCTTCTTTTAAAATTTAGTTCGATCCCGTAAGTTATATATCTGAATCGAAGGAAATCAAACTAAATTTTAAAAGAAGACGATAGAATAAATAACGACAAAAGGATTAAGATAGTCTCCTGGAAAAGTTAAGAAAATGAGATACGCCTTTTGTCTCGTGAGTGATGGTATGATATGTGAAGAAAAGTGAATTTATTTAATTATAATTTTAGTATTATCTTTTTCACCACAGGATATACAGTAAATCGGATAACGTAAAACTACAGTATATAAAGGAGAATATAGAAGCAAATATAGTGTATACATATAAATATGCTGCAAGCCCAATCTAAAACATGGAAGTAAAAATAGAAACAAAAGATGTAACATGAAAACTACTCAAGTTTATTTTTATACTTTACTCTTGTTTTAAAATTGTTCCGATTTCTATTTTATTATTATTATTATTATTATTATTATTATTATTATTATTATTCCTTAATTCTTACATGTACACGTTAAGGCTAAATGCAACACGTTTGAAAGTAATTTCCTTATGATGAAATTTCACCTCTCAATAACTTCTGCATGAATTGTTCAAATTTACTGCAGTCCAATTTATATTGGACCTAAGTAAATTAGATTATCTCAATATATAGAGAACTGTATTTGAATCTTCCACTCATTTTGAATTCCAAGTTTCAGTATAGGAAACCAGTGCATGATTTATCTGGTGTAAGTGAAGGTAGAATATCTGTCTGCAAAAATTTCGCGCTTCCATTTACAATGAATAAAATGTATCTCTAAAAGGGATGTGTATATACGAATAGACTTCGCTTATTGTGATTTTGCTTAAGTACGTTTTATCCCTTCTCCAAATAAATCCTTGTAATTCGTATATAGACAATAACCTGAAGTGAGTGATACGTTGTAACCAGGTTATTTATTTCTGAAACTCTTAAATTGATCCCTATTTGAGAGTTCAGTTAGTTCCATTATGGTCAATTACAGAAAAGATAAAATGAAAACAAACAGTACATGTTCTCCTTCTGTATTGCAAATTCATATGTATTGTAAAGTGGCATTCGTATAGTTGTAATTACATAATCATTTATCAAAAAATCATCCACAATTATGGGGGAAGCCGTGGAAATTTTCACGTTTAATGATTTCAAATTAAAGGAGACAGATTGATTTGGAATTCTGCGTTCTTATGTAACATTGAAGTTATGAAGAACTTGATTTATTACAAGAGAATACAAATCACTACTTCTTCGTGGGACCTCAGTGGTAGAGTGCTCACCTTCGGTCCCTGGGGTTCTTGGGCGATCCCAGCTACTGTATTTTCTGGTAGATAAACACCTTGATCGTCGGTTCTCTTAAGCTTTTCCGTTTCCTTGAAACGAAATTAATAGATTTCAGAAAGCTTTGCAGTAACCAAAACCAATGATAGACGGATGGTGCCAATTTCGAGCTATATGATAAATGCATTAAAGACTCCCAGCCAATTTCTTTCAATTTCTGACAGACCTATAAAGAGGTATGAAGTCTAGGTGTCAATCTGATATACAACACTGTTTTTGTTGACCAGTTCTGGTCATTTTTCTGATTTCCTAAGTGCACTTGCGCTATTTGTTGACTAGAAGTTCGAGTCCACCGTTGCGTCCGGCGGCAGCAGTTCGCAATGTACGATGCCGTTCCAACCTCATCAAATGCACAATATGACCTTCCTTGAAGTCAATGTGGGCTTTGTCACAAACTGTGAGAGCCTCAGCTCGCTTCGACCAAGGGTTTTTTGCACATTGTTATCATCGGCTATCCCCTTTTTACCACTTGTGAGCAAAGCTTCAGAAATGACTCGAGTTCGTTACATATCAGTAAAAATTCGCAAATCGAAATTCAATTGATTAATTAACTTTGAGTCATATTATGTAGCACCCAAACAACGAGCTTATTTGTGTAACCAGATTTCTTCAAATCATTTAACGTTCGGAGATAGGTATTTAGGTCATTGGCGATGCCATGACTTCTTATATGCCAGTCTTATCGAAATTTGCAAGAATATTATCCATTTTTTCTGTGATCAGTCGTCCACAGTGTGAAGAAAGAACCTCGGACATTGAGATTCCTAGCAAGAAAGGAACTAAGCAATCTTGATTGACGCTCTTGATAACATATCTTGCACATAAATAATAATACTTCTTAATAAGCTTGTTCAGCATTTGCGCTTCTATCGAAGCAAAATTATAAAATGTAGAATAATTTTGTGGATAGTACACTTACCTTCATGGCGCAATAGCTTAGTCTGAATATAAAAAAGTTTTTCACATCTATTAGCTTCCACTGTGAGCTGAAATGACGTTGGGCCTGACCTGATGCGATTCATATATTTGAAATTTAGGACACTAATATCATCTCGTGCAGTAAAGCCTCAATGCTTTTCAGACTACATGCTACTACATTTTTATTGTAAATTAGTCTTTATGTTCTTAATACACAGGAAATAGAAGACTTGTGTGTGTGAAGATCGTAAAAGTTAATTTACAAAAAACCCATATCATATTTTTTCTAAATATATGTTCCGCTATGAAGTAATTGCTGCAACTATATAAACCGTTCAAACAATGTGGTACGAACGCACATGAAAGCTAAAAGATAAAAACGTTACAGATATTTATGTTTTAAAGTAAACGTTACTGTATAGACACATATAGTATCTCATTCTGACAACGTATGCACATCATATAAGTGTTTACTTGTGGAATGGAAGGTATTTCACTATGTATGATGCTCATTAATAACTGAATTCCAATAGCCATTACACTGCATATTCCGATTGTTAGCCGTAAGTAATTTACATTTGATAATGATGTTATTGGTATCATAATAGGTTCACAGATTCTGTATTAACCTCCATCACCTTCTATGGAAATTTGAAATTGGATTAGCTTTCATATCGCTCGAAAGCGTATACTTCCAAGTGTAATATGATATTCACGCATCTGCTGCTTCGAAAGTGAAGATTTAGTGAACTTTTACAGCGCCTTCTTTCTTTGCTTATTATTCGTCTGGTGTGTATTACGTTAAAATGTTTAAATATTATTGCTCTGTGCGTAAACTGAAAGATGGATGCATATATAGTTAATGTGCTACGGTTTGTAGATTAACAACTGCATTTTATTTTTTAAAATAATGACAACATACTAACAATGTAAGTAGGTGAATTTATCTTATCGAATTCGCTAAATGTTTTTCTTCACTGGCATTTCTTCGAACTGCCAACTGCAGTCAACAAACGGAGCATTCAAAACACAAGAGCACGTAATCCAATTACCAAAGTTGTGAGAAGAAGAGGAATAAAGTTTGTTCGTTAAGACGTACGACGTTCGTTCGTTTGTTCGGCGTACGTGGAAAAGTTAACATTGTTTCTAACATTATATAAGTTATTCACGATATCTGAACACTAATCTTTTAAGATGTAAAAGGAGCTCCAGAAAGAGATCATAAAAACGAAATATGTCTAAAATGACCGAAAGCGGACTTGATTTTCTTATACACTGAACGTGCCAAGTATAAAAATGAATGTTTCATATTTACCGGGTGGACCATTTATGTTGATAAATCCTTGTAATATTTAAAATTACGGATCAAAAGAGCTAAAATTTTGTACCACGCAAATATTGACAGGGGGACATTATCTAACTATTCTTTGATGCCACAAAATTAACAGAGTTGCAGACAAAATATAAACTTGTAATTTTAAGTGACATTATGTCAGGTCATTAGCTATAAAATCTGCATGTAAAACAAAAACATACAATACCACAATTATCACGTTGTGTTTTAAACTAAGGACACTACATTATCACAAAACATCCAAAGTTTGGTGTCCACTACAGCAGTAATATTCCAAATTACACAGACGGGATAATGCACATCTGATGTAATTTAGAGTTTAATACTATAATTGTGATATGACGGATTTTGAATGAATACAAAGTTACAAGGGATTAAAAACTTGTCCTTCTTCAAGAGCCTTTATTTCGAAAAACAGCTTAAATAAGTAGCACCTCATACAATCGCATAGATGTTTTTCAATAAATGTGAACATAAACATACCACTTAAAGAAATGGGACATCTAAAATCGTTCTAGAGATACGATAAAAATTGTTAAAGTTTGCAACACTGCTGAAAATTACGTAGTTCGTAGAACTTATTGTACTTACACCAACCAAAAGGTATTGTTGTAATATTATAGAAGCATAAAAAATTCAGAATTGTTGAAAAAGTTCCCACAAATAAGACATTTTAAGCAACATGTTTCTAATATCTTCCGAATGAATTGAAATGTCCAATCGCTGCAGAAACACTATGATCTTTATGTTTATTTAAAACCATCCGCGTAATTCGATGTGATACTTGTCAAAACAGTGGGTGGAAATAAATTCCTTTAGAAAAAATCAAATGTTCAACTCCTTATGATGTTGTATCTACTTTTTCGAAAAACACATGACGACCGTGATATTCAATATAATATATTTTAGATGTGCAGCAGCCCGTCGGGCTCACTTGCGTTATTACTGTTACAGAACCCTCCAAAGTTGGCTGTCATTCGATATTTATGATACTGATGCTATAGACTCTTTAAGTTGCTACACTGCATAACAAGTATGGTATTGGATTTTCTCAGTTTACACGTCAATTTGAAATAGTATGTAGTAACCTGACGTAGTACTTTCTGAAGAAACAAAAACCCAACTTTATGGTGAGTGAGCAATACTGATAATTTTGTGGTATTTCAGAGTATGCCAATGTCCTCATGCCGGTGTATGCATTGTACAAAGTTTTAACGTTTTTCGTCTATTAGTTTAAAAGAAGTATAATGATAAATGGTCCACTCCGAGCATATATATATATATATATATATATATATATATATATATATATATATATATATATATATATATATATATGAGGTGTGGCAATTAAATAACGAGACTGTCCACCTCCTGTCGCGCAAGATCGTTGGGGAAGGTAGCTAATGATGTGTTGTTGATCTTGAACCTTCACGAGCAGCCACTGTTTGTTTCAAAATTCTGAAAGCTTTTCCTTTCTTTGCAGGCTTGCATGAAGAGGACAGTGTTCTGTAGTAGTGCCGAAACCATGGTGAACAGTAAAGTTGAGCAGCGCATTAACATCAAATTTCTGGTAAAATTAAACAAAACACCGACTGAATTTTGTGCAAAGTTAAAAGAGGTGTATGGTGATAAAGCTATGTCACGTGCGCGAGTTTTCGAATGGCATAAACGATTTTCAGAAGGTAGGAAGGAAGTTCAAGATGATGAACGACCTTTGTGTTCAAGAACGGACGAAAATGTTCAAAAGAATTAATGAACTTGTGCGGAAAGACAGATGTCTGAGCATTCGGATAATCGCAGACGTGACGAACATTAACAAAGAGACAGTAATACAAATTTTACAGGACAATTTAAACATGACAAAAGTTTGTGCAAAAATTGTCCCGAAAAACCTCTCTCAGGAACAAAAAGACATTGGAAAGACCATTTGCTGTAACGTCATGGAATGACTTAAAGCAGAACCAGACTTGCTAACACGTGTCATCACGTGTGATGAAACATGGATTTTTCAGTATGACCCCGAGACTAAGCGTCAATCAATGCACTGGAAGACTCCCACATCGCCAAGAATGGAAAAAGCACGAATGAGCAAGTCCAAAGTAAAGGCAATGCTCATAGTTTTTTCGATATCAGGGGTATCATCATGACTTAAGTCCTAATTAAGTGTTGAGAAAAAGAATAAGGAAGAAGAAACCGGGTTTGTGGAAGAACGATGCATGGATCCTCCACCAAGACAATGCGCCTGCCCATAATGCCCTTTCTGTGAAGCAGTTTTTAGCAGCCAAGCGCATTCCTGTGCTCAACCATCCTCCGTATTTCCAAGACCTGGCTCTCTATGACTTTTAACTATTCCCAAAAGTGAAAAGTGCATTGAAGGGAACACATTTTCAGTCTGTGGAAGAGATGAACGAAAAATGGTAGAACGAATCAAATCACAACTCACTCAATGTCAATTTGATTGCATAACTCTCAGTTGTTGTTTTGGCTTAAAAGTGGGTGCTAGAAGTGCTTTACATTAACATTATTTATTTTCAGATTAGGGTGACATCTGACGACCTACAGCATTGCTTTGAACAATGAAAGGCACGTATGCAGCGATGTATAGATAGGGGAGAGTAGTATATTGAAGGGGATAAGAGTCAATTGTAACTTTCTTTGCAATACATCACATTTATAACACCACCCTCGTTTTTTAATTACCACACCTCGTATATATATATATATATATATATATATATATATATATATATATATATATATATATATATATATATACAGAGTGTCTACGAAGTCCTTTGTCAGCCCGTATATCTGCAACTACTGCGAATATGATAAAACGCAAATGCTTTGTACAGGACCCACTTCTCATCATATGTCAACATCCTGTCCAGAAATGGCTCCTTCCTCGGAAGAGACAACAAAGAAACACAGGTGTCTTCTGGCGTTGCCTTCCGGCCCGGAGTCAAATCATATGGGATCCAACTACATAATTTGTAGTGTTTCCCAAGTTGATGGAGGTGCTGCGGAATGGTTTCTCCACTCACACTGAATTGTAGTCCCAGTTCCTCACATGTCTGGTCACTGTTCGCCTCAATTGCTGCCTGAAAATCTTCATTTTGTGCATGTGTTGGTTGTCCGGCACGTGGTGGGTCTTCGAGTGTTTCGTCACTGTCCTTAAACTTGTTATACTACCACTGCACTATCCGCGTAGTTATGACACCCTGACCAAAAGCCTGGCATATTTTTCGCCCTGCTGCAGTGGCGTTTGACCCAGTTTAAACTCGTACAGCATACACGTCCTTATGACGCTCTGTGGAGGTCCGATGTTCACTCTGTCCTTACGCAAATTCACGGTGTAACTGAACTGCCACAACTAGGTAGTACCTATGTTGGATATACCCATACCAACAACTCATCTTCACTTTATGTCCATTCGAATTCAACTCACGATATGAGGGCCAATGGAACACAGACTTCCTCAAAAAGCGACAGAACTTTATTGGTTACCTTTACCTAATAAAAGTTGCAATATTTATGCATTTTTAACAATGATGCGCTTTGCAATCCGGAAATTACTAATTTTTCGGAAGGACTTGTCCCCAAACCTCTTTGATCGAACACAACTTTCAAATTAATTCAATATTCTATTCTTTACTAAAAACGGTCACGGAGTCCTTTTAAATCAAATTAGTATAAGCTTCTTTAGAGGAATAGATGTTATTAGATTCTGTGATTATTTTTCAAGTGTAGTCAGTAATGCTTCCGACGTCAATGTAAATTTTCCTACAATATGTTGGCCTACTAATTTACTTATTTGCCACACAATTATTATTTTTTTCATTGAATTAATGTTCTTACATATTTTAATTCTTCAGGCAGCTTCCTCGGGACAGTTGCCTGATATTACCTGTTAGGCATGTAGTAATTTCATCACCAAAAATTCTTTTGTATTTCTATAAATTTTCGTTTAGCTCTCTTTGTTTAATTCATATATTATTTTACATAAGCTGTAATGCCTGAGAACAGGTTTATGGAAAATGTTTTTATCCGTTTTCCACTCGGGTAGCGCATTTCAATGAAAATGTAATGTTAAATACCTTCGAAATTCTATATATTGGTATAAATTTTAACCTTCCTCCCTCATTAGGATATGCTCTTTAATCAAAGTAACATGAGAAAAACGTAGCTCAATCTACAGGTAGAATTGTCCCTTACAAGAATCAAATCACAACTCACTCAATGTCAATTTGATTGCATAAATCTGTTGTTGTTTTGGCTTAAAAGTGGGTGCTAGAAGTGCTTTACATTCACATTATTTATTTTCAGATTTTTAGTCATATGTGTTATCTAATTTGCTTTAAGTGTCCTCAAGCGTTCTAGACTTTGCTAGAAAATACATTTTTACATAATACATTTTATTTACATTTTTAGTCTGAAGATTTGTAGTTAGTAAGAAGAAGAAAAATTGAGATATGGTAGGAAATATAAACATTAGCATTCGAAATGCTAGTAGATTCAATTGTAAAGATATGAAATTCCTAAGGACTGTTGGAACAGTAGAGAATAAATTTTGAAAAACTCTGTGGTGGTCGCCAAGATTATGAAATAAATGCAAGTTTTGTAATAAAGATTGACCCTTATTTTGTAATGAAATTACATGTTCGTTAAAACCAGCATATAACCATTTATACAAGCTGTCTGGTCAGAAGTAGTCAAAGGTAAACGAAATCGATTGAAACCAAGTTCCAGAGCACCGTTATTGTTGGGAAATCAGGTCCTGACAAGTAGCGTCATTGCGTTGTGACAGTGATTAAAATGTATATATCTTAAACTTGAGGGAATTGACTCCCTTTCCCCTAAAATGACATCTCTGGTTACAAGTTCTAGCACAAGTAATGTCTGCTCACAGTCCACGTATATTGATTTTGTTATTGAGCCACATGTAGCCAAGGTTCCAGCCACATATAGAATAAAGATACTTCTAAGAATATGTAAAATAACAAGATCTTCTTCATTGTCAAACTTCTTTACTATCTTTGAAACTAATGGTAGTTTTCTCTAGATTAATTGAAAATTAATTAAAAAAAATGCATCAATTATGTTGGTGACCATCATAATATGCAAATGCAATAATAAGAACGACTATCGTAATAGATTTTGAAAATAAAAATATTTCGGTAGAAACCAGAATAGTAACTTAAATATCATTTATGGTACCCTGTTTTATAATATTTGTATTATACGTAAGCAAAGTAAAATTACAATAGTATATTTTAGGTTTTGTCTTGCTTATCACTTTTAGTTACTTTATTATTTGGAAAGATTATTCACGTGTCAACCTATCCAGTTTAGGTGAAAGACACAAATGTTCCATATGAACATATGGAAAATATGTCTTGTGCTATACTCAGCAAGCATATTTATTCATTTTATTTGCAGTAATGAAAAATAAGCTTAGTGCAAAATTGTATCTCAATGTATCTTCGTTGCCTAACCGTTGACTGAATTTTTAAAATATATTGGTCTCTTTTTCGGAAACATGTAATTTTTCTTTTTCATCAATCCTTCGTAGTTCTCTAAATGACAGTGACAGAGACAGAACGAGAAATGTCAAAAACTGTCCTCGAGGGTCACATGACCAATCACATCAATCACTGCTAAACATGTGAGTCGTGTCGAACCTCAACAATGGGAGATCAGCTATGTCGAATAGCCACATGGGAAAGCAATTCCTTTTCGATCAGTAAATGGAATTTCCTTATGTTGCGATTTTACGGTTTGAAAACATGGACAAGTTGTAATAATCAACGTTAAAATATAATAATCCAAACAGCATACTTAAATAATGTAGTTATTCATTTCCTGGAAAGATTAAATTTCCTTTTCGTTCTATCTAATACTAGTTGTTAAATTCGTTAGTATGGTGACTCTTTACAGACATTCTTGCATACTCCATTCCTAGTCATGCATGTCCGTTGCGACTGATGGTTTGCAAACTTTTATTTTCAGCGGCATGTCTAGTCAATAACTTAAACTATCAACTTGATTATGGATATTACATTGTAGTTAAGTTGTAGGTCAAACTGTGCACATTGCAATCAGTCTTTAAGGAATTTGATACGAGTTTTGGGAAATAGCTTTCGACCACATCAGTCATGAATATCATTTTATGTATATTAAGCTTCAAATTCCTAAACAGAATCCATAACGACAAAAGATTTTGAACTAAATAATAACACGAATTTTCTGCTTTAAGGCGACACTTCATTTCTTAGTGAATGTGGTTTTGGTATGTTAACAATGACCCTAGATATTTGAAAGTATCAACTTTGTCGAAAGTATTATTTGATATTTTGATGCACCCATAATTTGCAGTATTACGATCGCGGTAAACTGCAAGCGTCGAATAAGACCTCTCTATTGCTTTCTATTGTTTTCCTATCATTATCTATTATATTTACCTGGTGAATACTATTCAGCTCTAGACCCTGGTTGCTGTCTTTGATTTTTGTTATAGCGTACTCCAGACCAACAGTAATAAATAGTCTCCAAACCAACAACAACAAATAAACTCCAGACTAGCGTACTCCAGACCAACAATAATAACTGTACTGCAAAACAATAATATCCCACTACCGACCTTTAAGAGTATCATTAACAAATTCAACCCGTTTAATTACTGATATTATTCGTTTGTGAACGAAAAGCCCTGTTCCTAGTTGGTGATTTTTATTCCCTTCCCCGTAAAAGAACGTAAAATTTCAGGATTTTAATCCTCCCCTTCCTTTCATCTAACTTCCTGAACACCTACTAGATCCATCCTATATTTCTCTAAATGGCTCGTTACGAACATTATAGGCTCCTGCCTATAAAGACTTCTTATATTCCATGTTGGAAATTTCATGTCCATTTTACTTTATTGAGGTCGTGCTAAGTTATCACTCCTAGTCCGCGGATTCTGTGAATGTTTCTAAACAAGTGCCCTTTTTACACGATGAAGTTGTTAGCCTTACGCCAAACCCTCAAGCTAGAGGATCACCTTTTACAGTCTGTCCATGACTGCTTATTCAATAGATTCACAGCTAACCAATATATCTACAGACCTTCTCTTGGATCCACAAACTGAGGACGCGCCAATCCATGGTGAAAGAAACCCACATTAATCGGGGTTCGAAATCTGGTGTTTTAAGGTTCGAAACTAATGGCGAACAATATTGGCATAAGTTTCAGTTTTGAGAATACTCGTTCGAAGCACACTTGTATACATGATTATGTTAAGGCATATTTATAGGCGGCATAGAGTGTGTTTAATGAACTCGTCTGTTATATAAATTGAAAAAGAATAACTGCTGCACAGGATAAGCATGCGCCACAAGCTCTACCAATTTTCACACTTTCTTGCCCTTCCTTTTCTTCGGAGCCTTCATCATTGAAATCTCCTTCGATGTATCCCTGTTTGGTAGTTTGTCCACTTTTTTTGAAGGTTATGACACCAACAAATAAGGGTTCATACATGTTTGCAATTTTTATAAGTTCTTTCGATAGTTGAGCCTTATCGAGGTTTAATTTTATTGTCAGTGCTGCAAATGCGTTCTCTGGAAGCCGTTCTTTTTATTTCGTTGAAACATTTAAGATCTTGATAACCGTAAATCCTTAAGTAATTCAGAAGGATATTCAAACCTTTCTTCCACACTGTTTACTGCTAAATCCAAAATCTCATAATAATGTTCCACTTTAAAGAGATCTGATGAGCTTAAGGGTTAGCCTCTTTCATCAGATGACTTTTCATCAGCCATTCTTTTCTTCTTCGATAGCCGGCGAACAGTAAAATCATCTTCAATTTCAATGTCAGTATAATATTCCTTTAATTGCAGATTCGTTGCTTTGCAAAAGTCTTTTGCTTTGTCAATAAAGTTTGCGAATTCTTTATTCTGGTGTTGAAGTTTCTCGCATAGCTGTTCTCGTAATTTTGCTACTAAATTCCAAGCAGTAGTATAATTCAGAGCTTGGGACTGTAAATATTTTGAGACTGTGGATGTTAACGCGAATAGGTCATCGTACACAGCATACATCACAATGATATGGAATTCACACCATTTATGCAACAAGGTCTGAAATTGAAACTTCGTTTTTGTATCGAACTGTCTGCTGGTTGTAATGTCGTTTTGGAGCAGTAGAAAAGTCAGAAATCGGTCGCTTAGGAAGCCTGTTGCATCTTGGTGTTTCCCTTGATAAGTGAAAGTATCAATGATCGCATTTAATACTCTGTGTTTACTTCACCATCCAGTAGCTCCAATATTTTGAAGCATATCACTTTCCAATATAATTCTGCTTTACTTTTTCCGTCCACACATCAATGCGCTTATGTGATTCAGACAGAAACACTGCATTCATCTGAATGAGACCAAATAGATTTATTGCTGCTTCATCTTGCTCTGTGGAATCTACCATTACCAAGTTAGGGATATGAGCCATACAACGTGTGTATACATTTTCAAGATTCTCCTGTTTCAAATTATTCTGCACGAATTCGTACCCCGAGAGAACCCCGAGAAAACCCACGCACACGGTGTTTGTCCACCACAAAGTTCACTTGGCGAGGGCTGGGATCTATCCCAGGACCCCAGGCACCAGAGGTGAACGCTCTACCACTGACCCACCGTGGCCCCCACTAAGCTGTTTCAGCAACGATACATCTTGAGGCCCCAGAAGGACTTTATAAAAGTCAGTCTCATTTCGGCATTCATGGGCCCCAATATACATTTAGATTATATGATGCGAAAACCGGTCAAAACCCCCACAGCCAAAACACCCACACTCAAGAAATGTGAAAACGCCCACACAAACGGTCATAGCCCCCACACAAATGGACAAATCTCCCAAACACACGAACGGTCATAACCCCCACAGCCAAAACCCCCACACTCAAGAAATGTCAAAACGCCCACACGATCGGTCATAACCCCCACACATATGGACAAATCTCCCAAATACACGAACGGTCATAACCCTCACAGCCAAAACCCCCACACTGGTAATCGGTCATAACCTCCAACGGTCATAACACCCACACAAATGGACAAAACAGCCACACATAGCAACGGCCACAATCCCCACATAAATGGACAAAACTCCCACATGCAGAAATAGTCGCAACTGCCACACAAATGGACAAAACCCCCACACAATCGGACAAATCTTCCACACTCTGAAATGATCCTGGTTGTATGTTGCCCTTGTACTTTTTAATAACATTTTTTATTCCACTTAAACTGATGTTGCAACTATTCTTCTTGCACTGTTTTGTAATGACAGAAACACTAAAGTGGGCGTCGTAAAGAGCCGCAACAAAGACGTGCAATCACGATCATTTCAGAGTGTAGGTGATTTGTCCGATTGTGTGGGGGTTTTATCCATTTGTGTGGCAGTTGTGACAATTTCTGCATGTGGGAGTTTTGTCCATTTGTGTGGGGGTTTTGTCCATTTATGTGGGGATTGTGACCGTTGCTATGTGTGGGAGTTTTGTCCATTTGTGTGGGAGTTTTGACCGATTTTGTGGGCGTTTTGACATTTCTTGAGTGTGGGGGTTTTGGCTGTGGGGGTTTTGACCGTTCGTGCGTTTGGGAGATTTGTCCATTTGTGTGGGAGTTCTGACCAATCGTGTGGGCGTTTTGACATTTCCTGAGTGTGGGGGTTTTGGCTGTGGAGGTTTTGACCGTTCGTGCGTTTGGGGGATTTGTCCATTTGTGTGAGAGTTATGACCGATCGTGTGGGCGTTTTGACATTTCTTGAGTGTGGGGGTTTTGGCTGTGGGGGTTTTGACCTAGACCCTATGATGATGGGGCCCCATTCTTTATATTGTTGAAATTTATTTTTACTAAGCCAAAAACAAAAGTCCCTAAGCAGGACTTTATAATACTGTTAGTTTCATTCCAATAATGGAATCCTAAGACTACATTCAATGTTGGGGGCCACCGAACTCTGGGAACTGAACAAACTACAACGAGTAATTATGCTTCAACACAACAAACATGTTTTATCTTACTTTCCATGTTATTCAATTCTCATTATATATGCACACAGGTATATATATATATATATATATATATATATATATATATATATATATATATATATATATATATATATATAGAGAGAGAGAGAGAGAGAGAGAGAGAGAGAGAGAGAGGGCTCCGGCAGGGATCCCTGCCCCCTGGCCAGACCGAGCCTGAGCATCTGCATAACTTTTAATTGTACCTTTTGAGGAGAAAAAACTGTATGAATTTCGTGTGTAAAATGTGAGAGAATTTTTCTTCCAGTCTTTGTATGGCAGCCAACGAATTCACAGTTTCATTGTGCGTTGTCAAAAGACTAAATTTTTTTTAGATGACTTGGACTCATTTAGCAACAGTGGTGCCAGCTTCAAAAAATCTTAAAATTCTGTTAGGGATTTTTTGTGAATTTTTGGCCTTGCATTTCCATATCTTTAGTAATATTACCACTAAACTTACACCATGAAATTACTACAACCTTCCTTTAAAGTACAAGTTCTCAGCTACATCAATCGGATAGTCTTTGAGCTATAATTCAGTAATTGAAAGTCGACGGAAACTTCAAAAAGCACCCCGTAGCGAAAGGGTTAAAGACAATGTACTAGGAACATCTATGGCAATCTTAGAGAAAGACAGCTAAAATGGAATAAAATGGAAAAGGTGTAATATTATTAGTGTTTTTAAATGTCGTCATGATTCAGATAATTATGATAGAAGAAATGAAATGAAATGAAATCTTTCAGTTTTATGTCCCACGATTATGCCGGATAAGCTAAAGGAGACGGTGATGATGAGAGGCGAATGAATTGGTGGAATGAAGAATGTGGGGAGAAACGGGAGAACCCCGAGAAAACCCACGACCACGGTGTTTGTGCACCACGAAGTCCACACGGCGCGAGCTGCGATCGAACCTGGCACCCCAAGCACCGGAAGTGAACGCTCTACCAGTGAGCCACCGCGCCCCTTATAGAAGAAATAATCATTGTTGATATTGTGCTTAATATAACTTAAGAATTTTTAGTGCAAAACTAACGAACAAAAGGTAGTAGATAGTTTGTCAAATGCAAGAAATCCAATTTATGATACCCTTTAAAATAGGGAAAACTCAAATAAAATTGTAAGGAGCGTGACAGTCGAAACTAAACTGTATGATGTGTAAATTTAATAATTGGCCAAAAGGTAGAATCCAAACGTAAATGACAAAATTATACTAAAATTTTTGTGTGATTTGTAGGCATTATTACTACATGCCCATGATGGATTAAATTATATGAACTCAAATGGAAGATAATAAATCTTTATATTCCCACTAACCTGTCTTTTTGTTCATTTAATGCATAATTTGAGAAAAGACTACTTCACAATTAACTACTAAGTAAGTGCTTCTTCATAATCCTCTTCCAGCCGTCCTTGAATACAAATTGACTATTTTAAGAACTCTTTTATTCTTATCGGAATAAAATTTGCATTTTTGTCAATTTTTTTAACGAATTTAATTATTAAGATTTTAAATTCAATAATAGCAAAATTCCCTTTAAGAAATGTGCTATATGTATGCAAGAGTATGTGCATGTATTAAAGTGTTTAAGAGGGTCATAACTTTTTGTAGGGAATGATTTTGCGATGTTCGTCTGTTTCTGGAAGATATGGAACAGGTGTTATTTCCACGTAGAGAAGGGGAGAGTGGTACATGTGAGAAACTTTATACAAGGCGAAAGAAGATAAGAGCAAACGATGGGAGGAATATTCCACAAACGAAACTTACTAGGCAAATGGAATGGAAATAGAAAATTACAAGACACTAATTAGTCCTGCCTCAGTGAGTTATAGTAGAACCTGGCTGGAAAGCCATGGAAACCACAACGTGCCTCTTCCCCTGTAGTTAAAGATACCAGAACGCATATTTTCTCTTTTATTCTCATTGTTTGCTTTGAAATGTCATATCTTTAACACATTTACTATCTTTTATTCATTTCTCTCCATTTTATTTAATAGTAAGCTTAAATTGTTTTTACATTTATTCGAATGAAACAATAAGTATTGACAATACTCTAAATCTATATTCATTTGTTGCAAATTGAAAGTTTAAACAAATTAAGTAGTAGCTTGAGCACAAGACGTCATAATTCTAATCAAATCGGGTATGTTACAATGTTATGCAATATTTCGTTGATAGATTGATTACCTGATTTGAATTTAATGTTTCTTTTTAGTGCCGAAACTATATAGAGACGGGACATAGGACCTACTGATTAAAGCCATGTGGTAGTTACTACTCGTAATTTTTTATACAAAATTAGTTACTTTCGCTGAGATCAGCTTCGGGAGTGGTTTTCGAATATTATTATATTTTTGAATGACTTCAGCAGGCCGAAATCGCTTCAGTAGAAAAAGATAGCAACAATTAGGTTCTATTCCAATACAAACCATCATAATAAGACTGTAACCCAGGTCTGGAAAATTTGAACCGCTTACTGCAGAAAACAAACATGTCCAAAATTTACATATTTCTTTTTTGTGAATTTAATGGTTTGTAATAAGTCAATGGATCGTTTAGCATCGAAATGACACTTGTTCGCTCAATACCAATGAGCATCGAGACGCATTCAATTTTCATGTTATGATGGAAGAATCATATAGATAGTTTTCTTCAGTTTTTTGCTTCTTCTGCAAACATGTTTGATTTCTGCAGTCAACGGCTCATTTTTAATCGGCGTTTTTACCACCAATTTTACTAAAGAGATGTTTTGCTATTTCTAATGTTTTTCTCGTAATAAAGACAATTTTCCAGCGAACGTTTTCGAAAATTTAATAAAATAAACACATCTATTGATTAAAGAAAGTCATTGTTCATCATTAAATATATTCGTGATTCAGTCAGATAGTAATTTCTGTCACTGGTTCTTACACTTTATAGAATATTCAAGAGTTTGACACTCAGCATCAGGTAGTAAAGAGTAGCAGGAAAAAGTAAATCTCGCAACAAGAGAATAAAACATTGTCGCAAAAGTCTTCCATAAAGTTAAGTATTAAGCACTTGGATTTTTTCCATGTTTACGTAGATATGGTCTGCCTTTGAAGTGCGAGCAAATGTACATCCCATGAGAATTTTCAGACGGCATTTTTGAAAAGCCAGATTAAAAACCGTTGAAAAGAATCGGTGAACCTCTCAAAAGAGTATAATATTATGTTTTGATTCGATTTCAAACAACAATCCCTGTTGACACTGTCAGTTTTCTTTTTCTTACACCGTCTTTGGGACAAACAAATTTTCACTTGCAACATTATTACTTGCGGTAGAAATTGTCACAAATGGTGGAGAAGGTATACTATTCACATTGAAACAGTTGCTATAGTTTGCATTGTTATGTCAGCAGATGAGGATTTCATAGATTATTAGAGTATATTGCTCGAAATTGGAACCAGATTCTGCAGGATATCACAGTACCGAGTAGAAAAAAAGTGAACCACTAAGTTGAATGCTATATTCTAAATTCACTTTCCTATTAGGAGAACCAGCAATATCAGAGGACTGTGGGTCAGGAGGCATGTAGAAGCACTATAGTGTAAAAGTGTCAGTTGATGTCACGAATTGAACGTCACGTCCCTTGACAGCAGGGATGTCACGAATTGAACGTAATACAATGAAAGTAGTGTGATTAAGTAATTCGAGAGCTGACATGGGAGACGGAATCTTAACTTGAGCTGGACGTGATAGGGTCAAAAGTCTAACATGGGAACAAGTGGAAAATTGAGGATGGGTACAACGACGCACATTAAATTTTTGTAAATGTTTGAGGGACTATCGCAGAAACTATAAATTTTAATTTGACCATTGTAAGTGACGCATAACCTAAACTTGTTATAATCATATAGGAAAGAGTTGAATGCTCAAAGTTCATGCGAATTAATTTCCTGCCAGTGTGAGTTTTATGAAAGTGGCTTGCATTATGGTATTCATGCTCTATAATTAGCACTTCTCCCTACTTGGAATGCAGGCTGACAATTTTAGCATTCTCGAGTTTGCTAGTTTGTCATTAATTGTGACATGTTGCTAGCAGAATGGTGGTCCAAACAAATTCACTGTCTGCGTAATTATAAACCACTTACGTTGAGAATTGGGTAGTAATTTTCATAAGTAATCTAACTTGATACTTTACTATAATATTTACCTATTGAAGTTCATTTTAATAGAAGTTACCTGATCTGGCGATAACTTAAAAGCAACAACAATCCGTTCATGTAGTTTGATAGACGTAGGACAATTATCAATACGGCGAAAGTTAATTCCCATTCACTTTTAAACTGATTCTTAAAACTGTATGTAAATAACCAAAATACAAGGACTGGACGTAACGAAAAATGTCAGAATTCGAATTCTTGCCAAAATAAATTTCGTAAAACCAAAAAAGCATTATCCACTTGGATATATAACTAAGAAACTAACACCAACGACAGTGGCGGCGATTGAACGTTAAAAGTGGGGGGGCAAGGCATGATCTGAATATTCGTATATCAATCTTAGTTTATCTGGTTGTTTCTAACACTTTGTTTGACGAAAGGTTGTATAACTAATAGGATACTTTCTTCTTCGGTTAAAATACCATATATCGTATTTCATATTTTATTAAATAAATTGACAAGAGCAACGGAAGTAGATACTAGCCCTTTGTACTCTTAAACAACGAAGTGTAAGAAGAGATTTGATTCCTTGCTCATGAACATCTTAAAATTCTGTCTGGAAAATTGTGTGATCAGATTATTTAATAAAAAAATTTACAAAACAAGTAAATAGAAAGAATAATATTAATTATATTAATGAACAATGAGGCTTGTTTTGCAAAAGTTAGGTTCAAACTGAAGATTAATGAACAACTTAATTTATAATTCCACACATGACATTACATATATGTTATTACTCTTACAAGGTACATTCGCGAAGTGTCCCCTCAAGATTCGTGTAAAATGGATTCAAATACAAAGTTCTACTCGCCACAATATGTATTGTACTAATTTTAGCGGCCCATACTGATAATTTGCGTATTTATGAGCCTTCATATATCCGGAATTCAATCATACACTAGTATAAATCTCGGACACAAAATTGCTTTTAGTTTCTTAGATGTAACTGAACATGAACGTGGGCATGTGCAAAACAAATTTGATCAAGTACTGCTTCTCTGACACATGTTACCAACCCCAGCTGTCATTTATGATTCAATTTTCGGTTTTTCAAAAGGGAATAGGTGCAAGTGATACATCAAATTCATGTACAATTTCTCGGAAATTCACTAATGTAGTGAGTTTTATCGTAGCTATTGCGTGTTAAATATCAGGCACTTCATGAATATTGAATCAAATAGAATGTTGTGCAGGGCCCGCTGTGTATATGTAATGTTTTACGTGATTTATCGTTGACGAAATATTCTCTGAACGTACATAATACAGAAACACAGACGTCAATACGGAAATGGTCTTCACCTAAATATGATCGTATCTGAATTTGCATTAAGCATTTTGACCGTTATACAATACTTCTCTGTTGTAGTATATCATGGAACTAATATAATCACTCACAGAAATGTAATAAGATTATGACACCAATGTAAGGAGTTTGTTAATACCTACAATATTTTTTCCAGTTAGAAATTGTTTTGATTTGTCAACATCAAAAATATATGTGTAACTGATATTACTCTACAATGTCTATTCGCGAAATGCCTGGAAGGATTTAACATGCAATACCTTGCAAACGGCACAAGCTACAGTAAAATCCTCTACATCAGTGAGTTTCCGAGAAAATTGTACATGAATTTGATGTCTCACTTGCACCTATTCCCTTTTGGAAAACCAAAAGTTGAATCCAAGATAGCAGCTCGGGTTGGTAGCATGTGTCAGAGAAGCAGTACTTGATCAAATTTGTTTTGTACATGCCCACATTCATGTCCAGTTACATCTAAAGAAACTAAAAGCAATCTCATGTCTGAGCGTTATACTAGTAAATGATTGAATTCTGGATATATGAAGGTACATCAATACCAGTGTGGGCCGCTAAAATTTGTACAATATACATTGTGACGAGGAGAACTTTGCATTTGAATCAATTTTACACGAATCCCGAGGGTACACTTCGCGAATGTACCTTGTTAGAAAATGAAAGACAGTACAAGCATATGCTACGAAATTTAAAGAAATACGCAATTGCAATATTAATTGCTTTGAATTGCCATTAAAATGCAATTCCTGTAGCTTGCTTAACTCCACGAGAAGACAACCAATATGTACTCACGCAACGGGAAATATTATATGGCATCATTTTTTATGAACCAGTAATACATACAAAACTTAACATTTTCAAATGAAGCTATATACATTAATGTGTTACTTCAAAAAAGTGGGGGGGCAACTGCCCCCCTTTGCCCCCCCTAATCGCCGTCGTTGGTCCAACGATATGCACACCTCGACAGCACATACCGAAATCATTATTTTGTACACTATCTTAAATCTGTTTTGTGTAAAGTGGTTCTCTGTTCTACACTCGGTTTTTATAACAGACAAAGTACGAATGAGTTTGCGGGTAAGTTTAGATGTCATATCTCGTGCGATGAATAAACCTATTTCCTGTACACGCCACATTTTATTTTAGGTCACAACAACTGATGAAAAACATGTAGAATTTTTGAAATGATGGGGATGGGAAAGCTCGTTGAAAATAATAAAACAATAATAGATTTGTAATAGCAATTAGGGGAAGGGAGTATAAAAAGGACAGATCAGATAAAGTGGTCATCGGCACTTTTCTTGTCTGTATATGCCTCAGTTGCACTAGTTGCCATAGTAGTTTTAGATGACAAAGAGGCCATACGCAATTGTTGTTCTGCTTCTAGGAATAAAAGAGTGTTTTCATCTATTAGTGATCTAAGAGTAAATATTAGTTGAACAATGATTTTTTGCCGATTGTATAGAAATTGACGACTATATAATACTTTTGTTATCAAGTGTAATGCTTAATATGTTTTCCACTTTTTTTTAGTTTTGCTGTTCAGAGCGAAAAAGAAAATGTACAGTATGGCGCACAATCGGGCAAAGTGGTAAGAAGCAGAGGTGGGTAAAGTCACCATCTCACTGTGCTTGTGGTCATTTTGCCCGACGCTTCCAATTGATCCAAATATTGCTAAATTATGTAATAAATTAGACTTAATATTCTAATATTGAAACAGCGATCCACTATTATATACTCTCATACAGATTAGTTCATATTCTTGATCGAAATAATATAGACGTTATAAAGTTATTTTGTTCCGTTAACAAATAAATGCATTTGACTATTGTGAAAGGTGGGATTTTGGTAGCTTCTTTTTAAATTCTCTGTGTTCGGAATTAGCTAACTTTCTTACGACTACAGGTAACCTGTTATAATAATAGTTTCTGCTAGTCTTTCAAATTAGGTGAACTCTTAATAGATGACTATTGGATATAAAGATACACTTTAACCCCCTAAATTAACAAGTCAATTGTAATCCATAAACTCTTACACTGTATCATGGCGCCGCGAATGATATCCCACAAGCAACAGACATTGTGGAAAGACGTGTCCACTTTGCCGACTAGGTCGGGTAAAGTGGACATTTTGTATGACTTGAAATTATCAATAATTACTCCGTAAAGCTTCTTCAAAACAGGTTCATTTAAATCTTAAAACTTAAGGACGGAAGTATATTATAAACTTTTACTTACTTGCTAGCATGTTTCTATAGGACTGAAGAAGATAAAATTCCTTAGGGTGGTCTCTTTACCCACCCACTCTCTACCTAAACAATTAAATTTCATGAAGAAGATTAATTAATTCAACTAATGATGGTCTCTTCATAGAAAGTTAGTGGTTGTTCGGAACCTACAGGAAAGTGGTTTTACCTAGCTAACAGTTTTGGGAGAAATTTAAGGAACTGGCTAGGTTAGGTAAGTAGTTACCACATTGGTGTTTCACACAGAAATAACACTTTCGATTCCCGGTAATTTCGAAATTTTAACATTTAATTAATACTTCAATTTCAGTTCATACTAAGTGTGGTAAGCAATATCTGCTGTGAAGAAAGAAAGATATGTTGGAATTATGAAGAATTTTAGTAGACTCACGAATGCAGAAAAAGATGTACAAACTTATTTATTTCAACTGTTTCAAGTTTGATATTTTCAGTTTATTTCAATGATTTTTAAACTCATAACGCTTTTCTTTCTTCTCATATGTAGTATGTAGTGAAAGAATACATTATACACAGTAGTTACTCGTATAATGCCTTTGATATATGACACGCATTGTACAGCATGCTCCAGACAATAGATATTAATCGTCAATGGGATAATTTTCCGTGTCAATTGAAAAAGCAAAATTGTGATTTACTGTTCAATGGCTTTACCAACTGTTGTCGCCTGCTTGAAATGTTAGGCGTGCATTAAAGATCTATCTATCCTTGAGTTTGTGATACTAGCAAAAGTAATGGACCCAACCGAACAGGGTTATAAGAGGAAGGAAGCACACACTTTTGAGGTTGACTGTACATGCAAGACAATTTTCCAATATAAATCACGTAAAAATATTAAATTGTTACCAAACTTATTGTACGTTATCTTTATGACATTTAAATGTCCTCACAGCTTGGAGTTAAAATCTGCCACGTAGGAAAAAGTAAATGCAACCCCCACTCCTCAATTTCAAAAGTATCTCATATGAAAATTTGTGTTAAAAAATGTTCTATTTCGGTGCAATACGTCATAGGTTTTCTTTAGGGCTTCCCAATTATTCTTTCGACATGAAGCACAAATTAGTAAACAATAAAGCAGTGTTTCACTCCTCTCCTTCGGAATTTTTTAGAGTTCCTCGACAAATTATGTAACATTCACTAGGTTTTGATAAAATATTATGTATATTTTTTATCGAACTCATTTCTCCGACGACTCTCATCCCATTGCCCCGAAGATTTAAATAAATATGGTATATTTTTCTCTGAGAATATCCAATTGTCTCAATTGTTTTCAGCTCAAATAATACATAACTCACTTCTATAGTTCTGGGTTGAAATTAGTAAGAGGAAGGTTCGCTCGCTTCAACAATGCTCACCATCACAGATAATATATTGGGAGGTGCGTACACTTCAACGTTGAAGTATAGATTGTCCATTGTATGAAGCCTTTTTAGATGTCTGTTGTGTTAGCTTGGTTATTAGTTTAACCGATAACTTGCAATTACAGCATAAAAATGAAGCACGTAAAATACCATTATGCACAAACCCAATCTACAAACATGGTTTGTGTCATTTGTGCTATTTTTCATTATTAAGTAAAATGCTGTCATATATAAAGACACTAACATTTTGGTCACTATGATTGCATATCAGAGATCTACAAAGACAATTGAATGTTAATGAATTGAATGACTGAGTTCCCAGTGAAACTTATTCACAAAGTTTATTGAACTTGACTCTTAAAACCCTGGGTTGTGGTGCCTCAGTTTCAGAGCGCTCACCTCCGGTGCATGGGGTACCTGGTTGGGTTTTAGCTCGCACCAAGTGGGCTTCATGGTAGACAAATAAAGCGTGCTTCAGTAATATCGACGTTTTCTGCCATTTTCCTCCGTTTCCTTCTATTATCTTAATTCCATTTCTTTCCCCCTACAATCATCAGTGTCCTCCTAAACCATGAAACATAATCGTCGGACGTTAAACTTTAAAAACTAAACACCCTTTATATTTATTAGGAAGAAACTGCAACCATGCAAAAGAAAACAAACTCTTTTTTTTTTTTTTTTTTTTTTTGTTAAGAAAAATGAAACTTTTATTCTTTGAAGTAATAGAAATATCGACAAATAAAGGGAAAGAAAAAACTAATTTTCTGTTTGTCATCCATCAAGATAAGAATGTTAGTGGATCAGGTCTTTGTGTTCACAATGGCTTTGTGGAAATTGGCACTAAACCTTCATTCATTTCAAAAGGATCAAAATCGTTTGGCCTCACGACTTGACATGAATACACCCTCTTTCATTTTCTCTCCCTATTCGGTTTGCCTGTTTTGTGCAGTTCTCTTTTATTTCTCCACAAAGCATTTTGCCGTCGACCAGCATCTCTACTTGACCAACATCTCCACTTGGAAAAGAAAAAGATATGGAAGGAACGAACAGAGAAATATAGCTAGTTTGGGAACAGAAAAGTTTCAATATGTCTTATACTTACATGTTAGTATCCAATAGAGCACATACGTATCGTCTGCGATCAATGAGTGATTCATTCAGTTTGTTTAATTTTAATTGCTATAAATAATTAAATAACTGTTTATATGCATATTTCTGCTAAATAATAAAGTTCTAGATAATGGTATACACTAAGTACACTGAAAGCATTAGAAACTGAGTATTAGAAGGAGCGTTTAAATGTAGAGATTGACCATGGCTAAGGACAGAAGTCAGTGGAGGGCTTTTTTCAACACTGCCAGTTATCTAGTTAATACAAAGCAAAAAACTGTTATCTATCAGATTGTGTCTATTGTTGTCAGTCTTTTCATAACGGTCATACACCTACTCTTTACCTATAATATACTGCTTGTAAATGAATAAGAATTGATAAACTTTGTAAGGTTTTCAGTCCGTTATGCATCATCCGTCTGTTGGATGCTTTGCTTCTTGTTCAACTGAAAAAGAACGAACAAGAATCTTCAGTAGAGGTTTAAATGCAAATAATTCATTGCATATTTTAGCAGATTCGTGGTTCTGAACAGTAAATAAATTGTCCTATATAGTCGTGCATTATATCTCTTATTTCAACACTATTTAGCTTGTTTGGGATCTAACGTCGAGCTATATGATACACGGAATTGCGACAAACATAGAAATCAAACTCGCTGCCCTGTGTCATACATTAGTAGCACTTAAATTTGAGATCGTTTGGCCACTAACTACAAGAAATGAAAATTCAGACAATTTGTTTAAACACGACAACATACTATAAAATGATAGATCAAAATTAAATAGCGCAAGCAGTTGCCAACTAAGCAAGAAAAGAAAAAACAAAACATTTTTTCAAGTTTTCTTGGGTTTCCTGCTTTAGACGACCACAAAAAAGTTTTACACTTAACGTATAAAACACATTAGTATTTTACATATTGGACTTAATACTATAATAGCACTGTATTACAAAGATTCGACTTTAGAAGTAAAAATTAATAATTATAATGGAATCAGTGACTGTTTTCTAACAAATTGAACATATCAATAATATGTATTTCAAGCTCATATAGGAATTTGTGTAAATAGTCGACAACATTACTTTTGAAATTCTAACTTTTTCAGATATTTGGATAATTATTCAGATATTAATATCCTATATTATCTGAATACTTTTAAAACACATTTTTCTGACCAGAACAAAATGAATTATTTAATAATTATACGATTTTTGTTACAGTTTCAAGGACCTAACGTCCTCTTCATCAGACATTGAGTATATTTATCTGAATACTATAGGATATTACTCACCATGAATGAGAAAGCATCCATTTCTACGAATGTAAATTGATTTATTTTGTTCTTTGAAGAAATAAGGTGAGTATAAATGTATATCTGTAGTATTTCCATGAATTATCTTTTCAGTGTTTATGTTCAGTATGTTTCTAAATAAATAGGGCCAGGACAGCAGTTAAAAATATGGAGCGGAAAAATCTGGTAGTTCTTGCATCTTTCATATGAAACTGAGCCTAATGAAACAATATTTGTGAAGGCTATGAATCTACCAGGCAGTTGGTTTGAACATCTTGCTGACGAATTTCATCATCTAACAGATGCTAAAATTAAAGGTAGTATAATTGCGGGTCCTCCGATTCAGCAGCTTTAAAAGGATTGAAAGTTTGATGCATACTAACAAACAATGAAAAGGGAATACGATAATGTTACAATAAAGTAACAAAAATTCCTTGGAAGTATGAGACAGGGAATTTGTGAATCAAGTGATCAAAGCTTATACATTTATTATGCAATATCCTTAAAAGTACATTTTAGGGATTAAAAAATGCACTTATTTCCAGAACGTTGTACTGATGTATAGGATGTGACAGGGACAGGGGCTTAGACAATACCTCGCATGGAAAAACAGTATGAAGGGAAACTTGTGCTGACAATATTAGTTGTGTTATTGTTGGACTAAAAGGACACTCAGTACAAAAGGACGACATAAAGCATTTGTTCAATGTAGCTTATGCTTTGTAAATATTCATTTTTTAACTGATAAAATTCAAATACATACGTAAACATTGTGTCAAAGATTACATTATGTTACTCTCTAAATGTTACAGATTTTTTCTTGAATTTCAGTCAGTATATATATTGTATATATCACTATATGAACACAATGTCTAGAATTATATGCAAATGTTGAAATAAATTAAAAATTTGATTACTCCTAAACCATCCCTGACTCAGAAAAAACTAAACATCTTTGAATTCAGCTCCCAACTACCTATAAGAACCATAACCTTCTTCCCCAGAAATAGTATGTTTAGAATTATAGTAATTGGAAGAAAATAATGTAAGAATTTATTATTAGTTTTCGGCATCACAATTGTATAAAATAGATTCATAAAATACAGTAAGAAATACAAAATACACTTCCACAAATCGAAACGGCACGAAGAAATAGAGAAAAAATAAGTTTCATAGAGTCCCAACACACAGAAAGAAAAGTAATTCAAATGGACAATTGAAACACAACATAAGTCAAATGAAACAATTTCTCCCTTTTGCAATTTTCTATATAGAATGGGAAGACCATTTTGTATTGTAAACATTATCAGTGGAAGTTGGGAAGAAATTTTAAAGGAAATTGACAATGGTTTACTCATTAAAAGTGATCATCCCAGCATAGTTCTGGTAAAACTTATGAAATTCTTGAAAAACCAAGTCAGGCTGGCCATCGTAGAACTTGAAACCATGAACTCTTTTTATGAAAACACCAACTACTTATTACAGGTATAGAAGAGAGGAGGTTGCCCACTAGACGAAATGGGAGGAAATATGAGGTTTCCTCTTCTCGGATCGGTTTCTTTCTTTCTTTCTTTTTTTCTTTTAGTCAACTTGTCGTCACGTCTTGATTCTCGAAGAATTCTTATTTGTATCGATTCTCGGAAAGCTATCCTCGCCTTGTCTCGTTTAGCAAATTTATGTGCAACATTTATGCTCTGATCTTCTTTTAAATTCCACCTAGCAGTTATCAGAATCCTTCTGCGTAACAAGAGATCCACAAAGGGTGTAATATCACAACACTTAACCATATTAATTATTAAATCATATTGTGAAGTACGTATATTGAAGTATTATTTCATATATTTCAATGCTAATAAATAACGTTTATTGCATTCCTTCAATTACGTTATTAGTTTGTATCTTCCTTTTTCATTATTAATCTTGTAACACTAAAACAGTGCCTGAGATCTGACATTTTGGTGAGCTAATGTTGCCCACGAGATTCAAGAAATTTCTTTTCATGCTTCCATTATGTTTCTTGTCTCGTGAGCAATGTTGGTTGTCAGTGCATCGTATGAGATTGTACATGATTAAGTTCTACAGAAACTGATCATCTTAGCATTTCTTTTTTCTTTCATTTTACTAAAAACAACTTCAATCGCAAACTGTAAATTCAGTTGGCTGTTTTATTTGTTAACATGCATACTAGCTATGGTTGAGGATGTTCATTTGCTTCCAGTTGGGAATTAAAGGTTCCAAAACGAAATTTCATGACCATTTGATGAACTAAATACGATACACTAATTATTACTATTATGTTCATATTAAACTAAAGGTTTAAATATATGTGAAAATAATCTGGTTTTATGAAAAAACTGAATGAGACATCCGTTTGAATTTAAAATGATGGGATGTGATTCAGCAATATAATCCAGACTTTTACATTCATAACTATGTAACTTTTTTTTTTACATTCATAACTATATGTAAACAGAGATCAAAGACATTCAGAAATACTCTTTTCAATGCTTTGTAATATGTCAAATACAGAAGTATACCGTTCCTTTTAGTGACCAACGTATATATATATATATATATATATATATATATATATATATATATATATATATATATATATATATATATATGGGTCCTTTTGAATAGAGAAAGAACATTTATAGATGTTATTGGAAAAGGAAATGTGAAATACAACATGTAAAATACATATTACGCAATAACAGACACTTGTTGTCATAGGATTTTTATGTTTACCAAATACAATCTGCGCTATTTTTCCCTTTTTCTTTGCCTGTCTCTCTGTTTGTGTTTGTATGCGTGTGCTTTTATTTGTGATTTTTTTTAGACTATCCTTCTGTGAACACCGATAAAGGCACAGTGACTTGTATGCATTCGTTGGACTCTATTTAAGCTACGGATTGATGGACTCAGCCGTTAGAGAAAAGCTCCTGAAGTTTCTCCTGAATGGTTCAACGTTTTCAAAGAATCGGACACTGGAAAAGAGAACATAGTAGCGAAAGAGGAAGAGAACAGGGGGACCCCGGAGAATGACAAATGGTGACCCGATGAAAGCCCCCAACGAATTCTCGTCACAGAGAGAGAGAAAGATGCCATGCTTTGAAGAAACCTACTTTTCGATTTGGATAAAATGGCAAAGGGAAAGGTCTTGAAATACGGACTATTGCGAAGAGAAAATGGGAGAACCTGATTCCAAGTCACACTTTGTCAACTATACTACTGAGTCACATAGAATCTATAGAACTATCTTTTGCTAAGTTGTGTTGAACTGTGAATGGAACCAGGTTAGTTTATAAAGACTTAAGAATGTTGTGTAAGGTACAGAATTCGCTGCTGTCAACATTAATATCCAAAACCGTTTGATTTTGAGACCATAGAGGACACATTGAAGTTTAACAATTTTTTTTTTTTTTGCTTATGAATGATAGGCAGATCATTTAACCTAGTTACAACGTAAAATATTTTACATTGTAACTAGTAAAGATGTTTCATTCTTCAGTATTTCACGCATATATATATATATATGCGTGAAATACTGAAGAATGAAACATCTTCACTGAAGGTTTTTTTTTCTTCTTTTAACAAAAGACGATTGATTAGTATTATGTGATTGAACATTAAGAAGTAGACTATTTTCTAGATTTTCAAATTATGCTATGCAAAAGAGTCGGAAGTCTCAAACAGCTATGACTGTCCATCTGTCAGGCGACAAATGTCAGAGCAAGAGCGGTAAGAGATGAGAAACACTTTTCTGCAATTGACTTAGCGTACTAAGAATAATCCTATCTTCTCAGTTAACCCACTATTCAAAACTGAAATGCTAAAATCAGCCATTTTCGATTTCAATGCATATCAGTATAGAAAAAAACGCTAACAGAGCGACTTTTTAAAAAAATAATCCATTCAGCACCCCAAAGGAACATATATCATAATCTGCAACACACTACCAAAACAGGAAGTATTAAAATTTTACTGGTAATTCCGGTTGTTGTACATATTTCCATAGAGCAAAATTGGTAAAATATGTCAAGATAAGTTTTTTCTGCAATCGACTGGCTGTTTCTGAAATAGTTTCTGAAATAGTTAACGCAGGAGATGGCTGTTTCAGTGGCCATCTCCTGCGTTAACCACCTATTCAAACCAAAAGTGATAGAAACTAACCATTACCAATTTTAAAGTAGATGGCCACTGAACTATAAAATATTAAGAGATATCGACAGACGTTTTTGCAGTAAATTCAGCATCTCGACATATTCACCCCTCTCAACTTTCTACTGAAACCGGAAGTTATATAAATTTACTAGTAGTTACGGTTTCAATATTGATTTTTATAGAGCGAAAACGGTCAAATATATCATTAACTGGTATTTTGAAATCGATGGAGCTTCACGAAACTAGGCTCCTCCTCCGCTTGCTTCTATTCAAACTAGAATTGGTACAAATCAACCGTTTCTGGTTTAACCATATTCGTCCCGGACCAAAAACAAATGGTTGTAGATATCGACAAGTGCCATTTTATGATACATTCAAAGTCTCAATGAACCATATTACAACCAGCCGCATAACTCTACACAACCGAAAGGCATTGAAATTTACTAGTGCTAGCGGTTTCAGTATTTATTTTCATACGTTAAGAATGGTAAAGAATGACAAGAAGGGTTCTTTTTGCAGTAGTTTCAGGAACCCTCTATTCAAACGTGAGTTGGTATAAATCAACCGTTTCCTCTTTCAAGGTTGATCGTCATAGAAGGAAAATGGTTATAGATACCCATAAGCAACTTTTGCAATCGAATCAACTCTCAAGAAAACATACCATCATCACAAACAGCACTTTACTAAAATAAAAAGGTTTTGACATTTACTAGTACTTACGGTTTCAATACTTATTTTCATAGAACAAACATGGTAAAATAGATCAAAAAATGGTTTTTGACATTGATTCACCGTCCCATGAATGAATTTTGTCTCGACTTCTATTCATCTGTTCAAATCTGAGGTTGTGACAATCTACGATTTCTGATGATAATACTAATCGCATAATGGATAGAATGGAAATGAATGTCGACAAACAGGTTTGTGATATGGATTCAGTACCGTAAGATTATATTTCATCTCTAATTTTATTACTCTATTGCAACCAGAATTGATAGACATCAATTATCATTTCTGATTTCAATATTAATTTCCATAGAGTGAAAATAGTAAGAAATAGAGAGTAATGGCTTTTTGATTTACGTAAATTCAGTCCTCGAGGAATATGTTTTATCTTTTATCTTATTCCTACATTGGAATCAGTAGTTAAATATGTACTACCGCAAGTTTCAGTATAGAATTTGCATAGTTCGTAAGTCTACTGTAATTTCATAATGTGAAGCGAAACTCATTTGTTTGTATTAAAAAATTAAATCAATGGAGAATAATAGTTCAATTTCCATTTTTCTTACATGATATATATAGAAAATCTCAACATTTTAAACAAAAGAATAAGGACTTCAAATACTGGAACAAATGTTAGCATTAGAAAAAATGGATATTAATAGGTATTTAGATGCCATTTCCAAATGTGTTTAGTGTGATGGTTGCTTTTGTTCAGTGTAACTCTGTATTATACAATGAATTTGAAATAAAATGTAAAACCTTTACAGACAAGCTAAGTTCTGCAATATTATATGTAAAGACACTGGCTCGACTTTTCATGTAGGACTTTTTTATGAGTGTGACAGAAATTTAGATGAAATCATATTTGTGACAATAGTTTTGATCTATAAATCGCTTGTTTATGAAGAGCTGATATTTGATTAGAAGTACTTTATATCCAGAGGAATTGTATAAACTCCATAAATATGGAAATTTATTAAGGCAATTTTAAGTACATGTCGAGAGTTGTGACAGACAAGAATTAAACATATGCAGTTTAGAATCTCTTTATTTCTATAAATTAAAATGTTACGTTTATATGTTTCTGATCAATTTCTTTTGAAAATGAGAACTCGGGAAAAAAAAACTGCGAATTAAGCGCCGTTGTAGCTGGTCGATTCCAAATTGTAAGTAGATTTGTCAGTTCTCGTTGATATTTTTAAAGTGGTTACTTTTCTATAGAACGTTTTAGGGATTATTTTGAACCCATCAAATTAACATTGTCGCTAGAGCGTTGCTAAGGTTGATATTCTTCTTAGGCAACCAGCAGAAAAGCTATGTAAACCATATTACATGCGCTTAGCTTTAATATAAATGACAAAGCATATTCCAAGTTATGTAGAATAGCAATGATGCGTACTCGGGCATTATGATTTAAAGATATACCGGTATATGGTGTTTCAAAACAGCACCTACAACGTTTGGAAGGGTATTTCAGAGAACAGGATAAGACAAAAACTAAGACGAACCTTTGTATAGACATGCTTCATTCCAGCACTTTTACCAGTCAAAAATTTATACCAGTCAATATCAAAAATTTATTGTATTTTTACCAGTCGAAAAAATACAAAAACAGCCACAACACGAGAAACAGATGCCAGTTCGAAGTCGGGTAAAAGAGGATGTCCATTATTTTTAGTCCTGCATTCCATTAATGCACAATTTAATGTGGTGCAGGGGTGGCGCAAGGGTGACTCCCAAAGATACTTAGAAAGAATTCCGAAGGTACTTCATCAAAAGTTGAATGAGGAAAATAAACAAAATGAAGTACAATATTTAAAAGAAAATCATAAAAGCTTGTTCAAGTTAGAAGAACACTCTTAGAATTCGAAAGAAGCTGAGATTGACATGTTTGATTTACCTAGTCCCAGAGCAATCTCATGGCTAACCGGACAGCGTACGCACCTTTCGCGTACGGATTCGGTTTCGATACCCGGCGGGAGCTCATGTTGTTCGGATTCCACGTTAAGCTGTGGGTTCACGTCTAATATAGCATCACCACTGAAAGGAATGCTAAACTTAAAATCAAGTCATAATCAGCTTTGTCTGAGTACAGAATAAACTCTCGAAGGAATAACTATTACTCCAATCGATACACCCTTTAAGTGTATAACTTAACAACACCAAATAAATAAGTAAATAAATAAATAAAATATTTATGATGCAACTTTTGTAAGTGTCATTATTAAGAATGTCTTATACTTTATAAACAATTCATGACTTTCATTTCTCTCTTCTCATTATTTTTATTGTAGAATTTATCATTGATGTGTTTACATCTCCCTTAACTCGTTCACTATTTAACTTCTTATTATACGACATTTCTACTTTCAATAATACTTAACTGCCTGTTTTTTTCTTACTCTTGAAGCTCCACTAGCTGAAGTTTCGTAGCATGTTTGCTCCGCGATGCTTAAAAAGTTTGCGGAGCCCTCATCGATTATTAAATAAAGTTAATAATCAATGGTATTGCTAGACGGAGGATAGGAGGGCAAGTTGTTGAGAACGGTGAGTACGCCTTCTCCCTTTCCAGATACATTGCATTATAATATTTGTCATGCAATACAAAACTACCTATTCGGTATACAAACATTTCCTGCACCCCAATTTTTTTCTGCTTCTCAGCTTGCCTCGAACAAAAGATTAAAGCTGGCGTTGTCACTATTAAGAATCCTTTTGTGACTTCTGTATTAATTTCTTTCGAATTTAAAATACCTTTCGCTGAATGAATTTACAAGTTTAGAAGTACTTATTTTCACTCACGGAATCAAAAACTACGACACCGACGTAAAGAAATCCATAGTCAGAGCGCAGAAACATGTATCAGAGGACCGCATCGAAAAACATGTACTACAAATAACTTCAAATTCACATCGAAAACAGCTATTTTATGTGAAGATATTTATATGTGCCTTTTGTATGAGATTCAACTACATTATCAAATGTATTTTTATGGATTAGAAATTTACAAATTCTTTCACATTACAGTTGTTTCTTATTCATTTACGATCTTTTTCTTTTTCAAAACACTAATTTACTATTTTATCTTAGGAATAAAGTTTAAACTGATACTGATACATATCAAGGGATTATAAAATGATGATTTGGTATTCCCATCGTTGATGTTTGTAAAATACCATAATCCTAATTTCATAGAAAAATATAGCACCAATGCATTTTACATATTATTATTTAGCAGGAATTGCGTGAGATTGATGAGGGAGGGTGATTACTGAAAGAAGATTTCTTCTAATGCTTTTCCCGGGGGAAGCGTTTCTAGCATCGCTGCTACGTTCCTTCTTTGTACAGCTATTATTAATCTTTGTATAAGAAAGGCTGAAGCTCGAGTGTCTCCTGTGTTGAGAGTTATTCTGTGTCCAACTTCTTTAATAAAGTTCGGTCCTTCATGACCCCAGAAGCCACAAGTGTCGATGGCGATGGTGACGAAGTAATATTTGTCCAAGATATTGTTATATTTTCGTCTCTTTTCAGATTCTCGGAGTTGCGACCATCCCATCTTTCGAGGAAGAAGTAGGAAGATTAAAGGAGGGCTAGATTGTCGGCACAAGTGAAATCCCATATTAAAGCCTTCCCTCGTTTCCACGGCACCAAAGACATTCCGTCAAGTCTCTTGCCGTCAGAACGACTACACCCCATTGGCTCTCTCACGGAAGGCGTTCCAGAGGAGATGAGGGCTCTCACGACGAGGTCATTAACATTGGAGAGGCGAGAGTATCTGCCAGTACTGTGAAGACATGATAGGCCATGACTACCTTTCTTATCCACTAAACTTCCGCAAGCAGGACAGGTGTTGTTCGCAGACATCTGTTTCCAAGGAAATTTGTGTTCTGTATCATGTCCGTAACCTTTCTCGGAGCTTTTCCGTTTCCTCCTACACACTCATTCGACGAATTGTTTCGCAGTAATTAGCTTTCATATTTCATCAAACTACATTAGCTTAAAAGACATAACCGCCAGACGTCAGACCTTCTTTCATTTAAGTTCGCATTAAGATAGTTTATTCTGTGCAGAGGCTAAGTATAAAGGTCACCAAGAAAGTTCTGTAGCTTTTTGTGGAGGTTTGTGCTCCATTGGTCCTCACACCGTGAGATTAAACCGAACGGAGATAAGGCGAAGGTCAGTTGTTGGTGTGGATATGTCCAACAAAATACCTGGTTGTGGCAGTTCAGTTACACCGCGAACTTCCGCAAGGACAGAGTGAACATGGGACCTCCACAGAGCGTCATAAGGGAGTGTATACTGTACGAGTTCAAACTGGGTCAAACGCCACTGCAGCGGGGTGGAAGGTATGCCAGGCCTTTGGTGACGGTGTGGTGACTACGCGGACACTGCAGCGGTAGTTTAACAAGTTTAAGAACGTTGACGAAACACTCAAAGACGCACCACGTGCCGGAAGACCAACATATGTACAAAATGAAGATCTTGAGGCAGCAATTAAGGGGAACAGTGGCCATACATTTGAGGAACTGGGACTAGAATTCAGTGTGAGTGGAGAAACCATTCCGCAGCACCTCCATCAACTTGGGATGCACTACAAGTTGGGTCGATGGGTCGCAGATGATTTGACTCCAAGCCAGAAGTCAATGCAAGCAGACACCTACGTTTCTTTCCTGTCTCGTCTGAGGAAGGAGCCATATCTGGACAGGGTGTTGACATGTGATGAGAAGAAGATCCTTAACTTACTCTACGAAGCCAACATCATTAGTTAGCATTCCATGAACCGGTTCCAAAACAGCGGAAACCAGCACTGCACAAGAAGAAGGCCCTACTGTGTGTTTAGTGGACTGCTAGTGGCATCGTGCATCAGGACTGCTAGCACCTGGTCAGAACATCAATGCAAGTGTGTATTGTCAGCAGATGAGCCGTGTTCAAGAGAAACTCAAAACTCTGAAGCCAGCACTTCTGAATCGCAAAGAGGTCCTCCTGTTACAACATAACGCTAAGCCACATCTGGCTAGGATTATCCGGGACACCATTCTACACCTTGGATAGGAAACATTATTGCATCCGCCATACTACCCGAACATTGAACGGTTTGATTATTATCTGTAGAGGACGCCATTTCAAACCCCTAGTGAAGGTGTAAAATGCATTTAATACCTTCTTCGCTTCACCGCCCACCAAGCTCTACCGCGATGGCATCCATAGTCTTCCAGAACGTTGGCGGAAGGTTGCCAGTACTGATGGGGACTATTTTTGATCTTTCAGGTACGTCTTAGGTGACATATCGATATTCGTCTTAGGTGGGGTGAAAAAACGACATAACTTTCTTGTTTACCTTTAAAAATAAATAAACATGGAATATCTGTTTCAGTCGAATTCAAACCCTTTTCTTCTAACTTGAATGATGCATTATTGTACTTGATTGTTTGTTATTTTCCTCATTCAACCACAAATCAACTACCCTAGTGTTCTGTAATGTATTCCAGGAATAAAAATAATGAACATTTCCTTTCACCTGACTTCAATTCGACATTTTGTTCGGGAGTTATGGATGTTGATTCATGTTGCGAGAACGGGGGCCGCGGTGGCTCAGTGGTAGAGCGTTCACCTCTGGTGCTAGGGGTCTCGGGTTCAAACCCTGCCCCCGCCAAGTGACCTTTTTGGTGGTCAAACACCGTGTGCGTGGGTTTTCTCGGGGTTCTCCCGTTTCCTCCCACTTACTTCATTCCACCATTTCATTCATTTCTCATTATCACCGTCTCCTTTAGCCTAACCGGCATAACCGTGGGACGTAAAACTCAAATTTTCATTTCATTTTTCATGTTGCGAGAAATTTTCGGCTGGTCATAGCTTTGAATGGAATCACTTCTAATCTGATTTTCACGAAGCTTTGCACCCCTTGTAAACAAAGCAGACTGCAGTGCAGAAATGTTGCCAACTAATTAAACAAAAAATGTTATATGCAAATTTGTGCTAAGAAATGAATAAACAAACTGAAGGGGGAAAACAATGTGATTAAAAATAAAATGGCATGGGCTTGTGATAAGAAAATCAGGAACCATTTTCTCTCGTTTGCAGTGGCGTACGCACTGCTCTCCTGAATCTTTGAACTACTATGTAAACGCAGACACGCATCAGGAGAAAGAAGAGCAGAACGTTGAACCAGTGTAAAATACAACTAAAACTTACTATCCCCACTCCTAACGTTTCCTCTAGCTGAGAATCTACCTAAAATGTTAGGATTCAGAGCCACTATTACATGATGACTGAGTGTTCCTACTAGCAGATCTATGGTTGGATGGATGGATTAAAGTTTATCGTCCCCTTCAACAACAAGGCTCTATAAGATTTGGACCTACAGCCAAACGAGTGATCCGAACTACATGAATTTCGTCCGGAAATCGAACGCGGGTCTCCCGCCCGACGACTAGTACGCGGATCATATAGCCACAAAAGAGTTAATTATCGGATCTAGAAACATGTGCAGTTGTACTCACGATTTCTATTCAAAATTGAGCTCTTGGGGTACCGCGGTGGCTCAGTGGTAGAGCGTTCACCTCTGGCATATGGGGTTCCTGGTTCGATCCCAGTTCGCGCCAAGTGAACCCTGTGGTAGACAAACACCGTCTACGTATGTTTCCTCTGGGTCCTTCAGTTTCCTCTCACTTTCTTCATTCCAACATTTCATCCATGTTTTCATCATCACCGTCTACTTTAGCCCAGCCTCATAATCGTGGGACGTAAAACTCGAAAAAATTTCATTTCATTTCATTTCAAAATTGAGCTCCTTGTACGTTTCCATCATAGGCGAGCGAGTGTTTGGAACAACCAATTGTTCATTCTGCAAGAACCTGAAAACTACTGAGTTTACTTATTTATTGAATAGAGAATTCCTTATTTTATTTCCTATGTAATAAAATGCCTATAAAATATATTTCGAATCCTCGTGACTTATAATTTGATATCTAACAGAAAAGTTACGCCATAAACTAATATCAGTCACGAGAGTATGAAGACTCTATCGACATCTTATTCAAGAAATTCCAAGAAACTTTTTAGATTCTACATAGGAATAAAGGCACATTATTTAAAATGCACATAGTACCTCCTTTTAATTTCACTGCAGCCAGAAAAAAAAAATAAGACTCAAAAATTATGAACATTCCTATCCAATATTATATTATAAAAATTCTTAAATGTTGAAGATTCCTTTGTACATTATTTCATTTCTGGCACCGAATATTCGGTTTTTGCATCTTTTAAATGGTCATTTATTCTGATCGCATTTTAAAAACTATAACAAATTATAACTAAAAAAAATAACCTCATATTACTTTGTAATGAATCACTAAAAGAGGTTTTATTCTCTTTAACTTCTCTCTATCCCCCTCACTCTCTCTCTCTTTTTTAATTGACTATTTCCTTATCTCTAATGAAAGGTCAAACAAAGATCTGAAATACTATAAGGAAGTTATTATCTTCAATAAGAACAGCGAGTTTACTTGATTTCTCGTTTTCATTTTCTTAGCCCATTTTCATGAAATGACTTTTATTTGACAACCATTTTTTGTGAAAAACAGAAAAATAACTATGAGTTAGCAACACTGAAAATGAGACTAATAACAGTTTATTCTTCCATGAGCAAATAATACCCAACAAATGCAATGTATTATGGCAATTAATGTATTGTTTAGGCACAGTAAGAACATTTAGGTTTCGACTCAAAGTATGTATCTATATGGGATCGAAATCTTGAACCGAAATCGAATTTGTAAGAGAGAACTGTTACAACAAATGACAAAACACACGAAGTGCGCGCCACAATTTAAAGATGTCGCCCAAGGAAGCCAGCAGGTTACCTGCTGCTCCGAGTTATTCTGTTAAATATAAACAAGGCAAACCCGTAAGTGCAGAAGGAAAGTATATACTTTATCAAACGATATCAACGTTGTTCAATTCACTTGAAGAAAATTAAGACCTATAATAGCTAATTTTCATATTCTCATAGAATATTTATTTACTTACTTTGTAGTACTGAAGTTAGTATTTGTACATTCGCATGCTATACAATGTAAGAAAGCACATCAATAAATTGAACTTAAGGGGGAAAAGCACCATCTGTTTTTCATGGATATGCATAATGATTTAGGTACTACATGAACAAGAAATAATATATGAAAAAGAAATAATAATCTTGCTGTTACATACCAGCGCCATCTCTTTATCGTTCAGTTGATAATTTGACATAACTCAGTGTAATTTCATCTATAATTACAGTTTGGAGAAAAATAATAATGTTCAGTGTAACTTAAAGGAGGGGAGGTTATATAGTATTGGGTATTTTGCCCTATATCACGGCAATGGTGTGAGAGTGAGACGAGTACTGTACATCGCAGTAGCAGAAATACATGCACGTGCTGCAGCAGAAATATTGCGGGAAACAGACGAAACAATTTTCTCTTCACCAATCAGCAAATAGTCGTGCGCGCAGTGATACAACATCAAGTTACGCGGTTTGTTTTTGAAAGGTGCAAAGGACTGTGAAAAACGCTTTAGAGTGTATCACTCCTTCTTTCGAATTCTAATAGTGTTCTTCTAAGTTGAACCATCTACTATGGTTTTTGTTCGTTGGGATATTGCACTTGATTGTTATTTATTTTCCTAATTCAATTTTTGTAAAATACCCCAAGATTTTTTTTTTTGTCACCTTTGCGCCGCGACTGCACCACACAGGAATCTATGATCGAAACTTTTGACACTTCCTACACTGCTAAGTTGTAGGAAATTTCTATAGTATAATTACACTAGGTGTGATATAGACTGATCACCCCTTATCACCGTATGCAGTGTGTGGTACACAAGACCCACAACATTTAAACAGTAGAATCCACTACACTTATGAAAGAACATGTCCTGTGTTGGATGGCTTCAAAAGTAAGAAAAAACTCATTGTAGTTAGTTCCTGAATAGTTCCAACATTGTTCCTGAGAAAGTTAAAAGTACTGTTCACCACTTTGTCTTTCTGCTGCACTCACCAGTATCACTTAGTACATAGATCCAGCAATGGTCCTTGTTACCGTGTATCATTGGATACCATAGTTCGATAGTATAAGTTTGGTGTATCACGAACACCCCTGACTATCTCACGATAAACTAAATGAAACAAGTATAATGTCCACTCGTTCTGTTTAAAACATCGACTAACTCACTCCCGTATTTGAAGCATTGAGTTTACTCTATATGAGTATTCTATAAATTTATTACAAGCAGTACGGGTTTCACTGTTGTATTTCCGGATCTCGGACCGAAGTGTTCCCTGACCTCTCTGTCAACCGTAGTTATTTCGCTGCCAGGAGCTCCAAATAGGTAGACTCCCTTTCTGTGTGAAGTTTTCTTTATGGGCCAACGGTTTTGCCCTGACAATAATATCGGTTTTCTAAAATGAGGTCATGACTTTGACTGTTAATAACTTATTTACATCATTTCCTTTTTGAATTCTGAAAGTATCACATAATTTTCACATTTTTTCTGAACACATTGATATCTTTTTACACATTAACAATACTACATAATACACACACGAAAAAAAAGAAGAAACATAATTAAAAACTCTCAATTTCCCCACTCCACAAATGACAAGCTTGACAGGTGCTGACACCTGTGCGGGAAAACAGGCAGGTCGCCTAGCAGAAAACAATCACAAGGGATGTAAATACAATACAAATTTCAACTTATTTACGCTCATCCCTGCTTAGACATGTAATATAGTTACTGTTTAAACATTATAACATTTACAAAATATATTTAGCAAGATAATTATAGTATAAAAACCTATTTACATTGTCATGTGGAGGGGTACTATACTTTTCAAAAATATTGGTGCATTGATCAAAGAGGGATGTCATCCATTTTGCAGACGAACATAGCCCGAGTGGGCTCAAGAACTGTCTGTAAATAGTACTTTTAAATAGTACAATTACGGGATATAAGACGTTCGGACATGGGATATACCGTTCTGAGGAAACGTAATTGATATTTCGATGCATCCAAGAACCTTTGTAATTTGATTAAATTTAATAAACAACTCAGCCAACTCAGATTTTCAAATTTCGTATCACTACGCGTATGGCTAGTATAGGTCCGTCCAGAGGGATAGCGCAGCAAAAGGGAGAAGGTGAGATAAAACGTCATCAGCAATGGATATCACAGGTTATTGTTCCCAGAAAATAACACTTGAATGTTACTAAAATACAAAAGAAATGTTCTAGTCCTCTTGTAGATGTATACAAGTGTATCTAACTTATAGTTAACCACCTAGGAACTGAAGTAGTAGTATAGTTCTATCATAGGTAGCTCTAAAATAATACCTTCTCTGGTTCTGAGTGCTGTGTTTAGATGGAAACAGTTGTACTCTCCTCTCTGCTGTCCAGGAGTATTTCGCTGTAGGCTAATAGTTTGGATAGGAGCTGAAAGATGATTTTGAAACTTGTAAAGAAAGAAAAAAAATCCGTTGTTTTTGCGAATCCTTCCAATATCTTCCCAATGAAATTAATATGTTCGGCGCTTATAATGTGAATGATGTTGGCTTTAATACTTTAATTTACATGAATAACATTCTTAACTGACGTAATATTAATAATATTAGGTTATAAATAATATATAATTTCCATTTTGCTATGCAAATTTTTTGATAGCTAATTTCCCTATCAAAATTCAAATGAAGTACGCACTGAGTATATACAATGGGTACGTTGGCCATTCCCTAAATTTTGAGAGGGCAACTCAGGACCAACCTTGTGAATTCTCGTCTTAATATTGTTCACCCATCTGTGCCTAGATCTTCCTAATGGATCTGAGGGAACCGATACATGCGAAATGTTAATCGAAAATTTCGTTGAAAACACCAAGGCATACCCGTTGATTTAAGGAGGAGATTTTGAGGAAAGCGTACAATAGATATTATTCGCAACATACGGTACATTATCCAAGTTAATATATTATCTTTTTTGTTTCAAATGCACTATGAAGCATTTTAAAAACAACTGACATTTGTATTTTAAAACCCATTATTTCGACTATAAATTTCACGTGGAATTAGAAGAGCTTTTACAAGAGCGTCCTGTCATAAATCATGAATTTGTCCTTTGGTAGATATGAGTTATTAATTCTTTTAATTAATTCATTTAAAATATTCCTTCATTTTCATTCCGTGTATTATTTTTCATCATTTTAAAACAAGATCCTATGATGTAATAATTATTTGACTAAAAGAATGCAAAGGGTTTATTGGTAATGTTCAAATTAAGTGGTAACTGGCATTTTGAAAATAACCAGACATTCTAATCTTTATTGTTACCCCTGTGAATTAGCTCTGTAATCTAATGCAACATTTGTTTTATTATATAAACCATTGTGTGAATAATCCATGAAACAAAGTGCTACTTTATTTGGATAGTGTTTGCTGGGAACAACCTTAGTTTATGTCTTAAATCAGGTTCGCAGGGAGAGAGAAATAAATGACAAGAACAAAACAAGACAGATTGGAGAAAGAAAATAAAAGGATCGCTATAAACTAAGTACCCTGTAACGTTGACAAATGGCGATAGAAAACCCGAGAAGACTCAGGTGAAATCTCGTGACTAAGCTTCGTTTGGGTTGAAGGGTCTCTTTAGATGTCCCCCAGGGAGTGTGACTGTCTCCGTTGCAATCCAATTCAGATTATCGCCATGAGGTTCGTTCTTCTGTCAAGGAACGAAATGGACGTGTAAAACTTACTAGACAAGCTAAAACATGACAGAACACAAGAAACTAAACATCTTTGTATCACTTCTTTTTTCCTTTTGTATTTGGTTGTTTCAGAACTATATAGATGCTTTGAAATTATTTGCTTCTTTTTGAGGATCACTTTTTGATATTTATATTTATTCAACAAAGTGTCATACAGACAAGCAGGGAAAACGAAGCAGAAACACACTACAGACAAGAACTTTTGGGAAACATTATCCAAAGTAGATACTTGCCCCATTCTTTTTTAACCTGATGTTGTTTTCTGTTGTGGAGAGAATAAAATGACATATCTGCAATTCGTTATGAAATCTGCACATTGGTACTTTTTTTTTCTCTCAGAAATATTGACAGAAGAAAATGTAAAGAATGGTATATACGTAACAGATATACCATTGCTAACAGATATAGGTAAATGCACAACAAACAGAGAAGACATCATAGAATAAACACAGAAAACATGTTCCATTCTGTCCGTGAATTTGAAGATGTTATAATGAGAAATTTTTTTTTATATTCTTGTTGTTTAAAGGAAATCCTTTCTTCCATAACTGAAATGGCAGGGGAGAAATCAGTGTCATCAGTAGACCTACCCTAAAGCATAAACAGCATAACAACACTTTAGATGATTGGCAACTATCTTGAACAATTTTAGTTATCTAAAGATCCAGGTCAAACTAACTTTAAAAGTATAACTAACTACTTTGAATCAAATTTTTACGAAGTAAAATATAAAAGGATAATATGTAAAATAAAAGATAGCCTTACTAAATTGTTGGTATAACCATTGCAACTAAGAATTAACCTAATTAGATATTTTAATTTTCAACTAGTTGTTGGCAGGGAACTCTCGATACAGCCTTTCTGTTCTCATTTTCCCAGGATACTTTGTAGTTGGTGACGTCACGTGAAGGAATCGCCAAGTTGGTAAAAAGTAGAGGATCTGCCTATACCACAAAATCACGAAACCGTACATCACAGGTATATTTCCTATGATTGGTGATTTTCTTGGTGGATTTCCATGAAAGGTTATTTCGGGTAATTTCTTCTCAATCCTATTTCTACACCAATACTTGCAGCATGTAACCATTGTATAATATAAATCTGGAGCAACGACTTAATAAAAATAAACGACAAACATACTACGTGTCTACAAGATTGCAATGTTTTGAGCCAACCTATGTGATGGTCATTCAGTTATCTAATAGGATGAAGATACAAATGGGCAGATCCTCTATTTTATAACATCCTTGGGCACAGACTAGAATATACAGACCGTGAATTCCGAAAAAATAAAACTGGAAACAAGGAGAATCATAGTGCCTCTAACATACGATGACGGAACCAACAAGTCGATTTGTTGTGAAAAGCAACATCCATGTTGAAAAGTTCGAAAACAGCCGTCTGTAGTGGCTCATGGTGGGTGAATGCGTGGTATGCACAGATTTGCATTGCTATCGTGTGCTTATCCATTTGTTTTGTCTTTCACCGCTGGTTTGTAGAAATTATTTTAACATAATGTTCGATAAGGATGTACGAAAATGTCAACAAAGCAATCCAGGCACAATTCAAAATACTCTGATTAAAGGTACCCAGATAATAAATAGTTATTTGGTTAGGATAATTGCTAGTCTGATCTTCTTGCACTGCACCTAACTCTGACATGCCATGACGTCGCGCTAAGAAAAGAAAAAAAAAGATGGCAGCGCCGAAACATCGTTCACCACCAAACGTTGATGGGTTCTTTGAATGTGGACACTATACAAACTAATTTCTATAGTGCATATAGGAAGTTGCTCGTCTGTTCATACTTGTCTGTGCCCTTGGGTATCGCGAGGTATCGTTCAAGAGAACACGTGAAATACCGCATACGCAATTACGCTAATTCGTATACTGATTCAAGATGGGCAAAAGTTCCTCCACAAGACGTCACAGACAGTGAGCCAATCAGAACGCTAAACGCGAACTAGCGCTACCTGATATTTTATATACCTTGTGTTATTATTGCGCCCGAGCCCTCATCCCGCTGTACACTATAGATTGAAAGCATGCGTACTTAAAAGCTCTAATTTTTCATTACATTTAAGACCTTTTTGAATGAGTTTACTGACAATCTAACATGCGGATATACGAATGGTAACGCACACACTTATATAAATTTACACTCTTTGCCCTAATAATAAACAGTAGCATGTGCTGCTGTATTGTATTGTAACTGTATCAATGATAGTGATGACACAAATTTTGAAATAATTAAATGTAACAACACCGTTTTTAAGTTGCAAATATATAATAACAATAATTTAATTCGGCAAATTACTTATGAGCCAGTGACATTTTTTTAACATCAGGCAGACATGCAGACATTATCGGTGTCTTCATTATTAGGAATTTGTGATGCACTGAGACAATGAATAACAAGGCATCTCAACAATGAACATTTTACATAGACATTTTAAACGTGATATATATCCCTAGAATTTGCATTCAGTTTAAGGGGATTAAATGTTTATATCGTTGTCAGATGGAAGAGAAAGTTTCAAAGATGATCCATGCTATGGCCGACCTCGTGAAGCTATGAACTAAAGAACAATTCACATGGTAAGGCAGTAAGGTAAGGAATTGCAATATCAACGTGGAGAGTTAACTATCGAAATTGTCAATAATCTTGATAGTACTGACAGGATATTCAACTACTTGAATATCTGTTGTCTGTGCAAAATTGGTTCCTCATTTTCTCACTAATGAACAGAATATGAATTATACACCAAAATTATTCACTGTTTCCACTGACTTTTTAAAATTACGGACAGGCAAACGTACAGAGGATGAAAGTTGTTTTACTATTACATTACTCCAAACAAATGCCAAGAACTACGTGCGGCTCACTGAAAACAATTCAAGACCTATTGTCCTTCAACAAGATTTCAGGTCTCAAAAGTGACTTTCCACAGTTTTCTTCTTCTATAAAGAACCGTTGGTAGTTGATTGCTTGAAGAGTTCGGACCATAAGTGGCATATATTATATTATGGTACTTTACGGACTTTTTCTAAGAATTGAAAATAAGACTTTCAATACAGGGAACTCAACTGCATTTCTTTTTCATTACAATGCATTTGCTCACAAAATATGTTCAATTATGCAGAAAGTAAGTGATGAAGAAATCCAAATCTTCGACCTCCATCCAACGGTCCGTGCCTTGCAACCTTTTACTTCTGGTTGTTTCCTTGGGTGAAGTTTCACATCCCTGGGAATGTGTCTTAAGAGGTACTGGATTTTTTTAAAACCGTAATTTCAGTTTTGCTGATATTTCAGTCGGAGTACTGTACTGTCTACGTCAAGTGGTTGTATCGTCTCAACAGTTGAATGAAGTATGATGGGGCACTTCAAAGAACTGTAAAGCTAATATCTTAAGGGTCTTCACTACAGCGAAATTAAACTACCACTAATTTTAGAGTTTTTTTGTACTATCTCCAAAACAAATAAAAATATTCGAAAAGCAGAAACGTAGTGAACTAGACAATACGATTTTGCATGCCGTACCTTTACCACAATTCACCTATTTGCTTTTGCTATACTGCTATTTACAGAACCCGCAAAAAATGCTAAATCTATCTACAGTTGCAAATCGAAAGCAGATAGATGAGTTGTGATAAAGTTATCACATGCAAAATCATGTTGTCTAGTTCACTACGTTTCTGCTTTTCGAATATTTTTTTTATTTGTTTTGAGGATATTACAGAAAAACTCTAAAATTCGCGATAGTTTAATTTCGCTGTAGTGAAGACCCTTAATATAGTTCATTAGGTGGATTTTGAAAGGCCACTAGAGAAACTTGCAGAATAATCCTTGTAAAAATAAAAGATCAAACAAGTAAATTCGTGATACTGTTTACTTCTCCATCGTAACTTGATAACTGAAATTACCTGCATCCAAAAATCTCATTTACTACATCACAGTATAATAAGAAATTTGATAGCAGCACGTATAGTGAAATTTGATAGTATAATAAGAAATTTGAACGGATATTATTCTGCACTCTAAAAGACAGTAAGTAATTGTAAGATGTTTTCTTCTATATTTTCAGAAAGCATGATAGCACTAGATTGTTTTTATATGATAAAGAATATAGATTAAATGTAAGATTAAATTTTCATGCTACAGCAATCATTTCCCTGTTAAACATGTATAGTTTTATTCAACAAGTGTACAAATGTATGTTAAGTTTGGAAGTATTGGGGGATTCCGGACCCGGTGAACCATCATGGGTGCGCCCCTGGATAGAAGGAAGATTGAAATGATCGAATTTAAAAGAAAAAAGTATTAGCCCGAAAGCCTGAGACGTCATTATACTTATGTAGTTCATTCGCACTAATGCCATTCGTAGAGCAATTCTAAAAAATATTGAATATGCATTGTCCAAATATGCATTGTTTGCCAAGGATTATCTACAATTCTACTTATCTCATTACTTTTATTCTTCTCTTGATCATTTTATCATTAATCAATCCCTAACACTTTGCGATAAATCATTTAATGGAGACTTACAGCCAACAGGAATATTACGAAAGACAGTACAACATATACGGGAAGGGACAGCGAGTCTCGAATACTGTAATTTAAAATAATTTTCAAAGAATATAAAACAATAAAGTTTAAAATTAATCCTTTCTATTAGAAAAGCTTCGACTACTAATTTAGAACATGTCTATGTTTCTTTTCTGTTTCTTTTTTCTTGTTTTAATGCAAGGTACTAGTTAATGTTTTGATTTACAACAATAGTAGCTAACTAACCTGGAGAAATTTATTAGAGAAATTCTTTAGCAAAGAGAAATAGAAGTGGACAGACGAGATTTCGTGTTTATCTGGCTGCTCCATTTATTGAAACAGAGGCTAATGGACACAGGAAAAACATTTCCTCTGATTGGTTCTTGGCGAGCGTTCTTTGGAAAATTAAGAGGAAATCGGATTTGCCACAAGAATAGGAGCTCTTTTTTCCCTTGTGGCGAGGTGACACGGATGAAGAGGACCGTAAGAAGGTTACAGAATGAGACAATGAGAAGATCATTGCCCCTTCCATTCGCTATGGCGAGGTGAAAGGGAAGGGACAAAACGTCCTTTTCCATTTCCTCTCTCCTTGTACTTGCGTTGCTTGTCCATTCAAAGAGTCGATGGTTTGTGTTGTTGCGCGAATGAAGTATTCTTGTCTTTTATTTGCTTTGATAGAAAATCCAATTTGTATAGATAGCCTTTGGAGAAATTCCTCGTTAAGTGTCCCTGGAGCTACACATAAGAAGCTTTTCGCTTTTGACAAAATATCACGTACTACCAGATTCAGTAATCAAATTCTTAGGATAATTACAGAAAGGAAGTGCAATATTTTTTCTGGTAACGCTGTAAGTGATTTTGATTATCCTCTAGACGAAAACAAAAACGAAACTACATTTTTCTTGCCCTAATACTTAGGTTGTATCTGAGATCAATTTATTGGTATAGACTAGTATTATTAACCTTATTAGCAATCTAATTTTAAAAAATGATACTCTTTGGCAATTTCGATTGGGTAAATCTAATTTTAATAACTGTTAAGCAATATTTACAATACTATTTGAAGACAATTTAAAGAAAATGCTGCGATAAGTTATTCTACAGAGCATTACCGTATTGTCTTTAAATTTTAAAGAACGGGTGTGAATGCAATATTAGAATTCAATACTGCGATTGCAGAGAGTCTCACAACGAGAAATATAAATATTCAAGTAAAAAACAATTCCATAGTGCCTCTAATGAATTTTTATCTCTTATGTTGAATCCTGTTGTAGATATCCAATACGCAATGCTATATATACTAACGTATATACTACTTTGAAAGCATACGTTATTTAGCATGTTAGCGTTTTCAATGCAGGGGCCTGCGGCTCAGTGGTAGAGCGTTCTGGAGCATGGGGTCCACGGTTCGATACCAGCTTTCGCCCAGTGAGCTTTCTGGTGGGGGTTCCGTGTGCGTGGATTTTGTAGAGTTTCTTCCGTTTCCTCCCACTTCTTCATTCCACTATTTCCTTCATTTCTCATCATCAGCGTCTCCTTTAGCCTCGCCAGCATAACTGTGGGACGCAAACCTGAAAGATTCCATTCCATTTTTTTTTTTCGTTTTCAATTTAACGTAAAGTGCAAAAGCTTAAAGTCTATTCAGTTAGGTAATAGTCAATTCTCGATCTGTAAACATCATTTTCGCGTTATGATTTTCCTTCTGTTCATGCAAATCAAAATGAACTATAAAATTAATACATTCTGAGACACTTTTCCTAACATTTAGAGATTTTAGACAGTCTTAATTGTATTTACTTTACGTCTCTCCTTATCTTGGAACGTTCCCGTATACGAGGATGTCATAATTGTATTTTTTTGTTTTTAAATTTCCATCGACCATAAAGCTCTTATTGGAGGGGATAATATAATTTAAGGGGATACCAATTTAGACATGTGGAGAGTCGTTTATCTGTATTCGATGTCTGTTCTCCTGTTCATATATCCCCTCACATAACTTCAAACTGCTAGCAAACAAGAATGAAGTGCCGTCGTGCTCATCCAGCCACTGCCTCACGAGTAGTGTTGTTCATATTTCCGGAAATTTTGAACCTGCTGGTAAAAAATCGTTTTTTCCGGTTTCTTTCCGGAAATTTTGGAAAAATTGGGAAAATAACAAAAATCTTTGTATTAAATTAGTTTTACTAGTAACGGAACCGTTGTTGTTTTTCGAACACGTTAAAAATGTAAATTGAGAAATTTCAATATTGTGAATATTGAAAAAAGAAGCATTCGAAAATAAAACTGTAGTAATTATTCATAAAAATTAATAGTCTCCACTCATTTCTTTTATGTGCCTTTTAGTCGTTTACTTCTGGTTATGCAATAATTACAGAACTTTTACAATTCCGTACACATCTACCATCATGAAGCGTTTCTGTTGCAACAAATAGGGCTCTTGAATAAAACTGAGTTCTTTATGTTCTCTTTGATATAGTGAAATTTTGTTAATTTTAACCAAATTATTTCTTAAAAGAGACAGTAGTAGGCAAATTTCACTAATACTCATGCACTAAAACTAAATTACTATTATTTAATATTCAAATACAAACTTTAATATAAATGTTATGTACATACAAAATTTTGTTTGTAAACAAATACCTGTTTTCTAGTGCGACAAATTATCTATATACAATATATAAAAATAAATGACACTATATTTGTAACTTAACAAATCTTGAACCACTAGACTGATCTCGATAAAAATTTTCAACATAGATGAGGTTCGGGCCTGGTATATATTTTGCCATCTCACTTTGAAGGTGCAACTTAGAGGAAGGAAGTGTGGAATAGATCTTAGTGCCGAACGCATAGTTTTCGGCGTTGCTGAGATGAACAGTGATATTTCCGATGAAGCTTAAATTCAAATTCAGCACTGCAACTTGAAGGAAAGGGAGGGGGATATATAAAATGATCGAAAATGACAAATATTAGTGTCAAGTCCATAGTTTTCGGGGTTGCTGAGATGAACAGTAACACTTCCGATGCCGTTTAGATCCAAATTCAACACAGAAACTTTAAGGAGGGTGAATGGGGTTATATTAAAAAATTATCGAAAATGACTGATATTAGTGTCGAATCCATGGTTTTTCTGGTCGCTGGCATGAACAGTTACACTTCAATGCCGCTTAAATCCAAATTCAGCGCCATGACCTGTCGGAGGGTAGATATATGGATCGAAAATAACCGATATTAGTGTCGAATCCATAGTTTTTGGGATTGCAATGATGAACTTCCGATGCCGTTTATATCCAAATTCAGGCCCGCAACTTGGGGGTGGGGAGATATATAAAATGACTGAAAATGACCGATATTAGTGTCGAATCCATGGCTTTTAGGGTCCTGAGATGAACATTAGCTCTTCCGATGCTGTTTAAATCCAAATTCAGCGCCTCAGCTTGTGGGAGGGAGAAGAGTGGAGTGGTTATATAAAAATGATCGAAAATGGCCGATATTAATATGAAATCCATAGTTTCCGGGGTGGCTGAGATGAACAGTGACACTTACGATGATGTTTAAATCCAAATTCAGTCCCCATTAGTACTCCTAAAGGGGGAGAGTGACATGTAAAAGTAATTGAGAATGACTGATGCTACTGCAAAATTCATAGTTTTTGGGTCCCTAAGTTCATTGGTGACAGATTTGGTGCTCTTTATACCCAAAATGAAACGTATTCTTCCCATGCGAAGAACGGGTATTCTGCTAGACTTTAATAATAACGAACGGAAGTTTCACATGTTAAGTTCTTTAATATATTTGTCGCTGCTCAAATTTACGTACTTGTGCGGTGTATGTGCATATATCTTCCAATATGAATAAAATAAAAAGTTTGTTTGTGTGTTTGTTTGTCTGTCTGTTTGTGTGCGACCTGGGGACCAGACGAGTGGACCGAGAGTTACCAAATTTTGGTCAGGGGTACCTTGGTCTAGGCCCCAGATCAAGACGAAGCGTTCTTTTAAATTTCGAACCAGGGGGGGTCTCAGGGGCCGTTTACCAGAACCGGCTTGGGAACCAGACAAGTTGACCGAGAGTTACCAAATTTTAGTCACGAATACCTTGGTCCAGGCTCCAGACCAGAGTTCAACGTTTTGTCAAAATTCGAACCCGGGGCGTCTCAGGGGGGGGTTTACTGGTACATGTAAAAGGAGTAGAAAATGACCGATATTAGTGTCGAATTCATAGTTTTCGCGGTTGCTGAAATCAATGGTGACACTTTCATTAGCGGTGACTTGTAAATTCTGTTACAATTGTATACGGGCCGGGAGTCAGCAGGGGGGAAAGGGATACCAAGACGTAAAAAAAATAGCCCAAAATGACCGATATTAGTATCAAATCCATAGTTTTCGCGGTCGCTGAGATCAATGGTGATATACTCCACCAGGCGTTGACTTCCAAATACAGCCCTCGTGCAAAGCGTGGGTATATTCAACTAGTATGTAAAAAGATTATCTCTTTTTGAATTGTTCGAAAAATATATATAAATAAAGAGGGATATTTTAAATCGTAAATCAAAAAACTAAAAAATAAAATTAAAAGCCGATGATTTAAGTATTTTTCCTGCTAGAGAAATATATATATGCTGCAGACACGTTACAGCAAATAAGATCAGCATCAGGCGAAGAAATAGTTTTCAAATTATATATTCTGGGTTTTGCCAATATTTCCGAACAAAAGATTTTTTTCTAATGGGTTAAAAATTTCCAAAAATTTTACACAGCACAAGGGAGATACGGATCTCCGTAATATATATATATTTGATTTTAACATACTGGTATTAAGTGAAATGATTCTGTCCCTGTTATTTTAACACTTCCCTGTCATAAAACGGCAACTTTATAAGATTACTTAAGATAATTTACATGCGTCTATATTAATTAATCTAACTAGGATTATATTTTAGTATCTTTTGTAGTCATAACTCTATTCTATCACGGTCCTAACTTTAAAGGAGTGGTGCAAACAAAACTTCCCTATTCTAATACGAGAAACATAACTACTCAATGATCTTAACTGTAAACCAGTAAATATAAAATAGTTCTCATTTTAAAAGCATAATGTAGTAAAACGTTCGAAAATTTCAATTTTTCCCAATTTTTCCGTTTTTTTCCAAGCTCGGGAGAAAACAATAAAAAACTGTTTTTTTTTATCCAAAATTTCCGTTTTATTCCCAGGCCTTTACAACACTAGTCACGAGTATTTCGTGATCGACATCTCCGGTCCGATTCCAGGCGGAAGAGCATGAATCCATTGCAGTGGTTTCGATTCCCGCCATAAACTGTAGCTAAATATTATGTATATTCTCTGTATTGAAAATAAATGCTAAATTGCAACAAACAACAGCAACCATGAAGAATGAGAAATGTGATTTTTTTTTTTTTTAACATTGCGAAACTACTATAGACCTCCAAACTACAATATTTTAACCTGAAGTTACAGATTCATCAGTTTTAATTTCAGTAGGGGTACAACATTGAAGATAGAATCCACATTTAAGATACTGGATCTATATCCCAAAAATTATTGTCTCTCATCTGAAATCAGCAATCTTTCAATTGGATGGACGCAGCTTTCTATCCATCCCTATCCAGAGAAAAACTTTTCAATTCTTTAAAGTTTTTCTTTTCTATATCTTGTATTCTTTGGTTTATATAATATACGCATATTCAATTATTTACAGAACTCTCGGACCCGGACTGTTAGCTTTGTCACGATCTAACAAGAAATAACAACACAGGATATAAGGAGTCTTTATAGCATAGGCGCGTTAAAATCCATAGCAAGTGAGTTACAGAAATGAGCGGCTTCACATTTTCTAACTTTCGAGTACACTGGAAACGAAGGTTCGACATTCTCATGCAATTCAATGTAATCATATATATCAAACAAGTCCCCCCATCGCATGTATTATTATTATTATTATTATTATTATTATTATTATTATTATTATTATTATTATTATTATTATTATTATTATTACATATTCTGCCTTTTGGCAGGTGCTGGGACTAATGAGGATTTTTCTCAATTTTACACATGGGTCTGGAAATGTTTCTTCCACGTTTCTTGGTCTCCAGCTTCCTCTTTTAGCTCACAATACTTTCTCCTATTTTACAAATCATCGATCAGCTGTGTTCTTCTTCTTCCTATTCCTCGTTTCCCTTCCCTCCTTCCTTCTATGGCGGTGTGAAAAAGACAATTTCTTCCCAAGATGTATCCAATCCAATTGGCCTTCCTACGAAGGATGCTGGATAGAAGTGTCCTCATCTCTCCTATCCATTTTAAAACATCGTTGGCTGCTCTCTCTGTCCATTTTATCTTCTCCATTTTCCTCCAACACCACATTTCGAAACTCTCCAAATATTTCTTCTCTAAATTCCATAATGTCCAAGTCTCTTAACTACATAGTTGAATACTTAATATATATATATATATATATATATATATATATATATATACACACCACTTGTCCAATTTCTTAAGTAAAATATTGAGCCTGCTACTTAAGAGTGATCTTTTCTTGTTGAATGCTTCTTTAGCTATGGCAGTCCTTGAACTGATCTCTTTGGTGCAGTAAGAATCTCTCGTCAAATTATTTCCCACATACTCGAAATTATCGAAGTCTTCAAGTTCTCTATGTTCTACTCTGATCCATAAGGGCGTGTTTCCACCGGTCATTCTCACGACTTTCGACTCTTCGATGTTGATTTCCATTCCATATAGTTTTCCAATGTAAACTATTTTGTCAATCATCTCCTGTAGTCCAGTTTCGGTTTTAGCTATTATAACCGTTATCATCTACATACCTGATCTTGTTACTGATCTGCCCTGAAATCTTGAAATCTCCAATTTCTATTAATGCTTCCTTCATTAAACATTCATTGTAAACGTTGAATAATTGGGGCGACATATTACATCATTCTCTGACTCCTCTTTCTGAATTAAGAAGGTACATTTCCTATATTAAACTACCAACAATGCGAAGATAAGAGAATATTTTCAACCCAAATATAGGGAACGAAAGTATGCGTAAGGAAAGTAATGGTAAAGGAGTTAAATTGTATCGAGCAGGCATTGTCAACGTATTGTGCACTGTCTACAGGTGCACTATCTTCAGAATGACTGATGAAGCATAACGACAAAATTGAAGCATAACGACAAAGCAAGACGTATGTACTATACTTCCCTTCTTCAATTAACTGCGAATGAATCACTCAGTTTACTGCTTTTTTATGATTGATCTCTCGTAGTTCTATTGCCAGAACCTGTAAAATCGCGGACATCACGTTTTGTTCAGTATACAATCTTCGTAGAGTTTAACTTCTTCTTCAGGATTAAAAACCGGAGCCTAGTCCGAGATGTCAGCAATACGGATTGCATACAAGACTCCAAAATTGCACTCCCACCTGCAATTCTCCGTTTCCTGCAGTACTAGGCAACCCTAAAGTAGGGTCGTTGGGGGGTTGAGAATTAGAAAGGCGCTGGACCAAACCTCAATTTTGTTACAAATATGTCAATGTGGCAAACTGCAAATAAAAGAATAAAACAATTTGTTAAAAACAACGATTTTATTATTGTGAGGGCAATGGATGACAAAAAAAAGTTACAAAATGATCTTACTTACGCAGTTCAAACAAGATGAATGGTAAAAAAAAAAATAGATATAAGAAGAACGTAAATTCTCTCCTTTTTCGGAAAAAAATCTCGTAAAAGAAGAAAAAGGATACAGAATGTGAAGGCCAGAAAAATAGCCTAACAGCACAGAAACAAAGCCAGCACTCTACAGGCTGAGCTAATAATTGCTTTGATAGTAAAAACTCTAACGATACTTTCCACAGTTCAGGAATTTACCATAACCTGTTCGCAGGACACTCTTGCAAATCTCAAATGTGGGGGTGAATTATTACATTCGCCTCACTGACTATATTTGACAATGGAAACTGATTATGCTGAACATGAATACGCTTTGCTGTGAAGCAAGAGCCATAATGAATGTAAAAGGATTCTAAAAATTACATAAAATACACAAGTATTTATTCTGCGTATAACACAATATAATTCAGTAAGTAAACAACATGATGACAGTAACGCCGGCACGATTTTTTGAAGGAGAGGTCAAAAGACCGATATACAGTTCTTCAATTTGTTGTCTTATATGTATACACTTGTGTACAAAATTTAGCCCATGTCTTTAGAAATTACATAAACCATTCATGTGCAGCAGTCGCCCTTCGCGAGGGCTCCGGCCCATTGATTCCTTCATCCGGCCCGTCTGACCTATTATTTAAATTATATATTTTAATCAATATTAAAAACTGAATGGAAATTATAAACCTTGAACAGGCAATGAGAATTACAACATAAGAAAGCAATCCAGAAGCTAATGTTTCTTTCAACACTAGATTTCTAGATTTCTAAGTAAATATTTTGGTAACCGGAAAAAACAGTTTTAACGTTCCTGTGATGGTAGTGTACGAGAATGAGATTCTCTATTGAATATAGCTATTCAATTCTTGTGAAAATTTTATACATTGTCTCGTACGGCCCTCGACGCCAGAAAAAGTTCTCTGTGATTGGCCCACCATGTGTTCCAACTTGCACATGCTTGACATAAATAGCAGTGTTGCCAATTTGGGGGAAAAGTCGCAAAATCTAGTGGATTCGCCTACCAGGATAGCGGCAAAAAATATTTTTTACGATTAGCGACCTTTTTGGTGATTTTGGAATGACGATTTGGCGACTTACTTACAAATCTAGCGACTTTTGTGCTGTAAAAAACTTGTCCTAAAGTAAGTACTATTAGCTCGAATCACTTTATATATATATTTATTTTCCTTTTGCTTATATGAATCAGTGCAAGCGTTGACGAGCTGGGAAACTGCACAAAATTTATTTCTGTACGCCCACTTTGATTGCTGTTATCTCTTACCTTCTAACGGGGACCAACTCCAGCTTTTAATGTCCTTTAGTTTCCAGATCTTCCGTTTAGAGGCAGAAATAATATATTGCCGATAGCAAACTGATTGTCTGTAGAAGCGTGAGTAGAAGTGAAGTAAGATTTTTTTCTAGACCTTTAATTTTGTTCGTTTTTCTAAAATCATTTTTGATTTCGTTGAAACAAAATTGGTCAAGTTAAAAATATTTAAAAGTGAAGTTATTGTTAGTTATATATGAGTCTTTCATATATGTTCTTGTAGCGTAGATAGTACTATTGCTTGAATTGATCGCGTATCTTATATAATATTAATCTTATATATATATATATATATATATATATATATATATATATATATATATGAAAGAGGCAAAATTCCACGAAAAATATTTAAGCGACTTTTCACCCAAAATTGGAGTCATTTCATTTTCTATTTAACGACTTCGTCTAACAACTTCTTGTCAACACTGATAAATAGAGATAGCTCTCTTTCTTATGATAGAAAATGTCACATGCCTTCTTCGAAATATGCACAAAAATAAAGAAAACATACTTTTACAAAATATTTCAATAGAATATTAAGAAATAAGGAAGTTATAATTAAAAAAGAAATCTCCGAAATTTTTATCGCCAAATTCTAAGTTCCATTAACCGTGCCAAACACGCAGTGAAATTTAAAAAGATAGGGAGAATTTTATGTTTTATTAGAAATGTTACCTAAATCTCTCATAACGTTAGTTACTATACGTGTAGCACCTCTTTAATAATCATAGTTGTTAAACATTTTACACGTAAACAAATAACTAAATAGTAAAAATGAAAATGAAATCTTTGAGTTTTACGTCCCATGGTTATGCCAGTTAGGCTAAAGGAGACGGTGATTATGAAAAATGAATGAAATGCTGGAATGAAGAAAGTGAGAGGAAACGGGAGAACCCCGAGAAAACCCACGCACACGGTGTTTGTCCACCACAAAGTTCACTTGACAGGAGCTGGGATCGAACCCGATACCCCAGGCACCAGAGGTGAATAACTAAATATAAATAGGCCACACAACGTTGAAACGATTGTAAGAAATCGTACCTAGATATATTTTACCATGTTTCCTCTGTTATCTGTCAAATCACGTACAAACGGATGGACGAACGGACAAAGCCGTTTTATAATATTTTCGATACTTATACATAGCACTATATGGATGTCTAATACCAAAAGTGAACTAGATTCCCTTGTGCGTTTAATGTGTCAATTTTCCGTATAAAACACTAGTTTCTGCAACCAATCAAGACTGGATAACAGAAGTTCGTCAACAGTGCATGGCATATGGAAATAGTGTCTTTTATAAACACATTCACCTATATTCGATTAGTATGATAGACTTCATGTAGAAAGGAAAAATTTTCTTTGTGAAGACCACAAGTTAAGCACACTGCAGAGCACATACGCACGGGCTACAATCTAGTGGTCGGTTGATGTCAAGAACAGCTTGTATTTTATAGTAGTAGTAGTGGTAGATGTAGGATTACCACAAACAAGCGTTGAGTATTCGAACAGAAAAAAATATCACATTCAAATTCGCGCCAACTGCGTCAAACCACTTGTATACATATGCTAATATATAGCACGATAGCAACAACTGACGATTCAGACGATGAAATCACTGGAAAGTATTCAAATGGAATTATTTAGTTTAACGTCCTACGTTTATGCTATTAAAGCTAAAGAAGACAGATAACTAACGAGAGTAGACGAAAAGGATTTTTTTTTGTGCGTGTGTGTATTTTCCTACTGGGAATAGAATCCTGAACCGCATGCACCAAAGTCGCACGTGCTACTTGCTGACCAATATGAAGGGCTCGGAAGCTAATATTTTGTGTGATTGTAGAATATTGTATTTGCATCTATTAGCAACAGTTTACTTGCAAGATGTAACTTAGTTAATTTCTTCATTTACTTTTGTAACAGCTTGTAACAGTATTCATTAAATTCAGTATAGCAAAAATCCGCTATAGAGTCACAGTAATTGAATTATTGATGATATGCATTTTATTTATTTATTTACAAAAAGAAGAAAAAAGAAAGAAAGAAAAGAAAAGAAAAAGAAAACATTTCCAATACAGAAAAAATATTATTTTTTTGTGAATGTTTACTATTTTCATGAAGCAAAGATTCTTCATATAAAAGTATTTCAATCTTTCATATGAAGTATTCAATCTTATCTATTTAGTGACTTATATCTATTTAGTCCTTTGTTTATGTGTAAAATGTTTCATACATATGATTACGAGAGCTGTGCCATATGCATAGTAACTAACATTATGAGAGATTTATATTCTATTTCTAATAAAACATAAAATTCAGTCTATCTATGTACATTTCAGTATGCGTTTGGCAAAGTTACGAAAGTAAAACTTAGGATTTGGTGATAAAAGTTTCGGAGATTTTCTAAATTATAACTTGCTTATTTGTTAATTTTCTATTGAAATAATTTTTGGTGGAGCATGTGGTGGGTCAATCACAGAGAACATTTTCTGGCGTCAAGGGCCGTACGAGACAATGTATAAAATTTTCACAAGAATTTAATAGTTATATTCATTAGAGAATCTCATTTTCGTACACTAACATCGCAGGAACGTTAAAACTTTTGTCGGTTACGAAAAATTTTTACTTACTAAAGAAAAAAATAAAAATCTTATTTGTGATGAACTTTGTAGCACAAAGTTGAGTGAGAGGGGCTGGTGCTGAGTAGAAACATTAGCTTCTGAATTGCTTTTTTATGTTGTAAGTGTCATTGCGTGTTCAAGATTTGTAATTTCCATTCAGTTTTTAATATTGATTAAAATATATAATTTAAATAATGGATCAGACGGGCCGGGTGAAGGAAACAATGGGCAGGAGCCAGCCCGAGAGCCGACTGTTGCACATGACTGATTTATGTAAGTTCTAAAGACATGAGACAAATTTTGTACAGTCACGAAAGAAAGTATTCTTCAGTTGACAAAATTTCTTTTCCTTATAACTAAACAATAAATTAGTCTATTAGAGTACCAATTTTGGCAAGTTATCAAATTATAACTATTCTAAGGAAATCAACAAAAATATCCAAATTATTTAATTTGTTTCAGAGTTATCGGCAAAAGAAAATCTGTCAACTGTCAAATACTTTCTTTTCCGTGTGTAAAGAGCTCCTCGGGAAATTCTTTTTAGAATGAAAACATTAGATTTTAACTTTCCCAGTTCTGTCGCAAATTCCTCTGCTTCACATATACTATGAATTTCTAGTTCAGCATGTTTACGAGTGTTGTGAATATTTAGTCCTTTTCTTGTTGGAAACATCTTTAAACATGAAGGACAGGATGCACACTGTTTCCCGATAACTGTAAATTAGTTTCAGATATGTTAACATTTGCCATGACACGGCAAATCAACTTTTAAAGTTATAGCAAATAAATGAAAATTTGAAATGTCTTTTTCATTGTTGGAATTCAGTCAGTTGAGGAAATGTAACGAATTCTTCCAACGATGAGTGATAATAACTATAAAAGGTTTGAACTTGGAAAACACTATCACAGCAAAGAACGTTCATATTCAGCATCATATTTGCCCATTTTCAAATAGAGGAAGACAAAGTGGCAGGTAGCGAACATAGTGGAGCGTTACCTATTGGATTTAGTACTACTCACAGACTGAGATTATTTCTGAATAATAAATCTATCTAATCATCCATTTATCTTCTATATCTATATCTATATCTATCTATCTATCTATCTATCTATCTATCTATCTATCTATCTATCTATCTATCTATCTATATATATATATATATATATATATATATATATATATATATATATATATGTGTGTGTGTGTGTGTGTGTGTGTGTGTGTTGAGAGAGAGATTTTGGGGGAAAGATAACATGTAGTTTGAGAAATTGTAGGAAATTTTCTTTACAGCTTAAAGGCGCTACCACTGTTTTATCTTTTTTAGATTTAATTTTTGGACTTGTAGCGCCTTAAACAGGGAATGCAGTTCTAATTTTTACCTCGGATAAGATTTAGTCCTACTGTAATATATTGAAAGGAAAAGAAAATACTCGTCTTTCCATTTTGAATATTTATGTATTGTGTCACTATAATGAAGTAATCTTCAAATATTTTAGACGTGCCTTAGGAATTTGGGCACTGGTACAGAAAATGCATTTACTTCTTAAAGTACTGAAATTTTTGATTTCACAATAACAGGAACCTTACAGTGATTCAATATTTCTATTTCATAATGTTGTAATAATGAGTATCTAAGGAATTTCTGTTTTCTACTTTTTTATTTTTACTTTAAGGGCGGCTAGACAAATCTTTTGCCAAATCAGTTTGTGTGGTGGCTTCAGTTTGCAAATAGAGTGGGTTTGGATATATTGGTGAAAGGCTCTCAATTGTTGAACAGATTCGGGGAAAACAGAGAGAGAGAGAGATAGAGAGAGAAAGAGATGATGAGAAAGCAAGAGGATGACAAAGAGAATGGAGAAGATGCTGAAGGGTGCTGGAGATCTGCAACGAAAAAAAAAGCCCGAAGTGGCTGGAGGAAAAGGGACATTATGCCGCAACTAATCCAAGCATCTCCTCGTGTTGTGTCGTGGTCTGGAGAGTGAGAACTTTACCAGCTGTTCTTCCGCTCAATGAAGCTTCGCACTAGTGCGACTCTATCAAACATTAATAATTAGCTCTCTCCCTTTCTCACTCTGTCTTCTTCTCTTTCTCTCTCTCCAAAATCTGTACTATTCTCCAACTCATTTCTCTCTTACAACCGTTTCGCCTTTCCTCCATCTTCTTCCTTCGTGTTTCCTTCTGGAGAATAGCACACACTACAGGTTTAAAGAAGGACCAGTTTCATAGCCATTCAATGTTATAAAACCGAAATTGCATGGCTTTAAAAGTTTTAATTTGAAAAGAAAAAACAAAAGTTCAGACCAGTTCGATTTCTCGTACTATTAGAGAAATTAAAAAAAAAACACTATAACCAAATCTGCATGGTCTTCCTTCTAGTGTTAGAAGAAGCAATTCTTTGAGGAAATCAGTACGTTTGAAATTAGTTTTGATTTCAAAGCATGAAGTATTTATAGACATAGAAGATTCAATTCTAAAATTTTCTTCGTAGAATTGAAAACAGACGGCAAAGTATAGTAAAGATATGTTTTAAAAAACATAATCCTCAGGAGAAGGCTGCAATCGGATACAAAGCTTTGTTTGTGATTACTCCGAAATGAACATGACTTTTCACAAGGATTTGTGTAATTAATCCTAGAAGGACGAAGGATCTGCACATTTTACCCAGGTAGTGCAGACCAAGCAATGATTTTAAAAATGCCCACTGCAATCTTCTATTCAACTCGATTTTATTATTGAGATATATTTTAATTTAATAATTACTACTTTATATAATATATAATATTCTAATTGTCCACAACTATTATATCAACACTTATGCAGTTTTGTATCTGCGATCTGTGTTACCACTTAAACGGCCAACGTGAGTCCAATGGACTCATCGCGTATAATTTTTATTCAGCTGCAATTTATTTCTTGCTCAATATATGTGTCTTTGTAGATATGATATCGGTAGGCAATGTAAAGTGTGAATGCAATTCGGAATTGAAAAAATATACAATAGGGTATGTTTTAAAATTATTTTCTTAAATACGTAACACAAAAGGCCAACATGAGTCCAATGGACTCATTACTAATTTGCGTCATATATTTGAGTTCCCAGTGGAAATATAGGTATATTTGTCTTTAAATTATTAATTCTAAGATACGTTTGTATCAGCTGATTCTCGTTGTGGTGCAGGTAGTTGAACTGTTAGTGTATGTTAGTACTAATGTAAGTGCAGAAATGGCAGCTTCTTCGAATATTGTATAAGTAATTCGCCAGTTGTTGGAGGATGAAAACGAAGGACATTATATGAACTTGAAGGTAGCGGAAGTGATTGGGAAACTGAAGCATTAGAAGTTTCTGATACGATTAGTAATTCTGAGATTGAAGATGTTGGGAATCGGTGCCAAAGTAATGAAAAGATTTTCTATGCAAAGGACGGAACCACATGATATTCTAAACCTCCTCGACCATAGAAGACGAAATCTCAGATCATCATCAAATGGGGAGACAATAAGGTTCCTTTCTCCAAATAAAACAACCGAAGATCCCTTAGACGCTCTGTTATTATTTATTCAAGACGATGTATTGAATACTATAGTTCGGTACACCCATGAAGATGGAGTATGTGAACACAGAAGACGCAACATGCAGAATCAGTGGAAGCCGGTCGACGAGAGACAATTGGAGTGTTTACTTGGAACTATGTATATTACTAGTCGTCTCAAAGCTAAAGACCTGAACATAAAACTGCCATGACAAAAAGTATGGACAACCAATATTTCACGGTGCGATGAGTAAAAACAGGTTCAAGTATTTGTGCATATTTATCAAATTTGATATCCAATTTGATAACAAAACAACAAGTGACAGAAAAAACAAAGATAAAGTGGCCCTAATAAGTGAAGTTTGGGAAAGAATGAACCAATGCTTCAAAAATCACTATGATTCTAGGGAAAATTTCGAAGTAAAAGAAATTTCCAATGTGAGAATTATTTCACATATTTTTATCTCGTCATAACATTGCTTCGCAATGGTCTTACACTAGTAAAATCAGTGAAAAATCAAAAGAAGTTCGTCCCACCCAAATTCTTACTAAACAGGAGGAAGGAAGAGAAGTCATCAATGCTTGGTTTCCAGATAGATTTTACACTTGTGTCTTATGTCCCTGAGAGAAACATCTGTAATTCTTCTCTCAAGCATGCACCATTCTGGAGACATTGACATAAGAAAAGTAACCAAACCAGATAAAATATTGAATTATAATGAGACTAAAGGTGTTGACACGTTGGACCAATTGGTCCATGAATATTCATGCTAAAGGAAAATCAACATATGGCCATTTACTTTTTTCATAAATATGCTTCATGTATTCTTCGTTGCAGCCTATGTTGTGTGGAGTATATTACATCCTGATCGGAAGATTTACAGAAAGAATTTTCTTACTTCAATAGCAGAAAGTCTTATCCAGCCACATGTCGATATTGATAAGAGAAGTGCTGTAGGTCTTCACAAATCCATCCAGTCTGCGACTGCTGAGTTCAACAATAGTGATATAATGCATGTTACCAATGTAAAGTTGGTGAAAGAAAGAAAAAACACTTTTTTTTACTTGGAGATGCGCAAAAGGACGAATTCAAATTCAAACATGCACGATCTGTCGAAAGCATGTGTGTTCTGAACATTCGGTTGTACTTAGATACTGCAAAAAATGTAAATCAACAAACAAGTAAAACGAAAAATGTTCTTCAGTAGTACCAGAAGATTACGAGTACATTTCAAACCAATAATTGCATTATTTATATTGTTTCTAATAACTTACAGTACTTTATAAAAGAGGTTTCTTGAAAGTCGTGTAGTTTGCGAACGTTGTTCCTACTAAAAGTTACAATTAAATTTCCACCAAAATTTTAGTTCAGATGGTAACACTGACAGGCTTGTAAACACTGTAGGAATACGTGGTTTGTTATACTTACATATTCCATCAGAAACACTTAAAAATATTATAACGAAATTACACTTCGTAACACAATATAAGGTCCGATAACACGTTATCAACAGTGAGAGTCCATTGGACTCACCTTGGCTGTTTATGTTAGGAAAATAGGTTGGCCGTTGTAGGGTTAAGACGAATAATATTCACGGCAAGGAATTAGTAGAAACTTAATACATAGTACAAAGCGTTTTCAGTATATGTTTAGTTGCAACAAATAGCAGGTATATAAATATGAATATGAATGGTTTTACTGCACTAATCTTGAATTGTCTAACTGTTTACTAAAATGTCTTCAATATAATTTTCATGCATTTAGGCTTGTAGTTCATGATAAATCAATTTTTCGTAATACTGAACCTGAACTATCACTGTTGTGTCCTATTATTCACAGAGAAGAACAGAGCAGAATAGTTTGCCATGCAGATGTTAGAAACTTCCTGACACAAAAGAAAAAAATAGAGTGAGGGGTTACATATCTTCACCACTGCAAACCTAAATTACAAAAGTGTGAATCCCTTATACGCCCTCATTGTCCTGTAATGATTAATAGTTTAAAATTTTCTTGAAGGTACAGTAAATTGTACTCAATTCACCTTAAGGAAATACATTTTCAAGACACAGTTTTCTTTGGTGACTTTGACACATCAACTTTAATTGAGAAATTTGGTATAAATTTCTCGAAACTAATTTTATTAGCTTTTCAATGTAAAAATAATTCACGGTTGACTTTGTTACTATATAAACGTTTGCATTTTGTTTTTGCAGGCCCTAAAATTCCGCTCAGCAGGTGCATACAGTCAATTTTGTTTCTCAAAATGTAATACATATATTGATTCCAGTTGGAATTAAGTCACAATTGAGGAAGTTGTTTCTAAAAATGTCTGTACCATCTAATAAAGCAACCATCGCAAGTCATTCAATGCGGTTGAGATGAAAGAAGATAAGCAAGAAAAATAATTCTCAATAAGAATTTCTACTCTTAATTTTCATAGCATTACTATTTATTAAATATTATACTTATCTAAGGTTTATTGGATGTGTAATGTTTAATCAACACATCTGAACCCTATCAACTTTGATTCAAATTCATAATACTGAAGATAAATAATTTATTAATTTGTAAATCTCCGATCATCTCAAAACACTAAATTGATGTTGGCCGGGTTCCCGGGCTACATTTTTAGTGGGAGAGACTTGAAATTTGAGCACATTAATATCGTTTGGATTCCAGCGTAAACAGTAGCCACGTCTCATATATTCTCGGTGCTGAAAGGGAACGCTAAGCTCCAACCTACCAATCAGTGGTACTGAAACAACTTTTATGAATCCAGGACAATGAGCAGAAAAGTAGTGACTACACAGCCTCACAGTGTGAAAAAAAAAAAAAAACTTTTAGTGCAGATGTTGAGAGGAAAATTGATGAAATAGTGTTTATAAGATGTGCTTCGCGTGTCCAAAAGTGTTCATTCTCCAAAAAGAGTATCTAGTGTGACGTATTTAAAAGGCTTCTTCTTGGGAAGCAGTTCGAAATCAAGTGATGACACATTTTGCAAATGCATCTGGGACATAACTTGGAAAACACAGTAGCTAAAAGGGGTGAATATGTGTACTCTGGAGGTGTTCAAAGAGTGTCGGTAATGTGTAAAGTATCCTACTGTGTCTAAAAGTAGTTTCTTTCTTTTATGCAGTGCACATCACTGTGGATAAATTACTTGGTATTTACACTTCGCCTACCAACTAGATATTTTGATTTATATGACAATTATAGTTTTCTTTTATCAATTCTACGGGCTTTCCAAAAATTGTTCACATGTTTTGTCACTCTAAAGATTCATTCACGTGATACAAGTACCGGTACCAGAACCAATAACAACGAGTTTATTTTTGGTTACTAAAGTGGGCTGTTAAAACTAATAAAGATTGATAAACGAACTACTACTGAGCAGGATTGTTTTGCTTAAAGACAATCAATATATATAACGTTTTCCATTAATTGAATCTCTTTATAACGATGTTGACTCTGAATCGAATATTACAACAAAAATATATATCCACTACATGTGCTTCAGAGGAAAAGTACCAAGTGTATGCTTTTGCTTTTAATACGACTCTATTTAGTCACATTACTGCTACTCATCAATTATATAATGCCATTTTAGAATATGAAGTTATTGCATGTACACTTCTCAGAGATATATTTGCACGCCCTATTTTTCCTAATGCCTTAAAATTGTAACTTAGGCAACAACGCATTCTGAGAGATACGAGGGGAAAGAATGGCAAAAGAAACAAGACTTACGAATACAATTCACAGTTTGCTGTTTGAAATTTTCAGTTCCTCTTTTGTAACTTCATATAATGATACTTTTAATACAAAAGAGTACCTTAGCATGAACGCAGAAAACACTGTTAAAGAAAACACACACGCTTCTACAAGAAAGAAAAAAAAAAGAGGGAGAGATCGTGATAAGAAGAAAGGTTGGTAAAAGTTCGTTATCTATCAATACAACTGAAGGAACGTTCTCCAGTCATTGCGATAGGCATGTGGATTAAGTAGCCTATTTTTGAGTTGATGCAATTATTTTGAACCTCGTTCGAATCCCACTCGATGCTTTTATTTTTTTCTAATTACGTAATTTTCCATTTATTCTTGCCATAGATTTTTATAGTATATGTATTATACGGAGATGATGGACAACTTTCTAATTTATAAAAAAAATAAAAAGGTGTACAGGCGTAAAATCTTTTCTATATATCCCAATGTGATTCCTCCTTAGTGCAAATCACACCTTGCATCGATCCATAAGATTTTCGTAACCTGTAAGTAAATCTGGATTCCTAGTGTCCAGGAAATCATTATCAGATCTAATACCTCCTTCATCACTACTAGAACGCAGTTATTATTATTATTATTATTATTATTATTATTATTATTATTATTATTATTATTATTATTATTATTATTATTATTATTATTATTATACGCGTCTTTGGCGTGGGAGACCCGGGTTCCAATCCCGACGGGAGCTCATGTGCTTCGGGGCCTACGTTAAACTGTAGGTTCACTTCTCATAAATAGCCTTGCTGCTGAAAGGGGCATTAAACTCTAAATCAAATACAATATTATTATACGCGTCTTTGGTGTGGGAGATCCGGCTTCGATTATTGGCAGGAGTCGTGGTTCGGAGTCTACGTTAAGCTGTAGGTTCATTTCTCATATAGTCTCGCTGCTGAAAGAAGCATTGAGCTCAAAATCTAATATACAGTATTATTATTATTATTATTATTATTATTATTATTATTATTATTATTATTATTATTAAGTAGGGAATAAAAAAAGGTTTGAGGGTACTAAATTTGGTGAGACATTTTATTTCCTCCCAGTTTGTTGGTACACCTATGGACTTTATGGTGGCTTGGTGTATCAGAAGCATTTTAGATTAACAATGAACGTCTCACTTTTTAGAAATCTGCAACCCCAATTCTCATAGTAGAATTAGAAGTTGCACGGTTCGTCAACGATTGACACATATCAATATGGGTTTTTGAGGTAATATTCTTCTAGCAGAGGCACCCAATAACAGCTCGGTTTTCTCCTCCTGTTCGTTGGTCATGCCTTTTCACAAGTCCATTCTGCTTGTTTGGTTCAGAGCAAAATTAAAATGTGTGGACACTGTGAGAATTACAAAATGAGAATCCCCTCTGGTAATACTGGATGTATGCTATAACCAAAGGGAATTTCTCCCTTGTCCCCCTTATAATTCACACACTGTCTACACATATAGACACAATGCTTCTAGAACACTTTTTTAGAAACAAATGTGGTAACCATAATATAACTCGTGATATCAATATGTTTATGGAATAGGGTACATTTTATTGCAAGTTAAAATTGAAACATTGAAAAATTTTACAACTGATTTGAACATTTCTATTGTTTTATGTATTATAAACATATCTTGAATTAATATTTTACTTGTAGTTACAAGTGGCTACTTTATCAGTTAAAGCAAAAGAAAATTTTGATTGAAGTGGGAATTGAACCCGGGCTTCTTTACAGGTGAGTCGTAGTTGCTTCTCACTTTGCCACGACGTCACTTGATAAACTGACACGTCGTTTTATATATGCTGCAAGTCGGAAACTTTAAGACACTTTTCCTCCTCTATTTCTGTCTATTGCGCTCCCCTAGTTTGTAATATTAACACTTTAAATGTGCACTACTACCTCGCGAAAGATGGCTCTGAAGTTCATTTACCAAATCTGCTTTCATCTTGTAAGATGGAACCTGTTCATCACACACTGAATCCATACGAAAGTGCTTCCTCGATATATTACAGTTTTTCATCCATGAGGATCACAATTGAAATAGGAAGTTACATAAACTCCTAAAGCATCCAGTTTTTCTATAAAGTTTTTCTATCGCAACTTATTTCTGTGATACTGAGTCCACATATCGAGCTTGTTTTAATTCGAATTAATCTGTTGCCATGTGAAAGGTAGCGACTGTTGTTTAACATACACCCAGTACTATTATGTAATGTTATCGAGTGTGTGTTGGGCTCCGCACAAATGAGCCATGAGCTCAAATCGTCTCGGTTGAATGAGCCATCGGCTCGGTTTAGATGTACCATCGACTAGGTACACGTGATATATGAGCGTCTTTCTGAGTTCAGCTCTGTGGTGAACAAGCCGTGAGCTGAACCATTTAAACCAATTGCACCATTACAGTCGGCACATTTTCATTAATGCACTCAAATGGATCGAGTTTGGTCGCTTTTATAGACGTTACTGTATATCCGACTTAGTGAGTCTTCTTGTATCTGTCCTATCCTTAAAGAAATCCTTGGTTCGGCTGTGAAGAGGAATGTTAATAAATAAAGTTCTTGTAAAATCAGGTGTACATTTCCAACACGATAAATTTCTCGTATAGCTATCTTGAAGAATTAATGGATTTAAGCAGTGTTCAGTAGTTTCCATCGCTTTAGGTGAATAGGGTCATAGTTTTCATTGGACATTTGAAAAAAAAACACTAAAAGGAACAAAGTTTTTTCATTGAAAATAAATTTTCACAATTTTTGTTTACAACACGATGTTTCGCATCCATACAGCACCACAGGATTTTCATTGGAGAAAAGGTATTCAAGTGACAATTAACCCACATTTTCTTTACTGTTAATACACTCTGCTGTTCTGTTGGAGATATCAGTAAAAGTGTTTAATAAGTATCAATTTTTGCAACAACGACACGCTGATGTTCTTTTAGGCTTCACAGCTTAAGCGTTACAATTCATGAGTTATCGGAAATAAATTTTCTAGAAGATAGTCCAAAGTTTGGCATATACATAGGGTAATATTGAATAGGCCTAATATGGACACATGAAAAGCAAAATGATAAAATATTTCATTGATATAAAAATATAATTTGACAGAAAGGTGAAATATCTTATCTAGAGTTCAATCTGTTGATTAAGTTACATTTGAAATGTAAGGCGTTACTTTGTCATCAACTTTTCCTTATATACGGTATATGATACAAGTTATACTAAGTGATAGTTGTTGTTAGTATAACTCATACTCGGTTCGATAGTAGTGCACTATTTGTAGCGAAGCTACAATAGCTAGCTACAAATTTTGTAGCTCTATCTGTAGCGGAACTACAAGACTAAACCTGTAGCTTGTAGCTGTAGCTGAGCTACATATTTTTTATATGTAGAGAATTTTGCACTACAACTACCAAGAAATCTTTTCCAGGACGCAAAAATACTTTGTAACTCCAACATTCCCTCACAATTTTTAGTAAATTTTTATATGATGATAGGGAGAATATATTATTATATTCTGATTTCTGTCTCTAATTATTTTCCAACAATATTACAAGAAAATTTTCTAAAATAAATTATGTGTTGACGATGGGTCAACATGTCATTCTAGCAGCGAAAGCATATACAATTTTATATATATATATATATATATATATATATATATATATATATATATATATATATATATATATATATATATATATGTGTGTGTGTGTGTGTGTGTGTGTGTGTGTGCAGCGCCGGATTTAGGGGGATGCAAAGGTGCACATCCACCCCCTCTTCATGGTAAAAATACTTATCTAAAATGAGAATCTAGCAGTGAAAATAGCAATACTTTCCGAAACTTTCTGCCATCATGTTTCCTTTTGGGGCTTAAAAGAAAGCAGAACTTCGGAAAAGCAATAATTTAAGTCGATTTTCTAAAGGTTGAATGAAAAGCATTCACCAAGTAAATATAACATTTGTCAAATAAGGAAGAAAACAGAAGCTAGGAGGAGAGAAGAATAGTTTTTTCCTTCATATCACTTGCGACCCTCTTTAAAATACTTTCCTCCGTTCTATGCATCAGTGTTGTCAGGAGTAAAGAATATTATCACATGTCACTTTGAAGAGTTTCAGTGTGATTCGTTATTTTAGTAGATATTGGTGCACCCCCTCAGACAATCCTGGATCCTGCACTGTATATATATTCACATTAAAGTATGCATTTTTGTGTTCTTTATATATATATAGAAAGAATACAAAAATGCATACTTTAATGTGAACTGTAAATTGGCAGACACAACTTTTATGTGGTATTTTAACCAAACTTTAAGTTCAGTTACACATGCAGATGCCATGACATATATTATGAAGCATGATGCCAAGTAAACTGTTTTTTGTGACAAGAGCTTAAGTAGCGTATAGCTGTAGAGAGAACTGTTCATTTTAAAAGTAGCCGTAGCTCAGCTGCTTTTCTGGAAAAACTAGCTAATAGCTATACCGAGCTACAATTGTTATCAGGTAGCTGTAACTGTATTGCAGCTACTTTTCAAAAGTAACTTTGCGATCACTCCTCAAACTAAAACAATATTGGCAAATGGTGAATATACAATATATTTACCTTCCATTTGTGCGTCTCAGGTCTATTCTCGGCGAGCTCACTTGCATCGATTTCAACAAGCGGTAGAAGGAAATTTATCATCATTTTCAGTTGGTTTCCTGTATGCTCAGAAAACTCCTTAAGTTAAAGATATGATTTAGAGTACCCGCATCATAACCAAAGAGGGGTAAAAAACCATGCCCCTACTCACCTGAACCAATGAAAACTACCAAACGCTGCTTAAATCCATTAATTCTTCAAGATCTTTACGCAAAAATTTTATCGAGTTGGAAATAGTGATGTCAGCTGACTCGAGCCTGGACCTCCAGCTCACCTTGAGTTCCATTTCGGTTCAACTGAGCCAACAGCTCAAGTCAGTTCGGTTGGAATGAGCCATTGGCTCGGTTTGGCTCCGCTCAGGTGAGCCATCGGCTCGAACCGGCTCGGTTGCGATGAGCCAGGCTCGGTTCGATTTGGTAGGAGTGAGCCATCTGCTCGAGTCAGTTCGGTTGGAATGAGCCATTAGCTCGGTTCCTCTTGGTTGGGGTGAGCCATCAGCTCGGTTCGACTCAGCTCAGGTTGACTCTCGATTCGAGCCAGCTCGATTGGGATTAGCCATCACTCGTTTCGGTTCGCTCCAACTGTGATGGCTCGGTTGGGTGAGCTTAGGCTTGGCTTACTTCTCGGTTCGACTCGGTGGTGACTGAGCCGTGAGCCGAGCTGCCCGAGTCGTTGACAACACTACTACTTTGAACCTGAGACAAAACGAATTTGAAAGCAGTTGAGAACACACTTCATCTCCACTCGCAATATACTCAAGTCAAATTATTCGGGGTAAGATGATGCCTAATGTTTCGTGAAACTGAGGGCATTCTTGTGAGATACATTCTAGAAAACGGTGATACTATCTAAAATGGTTCTGATACACTAAGACAACATAAAGTGTTGGTTGGTGTAAAAACAAACCGGGAGGAAATAAAATGTTGTCTCACCAAATTTAGTACATTCAAATCTTTTTCCTATTCCCTACTTAATAATAATAATAATAATAATAATAATAATAATAATAATAATAATAATAATAATAATAATAATAATAATAATAATAATAATAATATGAACAGCGTTCTGGTAGTGATGGAGGTATTAAAGTTGATAGTATCTTCTGAACACTAGAACTCCGGATTTGTTTTCAGATTTACGAAAATCTTAAGGATCAACGGAAGAAATGATTTGCACTAAGGAGGGATATATAGAGACATTGGGATATATAGAGAAGGTTTTAAGTTTGTACACCTTATTTTTTGATAAATTAGAAAGTTGTCCATCACCTCCGTGTAATACATATATTATAAAAGTGTACCGCAAAAATAACTAAACAATTACAAAATGAAAAAAAGTAAGCACATCCAGTGGGATTCGAAACAGGTTCAGAAGTACTAAATCCGCACAGAAAGTAACTTAGCACGATGGCTACCGAAACAACTATGAACTTTCCTTCCAATCTTATATAGAGAGAAAGAATTTCTTAACAACTCTCCGTTTCTTAAGGAATTTTGTGGTCGAAATGCTTGTCTGCTTTACCTATAACCAAGTATTATGAATTTGCCAAGTACTATGATGTTCTTAATGAATCATTGCATTAAGTTACAAACTGTGAGCTGCGTTCGGAAATCTCGTTATATTTCCCCCATGACTTTCCCTACCATTACGTCGAATGCATTGTTACCAAACCTATAATTTTAAGGGATTTAGAAAAATCGGGCATGCAATTATATTTTGGAGAAGTGAAGAATATGGCTAAGTGGTACTTTATCACTCACAGTAAGACTATAGAAAAAATACTATTGTACAGTCCGCGGCATAGAAATTGTTACAAAAATTATATCAAAATTAATAACAAACTCTTGCAATCCAGAATTACATGTCTCGATCGATTAGTTATTTCTTGTCTTCAATCCAACTCCCTCCCTCCTTCACCTCTCCTTGTCTTAAGCAGTGTGTGTGACGTAGTACAATCTTTCCATTCAGACGAAAAAAAAAAAACAGGAATCAAGTTTACAATGTTATAGCTCTAAAATAGCCTTTTTCATTCGTTTGTTCTGAAATATATTTAAAGAGCCTTAAAAAAAATCATACAATCTTCCCATGGCCTCATTAATACCTTTAGTTTCATTCTTTCCCCTTTTTTTAAAGAGTGTTATTCAATGATTCATTACATTTCTTTTCAGTAATTGCAAGCAAATGTTCCAAGAGCGTCATTTGGGCAGGACAGGAGGATGTAATTTCCCCTCCCAGAAGCTTCATAAATGCATATTGTTTGAGCAAATATATAGTAATACACTAATAGAAAGTGAAAATTTTTTGTCGGCGGAGACTCTCACCCCCCACCCCCCGAATAAAATCTAAAATGACACTGCTTTTAGCAACAAACCTATAGAGTTTAGATAGCACATTGCAAGAGAGCTTACATTTGGTTTCAAGAGTCGAAGGTTTGATCTCAAGCCATATGAGTTCCTGGGCGACATTGAGAGAGACAGACAGAGAGAGAGAGATTGAAATATGGAGACAGAGAGGAATTATTTATATACACAGATTTAGAACTGGGGTAAAATGGGCGGACAGCATTCATATTATGACGAAAATTGTGGTTTTGTGAAACAGAAGAAGGGAAGGTTTCGAATTGCGAGGATCACATTAGGCAGTTGTTGAATTAAGGTGGAGAACACTTTTGTGAGCATCAGATGATTACGAATGGAGGGAAAGATCTTGAGAACTGAGGAATTAAGAATTTAAAAAAAATCTGCAGCTTCCGAGACGGGTTTCGAACCGCGAACCTTGTGGTTATCGAAACGACTTTATCCATTCTGCTACGGAGAACTCTGTATTCATGCACTTACGTTTCCCTTAGCTACGTTGAAAGCTAACTTAATGGAATATTCCAAAAGTTGACTTGGTGGATGCGTCGTTCTGATAGGATATAAACCTCTTGTAACTTAGTTGCAATGTGCATAATGAACGTCTCGTTGTTCAGAACACTTTTTAGGACAGTAAAATTTGCTGTTATTGTGTTAATTAGGTTACATTTGATAGAACCATCTGATAAAGTAGTGCCAAACTCTGTGCGTCATTGTCTGTTAGATGAATAGTTAATGTAAGTTACTCCTACGTGTATGGTCCGAGCTTCGAATCAAGAACATTCTTATTGATTATTTTCTTTGAGCTACGATCATACTGTGCATTCCACAACTTCAATTTTGAAGTAATGTAGTCACAGCTAGTTTAATTCGAAATTATTTTCAAATATGATATTTGTTATTATATGCGTTTTTCTAACTCGTGATGTTTCAAACTTGATATTAAACCTTACAACCTTAATTCAATTCCTTTCCCTACGGCATATCATCAAGAATGTTTGCACAACGACGACAGTCAGGTGTTAATTAAAATTCAGCTCTTACTGTAATGTATGTATTAGAGAGTTTGACTCAGAAAAAAACATACCGTGCAACATTGACTCTTGGAGGAATTTCAAACGAATTTACTATACGTATAACTTACCATCACAAAAATCTACTGTGGGGGCTAAGACACTGAAACCATTCCAGGGAGGGAAAGGGGTTATAAGTAAAAAAAATAATAGAATACGAAAAATATTGGTGTCAAATTCATAGTTTTCTGATTCGAAGAGGTGAATAGTGGCTACCAGATGGCACTCCTCACTTGTTTGTAGCCTTGCATAAATGGAAAATTGTTTTAAAAGCATATTTTACATTCAAGTATGATTGATTTAAAAAAGGCTTGTCCTTCAACATTATTTTCTATAATTATTTTCTACTATATTTCTTACTTAATAAAACATGCCCTTAAAAAGCTTTGTCTACGCCCCTGCAAAGAAGTGAAAATTTTAGAGTGCGAGCAGTTAGTAATGTTTCCCCAGAAGTTATATCTCCGATAATTCCGAGTGTGATATCAGTATTTGTGCATTTTCACATTTTCACCCGCAATAATAGCAATAAAACTCCTTATGTAACATTTTCAAAGCTAAGATTAACAGTTATGTTCTTGAAGTGGGTTTATGGCAACATAGAATATTATAAATCCAATTATCATAAGTAGTACCTCTGACAGACCCGCATTTCACATCACCATCGCCCTTCATCCTGACAAGTGGGCAATTCACTTACCCACAATGACTTTTCAGGCGTTCCAGTGACATCAATATCTCAGTTTGGGTTTGGGATCATGCTTCGGTGAACATTGACTATCACCATCAGCAGCCATTAGAGAATCAGAACTTATTTCTGTATTATATAATGTGGGTAACTATAGCTTTTCGTCTATAGAAGACGGAGAGCGTGCATTCGGTGCCCGTGGTCATGGGTTCAATTTCCGGAGAGGCACTCAACAATTTCGATGTTGACCCAGCATCGTGAGGACAATTCGGGAGTTATCTTAAGTAAGAGGTAGCGGACTCCAGTCTAGAAAGCTGGCATTAGGGACTTCGGGTGTCGATGCGTTGACTACACATCCCCACTTTGAACGTAAGCACGCTGGTAGGAACAAAAGGACTGTCGTGCCAAGAATTTAGTTTGTTTTAATTATTATAAATGCCTTCTTTATTATTAAATTTTATCCAATATTTTCTTTCCAACTAGTTTGCGAAACTCAGAGCTAGCTACTTGTTTTCTTTTTAATTATTCATACTTAGCACAACTAATCACTAAGGAAAAACAATATTTTCAATAAAATTCGCTTCGCATCTTTCGTAGCTCTAAGTTTATTTATTTATTTATTTATTTATTTTAAGTTGAAGGGCGGTTTATCATTTTCCCTTTGCTTTCCCTATTTTTTCCTAGTTTTACCTATGTTTCTTTGCACGGTCATTGCGCCTATACGCACATGCTTAGTGAGTTCGTTTACAAAAGTGGGTCAATTTTCTGCCACTATAGAAAGTAAGAGTGCACTGTAGCAGAGAAATATTAATTGACGTATGTAAGTGAATACATCTGTGATGGTCATAATTACTGTTTTTGCATCGTACATAGTTTTCTCATTCTCATTAATCTCTTCACCCCCGCTTCCTGAATTCTAGTTCTAGTATTATTTTTGATGGGGGACTGATGTCTCATGTAGGCTTATTAACTATAACATCAGCAATAAAGAAAGTACGGTTTAATTTTCACTAATTTTAAAACATTACGTTAATTAAATAATAATACGGAGCGAGCTCAGGCTACTTCTTAGGATTCTTGCTTCGCAATTGGATAACACCGGGTTCGAATTCGGAGACCAGCCATCGTGACTGAGGATTTTCCAGGGTTGTTCCTCTGTTATACTGGGCAAATACTAGGTTAGTACCTTGATCTAAGGCTCTGGAGACCTTCCTTCCATTCCTCTTCCAATGTTTTCATCTGTTGATTCCGTCACCCAAACGTTTCAATGATACAGTGTAAATTAGTTGTATTATTACAGAGGATGTATCTGGTAGCTTATAGTAAATAAACAATAACAACGTAATATATCTTCACGAAACGTGTGGGTTAATTTAACTACAGCCTTACAGTCCCAATAGATAGCTAAATTTTTAGTATCAATTTCCGGATTTTTAAATACTATTTTCATATTGTTTCAGCTTTCAATTTTCTCATGTATGTTCCCACCGAGAATTGAACCTGAGATCACATGAACAAATGCGAATATGTTAAATATTTTTGAACACTTTAATATACAAAACACAAAACGTTTCAATGATACGATGCATGGATATGTTTTGGTTACGTCCTGCAATGTATGATTAAAGAAACCTGGAGGGTGAAGAAAAAATAACAGAAATCTCTTTCATATTTACTCCTTCAACAAACTCCCGACCTCAGAAGGGCAAGCCATAAGTTAGGTAATAAAGTCATACAACGAACACAACCATATCGCTCTCCTCGTGTGTATGTTTAAAAATCTACTGTTGTTCCACGCCAACCAGTCTATATTTTTTGTTGTATATACCTTCGAAGTGATAGATATTCATTATTTCATTTGTTGATGGACTCTAGTGGGTCAGAAACTACTATTAATAAAGAGTTTGTTTTGTCTAGTATTCCTGCGATTAGAAGGGCCTTATATAAAAGATATTTCATTTGTATATGAGAAGAGAAGAAAGTTTATTTTCTAAGAATAAAATTAATATTTTCAATGTGAAGCTAACATTAAGTTTCGAAGAGGAGCTAAACAGAAGAATTTGTTACCATTTAAATCAGTTTTCAGACAGTTCACTATACTCTGAAATAGGAAGAAATCAAACTTGGAAACATTTTGCTAAAGAGACTTTGACAGAAAGTGCAACATGTAAATATTGCAAGATTAAAATAAAATAAAGAACAAAGGTAGCACAAACGTGTTATGGAAACATTTAAAAGCACAGCAACCTACTATATCAGTGAATCCGAAAAAAAGTTTTAACGAATTTTACATATTCAATTTTATCATCACAATTTCAGATGTAGGTTTGGATACGAATCAAGATCTGAGATTCGAATTTCGGATCCAGATCCGAGATCCGGATCTGAGGTTCGGATCCGGCAAGATTCGGATCCGGATCTCACTGGATCCCGGATATCCGGATCCGAAAATTTTTGTCCATCCTTACCCAGTGGTGGTCTACAACCTAAACAACATCACCCTACTGACACGATGATCCGTTTGAGCTCTAAGCGTGTTCATTCTATCTGCGCAAATTACCTTATATTAGGAATAGATTAAATCAATGCTGGATGTTCGGAACAGATGAATCTCGGAAAAGACTAGAAAATGGTAACCTCTTTGGTTATTTGAAAACAAAATTTTATTTATACTAGTTCGACACAAAATTTGTTCCCATGATATAATTCAATGTTTTTTTTTTTCACGTTGAAATTTGAAACATGCTACATTATTGAGGAACATAAATTTTCCTTTCCAACATTTGTAACGTTTCATTGCGATACAGTTTAAGCTTTTAATATAGGGTGTTTCAGATATAAATTTAGCAGTAAAATGGAACTCTTCTATTTTCTCTTTCTTTCTTTCTCTTTTCTTTTCTTTTCGTTTCTTCTCTTTTTCTTTTTTTAAGTTTTCATTAGTAATCCGAAATGGAGGATATGACCAAGGCTATCTACTGGGTATATTAGAATGTATTTTGGAACAGTACGTCCAATGAACACTACCGAAATTGCAAACGAACCACGCGGAAACAAAGCATATGTGTTAAACTTTTGACATTATCCTAGATGTGTCTCGGAGATCTACAATTATACTTGAAATTGAGTAGGCCTATGCTATCCATTATGAAAATGACATAATGAATGTTTAAAGCTTCTTCTATATATTTGAATAGTTGTGAAAATATGTAAAAAGAAAAGTTATTTCTATATTACTGTTCGATTTCTGGAAACGGAACTTTATAATGTTAGGTTCTTTTCTTACTACGTTTGAATTACATAGTTTTATCTGTTCTTCCTTTTCTTTTTCTTCTTCTCTCCTCTTCTCTCTCTCTTTCTCTATCTGCCGCATTTCTGAATCACTGTGTAATTGACATCCATTGGTTTCAATTTTTCATTGGGTGTGTTTCAGTTTCTCCCTACATCAACTTATGAATCTTGTTTCGTTTCGTTTTTGTTATTTCATTTTATCGAAACTAATACATGTGTAGTTTGAAATAAGAATTATGCTGATGTTGTTAGCTTATTTTAGAATAGGAGAGAAGAAAGAAGGAGAGAGAGGGGGTCTCTTTACCTGACACGATTATGGAATAATATGTATATTGGGTGGTCTACCTGCACGGCGATAGCTGTCGCAAGTTTTTTATGCGGAGTGTACAATATCTTTGCGTTTTTGTAATAATTTATCTTCATTTGTTTCATGTTTTGTTAATTTAGAGTTCTATTATCCATATATATATATATTGTTCTTTAAGTGCAAAATGCCACAAACTACTGAAGTCACACTTTTATATCTAACACTTAAAGTTTTGCGCACAATTTAAAATGTATTTTAACTTGCATTTTATTTCGTCCTCGAGATATTTACTAGGGAGCATAATGGCTCGGTCATAGAGCGCTTACTTTAGTGTGGGAGATCACTGGTTTCATTTCCGGGCAATTACGTTTATGATGGACAACATCGTGTTAGGGGTTTTCTCGGAGTACTGCTGTTTCCTCCCACATTCTAATTCCATCAATTGTTTTATTACCAGTCACACACACACCTGTTTCCCTTATTTAAGAGGGCACAAGTGTAGGATGTTAAACTGTAAGATTTCATTTCATTTTAAAATATATAGTACGCCATTTATATCTCTTAGTTGAAGAAATTAAATGTCAAACTTTTGTTGAAGTTTCCAAATTGATGGTGAATTACTGTAAGTTCAGTATGGAATAAGTTGCAATTACTTAGCTATAAATTAAATACAGATCAAAAGTTTTTTTAAAGTAGATATTAAACCTATCCTTTCTTAATTTGGTTGATTTTAATAAATAAGTAGGAAGGGATATTTTAAGGTTAAAAGAAGTCAATTCAAGACCATTGAATTAGTAATATTTAAGGATTCATTCTTTTAAAATAACTACATAAAGCTATCAAGATTTAAAGACAAGAAGTATTGACCTTAATCGGAAACAGAACTAATGAAAAACCCTAACGTAATTTGCACGTTAATTTTATATACATACCATTAAGTTTATTTGTGTATTTAGCCTTTAATTTTATGTGTGATATGATTAGAAAGAACAGTGTGAAATTATTTCATTAACTTGAAAGGACAGGCTTTACTCGGCCGCGTTTAAACAGGGTAACACATAGGGACAAGTTCATAAATGCAAAATAGACCAATCCAACATTCACAGCCATTTGGTCCCTACTTTAATCCATGCTCTTATGCAGTATGCAACAACAGTAACAACTGGTCAACAAATGGAACATGGAACAAATTAGTTACGCACGGGTGGAAGTCAACGGGTAATAGTACTGAAATAAAGCTATTACAGAGATTTCAAACTAATCTGAAGCTGTCGACACTGAGAGCTACAAGCGTACCGTGTCATAACAGAGACACACACATACATACAGAATAACTATGTATATATATCTATATATATCTATCAGTCATTGCTGTGTTATTCTCGGTCATATCAAAGCATAAAAAGAAGGGAAGATAAAAATTATAATTTTATTTACATTATCATAAACTTTATACACAATATATATTTACTGTTTATAACAAATGTTCTATACTAAATTTTCCATTTCGTGTAATGAACTGTCATTATCATTCAAAGAACTTAAGAAGACAAAATTCAATACTCTTTATCTAAAGAGCTAACAAAAAAAAAAAAAAAAAAAAAAAAGAAAGAAAGAAAAATCCACTAACAAAAAATTCACAAATTAACAACAGTAAAATTCTTTAAATTAAAGCTCTCTCTCTCCTCTCTCTCTCAATATATATATATATATATATATATATATATATATATATATATATATATATATATATATATATATAGACTTCGATGACAATGAGAGCTAGGGGGTCGGCAGTTTTACAATTCATTTCAGCGACCCTGAATGATATGAAATTGAATCTAATATCGCTTATTTTAGACATGTTTGGACGGGAAAACATATAGCTCCCCAACCTCCGTGAGGATGAGGATTAACTTTCAGTTTCGCTATATCCTTCCATATCCGTGATCTAATATCTCACATATTCTTTATTGCGATTAAAATTCTGAATTAATTCATACAATTATTCATGGACTCTACAACCAATGTAGCCTACAAGTTGTATTGTTCATCCTCGTTTTATGTTTCTCGTCGAGTGGTGATTTTGGATATCAATACTGACACAGTTTGTATCAGACCTTTCCGTTGCCACATGATTTCCAGATTTCCAGAATTACTCAATAACATTGATAATTTCATTTTAAAAGGATCTTTAGCTTCGTCGTTATCTATAGCCTGTAATAATTATACTATTATTGTTATTAGTATTATCATAATTTTTAATATAAAATATACTACTAAAAATTAATAATAATTGAAGCGACCGTAGCTAGCTTCTACCATTCGACTCAATTTTTATTTGTGTGTCTGTCCGTCTTTGTGCCTGCCGTTCATAAAATCATTAAGAATAAAGAAGGGGCAATCCAAATAAATCGACCAATTTCCAGGTCAAAGATTCTTCTGAGTTATAAGTTGTTGCAATGATGTGAAATTCACGATCTTAAAAGCTGAACAGATGTGCAGGTTTTGTGTTGATAAAGTATCTCAGGCATACAATTTATCTATGTTTCAGCAGAAGAAGTGCAGTCAAACAGCAAGAAATTGGAGATTTGCTACCTGTAAAAGAATTATTAATACCAGATTATATCATAGATTTGTACCTCTAATGAAAGCACAAATCTGATGTTATGATTACTCACAATCAGATAAATTTGCTGATTGCAGTACTTCAGTACTTCCAGAATATGGCATGTCATTTGCATCTGATGATAACGTAGCCTGTATTTATGATATAAATTCAGAAAAATAACGATCTTTTTGATCACTTTTTCCATCCCCATGGCCCAAGAACCTCTTTTAAACCATGTACGAATGACAAAATTAGAGTGCCAATCACTAAGGTTAACCGGAAACTCACACCTACAGAGTTTACAGCTCCTACAGGTCCCACTTTCAATTATCAGTGCCAAACTCTGTACACAAATTAGTCAACTATTTACCTCATTTATGTCTTAACAGCAGCACTGAAGTAGAAAAGAAATAACAGACAACTTTCGTTTCTTGTACAAGATGTGATTCATTAATTATGCCTAATTCACTTATTTAACATTACTGTCATGTTATTTTGAACTTTGTTACAAAGTTTATACTCACTCCAATGGCGCTTCATGATATTAAGTCCCAGTGAAAAAAAGCCTTATAACTCAGAAATGACTCGAGTCTCAGTGATGCGATTTTACCCACGTATTACTGCACAACTATCGTCTATTTTGTGCAAATTTGGGGTTTTCACTTCTGTACTCTCTGAGATACTTGATGATGAAAATACACGATTTTTCGAAAATTCGCAATGTTCAAAAATTTACAAAAGATCAAGTATATAGTTTTCAGATCTGAAACTTTTTTTAGGACGTTTTCTATTATCTAGTCTCTGTGCAGACAAAAATAATGAAGGTGAGTCTCATTTATTTCGTTTCAAAATGTACATTCCAAAATTGCACTTTCTAGGTTTCCAACTTCAATGTTCAGAGCTTCTTTTCTCCACGTTCTGAAGCTCGTCTCAATGTGCACAGAACATAGAATATTGTCCATTTCATTATCTTTTATATGGTTTTGGTTTGAACTCATTGTCTTCAAAACCTACATTTTACAGCGTTTAACGGAATGCACAAAAAGTTCAAAATGCGCTCAGGCGCCTATACAAAATGGCCGCTATGACAAAACCTGCGCGGCTAAAAAGTAAATGAATACCCGTTTTCAACTCCTTAAACGTGTTACAGACTTAGATAAAAAATCAATAAAAAACTAAATTTTGGCAGCAAGCATCATTGGTCGATTTCATTTGGATTGACCCAGAGATGGAGCATTGCCCTCTTTGAGATTTACCCAGCGTCCTCAATGTTTAATATTTAAAACAGTTCCGAATTAAAATACACATTTAGTTTTTGAGTCTAAGATGGATACTACTCTTCCGGTTTTAAAAGAGCTTAATGATAATATTAGTAAAACAAAATGGGCAGTACTACCGATATAAATATAACAAGTATTAATTTCCTTGCCAAGTAGCTGAAATACCCGTTGTTTACAAGAAGAGAGTAGGTTTATGGGAGGTATTCATCTGCTTCCCCCTTACGATACGCATAGGAGAAGAATTCGGATTTAAACGGTAGTTGGAGTATCACTATTCGTCTCTAGTGATACGTCAAACTCGATTCACGTATCAAAAATCATCAAAATCGGTGAATTGATCTAGGAGGAGCTAGGCGTTAAACACGTTTTTATACTACTTTCTGTGTTTGTCAGATGAAACGAAACAGAGTAATGTTGAATCTTGCTGAAAGTTCAAAATAACAAACATTTGAATATTTTTAAATATCACTTTCCTAGCCCCTTGCTGAACATGTGTTTCAATCCTAAGTTAGATCAGGTCCAATCACGTACAAAAAAAAAAAAAAAATCAAAATCAGTGCAGCAGTTTAGGCGATGTTAAATATCAAACATCGTTTTATTTATTTTTATTTATATACAGTAGATAAAAACTGGTAGTGAGTAACACATGTTAAGTCACTGTCTCATTTGACAATAAATCGGATAGAAAGTGGATTGGACCAACAATTCTTTAAAGAATTATTAGCGAGTGCGATCATATAAACACTTTATTCTTAAAACGATGATTTTTTTTCTACCAATGGATCAGCTGGCAGGTTGCTTAGTAATTGAAGCGAGCACACCGAAGATTCTACCTTTCTACTCGATACACATTATGTGTCTGTCAGTCTGTTCGTCTAACTGCTCCACGATAACTCTCGTGAAACTTATTCAATTTTAATGAAACAAGATTATCGCCTTTCTACACCTACAGAAATAGAAGCAAAAATTTCTGACTTTGATACCAGAGGGGCCCTAAGGTTGTTAAGTTCTGATGATATTTTGGCTCCAATAAACGAGGAAATATTTCTCGATCTCAAAAGTAAACACCCAGCTCCTTCCAGGAATCTAAATTTACCCGATCCTCCGAACGACCTTGACCCTAAAATCATAGTGGATAGTGGAATGGTGTCAAAGCTATTTATAGTTTCCCTAGTGGTTCTGCATCAGGGATTGATGGTTTGTCACCTCAACATTTAAAAGATCTTATTTCCAAATCGGCAGGTGATACGGCATCATATCTGCTGGAACAAATCACAAACTTAATAAATCTCATACTGACTGGAAATGTCAATCTTGAAATATGTAAATACTTTTTTGGTGCAAATTTAGGTGCACTTCGAAAGAAGGATGGAGGACTTAGACCCATAGCTGTTGGGTGTACAATTAGACGTTTAGCATCTAAGACAGCAGTTTCCTCTGTGTATGCCAAATGCGCCTCTTATTTGCAACCTCACCAACTTGGATTTGCGACGAGAAAAGGAAATGAAGCTATTATACATGCCACCCGCAGTTACATACAAACACATAAGAATTCTAATAACGTAATTCTCAAGATCGATTTCAAAAATGCCTTCAATTCCGTGGAAAGAGATATTATGCTACAGCAAGTGAAACAAGTATTGCCTCAATTATATTCATTCTTTTGGCAAAGTTATGCTCAACCATCAATCTTATTTTTTGGTGAACGAACGATTCCATCACAAGTTGGCTGTCAACAAGGTGATCCAGCTGGTCCAATGCTCTTTAGTTTGGCCATCCACCCAATAGTTCGCGCTTTATCGTCTGAACTAAATACCTTCTACTTAGATGACGGTAGCATAGGTGGTTCTCCACAGTCAGTTTACAAAGACATGAAGACTCTAATAGAAGAATCTAAAAAACTTGGTCTGGAAGTTAATCCGTCTAAATGCGAACTTTTTTTCATGTCTGGGAATCCAAGCAAAGAAGTTCAATCCCAGTTTCAAGAATTGTTACCTGGGATACGGACGGTACTTAAAAATGAATTATCTCTCTTAGGATCACCCCTCCTTGAGGATGGATATGAGGAAACTTTTGATGAGCATTTAAATAGATTAAAAATAGTAACTCAGCGTCTGAAGACTTTACCAGCACATATCGCCTTTTTTCTACTTAAGAATTGAATGGGAATACCAAAACTGATCTATTTTTTACGTACCACTCCCACATGGTCCATGCCTTCCAAGGTACTTCAGCTTGATAATTGTATGAAATATGCATTACAGTCAATCATCAATTATTCTTTGAATGAAGATCAATGGACTCAAGCAAGCTTACCAATTCGCTTAGGAAGTTTAAGTGTAAGAAAAGTCTCAGATCTAAGCCTTCCAGCTTTCCTGTCCTCATGTTTTGGAGTGAAGCCACTTGTCTCCAACATATTATACATTCCAGTTGACAAAGTGGAAATTCATCACCTGGCGGAGGGATTGGAGATATGGAATGGTATCTACAATAATGAGACTCCCACTGTATTGGATTTACAACAGCATTGGGATAAAATTATATTAACAACAATAATTGATAAAGAATTGGTTCCTGAAAATGCATTTGATATTGCCCGTTTTAAATCCTTACAAAGGAAAGAATCTGGTGCATGGCTACAAGCTACACCGTCAAGAAATATTGGAACTCTCTTAGACAACAACACGTTTCAAATTTGTGTCGCTCTACGTCTCGGCTTAAATATCTGTCACAGTTTCAAATGTACGTGTCAAGAACAGGTTGATGAAAAAGGCTTACATGCACTAAGCTGTTCTAGGAGTGGAGGTCGAATTTCTCGTCATGGAGAGCTGAATAATATAATAAGACGAGCTCTTGCCAGTATTGATGTTCCAAATATTTTAGAACCATCTGGAATGTCCAGAGATGATGGGAAACGACCAGATGGAGTGACATTAATCCCTTGGAAAATGGGGCAACGACTGGTATGGGACGTCACCTGTGTAGACACATTTGCACCTTCCCATTTAGCTTCATCATGTAAAGAGGCCGGAAATGCTGCTGAGACTACCTGTAAGCGGAAACACACGAAATATTCCAAATTAAAAGAAGATCATATGTTTATTGCCTTTGCTACAGAAACCATGGGAGCTTTTAGCAAGGAAGCTAGGGAATTCCTAAAGGAAATCGGATTGAAATTAAATCTGAAGACAGGAGATCAAAGAAGTGCACAATTTTTATTTCAACGCATTAGTCTAGCAATTCAGCGAGGTAATGCAGTTAGCATTTTAAGTTCCTTCCCTTCTTCTAAAATGGAAGAATTTTTTTATTTGAAATGAACCAGAAATTATGAACATTTTGGACTGAAAATTTTGTAAACTATTTAAGTTTTGTTAGCTGCATGATATTTTTCATGCTACTTCCAAAGATGAGGAAGATGTACTTATTCGCTCTTCTCAATTATGAATAGCCTAGTTTCTAGATTTTACATTTTAAACAAAAGAATTAGTGTAATGTATCTTCTGTCCATAATTGTCTATGACAACCATTTTTTTTCTGTGGCAATGATTCTAAAAATATTTTTCTTTGAAAATAAAGTGCTAACATAAATACTTATATTGTTTGGGGTTACAACCCACCAAGAATAATATTGTAAAATAGGGGAAACTTCACCACTATGTTATAAGTTTGAACATATACATACAAGGCAATTTTGCAATATAAGCCACGAAAAAATACTCGATTATGACAAAACATACTGTATTGTTCCTTTAAAACATTCTGATCGTCCCTGCAGTTTGGAATTGAAATATACGAAGAAAGAAAGTATAAATACACTCCCTTTCCCACAATTTAAAAAAAAAGTTACACGATAATTTTAGTTTTAAAATATACGATCAATTTTGGCTTAATGTGTAATGCATTTCTCTTTAGGCTTCCTCATCATCTTGCCTGCATGGAGTGAAGGCCAGTAAAGAATAAAATAGTAGACTTACCCTTCCTCCATAGCCCAAAATTTTTTAATATACCCTAATAAGTTATTAAAACTCAGCACTCAGTTTTTGATACAACATTATGTGTGTTTTTCCGAATCATTTCCGAATCCTCAGTGCTTGGGATTAAAACCAATCAAGAATAGCGGTACATTTAGCCCACTGATATGGAACGCTTTATATCCTCCCCCACCGTGATTAGAAAATATGATCTACGATATCTTTCGTAAGAATTCTAGGTTTTCGTGCAACAGGGTGTGTCTTTTTTAGGCTTTACAACAATTCCCACTACTCGGGTTAAGCATTAATCAAGAACGAGAGAGTGAATTTATCTTTTCTTCCTCCCTACTTGTGTTTTTAAAATGTACGATTATAACTTCCGTAAACAAATGTTTTTACTCAAATATGGTGTCCAATCGGTTCAATTGCTTGGGGTTGAAATGAATTAGTAGTGCAAGGGTGCATTCTGCCTAAATTTCTGAAACATAATTTTAGTGAAATCTTATTAAAAACATATATTTTTATAGATCGTATCTAGTTTACCGTCTTACTCCTGTATTCTGGATTAAAATTGATGGGAGGGAAGAAGCGTAGCGCATTTCAACAGTACATGACATCATTAGCACAGCTAAAATCATCTATTCTAATGCTCTATATAGCTCCACCATGGTTATATGGTTAACACATGTCTTCAATGCTGGAGGCCTGAGCTCGATACTCAGTGGGAGCTCATGTGGCTCAAATCTCACGTTTAGTTGTAGGTCCACGTCCCATCTAGTTTCACTGCTGAAAAAGACGCTAAACTCAATTCCAATTCAATTCCATGTACAGTATGCATGAATGTGGTAATTTAATTCAATGTGTTACCAATTGGGATCATTAGCCTCTCAATGCCAAAGTAAGCGATTGGTCAACACTATCTTTAATGATATAACATATACTTTCTGCTGCTTCTGATTGTGGTTCGACGATATTTCGTTCGGCGATGATTTGTTTCGTTCGAAAAGTTCTGCAAAAAGCACGTGTGTAATTCTGGAATTGGCTTTATTGTTTTTCAAAGTATTCACCTTCAATATCAATATACACTTTTATCCAATCGAACAAATTTGAAAGCATACTTTCTATCTGAGGTTGCTGCTTTAGAAAACGCTGTTCTGAATCCATCAACACCTACTTTGGGGAACACAAATCACTCATCAATCTTCTTACTTTCTAATGTTTGAGTTCAAAAAGAAGTCGTTAGTTGGCATGGACAACGAGTAATTAATTTTACATTTTCACTTTCATTGGACAAAAATCAAGACTTTGATGTACTGAATGGGAATTGGCGATGTTGTGGTGAAGAATAATGCGACGATTTGGATTCGTTCTGCACAATTTGTTGATGATCTTCGATAAACAAATCGTCATTTATAGTCCTTCGATCTTCTAAACCTATCGTTCCCACATGTCTAATATAACCGAAGAAACAAGCAATAATAGTTGGTAACCTTATAGCACTACTTGGGCAAACATCTTTTGTTAGTTTCAGCTCTCTTTGAAACCATACAGCAGAGTGGTTTTTAGCTTTGGGTTCTTAAGAACAGATTCAAATTTTTCCCATGTAATGATGTATTTCACCAAAGTTATCTTATCTCGATTGAATATTTTAAGCATTTCTTTACACCAATTGACATGAACCTATTTCTGAGTTTCGTTCAAGTTGTGTAGGATCCAGCAACTTGAAAGTTACCATACGTTCCAAGTGATCATTTAAAGTCGTATATTGATTTAATGCCAATAATGAAAGATGCCTGAACCCCATAATATGTCGCACGCCGATTACTCTTTATCATTTCACGTACAGCATCAACATTACTGGCAACAACAAATGTGAATCGACGATCTCCACGAAATTCACCCCTGAGAAAAATACAACCACACTGGAATTCGGAAAATCAATTGTACACAGTTCTATTGAATAGTGATTCATTCTCAAAAGTCAAATATAGTAACTGTATGCATTGTTTTCGTGTTAAAGTGCATTTCAAATTATAAAAGAAAATTATTGCACCGAATTGTTCATGAAAAAGTTTCCGTTTATCACATAAAACAACTTCTACCAACTACTATGAAAAGTAACGAATGGGCTAATACAAAGATAATTTATATAAAGAATGGTTTATTCTTTCGAATTTTATACTAGCAGGATACTAGCGCCACTATTTGTAGTTGTTTGAAGAGACTTACTCAGTCCTCGTGTATACATTCAATAAAACTACTCTAAGTATAAAATTGAGTTTATATTTAAATATATAGTTAATATCTATTTAAAATATTATGCCTAAAGTACACACTTATTTATTGAAATTAAAATAAATCGTGATAGTTGCAATAACTTAACGTTTTCTTAATCAGACATTACCTAGCAGAAATATCTTCATAACATTAAATTAATACCTGTTGTATAATCTTCATTGTATCATTTTATAATTTTAATATAATTTATATTCATTAATATATATAGTTATAATATAATGCCTAAATATTAATCTGATTGACTATGTCTTACATTATCATGTAACTGTATTATAGACTATTTATGATAACCACATATTTACAGGTATAAATCATGGCTCATAATTCTATATTAGTAGTGTCGTTTAATTTTTGTATAATATTCAGGGAATAATTCTATATAAATACACACATATAAATTTCGATTTTTATACAATCCTTTATTTTTGAACGGTTGCCACAGATTTTTCAACAACGCATATATCAATACAAGCTTCTGCTACTAAATAGTACAAAACTTGGGCTTGTTCAATAATTTTTTTTCTACTACTGTATTATATTCTTTTCTTCCCAACAAAGTAGAAAATGCAATGTAAGAAATTCTTTGATAGGGACATAAATAAATTGAAGACCTCGGTGGAAGACGGGGACAGCTCAAATTTTACATTTGGCTAAGGATTGCAACAAAACTTCGTTAAAAACTTATTGTACTCTGGCCTCCAAACTTTTTGTGAAAAGATATTGTACGTTATTATAAGATAAAACCTTTCTTCAACAGAAGTTTGGAGGCGAAAGGAGAACAAATTTATTTTTAACAAAGTTTTGTTGAACCCTGAGTGAAATGTAAAATTAGAGCTGTCCTCTGTTTGCTCCGAGGTCTTCAATTCTACTTATTTGAAGAACAAATAGATTTTGAATTTATAATAATAAGAGGAATAGGTGATAACAATATGATAGACACAACTGATTTACAAATGAATCACTCAACAAAGTAATCGACATAACTTAGTAACTGTATTTTAAAACGTGACTCCCCCGTAGCAATATTTCAATCAACAAATGATGCATTAATCCCTGAGTATTACTCAATCAACATTTCTTGTTTCTATCTCTTTCGTTTATTCATCTTTATGCTTATAATGTTTCCCACATTTCCCTTCTTCTCTTTTAAGAAAGAAGTTTTCATTTCCCGCTGTCATTTAATCTGTAAGAAAATTGGGTACTTTGAAGGCTTTCATTTTGTCATCCAACGACAATGCTTTCTCCCGCAGTTTGCATTCAAATGGAGGGAAATGAAGTTAACATGTTACTGAAAGAGGACTAACATTACATTTTACTTCTCTATCTTGAACTCCCTGCTTTCTTTTTCCTTTCGCTCTGAAAGACATTTGTTTCTTGAAGCTGAAAAAAGAATCTCAGTTCCTTCACTTTTACATCAATGATAGTTTAGACCTTTTTAAAATTTTTCAAAGACGAACAAGGTTGATCAAAACTATATTTAGAAAGTGTGAAATATTCATTGAACGGATAGGTAAAAGATTGCGTTATACTAACATAACTTCTTTTTTTTTTAACTATTATTAAGATATACGGACTATTATTATGAGTTATAGCTAAAGACCTTGTTATACTGACTAACCTAGAACTAGATAATCTGAAGAAAAACACTTCATCGACGAATTTTAATTTGCCACTCATTCAATATTTAGAAGTTTATTTTTAGTACAATTTTACTCTCTGGTAAAGATTCTTCAGCTAAACGTGCTGTTACAAAAGCTTGAGCCTTAAAGCTCCATTGCGCATCTAATAAACTATACATTTCATAGTTCTCTCTAAGAAACTGCTATCATTGACTTGCTTATCATAGGTGAAATAAAAACATTGTGAAATAATTCTAAAATATATGTAAGCTATTATTCCACTGACACTTTATTCGCCTCAAAATTCACAATATTTTGTAGTTAACTTAAGGAGCTCATGGTACCACTACATGACTTTTTGGGTAGAAATGACACAATATATGCTATGAGAATTGAAATTTAACAGGTACCAAGATGATAGGGTAGACGACTTATTTCTTTTACTTAGAAATTCTTTTAGATTCATCCCTAAAATAGTTCTATAGTAGGCCAAAATAACCCATGAGGGGAAATAGTTCAATTGAATAATATTAAATGGAGCACAAATGATCTTAAGTTCAGAATGCATTTACAATAAACAATATAAGACAAGAGTACTTTGTAACTTAGGAAAGACAGTTATAAGTTAATAAACAGATATTTTGAACATAACAACTGTCAAATGACTAGAAATAAGTTTAGTAGGGGAGCTAGGTCAGCCCCCAATGTACCCTTACAGGACTAAATGAAACTAGTATTTTCAGAAGCTTCAAATACCCGTGAATCAGATTTCAGATGTTAACACGAAAAAAGTGTTCCGAAAAGTGAAAATTCAAGATGGCCGCCAGCTGCAATATCCTTTACGTATAAAGTAACTGCTTTCTTCGAAAATTTACAGAACGAAAATTAACAATAGTAGAATTATAAAACATACCTCGCATTTGTTTGGTATGTAACAAGTAATTACGAGCACATGCTGTTCTCTCTATATATGTTTAGGTTTAGAAGAAAAAGAAGAAGAAATATTAGAAATATTCATTATTTCCTATTCCTTTGAGATTCTCTTTTCGCTTACAGAGACAGCACAGTTACTTGGAAGTCAAATTAGTTACCAAAATATTCTATCATGTATCCTCCTCCGACGTACCAACACTATGAGTAACACTTGATTAGTTACGGAGGAAAAAAAGCTTATACGAAGTAAAGCAAATACTGGCGAAACCCTTGAATTTACAGATTTTTTAAGTATAAAAACACAGTTCGTTTATCTTCATTTTAAACCAATATACACATGATTGAAACATATTTAAATTTCTAAAAGAATGGTTTCCTTCTCAAGATAACTTCTTTCTTAGTAGATGAATCGTAGTTGTAAGAGCAAAGTTAAAATAATAATGTTATTTTACAAGATAACGGTACTTCGATAATATGGACTGGCAGTATAAAGTAACAAACAGTAGGTATCTAGTTTTGCACGATTCATATCAGTAACCGCACTGGCGCAAATGGGACTGCCCTTCCCAATAATTCGATTTGATATGTGTTTTTTTTTTTGGGAGAAATGTGATGATTTTCGTCTGACTGCCACTTCATCTATATCGCCTGATATATAATATACAACATGTTCACCTCAGAAATCAGATTGATCTACCGTAATATGAGTCTCATCACTCCCTCCCCCCAGAATAAGCCTCAAATCAGCCCGTCTCCCAATGTTAAAAGCAACTCTGCTCCCCTGATTCTCCACAGCACTGTTTTTCATCTTCATAAGTATTTTGAACATCGCTTATATATATATATATATATATATATATATATATATATATATATATATATATATATATATATATATATATATTTGAGAACAGACTTTCCCGTCCAAAATATATATGAGAACGGTCTTCCCCCTCAATGTTGAAGACAGATTTGCGCTGCTGAACAACCGGATAGTCACCAACTCGCCTAACAACTATTGACAATTACCTGTCAATCGCAGAGCCTATCACGGAGTACAATGTTGTGAAAGAACTTAAACAGTGTGAAGAAGCTACAGCAGAGGTGGGTCAACTGTATACTACCACAACATTTGATCTAGATGTGTGTATGAAAGCACTTCCAATTAAATGGAGTAATCCAGAAGAATATAAAAGTCATACAGTGTTTGTTGGAGCCTTCATATGATAAAGAAGTACTTAAATATGTTTGCCAAAAGATGGAAGGATCAGGTTACTCCGACATAATATTAGAAGCCAATATTAGTATCTGCCGGCTGCCTAAATAGCTTCATTAGTGGGAAAAGCTACAAGAAATCTATGTGGTGCTGGAAGATAGTCAGTGTAGCATTGGAACGTCTACATTTTGACGTGTGTCTGTCAAAAAAAAAAAAAAAAAAAAAAAAAGACCAAACTTATGAAATTTTAAACAGTCGTTTATTTGAAGCTCTAGTAAAACTTGCAATGCCGACAATCTTGACAGAGTTCTCCAAGATCCTATTATTCAACGTCATACGAAAGTTTACATTCTCTTTCAAGAGAAGGTTAGAAATGGCGTAACAGGGAAACTGCTATGTTCTGGTTAAGCTTTATAGACTATGCTTGACTTGTGTCCATGCTGTTGTATGCAGTTAAGACAAACAACTTTAGTCCTTTTCATAAATGTGTGGAAGATATGGCCGATCTAATTTCCAGTTTTGGTTGCCACAATTATGCAAATCACCTTACATGGTTTGATGTATTCCTTGCAAACATCGAAAGTACTCACCCAGAAGCAACTCAGATGTTGAATAAAGGGGCAACTTCAGTAGCTTGCTCATTCATTCCAGGAAACAGGTATTCTGTTGATATGACTATGGAGGAAGCATTCATGCGATTTGCTAAATCTTGTATTTGCTCTAGTGGAGCTGAACTCAGTGGCATCATGGTCAACTATGGTGCTTACTAACCTTAGGTGCGTACAACTTCTGAAAGAAGCAGTGCACTGGAAATGATACTGGAAACGACTGGTATGGTTGTCGGTGAAGACACTTTAAAAAACTGCAGACATCGTGAACTTTCGTCATCAGAAATATTTCGAAGCGATTTTGCAGTTCAGCGTGTAATGTAAGCACTACCAGGTTTTGTTAATCCGTATAGAGTTGCTGATAAAGAGAATTTGTACATAATTTCATCGGTTGCTCCTCTTCCTTCAGATATTACATGCGATATGCTAACTACTGAAGAAGCAGAGAAACGAGAAAATAGAGATTTCTACGGGAAAGGCTTCAGGTTGAAGGAGGTGAGTATAAACCCAAGAAAAACTTCTTAGACACACTGCCACGACTTAATCTAAAATCCATGTCAACAAAAATACTGATCAAGTTGAAAGCATCCGATGGGCTACTTATAAAATAACAAAGAACCGCGTGATGTTGCTTTCAAAATACTTGTTAAATCTCAGCTTGAGGAACAACCTGTAAGCATTGATGAGACTATGACATATTGTATAACCCTGTTTCTCACAGTCAGGGAACACTTAAATATTCATGGCGAAAACAAAGAACAGCAAAGGACTTACTAGAGATGTCCTAGATGCTGCATATCCTCCTCTTACAGAGAAAATCTTTTTCATAGAAGATGGCAATACCCAGTTTTATGCAATGAAGAATCTGCCACCAACTTTTGGGGAATTTTTTCTCCAGTTTTCTGGATTTCTGAAGTTCTGGATTTCCACAGCCGTAAAGAACATGTAATATTTTTAACTGATATTTACGTGGAGAGTTATATAAAATCTCAAGAACGTCTACACCATGAATGTAGTGAAAAACTATTACTTCAAGAAACTAAAACCAAAAAGCCCTACATTTCCATATTTTTCTGCAAGACGACGAAAATAAGAAGCAATTGGTGGACCTAATGCATCGAATGTGGAAGAGGGACTCAGCAGCAACACGAATTGGTAGAAAATTTATGCTGGTTGTTAAATTATATGTTTTCCTTTTGACATCAGATGAAAAACCAACTGAGGAAAAAGAGATTGAATCCCTTCATGCTACGCAAGAAGAAACTACTAGAGTAATATTGTTCCTCGTGTACGAGAAAGAAAATAATTATAAAAATGCAGTTGTTTGAAGCCTCAATAATGACATTTTGTACTTTACTATGCACAAATGTTAGATGCCTTGCAATTTTATTAGGATACTGGAAGTGGACGAAACAGACGACTCCTAAATATTTTCGATATTGCAAGGAAATTTGGCAAAGTTTTGTTGTGATGCTCTTTTGGGATTGCATTGCATTGGTGAAGATTGCAACTGCGCTTTTAAGAGGAAATGTAAAGTGATACCTTTGAAGAAAATGAAAAAAGAACAAAGACAAGTTTGCTGCTTTAGGAAACCAATAGGATGTTTCCGAAGGATTAACATTCCAATTAAATGAAGTTACTTCCTTGATGTTAGGATACTCTTCCTTAAAAGACAATGATGAAGTTCGAATGTTTATGTTAAAGAAAATGGTTGGTAAAGGTATCAGTTAAAATAAACTGATAACATTTGCTTCCAAAGTGATCTCCCCAAGTTGCCACCATGCAAACGTTCGCTACTTCCACATATCAAACGTGTAAATTACAGATATTGTATATGGAAGCAATCACACATACCAAATAAAGACACTTCAAGCCTAATTCTACATGGTTGGCAAACTTGTGATAAGTTTTTAGAACCGGTGTGGTCAGGGGGCCCACTATACCGTTTTACCTGTATAGTGAACATTTTGGCTTGGATAGCAGTACTCATACTTTAGGTGCTGATGATGAAATCGATGATGATGTTGATCTCCTGTCACTAAGCAGCTTATCATATATTTCAGATGATTCAAAAGATGAGTGCGCACTTTGGTAGGCCGTATTGCGATCGATAGCGACGTCTTGCGATTGCGGCGTATTATGAAGCCTTAAACATGTATCATTACGTAAGAATCAAAACCAGTAAGACTGTACAAATATGTATAAACTAATATTTTTAATTATTATACGTAAAATTACAATGCAACGTGCCATAGAAATAATTCTAAAGTGCTTTTACACAACATTCAATATTTTGGAAATGTATTAAAACATGTTCATTTAACTACTTGATATGGCAGCGTCATTTATTTTTGTCATTATGTAATCGGATCATTATATTAGTTATATATCATTTACCTTGTATCACTCCTGAATATATTAGTTTCAGTAGTAGTTAGAAATCTTCAATAGCACCTTTGCAATTAACAAATCCTTGTCCACAATAAAAGATAATCTAATTAATCAATGTAGAGGTAGGGAAAATATAGACTATCTTGAATATCTTAATACCTATATAATGCACCATTATCCATTTCCATATCTGAAAAATTTGTAATAATCTTAATGTTACAAAACGGATCTAAATCATATGGTTGGAACACTTTCAAGGTGATCTTGGGAAGGAGACTATTCTTTAAGAAATTGGAATATATTTGAATCATTTATGCATTGTCTCATACATAAGATAAACGAACCTTTTTATATAAAACTACTTTTTCTCTAAATTCAGAAGGTAATCTTGGGAAGGAAACCAATATTTCAGAAATTTAAACATGTTTGAACCATGTATATATTGTCTTACAATTAAGATAAACAAATTTTTTATAACATTATTTTTCTGTAAATTGAGAAAGTGTGAATGTGAATAAAAGAAACAATTCATTGGAAATTTTAATATGTTTCAGTCATGTGTACATATTGTCTTAAAATGAAGATGAACTGCTTTCTATATATAAAAAATATGTAAATTCAAGGGTTTCGCCAGGATTTGTTTTGCTTCGTCTAAGTTTTTTCTCCGTAACTAATCAAGTGTAACTCATAGATTTTGGTACGTCGGAGGAGAATGCATGATACAATATTTTGGTAATAAATTTTGACTTCCAAGTAAGTGTGCTGTCTCTGTAAGCGAAAAGAGAATCTCAAATGAATGGGAAAAAATGAATATTTCTGATGTTTCTTCTTCTTTTTCTTCGAAACCTAAATATATATGAGGACAAGAGTATATATTCTTAATTACTTGTTATATACCAAACAAAACGAGGTATGTTTTATAATTCTACTATTGTTAATTTTCGTTCTGTAAATTTTTGAAGAAAATAGTTACTTTATATGTAAATGATTTTGCGGCTGGCGGCCATCTTGAATTTTCACTCTTCAGAACACTTTTTTTTCGTGTTTACATGTTAAATCTGATTCACGGATATTTGAAGCTTCTGCAAATACTAGTTTTACTTAGTCCTGCGGGGTCCATTGGGGGATAACCTAGCTCCTCCCCTAGTTGGGAATAACTTTAGACGTTCGTTAGTGGTAAAACGTACCCAAAAAGAAGTCACACGACCCGTATCTATTAACAATTTTGGACATGAATTCAAGGTGGAGGACTTCAAGATGGCTGCAATGATGGTACTATACAGTAATAGATGCGATTCTTCCTTAATTATCCCTAACCAAGACATGGTGTCATTCCATTTAGCCGTTCTAAACTTACAAGGTACCTTTTGCTCTTTTGGATAATTGTATATTGTAAATGCAATTACTTGAGATCGCTTGTATGTATCACTTAGTATTATCCGATTGAGCAATTTTCCCCATGGATTACTTTGGCCTGGTACAAAATCGTTTTAGAGGGATGAAACTAAAAGTCCACGGAAGTCGAAAAATAAGGACCACTAATATATATATATATATATAGTGATCTCCTGCCTTATTTTCGACTTCCGGAGGTTTTAAGTCTTATCCCTTTAAAATGATTTTATATCAGGCCAGACTATCAGAATGGCTCTTATTTTTACATAAAGAGCTGAATCTTCTTAATTCGAAGTTTATGGAAACACGAAAAAGTATTTTAAATATCCAAAGTATTCATTTTTAAATATATAAAACAAAAACTAAGAAATAAAACTACTATACGCTTATATAAAAGGCTAATTAACTTGTTGTAGACCTTATGTTAATATACTGTATTATTTCCGTGAGAATTTATACTGTATACAAACGAACAAACAACATTTACTTACACATAAATTGAACCATACGTACCACAGAAAACACATTTATGTAAGGCATCTCATACACTGAATTAACACACAAATTTACATACAGGAATGATCACATAAATAATTTGATCTAACTTTAAAAAGCTTGTGATCTTACTTTGCTTTGCTTGTTTTAACAAGGTTAAGAAAATCTTTAACTGCAATAATTGTACGAAATACAACATTAGCAATATTTGACATTCAATAAATTTTTAATTATCAGCCATTTCTGAAACATGAAGATCTTAGGTCATCAAACGGTCTTCCTTTACTCCATCGCCTATCTTGTCTTCATCATCTTTAAAATCACCCGACGTTACGTTTTTGTCACTCCCTCCTTATAGCTGCCTCTGGATAACTCATAACTAGGCCAAACTGAACAGAGATATTCTTCTTTTTGCAATGTAGGCACCACAAAAATTATTGTGTTGTAATTTCTTCGAATTATGCATAGAGGAAGTTCAGAAGTTCGATCTACCCACGTTTGTTACCATTGTTTCAATAATTTTTCAAGTGGAATAAAATTTCGTTTGAATTATCAAAGTTAAAATTAAAGAGAGACTGTTCTATCATACCGTACCCTGATGACTAGAGCAACCATATTATGCTTTATTTTTTGTGTAATTATGTTTTATTATTTTTAAATTATGCTTTATTACGCTTTATTGTTAATTTCAATCATTGTTTTACATTAATCATATTTAGATATACTTTACTATGTTATGATAGATATGCTTTACTCGAGTCAGTTTTTTTTTTTCTTTATCACTTGTGTGCGCCTTAGAGATTCATATATACAGAAAGGGAAAGTAAAAGATGCTCCCAAACCAAAAACTACTGAAAGTGCTCACGTTCAAGAGATACACATAACAATATAGTGTGAAGTTCTTGTGCACTTTTTGTACATTTCGAATGTATTCTACGCTTCTCTGATTGAGGGGGGTTGAGCTCCTCTGTGGCTAAGCGGTTAGCGTACGCGCCTTTGGCGTGGGAGACCCGGGTTCGATTCCCGGCGGGAGCTCATGTGGTTCGGATTCCACGTTAATCAGTAGGTCCACGTCTCATATAGCCTCGCTGCTGAAAGGGACGCTAAACTAAAATCAATCAATCAATCAATCTGATTGAGGGGGAGCATACTAACTATAAAATCTTTAAACTTTACTTCAACTTTTTCTCACAGAGCTCCGCAGTTACACTTAGGAGCAAACTATTGTTCATTCATTGTTGGCGGAAAGTTTTTCTTCTTTTCCTTTTTTCTTTTCTCCACTTCAAAGGATTACACCGAAAAATTTACAGAAATAAAAAGAAGGCATTGTTGCATTGTTATGTTCTCAATGATTTTCCATTGTAAATATTGGTTTTAAAATATTAATACAGTATGTTAAACTTGCAGTTAAACAGAATTTTCCAAGAATTATGCTAGATATTTTAAATTATGTTTTATGCTTTATTTTCTAAAATTATGCTTTTAAACATAGTTACTTCTGAACCCTTAGACAACCACAGTCATGTTCAAGGTACCAACCATATGTTTAAGTTACTGTTATTCTTTTTATGCTTTTATTGCTTTTGGGTTGCCCTACTGTTGACTATTTACCTATTGTAACCCCAAGAACAATTGAGAACCTGGATTGGAAAAAGTTCCAAGTCCACTTCTTTTGTATTTTCAGTTTTTTATTCGTCAGGATATATGTTTCAATGGCTATTACTTTGCATAATATTACGCCTGAAATCTAACTCATAATATTTTCAGTACAAAATAATTTAAACTGAATAGAATAGAATCTCAAGTTAAAGAAATTGGAATGTTGCTGAGTTCAGTTCAGGGATTTAGGGCGTTTTTGTCTTTATGCGAATCATATCTCTGCAATGGAAAATTAATAACTGAGAAATATCTTATTTGGATAAAATGCTTTATTTTACCATAGTCACAAACAACGAGAAACTAAAGCTAATCGCCTCGCAGATATTTAATTACAACATTGTTGGACTCGTTTGCCTGTCTTTTGAAGTTGGTAATCCATTTTTTGCTGTATAATTTCAGCACATTTTTTACACGTAACACCGTAACAATCACAACAATATGTAAATTACAGCAATCACTTAACAATATTGTATCACAACAGATTGGCGTCATTTCAGAACATACTTAGAGGGGGGGGGGGAGAAAAATCTCCGATGTAGGTAGAGTTTTATGATTTTCAATAGGATATTAAAATGTAACCAATTATTCATACATTGAACATGTAATGGTATTTAACACAGAAATATTTAAATTCAGGACCTGAATTTATAAGATCTCAAGTCCATAAGGACACGTAATGTATATACACATTTCTCTCGTTGATATATCGGTTTCACTTTCGCTTTGAACTTTCGGTACGGATAGTAGTAATCATAACTAATATGACAAAAACAGAAAAGCACTTCACAACAGAAATATTCAATATTATAATGTCTTTTGTCAGTCGTGAAAAAAAATAATATATATATATATATATATACAGTGGCGGATCCAGGATATGATCAAGGGAGGGGCTAAACCATAATTTGCCGTTTTATCCAGTGTAAAGCAGAATTGAATCCCATTTTATCCAGTGTAAACCTGAGCGTCAAGGGGGGGGCTATAGCCCCGTAGCCCCCCCCTTGGATCCGCCCTTGTATATATATATATATATATATATATATATATATATATATATATATATATATATATATATATATATATATATATATATATATTCTAATAGACTTGGAGCGTTTCTCAATTTAGGTCTTCAATTATATTCACAACATAAATCTATACGGTTATTTCTAAATATATTTTGTTTACTTTAAGCTAGTATTTAGTCATTTTCATTTGCTTATTCAGGTCTTCTATCTATGCCCTCGTTGACTTTAATCACAAATTTGCTTCAAATTATTTTCTATGTAATATATTGCTTGCAAAATAATAAGGAAAGAAAGTATATATTGTTATTAACACCAACGAAAACAATCTTATTTGTAACTAGCATCAATTATTCGTTTCGCTGGGTTAAATTAAGAAAAAACAGTAATACTCCGTTACTCAGTCACTTTTTACTATTACTAAAGCGCTCTGAAATCTATCATTTTCGACCATTTTTATATTTCCCCCTCCTCCACCCCTCATGTTGCATGGCTGAATATGAATTTAAACGGGATCGGAAGTATCACTGGTCATTTCAGCTACCCCGAAAACTATGAATTCGACACTAGCCTCAGCTATGTTGAAAAATTGATCGAGATTGGTCATTTGGTTCAATAGATTTTAAGTTTTATATATTTTTTATAATTCCCCCTTCCTCGGCTCCTAAGTTCTACCGTGAAAGTGAATAACTAAAACCACTCCCAGGCCGGAACCACTTCTACGTCAAAAATTTGATCGAGATCGATATGGCGGTTCAAGAGATTAAGAGATACAAGCATAGACACTTTCAATTTTATAATATATATTTCCACATCCCCCACGTTGCGAGGTATGGCATTGCAAGTGTCACTGTCCATTTCAGCGACCCGGAAAACAATGGATATTAGTCATTTTCGATCATTTTTATATATCTCCTCCCTCCACCTCCCCCAAGTTGCGGGCTGAATTTGGATTTAAACGGAATCTGAAGTGTCACTGTTCATTTCAGCGACCCCGAAAACTATGAACTTGATACTAATATTGGTCACATTTTCTAATCATTTTTATGTATTTCCCCTTCCCCCCCCCAAGTTGCGGGGCTAAATTCGGATGTAACGGGATCGAAAGAATCACTATTCATTTCAGCAAACCTGAAAACTACGAATTCGACACTAATATTGACAATTCTTCATTTTTATGTATCTCCTCCCTCCCCTCCCAAAGTTGCGGAGTAGAATTTGGATTTAAACGAGATCGGAAGTGTCACTATTCACCTTAGCAACCCCGAAAACTGGAGATTCGACACTAATATTGGTTACTTTCGTTTATTTTTATGTATCTCCTCTCTCCCCTCCCGCATGTTGCCGGGAAAATTTATATGTAAACGTGATTGGAAATGTCACTCTTCAACTCAGCGACTCCGAAAACTATGAATTCGACAATAATATTGGTCACATTTTAAAATCATTTTTCTGCATCTGCCCCTTCCCCTCCCCAAATTACGGGGCTGAATTCGGATGTAAACGGATCGGAAGTGTCACTGTTCTTCTCAGCGACCCGGAAAAATTATAGATTCGACACTAATTTCGGTCATTTTTATATATATCTTTCTCCCCCCCCTCCCCTAAGTTGCACAGTCAAAGTGATATGATAAAAATCAAGCAGGTCTATGTTGAAAATTTAATCGAGATCGGGCGGGGGTGTAAAAGTGATGAAGTCAAAAAGACCGTCACACGGGGGGATGTTTGTGTGTGTGTATGTATCCCCTTGACACATTTCAGCTTTAAACATTTTTTTACGAAACTAAAAGAATCTCAATACTTATTTATATAACTATTAGATTCGTGCCTTTAAAACATACAGGAGGTGACACGTGAATGTGACGTTAATAATAAAAAAAGAGTACCTACATATTTTTTTATAACATTCGTATACTTTATGGAACGTTAGGCTGAAGTTGGAAATTCGCGCTTCTCCTAGCGGTTACAACAAAACCTCATAATCTAAATAACACGGAAACAGTTGTAGCTTTCTGAAACTAAATAGAATGATCCATCTGAGGTATTTGTAAATGAAGACCAAATAAGATGTATATATGTTATGTGAAAAACTGAAGAACTTCGAAATATAATTGACTAACCGACAAAAATGCTTATTTATCATTTCTAATAATCTAAATGCTCATCAGGCAACTTCCTTAGCTGAAATATGTAGAGATGCATAAAATACGATTTGCTCTGCATCTTTTTTAAATGATAAGACTACTTTTAAGAGAAAGATAAAAAAAATTTCGCTCTTTTATGTTTTCTACTTAAGTACCACTTTCCTAGAAAAATGGATTTGGAACATTATGAACTTGTGAGTCCAATGTTCATCCAGGGATAGGTTTCCTTGATTGTTCATCAAATTAACACACCACTAGTTGCCACCAAGTGTAAGTTAAGTAACCCAAGATCATATGTGTTATTACTGTTTCATAACCACCTTATCAATTTTCTGAAAGATGTACATCTTTTCACAGGAATTTTACGGGTTGCACAGTTTCATACTAGCAGAAAGAAAAAAAAGTACCAAGTTCAAGGAATAGATACATACCATTTTATGTTATGGTTCAAAAATTCGCTCACGTTTCGTTTTCAATTCGGAAAGCACTTTAGTGTGAGATTCAGAATTCTACCAGAACTTAATATTAGTGTAGTTTACAAAATTAAAGGTTCTGTGCCTGCCAAAATCTCATGTGCTTCGGATTCCACGTTAAGCTGTACGTTCACTTTTCATATAGTCTCATTCCTGAAAGGGATGCTAAATTCAAATCTAAGTAACAAAATTAAAGTCGTAAATGATCAGTTTGATTATGATGGCAGTTTAACACGGAAGCGACATTTCGTTATTCACAGAACATTTTCTTTTGTTATTATCATATCGTATCAAAGTATTTGAAATAGGAAACTTGTGAACAGCGTTTCTAACTTTCTTAATCTCGAATTTTAATGACCCAAATAATTTTATCGTTGCTTCACGGATTCTCTTGCAAAAGATGTCTTTAGATACTAAAACATGTCATTAGCTAAAGTTTTAACTTATGCATGAGCAGCAAACTATAACTTCGTTCCAAAAATCACAACTATTACGTTTTTGGAACAGTTATTTTTAACATTATTTAACATTTTACTAAAACATTTTTACTCTTGAACATATCTCTAAAGTTCTACAAACAATTCATTTGAACTACAAAACTCACTACATTCATGATTTTTCTCTTTTCTTTTTCTACTGAACAACAGATTTGTTTCGATTCTTGAATTTATTCACGTTTCTTTTCTTTCCTTCTGAATACACTTATTAAATAGTTTTTTGTGTTATAATGAGAAAAGAAGGAAAGGAACATACGATTTCTTAATTAAAATTCAAATGTTTGATTAAGCTCAAAATTTTCTAGGCAAACGTTCGGTAGAAAAATCTGTCTCTCTCTCACTCTTCAGAAGGCCATTTCTCGAGACCTTGAATTGCAAGAAATATGATGTAGGTTTGGCGTAGTCCACTTGGACATTAAAATATTTCAAAGGATGTTTCGATTTTTACAAATATATAACTACTATAAGAAATATTACTATCTCACCTCGAAAGCAAACAATATATCACAGAGATATGTTTATGTTACTTAGTTCATTATACTCGTATTTTCAGCCTTAAGAAATAGTTACTTTGGCGTTTTTGGACATATAGGATTAAGTTTTAATAGATGAAAATGACGCTAGCTAGGCATATTTTTGAGCTGAGCGAAGCGAAGCTCTTATACTCGGGTTAGCCGTTTGGTTGTCCGCGAACTCCTCCTAGACCATTTGGCCGATCTCAACCAAACTTAGCACGCTGATAGAGTATGTCGTGCTGAGTGACAACATAGGTCGAAATAAAAAATCCGATGTACCATCGAGGAATAATCACCGAAAAACGCTTACTCCTAGACCGTTTGGCCGATCTCAACCAAACTTAGCACGCTGATAGAGTATGTCGTGCTGAGTGACAACATAGGTCGAAATCAAAAATATGATGTACCATCGAGGAATAACCACCGAAAAACGCTTCCTGATTACATAGTTTAAGCTCGCTCAGCTCATTTCATTGCAATCGGGTATATCCTTTGCATTCCTAGTATAACTAAATTCTGGCAGCTTGTGGTGAAATGCTCTATTCATTTCTAGCAACTTCGTAAGTTAAGAACTCAAATTTGCTGTTTCACCGTATGTGAGGAAAATAAACATAATAGGTAGTTTCATCTGTAGAAAATGACACAGACATCAGACTTCGTGAAAACACAATGATAACGAAGTGGTTCATAAATTCGTAATTACTGTCATCATAGTTTAATTGTTGAATCAGAGCAGATACAAAATTTCATTAGTGATGACGAAGTTGTGGCAAATTTTCTTCTGGTAAAACTGATAAAAGAATGCAATTTCAGCTATAGTAAATTGTGCTTTAAGAAAAATTAGAGGATGCACACCTAACTTATCGCTACCAGGCACACATTTCTATAGTATAGTATAGTCACCTGAACTCGAGTTAAACGTATAATATAGGAATTTGATAAGCATTAGAAATCTCCGTGTGATGTGACACACTTCTTCCGTCATAAAGCGAGGAAAAATAACATACTTTACAGAATGTTCTATTGTCTAACGATAATTTCAATTTTAAAGCAATGTTGCTTAAAAATCTGCATAGCAATGGAGACAACACATCATGTATATACCTACAACTATATGGCATCAAACACTTGAATTGTTTCAACCTTCAATGGTTTGAACTATTTATCTCCAAAACAGGCATTAAACTGTATAGATACTTTAATTTATTATGTTTAGTTGATGTTCGCATAAGTCTAAGCGTATTCCAAAATGTTCCATGATGAAAATGTACTTATATTTGTTTTAAAACGACGTTACGTACAACATTCTAAAGGAAGATCATCATTAATTATCTAATTTAAAATAATCAATATAAAGGCATATTTCTTATCTTAGTATTTTCATTTACAGCATATGAAGACTAGATTTAAGAAATATATTCGACGATAAAGTTCGTATTGAATTGGAAAATCAATGATGAAGAAATATTAGATAAAAGAAACCTGCATTATCTGTTCTCTCACTTGGGCGGACTGTTGTGGCAATCGCATCATTTGATATGTACAAGACTAATGCAGAAAATAGAGTGATCTTAACAAATACTGATCAATGGAAAAAATGGATATTGTTGCATCACGTAGTAGTTTAAATGAAAGTAAAAATCTAAACATTCAGACGATATTATATCTATCGGCAGAAAATATACTTGGTTATCAGAACTAAGCAATATTATCAATTTAGTACGATTTAGAACATATTAGGTTTACCAAATGTGAAGTGCCCGAGTTCGAAATCGCTTACGACTACGCAAAACCTTTAATAGCATATTATTATAAGAAAATAAGATCTGATGCTGTTAAAGCTAGTGGCAACTTTTAACTTAGTTTTTAAAAAGAAAAAACTAGAAACACTGAGGCATGTCCAACAAGTCAGTATATATATGTTATAGTGGAGATTAGAATTACGAAATTATTTCCTTCCTGTGTGTACATATTCACTTAAAAATATTAAAATAATTATTCAAAATCTCATGAATTGTATCAATAGAGGATATTAAAGTTCACTGCATGTTAACTAAAAACACTGGAATTAAAATTTGTCCACAAATTTCAAGTCTATAGTGAATAAACCAGAATTTTAAGTCATTTCAAGTTTCTCCATTCATGTTCTTCATATTTTCTCCATCATTATTCCCTCAACTTATTGTTTATGATGCCTTCAAAATCTTCTAACCTAGGAAACTAACCAGAATTTTATTCCTATTGTTGCCATTAATTCATAAATTATGAATAAACAACAATTTTAATATAGACTACTCATAATTTGATCACAAAAAGTTACATATATTGTATACTTTAATAACAAATTCATCAGTTTTCAAATTCCGACTAAGACAATACATTCATGCAGTTCGAATTGAAGAAAAAAATATACTTGTCATGCATCTCTGGAGTGTAATATAACTGTAAATCAGGGTACTAATTAATATCCACCACTAGAATTTAATCTCACGCAATTGTAACTGACGACTTGATTTAAAAACGTAACAAACTAACTTTTCTTGTATTTTCTAACCGTAAAGAAAGTAGGTGCCTCCTTACAATGTCAACATTCTAGGTCGATTTTTTTAAAACTATAAAAGTAACCAAGAACGTTCTAGAACTTTTTGTGGAGGTCTGTGCTCCATTGGCCCTCACACTGTGAGTTGAATGCGAATGGAGATAAGGCAAAGTCAGTTCTTGGTGTGGATATATCCAACATACTAACTGGTTCTGGCAGTTCAATTACACCGTAAACTCTCGTAAGGACAAAGTGAACATGGGACCTCCACAGAGAGTCATAAGGGCGTGTATGCTGTACGACTTGAAACTGGGGTCAAACGCCGATGCAGCGGGGAGGAAGATATGCCAGGCCTTTGTTAAGGATATCGTGACTACGCGGACAGTGGAGCAGTGGTTTAAGAAGTTTAAGAATGGTGACGAAACACTCGAAGACGCATCACATGCCGGAAAACCAAAACACATGTACAAAATGGAGATTTACAGGCAGAAATTGAGGCAAACATTGGCTAGACATGTGAGGAACTGCGACTACAATTTAGTGTGAGTGGAGAAACCATTCGGTAGCACGCCCATCAACCTGGTAAGCACTACAAGTTGGGTTTATTTGTCCCACATGATTTGACTCCGGGTCAGAAGGAACGCGTGTAGGCACCTGTGTTTCTTTGCTGTCTGGTCTGAGGAAAGAGCCATTTCTGGATAGGGTGTTCACATGTGATGAGAAGTGAGTCCTGCACGAAGCTCCACGGTGCTGTCGTCATTGGTTAATATTCCATAAACTGGTCCCGAAACCAGCACTGCACCAGAAGAGGTCCTCCCGTGTGTTTGGTAAATTGCTCGCATCATCGTTCATCAGAAAGTGCTACCAGCTCTTCAGAGCATCAATGCGACTGTGTACTGTCAGCAGTTGAGCCGAGTTAAAGGAAAATTCATAACACTTCTGGATCTCAAACGGATCCTCATGCTAAGGACAACGCTAAGCTCCAGGAGGCTAGCATAACTCGGTACACCATTCTATGCCTTGGATGGGAAACACTATTGCATCCGCCATACTCCCGGAACATTGCAACACCCGATTATCAACTGTTCCATTTTTTGGACAATTACCTTAGAGGACGCCAGTTCAAATCCCTAGTATAGTTGCAAAATGCACTTGATACCTTCTTCGCCTAACTACCCACCAAGTTCTACTGCGATGGAATCTATGGCCTTCCAGGTCACTGGGAGAAGGTCGTTGATTCCGGGTGAGACTATTTTTGATTTTCCAGATACGTCTTTGGTGACATATCCAGGTTCGGAGGTGGTGGGTGAAAAAAACACAGAACGTTCTTGGTTTCCTTTACATATGTTTTAGATAGAAGGTAACTTGTTCGTTCATAATTCGTTTTAATAAATGTAGCTTTTGTCTGATTTATTGTGGGAGATTTTAATAGTGAATTAGTGATATAAAGTTGAAGATGCATGTGCATTTTATAATGTAATACGTCACTAACAAACTCTTCCTAATTCCACAAGGTAATAGTTCTTCCGTAGAAACCCAAGATATCTTGATAACTTTCTTTACAGGATGAACTAGTTGAGAACAATTCTTTATCTGCCTCGATTTTTTCTAATCTTAAACTTCAGAAACTATTTTAGTAGTGCTTTGATCCAACATTCACCGAATGATCAGAGCATCCCATAAATATCCTTTGTATCCCGGAAAGCATGATGTCATTTAACTCCATTATATTTCATTGTATTTTTATTAGTTCGGTATAATATTTATTATACAAATATCTTACGAAATCTATTAATAGACCAATAAATAGTGTTAGGATTCTTAGATACGCATGTTTTTTCTTTAGGAGGAAATAAGGGTTCTCATAAATTGTCAATTGTATCAAAGGTTGCATCCGGATGGGAAGAGAGATAACTGTCCAGTGTATTTTCCCCTTTATTTGTCTTCTATTCCTTTTCCCCCTTTTAGACCCCTTTCCACTTAATCTGCCCTTAATTAACTTTTTCTCTCCTTTCCACTCCCACATTGCAAACTCTTCAAGAACAAAAATATCCATCAACTTCAAGTATTATTATTTTTTTCCTAAAATGCAGTTTCTGGAAGATAAAATTTACAAGAATGTAATACTAATTTGAATCTTCACTCAGTATGACCAACTACCGAACCTTCAAGTAATTTCTCGAAAATATTACAAGAATGTCAGTACCAATTAGATTACCTTACGTAAACACTGAATTGAGCCAAGAAACCATACAAAGAATTACGTGGAAAGTTTCGGACTCCGATATAGGAATCATACTAGATGACACCATAGACACAATTGTACAGACGAGTTTGAGAGTTTTGATGTTCCATTCAGAGTTGAAGAAATAAAGGCCATGTTGTGTAAGATGTGTGAATTGTACAACAGTTATGCCAGTGTAACGTAAAGTTAAGTTTGTAAAAGTGTCTTGATGATTTCGGAATGAACACTCCGTATATGGTTTCTGTACTTAAGGAACTAAAACCTATGTTCCTATAGTTAAGCATTTAACATACTGGCAAATCCCCATAATAGGTTTTGAGCATCCTTTAGTGGCCAATACGATATTGTGAATCAGTTCATCTCGACCCTTGAATGCTAGGAATCACATTGTTGCCGACAAAGAAATCACAAAGAAGGAAGATCTCTAACCTTCCAAATTTCTCATTCGTTACTTGCTAGAAATCAAAGATTGAGTTGTTTTCCTATGTGAGAAATTACACAAGATCAAGAAATATTAGTTTCGTTTAGGTTTTGACAGCTTTGTGAACAAAGTAAAAAAATAAGGCAAGTCTTCAGAAAAATTCAGATGTCGTCGAATTACCCAGGTCTATAGAGCTGTCACTTAGAAGGAATATGAAGTTTGACCCGCTGCACTCTGCTTATGTACACCTTGTCTCATAAAGGTTGGCCGCACTCTTTATTGCTATTTTGAGGCAAGATTTTTTAAAGTCCAACTTCGGGTATCTTCGGGAAAAGGTAAACCAGGTTCGAACCTCCGAGATAGCCTTTGTGATCGGGAAAAAGTTTGCAGATGTGATTTTCTTCTTTCAAATGTGGTGTGTTGTTACCAAGTGTAGAAAAAAGCAATATTGATTGAAATACTTAATGATACAATATTGCGAAACCTTGTATTAATATCAGCACATGCTTGTTTGGCATTTAGCTCCCCATAAACGATGGAACATTTAGATACATAAAGAATCTTTCCGTATGCAAAAGAATGCTCAAAGTTAAGACATAAAATATCATTATCGCCTGAGTACTAAAATAAATGTCAAAGTAGAACAAAAACAGCGTTTGTATTGGATATGAACGCTATAATTATCTTCAGAGCCATTATACATCGCTAGAAGCATGTTTCGAAGAGTGCTTGTGTTAGCTCAGGGGTAAAGTAAGCTGTTGGATTTCAAATCGTAAGGTTGTGTATTTGATTCTCATCTGGGTCAATGCTTTTTTATGAAATTATATTTTCTGCAATGCATGAAATATTATATAAAATAATTACATTAAAATGCATCAGTTGTATATATATATATATATATATATATAAATATATATATATATATATATATATATATATATATATATATATAATCATTGCAGAACATAGTAATTATTATGTTTAAAATATAACATCTGAGATAAGTGTTCACAGTACGTCGGTGTTATATATGACAATGTTAAAAACAAGTTAAGAAGCTCATTTAATAGCAATAAATAAATTATGTAGTGTATTTATTTGCTGCTATTTGCCATACAGATGTTACTTCTTAATATTATCATTACAGCATGTCATTTACATTCGTGAAATACAGTATATTCTTGCGGATATAGAAAGTGTGTAAACAGAGTATCCAAAGTCGGATCTTTTTTCCAGACACGCAGCTTTTCCCGATCCCCTTAACGTCACGAGAAGAAACCCAAATTCTCTTTAAAACGGAATGTCGTTACTTAGAGTTTCATTCGAATACGTTGATATGCTTTTGTATATTCATCTGTCTCTATTTTGCCTTGTATAGGTTCTTTATATATATATATATATATATATATATATATATATATATATATATATATATATATATATGTATGTGTGTGTGTGTGTGTGTGTGTGTTGCGCAATATCCCAAGTTGAATACAACATTTGTAACGTATATGAGCATCATTGTCATCGAACACCGCAAATTGAAAGTTGTGTTTCTTCACATTGGGTTCGTGTGTTCATATTAGCTCACTATTAGAGTACGGTCTTACCAATGATGAGCTCTTGAGTTCAGAGCCTCCAGCGAATTATTACTATTTTGTTAGTTGAATTGCACAAAAATCGGACACAAGGAGTGGATTACTTCTAGAAATATTTTCAGAAAGGGCTGTTTTCGTGAATTAAGGCGGGGATATTATTATTGTGTCCAAGACTCATCTGAATTTATTACACGCTCCATTCTTTTGGGCTTGGAATCTATTAAAAGGGTGCAAAATCCATATCCTTCCCCTACCTCCAGCCATGCATCGGAAACAAAATTCTACAGGTCGTCCCGAGTTCTTGATGGATCAGCCTCAGGCCAACTGTCCCTTAGAGTACGCTTCACTTCTGCCCACATATTTTCGATGGCATTGAGGTCTGCTCCACGAGGCGGCCAGTCAATTAAATCAATCTCAGGCTGCCAACCATTCCTGAACTACAAGGAAGTATATATAGGCGACTGCTCTTGCTTGAACTGAATTACACCATCAGACTGGAATACTCGTACAGATGGTACCATGATATTACTCATAATGTCTTAAGTACTGAGCACTGTCCAATGTCCTTCAATTCTGTGAAGCTGTCCTGCTCCGCGTCTGGAAATCCAATCCCAACATGCAATAGATACATGACCACTGTGATTGCAAGCAGACACATATCCAGGGTGCCTCTCTGACGATAAACAAAGCGGCGTCCCTCATTTGATGTTGTGAATATGATTCATCTGAGAAAACTACGTTTTCCCAGTTGCGACCCACATTCGCATGTGCAAACGTGAGACGGTAAAGTTTTGAGATCGTCTGAGAGTTTTTCCTTCACGTCAGCAACACGGCCACGTAACCCAGCATGACGAAGCCTTCGCAAAGCTGTATGCTCTCTAACCGGAAAGTCAGAAGCTTCCCTTAGCTGTCTAGACGTCCTTAGTGGGTCCAACCGGGCTTCGTTTGCTACTCTCGCATCTCCAGCTTCGGTAGACACATAAGGGCAATCAGGAGATCGTAAACTACCAGTCTGACCTGTAAAACCATATTTCCGAATCCATCATCTTCCTGTAGAGGCTGGGACAACTACTAGCCTGCTAGTTGCAGTTGCAGAATAGACTTCCAACTCCCATAAAGTAATTACTACTGTACGTCTATCCATAGTTACCAATGTTCTCAGCTGCGACAGGGAGCAATAGAGAAAAGTAGTATCTGACATGTGGTTGGTTACTTGCACGACACGCCTATTGTGGGGAACGACTTGGTCAACGTCTCGCGAAAGAAATCTGAAAATGGTGCGCCGTAATAATAATATTAAAAACAGTTTTCATAAAGGAATATTAATACTCAAGAAAAGCTGTTTGAAGAATGAATTATTATACTGACTTTACACGTATAAAAACATATAACATATTTCAAACAGATTGAGCGATATGATGATAGCTGTTTTCAGAAGAACACTTTCCAAATCCAACTTCGGGTAACTTCGGAAAACAGTAAACTATAGATGCTGGTTCGAACCTCCAAGCCAACCTTAGCATTCGGGAAAAATTGAACAGATATATTTTTCCTTCTGTTAAATATAATAAGACATGTTGAAATGGTATTAAGTGTAGAAAAAAGTTACATTGATTGAAATACTTAATGATACAATATTTCTAAATTATGTATTCACACTCTCGTTTCGTCATTGTAATTTCCATAAGGAAACGAGCATTTACGTGTGAGTTCAGTTATATTTCATTAGAAGCAGCTACCGAAGAGCGACCATGTTACCTCAGTGGTACACCCCCGAGCTCTTGAGTTTGATATCAGTTCAGGTGACATTCTTTTATGATATTCTATTTTTCTCAATGCATGAGAATTATGTAAAATAATCTTTTCACGACATAAGTAATTATTATCTTTAATATATAACATCTGAGGTATTGACAGAACGTCGGTATGTTATATGTGAATATTACATGCAAGTTAAGAAAATAGTGTAATATCAGTAAATAAGTTATGGAATGCATTTATTTGGAGCTATTTTCATACGCATGTAACTTTTCAATATTAGGTAGAGCATTTCAATGTGATTTAGGTAGAGCATATCCAAAATCGGATTGTGGTTTTGAAAAAAATACTAGCTAGCCCTCAACTGTCAAGTAAGAAATTCACGAATCGCAAAGGTAACGTGAATAGATTGAGAGGAGCAATGCCTTAATCGCTCTCTCTCAATTCTCTCTTATCTGTATTTATATATATAAAAGTGTATGTATGTATATGTGTGTATATATGTTCCAATATGACTTATGTATGCCTAGAACAGGGTTTTTAAAACTGGGAGTAGCAAGAGGATTTAATGGGGGTAGCGAAGGTAAGTGGAAGAGACAAAATAGTTAGAATCTAATACCGGAAATTATTTTTAAATATTATTTTGAATTTTGTTCTGATGGGCATACTTTTATTTTTATACATACTGTAAAGAACAACAAAAAGTAAGTCTACTAAACATTTTCAAAACCTGCAAAATTAATTTAAATGAAAGAGGTATGATATGAAACTAATTAAAACTGTATATTGAAATACGATAATAATACACATGCAACAAAACCTACATATTAAATACAATTAAAATTGAAACCTAATTAGATACTTAAGCATACTGTAATTTCACTAGTGCAGCAATGCCCGGTTCAATCTTCGTGACGAACATTATCAAGCAATTTTCAACTGCTAAGCGATTTCTTTTCTTTGTTTTAATGTTTACCATAGAAAAACACTTTCGAACAGGTACAATATAACAAATGGAATTATTACTTTTGAATCAGTAGATACGAGACCAGGATATTCTTCTCTCCTCACCACACATAACTTGTCCAAATCTTCGTCACAGAAAACCAGTTGCAATGATTTGTCGCACGATAAACCTATTAGTTGGTCAAGAAGTTGTGGGCTTAGATCAACTACGTTAATGGTCTCTTCAATGAAGGAGTTTAACATCCATCTTGAACCAGCACCTTCATCGTAGGGAATATAGATATTAGTGTTACCGTATCCACTATCAGTGCAATGCGGCGGAGGCGGAGCGCCGGGCGCCGAAAAAAGTAGGAACAAAATTCGGAGGAAGTGTGTTACTCATTTTAGGAAAACGCATGTGCACATGTATAAAATAGAACGAAAAACGTAATAAAAACTGCTCAAAACCAAGGAAAAGCAGGGTTTACTTTTGAAAATTTTATTGCGCTTCGTGGGAACCATGGTGGCGCTTCGCAGTTAGTCTGTTGATCTCACTCATATGTGCGGAGAAATCGTCGTATACTCTCGCCCCGCGCGCTGATTTTCCATGGCATGGCAATGTTCACTATAAACAAGAAATGGATTCTGCTTTATACAAATAAATATGTTAAATATCGTATAAGCTTATAATAAAACACAAATTATAACAGGGTCGCTGGCAAGTGCATGTGATAAAAGAGGATCGTGATAGGAATTAGGTTGAGAACCACTGGCCTAGACTAATTTTAACCATATTTCTTAGTCTGAAAAAGAGTGCTGTCAGGTTAGCTATAGTGAATGGAAGGGGGTTCCATATAAAAGACTGCTAGAAAATGATCGATATTAGTGTCGAATTCATAGTTTTCGGGGTCACTTAGATAAATATGAGACTTTAGATTTCGCTTAATTCCGATTAAGGTCTCATTAGTACGGATGGGCACGAGTGGCTCTTCTTTGAAACTAGACTCGACTCGAAACAGACATCTTTGAAGTCTACCCTGGGACTCGGCGCGAAAAATTTCCTCCAACTCGACTCGGATTAGAGTCGAGTCGAACCAAGACGAGCCAAATCCTGTGTGTAGTCCTACCTAGACAATACATATTCAATATAATTATTCTATTATCAACGATATACTACAACTTATTATTATTATTATTATTATTATTATTATTATTATTATTATTATTATTATTATTACACCGTCTATAAACATGAGCGATAGACGGTTAGTATGGGAATACTAAAATCTAATTGACCGCCGAGGTCGGTAGTCATGAAGTCTACAAGGCAAAGACATCGTTCATTACCCTAAGCTGTAATCGTCGGTGGATTACAGATGGTCAACTATCGACTTCTCGCCAAAAATTATTGGTCCCGCAGTTACGATCCGCGGTGGCCCCAGTTCCATTTTGAAAATTTTACCACTAACGGCAAAGACGCGATGAAACGCCAACGAACCACAAATTACTCTCAAAAAATATGATAAATTGCCTATATGTGTGATTTGTTTATATTTAGTTGAGTTAAGAAAACACTAAAACACATTCCTGGGGTGGCCGCGAACTATCAGCGTTACGATTACTAGGCACATGTTCTTCTGACTTCCCCAGGAAACGATTATAAAAAGCTTGCTTGTTGAAGGATAAATCATTGAGATCTTAATTTAGCCAATCAGACAAACCGCTATATCTCGAGTTCTAGATGGTACCATGAACCGTTTCATATTTATTGGCTTCTGGTGGGGTACAATCTATGTGCAAAATTTGAGCATAATCGCCGAAGTGCACCTTTGCTGCCTCTTCTCTTTAGTACAATTTTAATCAGAGATGGTGTGATTCAATGAAAATTTTATCCACGACCCACCATGACCCAGTATCACCCACCACCCAAATGACCCATTGACCCACTCTGACCCACCACCAACTGTGAACCATTGTGACCAACTCCGACCCACCAAAACCCATCGTCATCAACTGTGACCCATCATCCACGTCCTCCTCTCCATTGAATAAAGAGTTTACACATGTAATAAAATAAGACTGTGAAATTATCACTTATCGGAGTTTGAATTTCTACTGTCAATCGCTCAAGCACCTCTCTGTTGCAATACACAATGGTAAAGTGTTTCTCACCTTCCGAATAAAAATGAATTTAAATTTATTATACATAATTATTTCTTTGTTGCCTTACAGATACATTTCAGTAGAAAATAGGATGAAATTCGAAAGTCTCAAATCAAGATAAAATGGACCAATGTAAAAAAGAAAAACTAATTTTCTATAATATTAAGCATGGCGTACTAATTTAAAATACCCATGTAATTAAGTTTGGAATAGAAATTTTATGGTCGTTTCTCTCACAACTTTATGGCTTGATTGCCTTATGCTTTGAGCGGTCCATATATTAAACACCAGCTTCTGCAATTATTATAATAGAAATTAGTGAGTATCAAATTCGAAGATCTGTAGTTTTCATCTCTCAATTTGTTTCTCAACTAATATCAATCGTTGTCGATTATTTTTACAAATCAACCCACTATCAATTTCCAATATACAGAAAATACAGCCCCCCTCACCGCTCATAAAAGAAAATTTTAAAGAAATGTCAGTACATGTTCTGTTTATTTTTAATAAAGAGTTATATACTGAATTTCAGTTCTAAGCTGAATGGCTTGTGAGATACTCAATTTTTCGCAAAAGTTCGGACTCCTACTCCTCCCTAAGAATATATATTATAATGAAAGTGATACGCGTATGATAACTTCCTAGTTGGGATTGGGGAATGATTTTATACCAAACATCATTTCATTTGACTATGCAATTTGACCGTGATGATGACTCAGACATAGCTTTCAATCTTTTTATATAATAATTCATATAGTACACGTGATTCAAAAATATTTTTTCCAGCATCTAACTCCCCTAAAAGCTCACAGGCTGCATCTCAAAATCCAACTCCTATTGCTATTGCCACTCTTACAATTGCAAATATGAAACTCCAAAAGTGACTGAAGTTTTTCCATTAAAAACAAATGAAAATAGAAAAATGGAGATCTTGAAAGTAAAACGTGGACAAACTCACCAGTCTTCAGAAGATGCTGTGTATAATGCACTGAACAGAATGGGTCGGTGGGTCAGTGTGAGTCACGATGAGTGGTGTTTCACAGTAGGTCACATCCTTTTAATCCACGATCCACTGACCCACTCACAAATCGACCCATTTCACTCACTTACCAACCAACCCATTGGCCCACTCCATTTTTGATCGGAACATGTCTTATTTCATTTGAAAGACGAAACATACATCTACACAATTTTTTCCTCGATTGTGAAGGTTGGCTTGATATAATAGTTCAAATGGTCATTTTTCTCACGGTGAGAAATTAATATCATTAAAAATCCCATCTTGAAGTGGGTACAAATTACCTTCCAAAGTTATTAGAAACGTTTTATCAACACCCAAAACTATAAATTCGACAAATATTTCAGTAATCTTTGAGATTCTATTTTTAGCTCTCTCAGGCCATCATCCTGTAAAGATGGGGATGAATTTGGATGTAAACTCTATTCTGCACATCACTATCCATCTGAACGACCGAGAAAATTATAGATAAAACACTAACACGTTTCACATTATTTTTACGTGTCACACTTCCCAACTTCCATAACGTCGTACAACCACAATATTTTCTACTTAGATTGAAAGTAATATGTCCCCCAAGTTTGGTAAAGGTTGCCCCAGACATTATGGAGTTACTCTGGGATATACACTTATACAGAAACATTAAAATACTTAGAGCTGTGCGAGCAATGCCTTCGATGCTGCTCCTGTAAATTCAAAATCCAGCTGACATATTCGTTCAGAAGTAAGGCTATTTATCACGGTGATAGCGAAACCAACATTCTACCCTAATATCGGTCGTTTCGAATCATTGTCTATGTCACTCCTTTGGCGGATCTTACTTTTACTGGAAGTTGAACTCAAACTTAAAAGGTCATCAGAACTGCTCCCAATGAACTTGGGGACCCTGAAAGATATGGATTCGACACTAACATTAATCACTTTCAATTACTTCTATTTGTCAAAATTTCACACACCCCTTCAGGGTGCTAATGGGAGCTTAACCTACATGCCACCTGGAGTGCCGCTCTTTATCTAAGCGACTCCCAAAATTATGGTCTCGACACAAATGTCGTTTTTTTATAATTTTGATGTCAGCCCCTTTCATTTCTCATAGAAGAGCAAACGGATACTGTCATCGTTAGGACTAAATTTGGTCTTAAATGGCATTAAAATTTCTACCAATTAATTTAGCTACCAGTGTTGCATTTGGAAGCTTGGCGTTCCTACGTACTTTTTCTCTAGGCGTCCCCAATAACTACATATTTCTCCCCTTTCATCCCTAACTTAAAAACAAAAAAAAAAAATAATTCGAATATGCTTAATTAGTGAATTTATTACAGTTAAATAACACTCACTAGATGCTACAGCTACAACTACGTAACAAAAATTACAAATGTGAAACATGTTCTAAATTATTTTTAGATTTCGTACGCTATCATTAAAGATATTAGAATAGTAAAAGAGGATTGTTCATGAAATAGTATATTTGCTCTTGATTTTTTTAACATTTTCAAACGAAAAAAATAAAAATTATTCAATTTTTAAACTTTGCAATCTGCAAATATGTTGCCTTCTAGGCACGGGTCTAGTAGGATTAATGGGAAATGCGGGACTGTTAGCGGCGCTGAAAACTTACGATTCGACTCTAATACCGGTTGACTTCGATATTTGTATTTCGATACGTAACCATCCTGGGTGCTAATGGGAGCTTAATTGGACTTGAATTGGAAGTTGAACTATTTACCTAAGTGACAACGAAACTACGGATTCAATACTAATATCCACTGGCGGAAATCCCTGAGAAATTGGGGGACAAGTTCCCTCCAATCTTGGAACCGGAGCACTGTCCCCTCCAATCTTGGAACTGGGGGGACTGTCCCCCCAATAATCTGATTTGAAATGTGCTTTTTGGGAAAAATGTGATGATTTGTGTCCGATAACCACGAAGCAAAGTGAAATGAAACTGATGTCCCACTAGAATAAGCCTCAAATCTGCCCGCCTCCCAATGTTGAAGACAACTCTGCTCCCTGATCCTCCACAGGATTGTTTTTCAACTTCACAAATATTTTGAGCATCGCTTAACAACAAAACTTCTTACGTGTCTCCCCCAATGTTGAAGACAGATTTGCGCCGCTGCTAATATCGATCTTTCCAGACTGTAAGAAATATGGTTAAAATTGCTATAGACACATCAGAATTATGTTGAAACACACACATTCATTCATTTATATATATAAATAAACAGCAAGCGAGTGAGCGAGAGAGGGCGACCCAACGTACCACTACTTCCACATTGCAAAAGCATATATCAGGGATTGAATTGAAAATCTATGTAAAGACCTTCTGCTGTGGCATGTTTCATAAGGACATTTCCAGTCTGCTCACGTGACGTTTCGGGTTCATGAATTTCTTGCGGGCGTTCCGACTTTGGATTCTCTGTTTATACCCTCTCTTTATGTATCTGATAATTTTTTAAGAGCATAAATTACATGCTGTAATATGAATATTGAGACGTAACCTCCATATGGCAAATAGCTGCAAATAAACACACTACATAATTTCTTTATTGCTATTAAACGAGCTTCATAACTCGTTTTTAACATTCTCATATATAATACCGACGTACTGTGAACACCTATCTCAGATGTTATATTTAAGCATAATAATTACTATGTTCTGCAAAGATGATGTTATATATACAACTGATGTATTTTAGTGTAATTATTTTATATAATTTTTCATGCATTGACCCAGAAAATATAATTTCACAAAAAAGCATTGACCCAGATGGGAATCGAATTCACACCCTTACGATTTGAAATCCAACAGCTTACCTTACCCCTGAGCTAACACAAGCACTCTTCGAAACATGCTTTTAGCTATGTATAACGGCTCTCAAGATTATTATGACATTCATATCCACTGCAAACGCTGTTTTTGTTCTACTTTGGTTTTTATTTTAATACTCAGGCAATAATTATGTTCTATGTCTTGATTTTGAGCATTCTTTTAAATATGGAAAGATTCCTTACGTATCTAAATTTTCATTACGTATGGAGAGCTAAATGACAAACAAGTGTCTGTTGATATTAATACAAGGTTTCGAAATATTGTATCATTACGTATTTCAATCAATATTGCTTTTTTCTATACTTGGTAACAAGTCTTATTATATTTAAAAGAAGAAAAAACACATCTGCAAACTTTTTCCCGATTGCAAAGGCTATCTTGGAGGCTAGCTTCGAACCTGGTTTATTTTTTCCGAAGATACCCGAAGTTGGACTTTTGCCTGAAAACAGCAATGAAAAGTGCGGCCAACCTTTAAGAGACCTTTATAAGATTCACAGTAGATGGCCGCTGAAATATGAGATGTTCCAAAACTCTTGAGCGCTAGTCTCTTAAAGTGCATAGTGAATTACGTGTAGAAAATAAGCTATGACGCATAAACGCAATGCACTATTTAAAATGTTTGTTTATAATGTTCGTTTCAATATGTATTTGAGTATTTACATATCTATAACATGATAACTTCAAAACAAATATGCAATTCTAATAATCGTCCCTTATATTTTCTTTTAGGTTCAGGAAATACACTTATTGTTTAGGTTGAATGCTATAATACGTGTGTGTAATGAGGTGAATGGAATCATAACATTTACTCAAACACGGAACTTGATAAGAGCTTTGCAAATAGTTTTCATAAAAAAATAACTCAATTTAATGCAATATATCGTATATCTTCTTTGGAGAATTGTATCTATTCTCATTCATTGAGATTGAAATGGCTCGAGAATGAAAGAGTGAATGTATTTTATCTTAAAATTACACTGAAGGATAAATTTTGTAAGGATTCTCCATGTTCATTAAATACAGTCGGATATTTTTTGGCACTAAAGAATTACCCTCGCTGCCTTTGATTAAAATACTGACCCTCGTGTTATGATATGGCGCACCCATCGCTTCTTCGGAACTGCACTCAGCCTATGGTCCCCCAGGTTGGCGGTTCTGTCGGGCCGATCACCCAGTATTTAAAACCTGCGATCAAGCAAAGTAAAAGGATAACCCTCGGATGTGGATTGCTTTCTCTGCACGCCAACCTTGCTATGGTCTGTGTCTGATAATTGGATTTGTGATTTGGAAGGCGCATAGACCCGGAGCCATGGGACGAAGGAATAAAGTTCATGTGCAGATAGCAGGACTGGATACAGTAGTGTCCAAAGGGTTGGTGGGAGCCTTGGGAAGTGAATGGTCCGTGGATGTTTTCCTCCAACTGGGGTGGACGTGCACTCATCCCGGCCAGCTGTTGTGTGCGTCCAATATTCTTGTTGTCCGGTGTACAAGTCTTTGAAAATATTAAAATATAAACAAAACTATGAATACATATAAAAATAATAAAAAACATAAAAATAAAAAAATCCGCACTCTCTTGTTGGCTGTTGCGGTCTATTGGTTGTTTGTAGTCATTTTTTGTTTCTTTTTAATGGGGCAATGCTTTTCTGTCGACTGGAAATGTTTTTCTTGGACACCCATTTTCCTGACCGCGTTTTCACCACGCTGATCCTACGGTGAGGGTGAGCTTATGGGATAGCCAGTTCTCCTCGCAAGCACCCCGGTGTGAAGTTGCGGAGTTCACACATATTTTCTATTTGTTAATATATATTTAATAGCAATATATTGCATGTACTTCAACCTTACAATCGGGTCTGGGATCACTTTCTCGCAAAATGGCCAAACCAAATTACAGTAGGGAAAAGTCTCAAGCTGTAGATAGTATGGAAAAGACAAGCATTGTGATGCATATAGTCCGTTATCTTGTAATTAAAGATAAAGTTAATGATAGTATCAATACTAAAGCAATTCGTCAGAGTGCTATAAGGGCTTGTCTTCTTTCCTCATTAATAAAGTTATTATTACTTATAACACCGGACAGGTTAAAGTTATCAAAAAATTACGGAATGGCACTTTATTGGTGAAAACGGTCGACGAGAAGCAAACAGCAAGGTTACTCAAATTGCACTCCATTGGCACAGTAAACGTGTCGATAGAGCTCCATCGTCTACTAAACGTCTCTCGCAGTGTAATGTCATGCATGACCTCCTAAACACCATCGAAGAAGAGATTAAATCAGAACTGGCTGACCTATATGTAGAGGTAGCAAGCATAAAAAGTAAGTAGTCAGGCGAATTCGTTGCTACACAGTCACTGATTCTTACTTTTAGTTTACCAACACTTCCAGGCTACTTGAAAGCTGGTTACTATCGATTTAAGGTTTGTTTCCATATTCCTTGTCCCCTTTGTTTCAAACATCAACAATTCGGGCACACCAGCATGCCGTGTAATGCGAGAGCTGCTCCTTGTACGAATTATGCCAAGGGTAGACATAGTTATGGAACCCTGTACAGCAACCAAGCACACTTTGGTGTCAACAGGAAGGGTGAGCATTCTACTTGGTCTCGAGACTGCCCAGCCTTTCCATATGAAAAATTTATCCGAGAGCCAATGGTTGTTAAAAAGACACGTAGCCTCTGATGCGAAACGTCGCTTAAAAGAAAGGATTTCTTCCTCGCTTTCTATGTATTTTGCTACTATGTCCTTGCACTGTTATCTACTTCTCGTAAATGTGTAGAAACCCAAACGTCCGACGTTACCATCCTTATTGATTTTGTTCTCGACAAAAGTCCAGAAGTTCTGACCCCAGGCGCATCATATAACAAACCCCACATAATCCCACATATTTCTACTAATGATGGCCTTTCGCGAACACCAGCTCATCGACCTTTTGTCTCCTGGCTAAAACGTAGCCAGCATATACTGTACGCCGGCTCAATGAAACAGTTCTTTCCCCGAAAAGACCAAGACGAAAACACTTGTTCGTAAGTCACCTGCTGTTTCTTTGAAATCTGACATGGTGGAAGACGAATTAATAGACACTGACCGGAAAGTTCGCCTCAAGTGTTAATTTCTGATGTTTAATTGCTTTTTACTATTGTTATTGTCATACATTTGTTATTTTCATATATTTATTATTTTTCTCTCTTCTTTTATCTTTTTAGTTCTCTTTTCCAGCAATATTTTTGTATTTTGGTATATTGGTCCTTGACCTTAATTTGAGAATGTCGTGTTAATAATAGCCTCCGTTTCAATTATTACTATTTATTGTTTATTGATATATCTTTATTGTTATTGTTATATATCTGTTATTCTCATATATTTATTATTTTATCTCTCAGATTTTTACTTCCCTTTTGCAGCAGTATTTTTGTTATATTTTGATATGTTTGTTTTTAAATTTAAGGACAAATAACCTTAAATTGTTGACGTCGATGTTGACGTCCCCATTAAACTTTAGTCAATCAAAATAATCACAACAAAAAGATTGAATTTCTTTACTCTTAAAAACAAAAACAAAAAAAGCATGTTTTACGGTAGCTTTCCTAAAATTATCTAAGTTTCATTAAAAACATATTGTGAACTTTCTATCAAATTTTCGAATTATGCCTATTGCTTTCGATTGTAATAAATGAATGGAAAAAACGTTATTTATTCCATCTTTGAAAAAAAGAGATTGAGATAAGCTCTTGTAACTATTTTTTTCCCTTTCATACGTTCGTTTATTAGGTCTTAACAATTGCTACTAATGCTTGGAACTAAAATCGTTCATGGGTATATCTCATGTGGTACAGTTGCCAACTTAAAATAATTACTCACTTCTACTATGCAGGGTGTCACTATTGTACTTTAATCACAGTAAGATCATAATGTCAATCAAGAATAAATTTCAATTATAATATCACATTAAATTTCAAGCACAAATTAACAGTGAAACTGGTAGTTTCAAAATTGCACATTATCAAACGTGCACAATTATTTATACTATTGGGTAAGCTATGGTGGATTACGCTAACTGAAACTAACAAATGAAATGCACATAATTAGAATTAAAGTGCTAATTCATCACAGCCCTAAATATCAGTACTTGAGTAACTAGCTGTCTGCCATTTGAAAGGCAAGTAATCTTCTTATATTTGATCTTTATGTTCAAAATTATTTTATATGCAAAACAATTTTCTTACATTATGTTAACTCCTCAACTATTTTAATTAAATATCAGATAAATTTGAAAATCTACGTCAGTGTTTAATTGTGGTGATAATAGAATATTACAAATTGAGAAATATCTTTGTCTAAGTTTTCTGAATTTGGTTTGAGGAACTAATATTAAAAGTTGTTATTCTTAATAAATAGGATTTTGTCTTTTTTTTATATATAATCGTGATTTTGTCATATATATTTATATATATTTTGTCATATATATTCATATATATTTTGTCATATATATATATATAAATAAATTATGAACACAACGAGGTGTACTTTACTTAAATAATGTGCCAATGAACTCAATACCATGTAAAAGTCTCCCAAAACCATAAAGCTTCTGTCGATCGCACAACCCGCACATAAAATATATGGGTGTGAATCATTTGATTCCATGGGAGAAAATATTAAGATGCCCAAAACATGCCTATTATTACTATTATTAACAACAATAAAAATATTTTATATAAACAAAACTCAATTACATGTGAAGGAAACTTATCGCAAGAAAGTTAAAATCAATAAACATTAACTTTTCTGCATGTATTTTACTATTTCTAGAAAGCGAATATATATATAGTGTGTATGTGTGTGAAACGATCAAATATGATATTAACGTCTAAATGTTCAAGAGCTTCTTCGTGGCTAAGTAGTTGGCGTACGCACCTTTGGCGTGGGAGACCCGGGTTCCATTCCCGGTGGGAGCTCATGTGGTTCGGATTCCATGTTAATAAGTATGTCCCGTCTCAAATAGCCTCGCTGCTGAAAGGGATGTTAAACTCAAAATCAACTCAACTCTAAATGTTCAATCCAATGATTGTGTAGCTAATATTTCAATTGGTAATGCTTGTTTAAAAAGCAGGAAAAATGATGGGTTTGGGGTACAATATCTGCTACCTAAAATATCTTTGTAATAATTATAGAAAAGATGACTGTGATATAATGACATAGTAGTTGTGATACACTGTAATAAAAATTTGACACAAATTCGGCTCTGCTCAGAAAATGATATTGTTTCACTCATTCTGTCTTCTTTTAGTCTCTTTCTTCTCGCAGTAATTTCTTCTTTCCTTTCTTTCCTTTTGTATTTCAACTTGTTTCTTTACCCTTCTCCTTAAAGATAAATAATGGAGAGAACACAGAAGGCGGAAGGCAAAAAGAAGTCAGGGACGAAAAAGAAAGGAGAGAATCTCCCAAAGGAGGCGCCCTTTGATCCCTGAGGGGATGCACTCTAATTCTTACCGGGCGACGAACATCCAACATAATCTAGTTATCTCGGCAAGCAGTAATGGACTAGTCTCTTACCAGAAGCGATCATTTCCCCCTTCTCCGTAGTCCAGTAGTTGATAGACTTGGGATATGCTTCCGTCTGGCACTCCAAAATGACATCCTGGCCAATGTACGCCCCTTCTAGTTGATACTCAATAGACAACATTGGAGGAACTGAAATAAGATGAGAAAGCATATAAAAAATAAATCATTAAAAAGTTTTCAGGTTTGTGTTTGACCTCCTAAGCTCATCATGCTTTAACGCATAACTACTATCACAAGTAACATAAAAAAAAAGTAACAGGGATGACACGAAGCTCAGAATACAAATATAAACTCTAAGATATTTTGGTATCAAAAAGAAAGCTGCTATGCCTCTGGGCACCATAAATTTTAAGATAAACTTGATTTCTTGCACCCACAAATGCATTAAGATGATTTCTTCTTTCCAAGAGAATGTTTACTTTGTAATAAATCCATTAGAATGATGGAAGAGATTTTTTTTAAAGATAGAAATAACGTGTTGTGTTTTCTTCCAAGAGAAACATATCTACACAGGACATCTTCAAATAAATCAGAAAACACATACTTGGAAAACCTTGTTTCCACTCATATTTTTTTGTTAAGGATTTTCTAAATTAATTTTGCATTTTCTTGTTGGTTTGATATGGAAAACATAGCTTCAGTAAATAAAGAAAACTGGATTTGAGCACAAATCCCATATAACGTTGTTTGCAATACACCCTAGACACATTAGAAAGTTATACAATATTATAAGTGAAAAGCTCTGCCTGACAAATATTTAAATCATGTATATTAAGAAAAATTAAAGAACTTTGTATATTTTAACTTTAATTTAAATAGGTACACTTCCTTTTAATGCAAGTTTATCTTCCGGCAACATGATAAATACGAAACACCATACTTTGAGGCATTATGAAAGATATCGTGTTGGATATTTCCTGAAGTACATTTCATAATTTAAATTGGAATTTGTTACGTGAAGCACTTATTTTCCATATAAAACAGCAGATTTTATATATTTATATAAAACAGCAGATTTTTTATTATGTTTGTTAAATAATCTCGATTTGGATTTGGGTATCCCTTACGGTTACTTTTTCAAGTTCGATCCCAGCTCGCGCCGTGTGAACTTTGTGGTGGACAAACACCGTGCTCGTGGGTTTTCTCGCGGTTCTCCCGTTTCCTCCCACTTTCTTCATTCCACCATTTCATTCATTTCTAATAATCACCGTCTCCTTTAGCCTAACCGGCATAACCGTGGAACGTAAAACTTAAAGATTTCATTTCATTTAATTTTTACTTTTTCAAATTCAAAGCAATACTACCAAATGTATCAAGGACTAATTACAACAGAAAAGTGGATCTTTTACTATCCTTGATCATTTGGATGTCTCAATATTTAATAAACAAAAATTCATTGATTTTCTTGTAAAATACACTGTTAATGTAAACAGAGTAACTTATGTTCATAGTGCATTCTTAAAATGTTCTTTTATTATTCTACTCTGTGCATAAGGAGTCCGTAAAACACTTTAACATTCCAGACGAAGTCCATGCATGGGAAACATTCTTTCAGTAATGTTGAATTACTGCAGACATTAATCGGTAACAAATCAGATCCTAATCATTTTGTAACTTATGTAAGATGTTAATTTTGTCTCCAAATAAGAATTTTCTTTTTATTAGGTACGTCTATTTCGTACATGTTTTATTTGATATACTGCTTAAGCCAAGCAATACACATAAAAGTAAAGTTCTTTTTTTCTAAGATTAAATATTAGAATTTAAAAAGAAAATGTGTATGGTGCAAAGGAACGCTTTTCAATTTTAAAATAATGAATAAACAGAAGACAAAATATCAATTTATTTTAACTGGCAGCACCACTAACAATTAAAGTGATCACCGTCTTTCAGATACTATTTATTGATATGTAATTTAAGTGTCCTCTATTACAACTTCAACAATCATTTGAATTACTGAGAGACAAACCTAACCTAAAAGACACTAATTATTCTGGTTCTTGTTGCATTGTAAGGACTAAATCGCTACAAGCAAAATGGTCCTATTTTTATTTAGAAAATTGTATAAAATATATGAGGCGTTGGATAGAAAAGCGGCGTAAGTCAGTTTTGAGACATAGTGAGATACTGAGACTTTTATTAGAATCGATATAGAAAAATCGGACAAAATCAGTTCTTTGTGCTACCATCTTTTGGCCTATGACCTGGTCTTTTCACTCTGAGATACACGACTTTGCAATCCAACAGGTTATGGTTTCAAGTTCACGGAAATGACTTAATCTCATTAAAAAAAAAGTTACGCCACTTTGCCATCCAATGCCACATATATATTATCTTAAATGATTCTTAACAACGAGTAAAAATGTTTGCTATTTTAGATATAGGAATATAAGAAGATTATCACAAAAGTCATAGCAACTTTTCTTTTAAAACTCAAATGGGAAAATGGAAGTTGAAGTGTACAAATGAAAGATTAGAAGATATGAAAAAAATTAGACGTAGGGAGTTGGACAAACATATACTGTATATCCCATAAAGAAATAGCACGGGAAAAATGACTGCAACGACAGTTTAGTTAAATATGTGTTTTACCTCGATTTACAATATTACAAGCCAATAGAAGTACTATTACAACTATGCGTAAAGTCTAGGATCACATACCAGTGGAATCTAGAGTATTTCGAAGTAGTTTCCCAAACGATTCATTAGATGGAAGGATCATGACGCCACAGTAAGGCTACAGGATCAAGGCCTATGAGTCCGAACTAAAACGCCAGTCAGGGTACGCCGTGATTCAGACTTGCCACGCACGCAGATATTTTGTCACGATACCTCTCCAGTCAGGCATTACATGAGGGTGAATTACATTAGGGAGTAATTTGGAGCCATTTCATACCACGTGGCCGAATTGTGAAGGCACTGTACTATTCCTGCACTTTCCTGCTACTTAGAGCTATTCAGATAAAATATCCTGACAGTCTACATGATGTACTCATCTTTCATGACAGCGCGACAGCCCGTACTGCAGTGTGTGTGCGGAAGTTTCTAGCTAACGAAATGGGGAATAGTCGAACATCCACCATATTTCGTAGATTCATCATCTTGCAATTTCGAACTCATACTAAAACTGAAGGATCCATTGCATATAAGACGCTTTCGAACACGTTAAGCCATTGCCGCAGTAGTGAGCCGTGAAATCAGAAGATTCGATCATGGTGGGGTCACGGGTATTTTGCACCTTTCACATCATTAGCAGTGTAGATTACTTGGGAAGCTACTTGAAAGGACTGTAGCTGTCATTGGTATGCGCTTCTGGGGTTCATGCATAATTGTAATCATACTTGTAATGGTTTCTAATATTTTAATTCGAAGTAAATCACGTATGAAACGAACGATCTGTTGTACTCACTTTTCTCGTTCTACTACCGTGATCAAAAAGTTTCTGGAATCACCAGCGCGGGATGCTCTCAGTCACCTGGTTTGATCTTTTCTTTTCCTGTGGGTTGCCACAACTGTCAGCGATATTCCTACCCCATTTTGAACATCCTAATTTGCTATTTATGTAAGTGACGCAGTGCTGAGTACATTTGTTTGGGTGCATGTTTCGATTTATGCAATGAAGTTAATTTTGCAACAACGAGTGTGTATTAAGTTTTGCGTTGAAAACGGATTCAATGGTGCAGAAACCTTGAAAATATTGGAAACGTATTTCGGCAATGATTCTCTAAGCGAGCACCAGGAGCGAGCACCCAATGAGTCAAGACAGAAAATAAACATTCATCATCAGTCGAAAAAGGTGATGCTTACGGTTTTCATGAATTAAAATGTTGGTGTACATCATGAATTTCTGCCAGAAAGTCAGACACCAACAAGAAGTATTATTTGGGCGTTATGAAGCGTTTGCGTGAAGCAATCCGCCTAAATAGGAAAGATCTATGGACAAACAACTCGTGGATTTTGCACCTCGACAACGAAGCATCAATAGATACTATCATTTTCCGCGAGTTTCTCATCAAAAATGTAACGAATGCCATTCTGCAGTCACCAAATTCACCGGATTTAGCTCCGTAAAACATTTTCCCGTTTGATTGACTCAAGAAATAATTACAGGGCACACCTTTTAGCAGCCGAGAGAAGATGATACGAAAATCGAAGGCGGCTCTGATGGATATATCGAAAATTGAGTAGCACAAATGTTTTTAGAACTGGATCAAGCGCTGGTATAAGTGCGTTGCAGTCGATGGGGATTACTTCGAAGGGTACAACATAAATTTTCAGGAATAAGCTCGTATTTCTAATTTTGTGAATGAATTCCGGGACCTTTTTGATCAAGGTAATATTTCCTAGTAGGCATTATGTATGTTTATTCAACTCTTTACATGTAACGTTTACATATGTACTAATGTTTCATTTTCGTATTTAAGAATGTCTTGCTTCTTTCTTATTTTCGTAGAAGAAACAAAACAAATGGCATGACTTTTCGGTAACCCTCGTGGCAAAACAAAGAAAGAAACTAAGACAGAAAAGAACTTAATTAGCAAAGCAATTTTATTTGAATATTCAATAACATATGTACAGTTATATGATTTAGTACTTCCCTATACCTTTATATCTCTATCTGTTCCTTTTTTTAAGTTTACTTGTTTAATAAAAGGAGATAAACAGATAAAAAATATTTGAAATAATATATATGTCAAAAATAATACTGTAAAAAAACACACTTAATAGAATTAGTATTACATATCAAATGATGTGTATTTCTTACACTCTGACATCATGTAGTACAAAGAGTGAATAGAAATCACAAATTGCGAAAGTCTATGCCTTTCACAATTCATGTCTACGTAGTTGCTTTTAAGAACTATGTCTGCAAGATAAGCAAGGTTGAACTTCTGAGCAATTTAGTCCTGTCTTTCAGATGATTGTTTCAGTGTTTCTCAGTAATTTGACTGACCTCCATATAATAGGATAACATACAAGGAGTATATATTAATAAAGAATATCTGTTACAATGTCACTACGCTACTTTATACTGTACGTACATTCTAAAAGCAGTTGGTTATGAAATTTTGAAATTGGCCTTTTGTCTCACGTTATTTACAAAAGGAAAATTTTATTTTGGGCACTGAGATCATAATTTAAATTCGAAAGACTAATTTAAGAAAGAAAGACAAAAAAAAAAACGTAAATAGTTTCACAATTGCCACGTGTATGACTCTTACGAATATATGCATCATATTAGAAATATGTTGGCGTTAAAATAAAACAAACAATAATTTCCTACTTTAGCGTCCCATGATGCATCGAGACTAAAATATATGATTATATTGAGATGGATGAAATTGATGGAACGAAAAAATAGGAAGAAACGGGAGAAGTCCGAGAAACCCAAGCACACGGCGTTCGTCCACCACAAAGCACGCTTAGCGAGAACTGGGATAGAACCAGGAAAGCGATACGTTTAAGGAAAAATACCACTGAGCCATCGTGGCCCTCAAACAACAATTCACACAATCTGCTACTCAGCAATGCAGCTTCTTGTTTCTACAGTACATTCATAAACAATCTGCTCTATTAGAAAGAAAACTATCGATTACACAGCCACACACACACACACACACACACACACACACACACACACACACACACACACAATTGTTATGGACGAAACACTTGAGCGATTTTGGATAAGGAGGATACACGTAACACAACTACACCAAAGGAACGAAAGTTTTGTGCAGCGCACCGTGGGATTCGATGTATTTTGTTACACAGAATCCAAATATCAAAATCCCAGGACGATTTGCAGTGACAAGTCCTTTTTATGGGCGCAAACTTGAGCGATTTTTAATATGGAAATTACGCGTAACACAGCCATAAAAAAGTTCTGTTCATTGGACCCCAGGATATGGATTTGATGTATTTTGTTACCAAATTTCGAAGTCCTAAGACAATTGATCATGTCAATTTTGTTTCCTGGACGAAAACCTTGTGTTCTCCCTATCCGAAATCGCTCAAAGTCTTTGCCCATTAAAAATTTGAAACGGTCAATTATCCTGGGGTTCGAAAGTTGAATTCTGTGTAACAAAATAGATCGAATCCATACTCTGGGGTCCGATGCACAGAACTTTTTTACCTTTTGTGTGTGTGTCGTTGTGTTATTATCGGCAACGGGACATACCTATTATTGTAGCACCATAGGAATTTGTTTTCCTTGATTTTCTCGAATGGTATGCATGATAATTTTCTCTCCAGCCTGTCATTTGTTTTTACCTCGATGTAAACAATGAAATATTGAAACAGACAGTAAAGTTTGGAAGTTAATGGTGAACAGGACTTGTATCTCATTAGCTTTATTGTGTACTGTTGCCTTGCAAGTAAGGCAATAGAAAAATTGATGAAGATTTCATTTAATATCAGGTTCATGATAATATATGGTGTGGTTATCGTCATCAATTTTTAGCTTAAAAAATAAATACTCTTTTGATTAATCCCCTCGAAAACTACGTATGAAGATTTACATTCACCCATATCATTTTGCTTACCTTGATCGTTTGGTAAGAAAGGTATCTGATCTTTAGGCATTTTTTAAACGCTAATAGGATTATAAAGCTTGTATTACTATTTCTGTTTCTTGAGTGTTCCTTCAAATACAATACCAGTAAAAAAAATCTATACGTGCATGATACATAATTTGATACGGAAAATGCTATAAATTCATAGTATGTGCAGAATTAACCTCAGAGTAAAAGAAAGAAGAAGAAAAGTAGAAAGTGTAATTTCTTCGTAAATCACTGCAGAGTAAAATTTAGGTGAGGCAGAAACGTTAATTTCAGTTACATGAAGCAGTAAGGGTTTATAAACATTTTATTTTTCTTTTACTTGGAGCCAAGTTGGAAGGTGAAGTTGTCTCGCCTGTAGTTTTAGACAAAGAAGTTCGATAGATTGACAGGGAAATCCAGTGAGCCTTGTTAAAACTCCTTGATAGACATTGCAGTCATTTCCCTTGTTCACTTCCAGGCGTTCAGATCTTGTTGAGACTTAATAAAACCTTTAGTGGGAATAATGCTCTTCTAGCTCCATTACGAGGAGGAAAAGCGCCGACCATTTCCGTAGAAAACAGCCGGTCATAGCACTAAATCTTTTCCTCGGTGTTGTAAATCGTGTTTAGCTCTCTTGGGCGTAAATATCACAAGGTATAAGGGAGAACAACAAAAGCCTCAATGGAGAAAGAGACTCAGCAGAGTCCTCTGTAAATTGTGAATGTTCTGACATGATTGCCCCTCTTTCGCCCGCTCAAAATTCACCCTCTCTTAGGTCTATTCTTTTAGTAGAGCTCCAGAATTATTAGCTGTGTGGAAAAAATGTGAGAGGGGATTACAGTCTGGAAAACGTTTGTAATCAGGCCAGAAAGTGAGTAGCGCTGGTTGAAAATACTGGAAGAAAGATAGTTCATATATATCATTGTTGTTTCTCACACACAATATGCAGTATTGCCAACTATATTTTTAAAATAAGTTTAAATTTAATAAAAATAAGCGAATAATGTTAAACAGTGACACATTTAAAACTTCCACCCTATTATTTTATACGCCAAACTTAAAAAGTGTGGCACTAGATTAGCTCAGTGATAATTAAAGTAAACAAATTTAATATTGCTACTACTATAAAGAGAAGCAGCGTTCATTAAAAAAATGAAAATGTTTTGTAACATTCTCTGTACACAAAAAAGGATCAAACAGTGACTTTCAATATTTTCCCCTCAGGTCTAGCGCGTGTGCCTTCGGTATGCGTAACGTCTTCGATTCCCAGTGGGAGAGCATTTAAATTTGGATGCATTACGGTGGTTCGGATTCCACCATAAATTACAGGCGTCTAATATAGCATCAGTATTGAAACGGGATGCTAAACTCCAAAACCAAAAAATGACATTTCCTCTTTGCTTGTTCCATAAATTTTCGCACTACGTAAGACACGCCATATTCTATTTCACTTTCAATGTCTTCATTAAAGCAAGCGAGTTTCAGCCAGGCCCTTGTCATGAAAACACCTAACCCTTCTCATTAAGGATATAGAGAAAAGCAGTAGGCTTAGTAATAAAAGAAAAAAGTCCGATGCAATCATAATGAAAAAAATTATAAAGTATAAACTTAAGATGGAAAAAGAACTTAAATCTACGGCACATTTGGAGCAAATCTGATACATAATGCTATACGTGGGGAAAAGAATAAGGACGCACATTAGGAAGTGTCACCGAAAGTTGTAAGTACATAATCAGTGCAAGAAGATAGTTGCTGGTATTTCAACAAGCATACTTCAAATGTTGAAATTTCTGGTTAATGTTTCTTACTAGTTAGACGAAGATTTCCATGGCCTTGGCTTCTGTCTACTTCCTTAATTCTTATCTTCGCATATTCGTCGCATATTCGCTGCATTCTTAGCACATCGTATAAATGAATTTCTAACGTGAACTCACTGATTGAAAATATTTCATTTTCGAGTTTTTTTTTTTTTTTTTTTGAAGGGAGAGAGAGAGATTAACGCAGAGCTTTTTCAAACTGGTCCATAACCTTCATTGCTATGAACCTTCCTAATACTGTATAATCACGATTATATTATCGAAAATGTTATAATTAGAAATAATTAAAAAGAAAATAAGTTTTAAATACAACAGTGCAACTTAATTCCTTCCCTGTCTTGAAGAGCTTTTACCGAAAAAATGAAGCCGATTACTTTGGTTATTATTTAATGTGAGTAGTATTTGTTTGATTATTATGATCTTAACCTCTTAACTGTAATTACGTTTTCCGAATCCAGAATTATGTTGATTTTTCATTCAAGGTATGCAAACACTGAAATACTTCTTTTCCTTTTGAGCAAAGACAACTTATGGCCTGAGTTTTGTTCACAGACTATGTTTATATATATTACAAGAAAATAAAAAAATATAGCTCTTTCCTTTCCTTTGTTTTTCTTTTTTTCTAAACTACCAAGTCAAGATACTGCCAAGGCGACACTTGTTCGGACAAATTTGTCGAAGATGACTACAATTTTGTTGACATTTCATAAATAAATATTTCATTAAATACTCCGGAAATCAGCATAATTCCTTTCCCTCGAAATAAACCGGAAATCATAGTTTCTGGAATGTGATTATGTTTCCAGTGAGTCTTTAGAAGACAGCTGCAATGAGATATATTTAGAGGAATTTCACCAAGATCCCTTATACTAAAATGGATCCTCATCATAGCGTGAACTACCTGCTTGCAACGTGAGAAAAATATTGATAGATAAGCAAGAACTTGATGTGATTGTGTTGAGACAGTTACCTGAAGTGTGAGGAGTTGTGTTTGCAAGCCATTGGTACTAAAAAAAAATGGATGAGTGCTAGCTTTTAGTAACTTAATATGTTTTCTAATGTTGATTTGAGATGAAGATCGGACGTTTGAGAAAAATAAAATTGCACTAAAGATAGATTATTTATTGTAAAGACTGTTCAAAAGAGTTTCTGTAGCGGACGTTTTTTTTTTTTGTGTGTGTGTGTGTGTGTTCCAAAGAAGGATCTGTAATTTTCCAAACTCACGGAATAAAAAAATAATTTCTTATTACTTTCGTATTCGTATTCCAGGAAAAAATAGAAGTAATCAGGACATAAGAAAGTAGAATGAAAAGAAGATAATTTAGTCGGAGGAAAGCATGACTTGAGCTTTTATAGCTATTTGTTCCAAGACTATGGGTCACGAAAGTGTTGCAAGTAAGTATATGGTACACCAAAACCCTCACTCAAAATATTGTCTGAAGGTAGATATCGTGGTCTAGAAAGTGTGAATCCAGTGCGTGTTATGCTTGCAATGGAATAATATGGATTGCTCTGGTGCAAGAGATGATATCTGGATTTGTGGCTTATGTCAGTAATATCTGTGACCGGAAATATTGGGTACATCTCTTATGTTGCATAAATTAATTAGATTTCCCTATAGATTTGTGAGTGACTGTCGTTACGGTTCTGCTTGAGATATAACACAGTTACAGTATAAATGCTAAATTAAATTTTTATGGAATGTTTCGCGATAAATTGCTACAGTTCCCCATATCAAATGAGAAAGTTATAGTGAAAACTAAAGTTCGGTGTCCGCTTTTGGACGAATTCATGACAATATTACATCATCATATAGTTTATAATACATTTTTCTACGAAATAATTTGAAGAAGTAGTTCAGCATGAATTTTTATTCAGCTCCTTGTATTTTTTTTAGAGAAATCTATACCGATCTTGTTCATATTTCAGAAATTATTACTAATTCTGTACTATTCATTTATATTACTAATTCAACAATATGGAATTATACATTTCTTCCGAAAAGAGCAAAAAATGACAGAAACAATATAAAGGAATGTTTCATCTGGCAATATTTTTGAAAAAAAATATACATAAAAAATGTTCATACTTCATACATATTTTAGTCAGTTGTGAGTTCACGGAAAGGGTAGAGAGAGCGACGGCCCCCACCCAAAAGTTGATTTTATGAATTGAGAGTACTTCTATTCCTAGTTATTACAATGTATCAAATTTAAAAGATACAAACAGAAAACAACAAGTATTAGCCTATAAATAATTTCTTAGAAATTCTTATTTCTCTTTGTATATATTGTACGCAAAGAGTTCACCACCAGACCCTTTAATTTACCTTGCCTACGTCTTTGCACTTCTTATATAACTAATATGTCCGTAACTTTAAAAAAATTCAAAACACTACCATCTGATTACAACAACTGAAAACACACACTTTTTTCTGTCCTTCTAAGGGTAACATCAAAAATGCCAAAGCACGTCTATACCACGTCACGTCTAAAGCACGTCTAAAGCACGTCTAAAGCACGTCTTCAATTAATAATTATGTCTCTACTCTTAAGGAATTTCGAGATCTTGTTATAAGAATTCCAACTCTCAAGTCTTCTTCTTTCCTTCTTATAGAAAGTTTACGAAAATGATGAAACGTAACTCTAATTGTTTTAAATGAGAAATATAATCATCGAATTTCATGTTTCTAATCGTAAAGGATTTCGAGATATGGCCACCTTATTTGAACAATTGCAACCTCACTCTTTTTACCCACTTTTTCTTTTTCGGTGTGGAAAATTTAAAAAAGGAATATCTTTAAGTACTTTAAATGGAAAGTTTAAATACCAAAGTTTCATGTCTCTAACCTTAAAGTATGTCGAGAGTATTTCCAGATATGACAATTATAACCTCCATTCGTTTTTCGTATCACCTTTTATTCCTTCTACAGAAAATATCAAAAAAACAGTGAAACACACATGTAATTCGGAAATATGAACATTTTACTATAATACTTGCCAACCACATTCCCCTAAGCCCGCCTCTCTCCTTCCGTCCTATTTCCAAAAAAATTCTTTCGCAGTGCTTGTCCTATCTTACGACTTACCTTACGTCACAAATTCAGGACTTCTATATAGAGTGATTACTGTTAATAATATATGAAATTAACACTTCATTCCAGTTTGATGTAAAACTTGTATTTCGTATTTCATTACTATGTTCATCGTACAGGATGTGATCCGCCCCACCACACAATCCTCATTTGTCCACTAGATATTTCAGTAAAAAGTATATTTTATAATATGAAATGATTACATTTTTCATTTAGTAAAATAACAATCTTTGTTTTTTAGTCCTTATCTCTTGATTCCATAGTTGCTGGGTTGGGACTCTAATATTATAGTTCATTTGTTGTGAAATACGTAGAGTCTTCTCGAATTTATTAGACCAAGTTTCGACTGAATTTAAAACCGAAAATTGTAAACACCTTTTATAGCAGATAGAGACATTTCTTTCTCACTTGCACATTTCTGATCTAAATCATCCATAACAAGTATAACCAAAAAATAGAACACTCTGTAGTTTCACATACTTTCAGACGAACAACAACCAACAATAACCTAAAAATATAAAGTGACCACTACTGAAGGAGAAACAACTATTTACTAGTTTTTATTACCTCACTTGTAAAGGTGAACAATTTAAAGTAATAATACTTACATTGTACTTTGAGCATTACTCTTTTACTTATAGAAGGTGGAACCCCATTGGAGGCTATACACAAGTAAGCTCCCATATGAAGTCTGCTTACTTTGGTTATATGAATCACTTCTCCATCTATTACATTAACTGGAAAGAAGAAAAAGAAAGAACGTCAAACTCTCATTGGATTATATTAAGTGATAATAAAAAGCAGATTCTATAAGTTATCAAACACAATTTACCAGATCTTCACATATTTACTACATTTCTTGTTCTAATGTAAAGAGAAAAGGAAGTAAGTTATGGAAACGTTTCTAACTTAGCCTGCTAGTTGTGGTCGCTACTGTTGCATAGGATGTCAGTGGGACCAGGTCAAGCTTGGGAATCGTGAAAAGCATTCTATATTGGACTTGTTGGCAGAATATTCAAATGAATAAATATTGCAAATGAACAGATAGTACTGTTTAAATTTAAGAACAATATTATTTTATAATAAAATTCATTGAATGGATGTATGGTAAATAGCAATGAAGAATAGTTTTTGTTTGGTCTAAATTATGACAGAAAAACAAATCATGTGCAAAATAAAATGCTAAGTTTAATATAAAATACTTCTGTTTAATTTTAAAGTGTACAGATTTAAGTTGTTGATAGTTACATCGGAATACCTCACATATGTGCATCAGTTCCTAGATCATATTTCTTTTCAATATATACATGTATAACGGGTGCTGAAATAATGGTGACCAAAGAGATAGCTATATTGTACTGAATCTCAAAAGAAGCAGAAAATATCGAATAAAAATGGAGCGATAATGCCTTCTTCCAAAGTAAAAAGCTGGCGAAAATGATGAAAAATGAACTTTAAAGTTATATAGCTGCTCAAGACCAACAGGAGCTATCATGATTACATTAGGGAATTACGTTGGAGCCACTATACATTCTACCTAAATATCCATGTACAAACAAAGTTAGAGTATGTGTGACGATTCTAAAGTACTGATAAAGCAGAAATAGCACTATTCATGTAGGTAATAAAAAAAATTTATTTCTCTGTCAGTAATCAAAAATGGTTAATATTACTTTTTCTTTCCATATAATAACGAACAATTTGGAACAAATTTCGATATTAGCCCTTAAGGACTATCACCTATTTGACAGGTAGGACTCGTGCTTTCTATTTCGTATTAATTATTATGTATTGAAACACGTTTTAAAACATTATTAAATGATTATATTTATAATCTCTGGCAGAAGAGTTTCAAATTAATTTTCCTTTGTGTTCGTATAAAAATATATCTTTGCTTTACTCTCTATGGAATAAAACTATTCCGTCTATATTGATTTAGAATTGGTCTTTCATGAATGCAAGTGGTTGAATATTTCGTATTGTTATGCCCCACTACTGGCATTAACAGTTCTGTTTTTATTTATTACCTGCGACTTAGTTTATTTTATTCACAGAATTAGTTTACAAGTTAATGTGTTTATGTTATGCAATTCGTAATAGTTATCGTTTGTTTAATTTTTCTAAGGTCGTAATTTCCTACTTATTTAATTGGCCACTTTATTATTTACCTGCACCAAAATTACTAATTACCTATTTAATACACTGATTAATTAAAAATAATTTAATTGCTAGAAGAAGAAGAGGAAAAAGATCCTGTACTTTAAAAGTTTATAAAAAAAGAAAGATATAATGTAGAATAATGTAGAAAGGATGAATTATTAATGTTAGACTATTAAATTAAACAATCTTAATTATTTAAAAAAGTTCCAACGAGATAGAGTTCAAAGCAAATTTTAATACAAAATAGTAGACAGGAGTCAATCTTAATATTGAACGTAAAATTGTTAATATATGATTTTATTGCTGAAATTGTATAATTAAGAAGCAATCAACATGGTACACTAGAAAAGTTTCTTCTAGGGGCTTAGGCCCTTTTTTTCTTATCGTAGTCCATCTAGATGAATTTAAAATGTAGAAATAATCCATAATACTTAATTTAAATTTCAAATCAAAATTTCTGTGTTTCAGAGGTTGTTTATATACAAATTTCATATCTTTAGAGCATATTTTCCTTATGTAACAGTTCAAACTACTTAACTATGGGTATAAGACAATGAATGTTAATAAGCTTAGAATTTTCTTCTTTCGTACGCGATATCAGATTTGACCTTGTGAACAGTAGGATTCGTGGTTTAGTGGCGACATATATTATTGTATTATTCTAATTACGATACAAGAATTCTAGACAGGGTTAAATTAATTAAAATGATTGTTATGAATGGTAATGTTATAATGAGGTATGAATAAGTATGTAATATTTAAATGAAGATATTGATTATAATATTAGATGAAACAATTATTTCATAAAACGAAACCCGACTATGTCAATGGATGTAAAATATGATGAGGATAGAATATATTAAACGCCCAGTAGATCTGCTGCACAATGGCGAAGTGATAATTCTGGAATACTACAGTGATATCTTTTAATAAGTTGAACAAAGAGGAATGAGATCTACATACCAATAATTGCTTACACAAATAGCTGTACACATAAGGAATAACTTTCTATTAACACATAGAATACATATATCAAAAAATATGTAAATTCGAGTCGGAATATATTTTGAAAAATGGTTATAGCGAAATCTCGAAGATGTTATATGCCAAAATTTAATCTGAGAACATTTATCAAGAAATCTGTAAATTTATATATATCTCTACAAGAAGCTATTGTAATTCTATTAGAACATAAATTTGACTCCCTGTTACTGTGACATTTGATTTCTTTAATGCTTATTAGTTTAATTAATCAATACATACGTAACCCACAGATGATAGCGAAGTCGCGGTATTCAGTGTCCGCGCGATGTGATTGTTTCCGGGTTGTTGTTACACTTAATATCTCCGCACTTACCTGAATCTTCCGTGAAGACTTTTCCACGTCAGAACGCGTGGTGGCGACCCAGGCAACATTAAATACATATATGTTTATACTATAGTGCAAAGTGCATTTCAAAAAAGTGGTTACTTCTATACAGGATTGGAAGTTAAGGTGAAATAAGAGCATGTCAGTACGAATGCAAGGAAACACAGAATATTATTTCGTCTGGATATGCATTGTATCGAGAATATAGTTTCTTGGAAATATAATTTTGTGAGTGATACATGTATAAATATTAAGCGTTTCCCAAATTATTCTAAATTTCTCTGTAAGGTTGCATATTCAGATATTGCCTATGAAGCCCCGCAATTTCTTACGAAACCTTCAAGTATCTCTGAAACACAGGTCATAAATTTTCTTTCTCACTTGTTAGGTTATTTTCTCCATATGCATTCCGTTAGATTGTATATACAAATTATAGCTTTCAGACACCTTTGGTGTCTTGCTTATACAATCACAAATATATAGTATTGCCTCCCCCTCTTCACACACAAGAGACTGTGAAAGAAGAGGGGAGAAGCAGCAGAGAGGCTGCCTTACGGCTGAAGGCCGAAACAATTTGCATACGAGAATCATATGCAAATGAGCAATTATCTTAAATTAATATGTAAAGGACATAAAGTATGCAAATAAATGCGGTAGAGCAAAATGAGAGTGGTAGAGCAAAAATGACAATTTAATTATTTGCACAAAATGAAGTTATTTTACTTTAATAGGATGCAATGAGTCTCTTGATTTCAGGCATTTTGTGGTTTTACTTCAGGTTCTGAGTACCAATAACACCACTCACCCAACTAGCACATACGTTAGCTGTAATCATGCCGTGATGCTTTCTGCATCTCCGGGCAGCTGGAAAGAAAACATATTACATTGAATTTTGACACATACCTGAGAGGAACTCCTGGTGAAGAATGAAACACAACTTCCATTGGAAGATTTTAATATTGCACCCGCGGAAAAAGTGATACACTTTATATATACACAGAAAGAAAAAATATATATATATTAATTTTCACACGTTTTACTATTTTAGGTCTTTTTAACGAATTTTGAATGTTCGCGCACTCTTCTTTTAAAATTTTACAGACGCAATTTAAAGTCCCTCTCTGTTTCCAAATCTTCACTGGAGATGGTCCAAGCTATGGTGCTCCCTCGGGGTATCATCTCTTCCCATTGATAAGACGACCACCTTGTTGCTTGAAGTTCTTGTTCCACGAAGTTCTAGAAGAAACACTGCTACTTAGTCATTTTACCGCAAATAGCAAGTCCTTCTAGCAGGAAGAGACTTTAGATTGGGAAATATGGTTGCGATCCCAAAATGTAAACTATTGTGTGTGTCTTACGAAATTTCACAAGATCGCGAAATTCCCTGCCTATCCCGATCCAGCCAGGTGTATAGTAGGGTGCATCGAATTTCCACTTTTTTTGAAATCAGCTTACCCTTAGCGAATGTTTTTTGCGAAATGGTCTCTGTATGTCATATAGAAAATCGCAGGCCGATTAGTTAATTTCTTTAGGTGCCACTAACGGCCTAAAGTTTCAAAAATTTGTTAAGGAATACATTTTTTTAAAACAAATTACACATATTTACTCTCACGAAAATATTTTACCCTTAGTAGTTATTTTCGGCAGAAATGTACATATTTTACGTGAAAAAAATTTCAGCTTGGTCGGTCAAGTACTTCAGGTGCTACCGGCTTCTTAAAATTTTGACCCCCCCCAAAAAAAAATTTATTCAGTGTTTTGTAAAAAAAAAATCGAGTTTTCGTCTCTTATAAGCAGCTAATTGGGTTAAAAAATGGGGCAATCAAGGTAAAAAAACAGACTTTACAGTAGATGGGATGTTATCAAATAAGGCACATACCGGTAGTTGTCCAGCTTAATTTCGTAGCGCGAAAAGAAAATAACAAGTAATTATTTTTGTAGAAAGACTCCTTTCGATAATACACCTGTACTGCATAGAATAAAGTCGTCCAAAAGTTAGTTTGTCGTAAAATTAAAAGTGGAGTAGCATCGAGAGAAAAGAAAAAAAGTGACTCCTTGTTAGTGTGTCTGGAGATGAGATTAGGAGTAATTTTGCGTTGCTTTCTAGGCAGAAGAAATGGTGTTTGATGTGGAAACTGTTTACGTTGCTGATTATGTTTAAGTGAAAATACGTGTGCATTTGTGTGCGTTTTTGAAGGATTGCGTCCTACTTGTGCTTGTCGGCAGTCAACATGTCAGTTCGTCATTCCAATGGTGCGGCAAGTTTGTTGAAGTCTTGCGTTGACAAAAGTGTCTAACTGTTCAAAATTGTTTTCGGTGAATAAACTATCAAGTGTCCGTAAAGATGTCACCTAAAGAGAAATCACGTTTGAATGTCAGGAACTTTGTCCGTAATATCATTGGATCCCCTGTGGAATTCACTTTTAATCAGCTTCTAACAATCGCTGGTGTTCTTAAGCAATTCTTATGGGAAAGAGAGAAGATGAAATGGGAAGCAGCATCTCAGAAGGACCACTCTGCTAAGGTGCTAGCTCATTCAGTGGCAAGGAAAGTAATTCAAATTTGGGAAAATGCATCAATCAGCGGTGCAGCTATTTTGAGCGAGCAACGTGTTATAGCGTTGATTTTATATTATCAAAAAAAGGTCCGTCAGCTGCAAAAGTCCAAGGACAAGCCCGTTTTTCTTCCTTCCAAAGTTGCAGAATCCCAGGAGTTTGCCAGCAAAAGTTTGTTTGATATCGCTTCTTGCAAATGCATCGATCCAGTTGCTTGCACTTCTGCGAGAGAGAAGAATGTGCCTAAATTGAAGGTTTAACTTTTAATTAACCAGAGAACCACCCGACAGATGGGTATGGCAGGACTTTATAGAAAGGAGACACAGAAACGTGTCAAACATTTATTGCTTAAAAATCGAGGTCAGAAAAATCAACCAAACCCCAATGAAATTAGTAGTTCCGGAAGACAAAACGATAGCGTCTCTTTACAAAATGAATCGGGAGAAGAGTCAGTTTCCACTGTCGAGTTTCTTCCTGCGCTTAAAAGAAAGAAGACTAGCCCTTCTAAACAAATGATAGTTAGATTGCCGACATTCTCCAATGCAGTATATAAATGTAATATATCAGACCGCAATTATCACTTCGTCGCTTTTGGTTACCCCAGTTCATAAGCAGAAGGTGATCGTCAAAAGCAAGATTCGGAGAGAGAAGAAATCCTTAGGAAACGCCATCGTTGAAGAGGCGAGTGCATCGCTTGAATCGACCGAAGCAAAAGCGTTATACTTCGACGGAAGAAAGAATCAGACTCTCACCCTTGAGGCTAAAGACGGCATCAACCACCGAATAATGAAAAAAGATCACTACGTACTGCTACAGGAGCCAGGATCGAACTATCTTGGCCACGTCTCTCCATCTGGAAGAGGAGAGAGCATACGGGCTGCCATCACAAAGTTCTTTGTTCATCAGAATATCCCCTTGTCCGTTCTGTTATTTTATTTTATTTTTTTTTTTGGGTTGCGACGGTACTGCTACCAACACTGGTCGGAAGAATGGTGCGATGGCATATATTGAAGTCTTCCTGAACAAAACCCTTCAGAGAATCGTCTGTATGATACACACGAATGAGCTCCCATTTCGACATTTGATTGAATTTATAGACGGCAAGTCTACTGGACCAAATGCATTTAGAGAACCAATAGGATCAGCACTTCCAACATGCGAAGAGTTGCCACTCCAGAATTTTCAGCCCGTTCCAGTAGACTGGGACCTCAACTTCACTGAGGATGCATTAAGCACGGATCAAAAATATTTGCTGAATATCTGCCAAGCGGTTTCTTCAGGACAATGACCCGTTGGGTTAGCTCACATGAAGCCTGGTAAAATTCATCAAGCCAGATGGCTAACTACAGCAAATAAGAGTCTTACGTTTGTACGTAGGAACAAAAGAACCCACTAATGAACATAAAACCATCGTCCAGTACATCATGATGGTTTACGCGCCACTCTGGTTTGCTGTGATCCGTAATCCATCGTTTGCAGAAGGAGCTCGTAATTTGTGGCACCTTATCACGACTTCTCGCCACATGGAAGGAAAATTCATCCAGTGATCCGTAGAAATGCGTGGTACGGCCATCCTGAGAACCTACTTCTATCAATGTTGACTGACGAAGATGCTAAAGTACGAGAACTTGGCTGGAGGAGAGTCCTAAAAGCAAGACAAACGACCCAATCTGGTGATCGCGTACCGGTACGAGAATTCGTCGTCCCTGAAATCAACTTAGAAGCGACAAACTATGTTGATATGATTAATTGATCAACATGCACGCTGATGGAGCCACCACTGACAAAACACTTGAGCCTGCAGAAGCTAAGAGAAAATGTAAAGACGGCTCCAATGACTGATGAATCTATTACATCCTTACCCTGTCACACTCGCGCTGTAGAAAGAATGGTGAAGTTGGTGACAGAAGCGGTATTAGCGGTATGTGGGCAAGAAGCACAACATAGATTTGTCCTAGCAACACTACAATCAAGAAAAAACATACCAGAATTTAATACAAAAACAATTTGAGATAAAAGAGTAACGATATTAACTTGCACTACCATATGCAACATTAGTATAAACAGGTGGCGCGTGGGCGGACCTCAAACTGCAGCCACCTCCTCTTGGTGAGTTCTGGGTTATTTCCAACATTAATGTTTGGAAATAAGCAAAGAGCTGCAGATGTAAAACAGAATATTTCTTATCTAATTAACGATCCAGATGAATCACAAACAATGCAACTTAATTTTTAAGAAATGAAAAAAGTAGGGACACAATTGTTCATATTTTAAGCCACTGGTGGCACCTGAATGACTTGACTCATCAAGCTGAAATTTTTTTCACGTAAAATACAGACTTTTTACAGAAACAAAACCACATAGGATAACCATATTTTATAAAAGTACATATTTTACATTTTTTAAAATAACATTTTTTTTTAACAAAATTTTAAAAATTTCGGCCGTTGGTGGCACCTAAAAATATTGATCAATCTACTTGCAATTTTTTATATGTTATATGGAGCCCATTTCGCACAAAAATATCACTAAGGGTAAGCTGATTTAAAAAAAAGTGGAAATTCGATGCACCCTAGTGTATAGTGACTATATTCCGCGTAACTACTTTCATCCCCTTTATAAGTGAAAGGAAGATGACACACTGATATTGCAAAAGAAATAGTTTGGTTTTCATTAAAATTTTATATCATTTTTACATGCTATAGTTTTAGCACACCGGCTATCAACACTAGCAAAATTCTTACAATAAAGAAAACGTTAATTTGTCACTTCGTTTCTTATCACCACACAGTACATGATGATTGTTTACACAAGGAAGAGTGCGCCGTTCGAAGCTCTTCACGCAGATTCTACGTCAACTGCCTCACGTCCAAGAACCGAATTATTATCACTTCACCCGAGTCCTTGTTTTAAATCAACCCCAGTTGTTCACTTTGTCATGGCTCGCCTCGAAGCTCGATGAAATCTTATGACGGAGGGTGGTTGAGGTGAAGAGGATTGAAACCACAGGTCTTTGAACGGCATGACCTAATTATCGCATTTCACTAGTTTCTCATGCTGTTTACACACTTATGAGGGATGTGTTTGTATTTTCATTACTATCACTATTTTCCCACAATTCCAAGCTTTAAATAGATATATAGCACACTATATTTAATTGTGAAAATGGCACAGAAATCAACAAAACCACGTATCATGCACCTGTATTCTTAACTACCTGCATGGTCCTTGTCTTGTGCCAACAGATGCTGCCCTCTGTTGGCCCTTTTACAAAGGTTTCCCACCTGCATGAGTATTTGTTTTCGTGCATTATTTGTGAGAATTTTGATGTTTCAGTAAAACTAAATATTTGATTAGGTAAAACACTATGCTAAAACCAAGTATATACATATTTACAAATATATTCAAGAGCTGAAAATCTGTCATTTTATATTTCAATAGATTTAAAAGGTTTTACTAATATTGTGTTGATTTTCACACAAGACATTCTCTGCTAGCGACGGCCATTTTTCGGTGTTACGAGCAATACGTGTCCTGCCCGTGGAGGCTGCCGGAGATAGAACCACAATTTGAAATAAGCCTTGTTCTAATAGATAATAAATATACAACGAGATATGACCTAACCTATGCTACATATGGTCCTTGCAGTAAATATACGGCAGTAAATATACTGTACATTGATATTTATTGGACTCTTCTTTCTGGAAAACTCTTAAAGCACAACTGCAAAATTAAACCTCTAATTGCTGTAAATAAATATACAATTTTGGGTGAATTATTACGCCTTTGTAATTCGGGCATATTTCGGGTTCATTTGATTATTACATGAGCTCGGGCCTAAATGCTAAAACATATTTCGGAGTTAGGTCGGGCCTCACATTATAAATTCTTGGGCCGGGCGGCCCCGGGCTAAAAATTCCGACCCGTGCAGACCTCTACCTAGGGTCACACTTCTTGGTTCAAACATGTGGTGTTATCAGGCTTGTTTGAGTATTTATATTATATTATTACTTTGTCTATCACACCCCTGTATACAACCAGCATGGCCATATAGCTCTTTCCGAATTTTGCGCATTTTTTTCTAGAAGAGATTGTTCCGCTACATTCTTCTGTTCTGCATCTCACATTTGATGGTTATTTGATTCACATCATGCCATTGCTGTTTAAAAACATAGTATAGTAGGGTCATGGGAATATCGTCTTCGAAACACTTTGCAACCCAGGAGTGTTTTCACGTTTCGACATTTTGTCATACATATCAGTTTCTGCGCTCTATATTGATTTATAACCACTACCGTACTAATTTCTATTGGATCATTACATGATACAAAACACATCTTTCTCCACAATTTCATAATCTGAAGCTTCCAAAATCGCTTCAGCTTCCACGTCTATATATATATATATATATATATATATATATATATATATATATATATATATATATATATATATATATATATATATATATATATATATATATATATACAGGGTGTCTCACCTAAGTTTCCGACATCAAATATTTCCGAAATGACAAAAAAAAAACTTGAAATATCTAGTTATGCAAGAATGTATTCATGTCAGGGGCCTATAAAATTATGTAAACAACAAGTGCCCCCAGGGATCATAGGGCCCCGGAAGCCAATTTTAAAATTTTAAACGGAAACCCCTAATTTTTATTGGAGGCGATCAAAAATAAAGAATTTTTAGTTGAAGCATATTTTCGTTATTCTATTAGATGGAGCTGTAATAGCAAAAAGAAATGAATATCATCGTATGTACGTACGTCAGCCAAGGCTGGTGATATTCTAAATAGTACGAGAAATACTCTTGCAATTTAAGTACGTGTCCAATCAGTTTAGAAGGTCTGTTCAACTTACATAAAAGAAGTTAGCTTCATCTTCCCAAAATTCCAAAGAGAAATCCTCTCCATGAATGCGGATTCGGATACTACGACCGAAAATACGCAACTTTTAGTTTAAGTATTTTTTCGTTGTCCTCCTAGATAACACATAAATCGCAAAAATAATAATATCGTTGTACCTGAGGTTGATAAATGGAAAGCTGGTTCAAGAGTGGACATGCTGTGTGATGTTGGTGCTAAGACTTGCAAACAAATAAAGTTAGAACACAAGTTTGTGAGCTTGTGGACACTACGAAAGTTGAATTACTTTAGCTCTCCGTTGGGACATGACGTTTCAATTAATAATCGGATATGGTGTCAAAAGAGAATTAAGTTGTTCATTTTTGCCATGTTTATGTAGATATGCATAATGGCGATTTGATTTGAATTTAGACCATGTGAATTTACTTGAGAGGTAAAATTGAAAGTGAACACGTAAGGTTGATTGGTGGATCTATAGGACATAGTCATTTTGTTGTTATGGTTTGACCAGAAGACACATATGTCTCACCCCTATGTCATGTTCTGTAAATACTTATTGTTGATTGTAAATTACGGTCCAGCAACGTAGAAGCCATTAGATATTGGTAGCAGTAAGCATTATTACCGAGAAGCTCTGAACACTCAAGCTGTATTTCAACTGGTTTTTATTAGAGCTCTCAAAGTAAAGGTCTAAGCTCTCGATGATACGAGGATGGGTAATAACCAAAGGTCATGTGCTGAAGTAAGGGTAATATTTAACAAAAAAATCGCGTTCCACACAATCCCATTTCCAGATCTACTGTCGAGTGCATCGTATGAGGCGTCAAGAAAACGGTAACTATACAGGATTGTAACATTCCTGGTCGACCGAAATCGGCAACAAACAGTTTGATGTTCTGGTCATTTGTTGAAAATACTCAGCTTAGCATTCATAAAGCTGCAAAACAATAGGACACCAGTCACATGTCTGCGAGAAGAATGTTGAAGAAAATGAGGTTCCACCCATACAAAATTCATCTGATACACCAGCTGAATGAAGATGTCTTTGATCGCCGTGTAGAATTTTATGAAGATATGATGAAACAAATCAATGATTTTCTTACGTTTCTTACCAGCATTGTGTTCTCTGATGATGGCACGTTCCACCTAACCGGTTTCATTAACAGATGTAATAGCAGGTGTTGATTTGACAGAAATCTTATTGGTCCTTTCAAACACACTCTACATCCTGAAAAGTTGAATATCTGGGCGGCAGTGCTAAATATACAATAATTTGGCCCTTTTTGTTAATAACAATTTGACTTCTGAACTGTGTGAGGAGATGCTTCGAAATCAAATAGTTTCAGCAATGAGAGATACTGCAGAAGACAATTTTGCCCACAAATGGTTTCAGGAAGATGTACAACACCGCACAACGGTGTTAATATGCGGCAATTTCTTACACGGAATTTCCTAAATAACGGATTGACAAAAGAGGTGAGATTGGGTGGCCTACTTGTCCTCTGTTCCCCTGATTTATCGCCACTATACTACTTTTTCTGGGTTTATCTAAAACTCCGAGTATTTTTTCTGTATCAAACAATACCAACAACTTTGGATAATCTTCGCCAAAGGGTTGTTAGTGAAGTTGCGCTTATTGACCTGGACGTCAGCAGGAATGCAGTATTTGTGTTTTACCATCGAATTGCTCACTGCCAGACCAAGAACGGTGTGCAGTTTGAGCGTATGTTGTGAAACATCAGTTAGAACTTGTTCATCTGCCAATTCGAAAGAGGCAAAGGGACTCATGATAATCAAGTTCTTCGAAAAAAACGGGGAGACACTACGTGCCCAGTAAAGCTGATGTGTAGTTACGCATTCCGTAACTAGGGTAACAGTAAATTTAGATAGCAGGAAACGAAGACAGGGCAACGTTTTCATTCTCTACTTTTATGTGAAACGGAATTTTCAAAGAACTTAGGGTTATGTTAAATCGAAGTGTATCAGTCATCCCTCCCTAACTACTTAACTGAATTTTGAGAACGTATTTAAGAAGCAGATGGATTTCCTGACTCTGGAATGTAAAAAAGAGGTTTCAAGAATTAGAGTATCAACTGATGTATGTTGAATTACAAACTGCACTCTTCTTGAGAAACTTTGACAAGGAAAATAACACGCCTGAGTTTATAAACAAAAAGTAATTTTGAGTTTTCGCTCATTTAACATAAGCTGCATGTCGTTGTGACTAAATAAACATGACTTACTAACTTTTAAAATCGTGAAGATCAATTACAACAGCCCTGTATATCAATTAAGTTTCTTTGCACTTTATTCAAGTTTTGTAAATTTGTTCTTCTGTGAAATCTCCTTTGTCTTTTGTGCTTTTACGTAATAGTGTGAAATAATGGTTTTACTTAATATGTCCGAATCACGTGATATTTAAAAAACATATTGGTCTTCTTGACCTTTGCAACTCTAGGGAAGATGTTTCTTGTTGCAAAACACAAAAACGTTCCTTTTCATATCGTAATTGCCTACCATGGTCGCATTGAAATGTAAATGAAAGCAATTTTATTTTATGCTGAGCCTTTTTAAAATATTGGTCACATATTTCGTGCTTTTTAATTCCATGTGTATTTCTCGAGATATTTAGTTTTTTATCAATCCCAGGCAGTGTACGATGATATTTCTTCTTTTGTGATTACAGCGCCGTCTAGGCAGGTAACGAAGAGTACTTCAAGTAAACTTTGCATATTTTCCTTCCCAATTACTGCAACAAAAATAGGGAGTTTCCATTGAAAACTTTCAAGTTGGCCTCTGGTGCCATCCGATAGGACCCATGAGGGCACTTGTTTCAAAATTTTATAGCCATTTGATATGTATACATTCTTGCGTAACTAGATTTGTCACATTTTTTGTTATATCAGAAGTATTTCAGATCGCAAAGTTAGGGGACTACGTAGGATGATATTCTTTTTTTTTTTTGCGATTAGAGCGCCAACTATTAGAATAACGAAAAAGTTCCTCAAGTAAAAATTGCTTACTTTTGATCGTAGAATCAGAGTCTGCAATGAAAATAGGGGATGTTTATTTGAAATTTCCTAGTTGGCCCCTGGGATCCTATGATGGGACCCCTGGGGGCACTTGTTGTTTACAGAATTTTATAGCCTCCTAATATGTGTACATTTTTACATTTTTTGTTATTTCGGAAATATTTCAGGTCGCAAAGTTAGGTGAAACAACCTGTATATATATATATATATATATATATATATATATATATATATATATATATATATATATATATATATATATACCGTAACGATGATTCTCGATCTCGGCCTGACTCAAGTGTCAAGTATCAATCTAGTCTCCGCCTCGGCTCGAAAATCTTGAAATAAACTGTGGGAAATTAAAAGTGTATAAATAGCATCATCTTGTCGTTTTCTCTTCTCATTTTGTCACTTTATTCTTGACCGTAGTTTTGTTGTATACCGCATATCTGTTCGTAGCAAAACGGCTAATGCTCATGCTTTCTCTGCATATATTGGCCGTTTCAATTTCCACTGAAGTGAACTCACTGGTCATAGACGCCCACTCACACTAATATTTTACTTCAGATGGACAGTAATTTGTCATTTAATCGATATAAGAAAGATAATGCTTTTATTATTATTATTATTATTATTATTATTATTATTATTATTATTATTATTATTATTATTATTATTATTATTAAGATATCACCAACTGAAGATGCAAACGGGTTGTGTGACAAGGATTTGTTGGCACTAACGTGTTGTTTAGGTGCAAAAAGATTTCATGTGAAACTCTACTTAAAATTTGGACATGCAGAGTATTATATGTAATCAGAAAAAGATATATCAACGTGCTAATGCTAAAATTGTATAAGGAATAGGGACGACAGCACAATGATCACTTCCACATTGACGAAGGATATTAGGTTACAAATTAAGAGCCAGAGCAAGAATTCATATTCTATATTGTTATTATACAATTTCTTCGGTACATGAAAAAAAAACTCATATGCAATAGCGACAATAAGTATTTTGAGAAACACATTTTAATGAGAATACTAGATGACCCTGTTCTCTGTACACAGCGCATCATTCATATATGAGCGAGAATCTTCTTGTTATTCTTCTTGATAAAAATCGGCAAGAGATACCGCAAAGGGGAGACTTTTTTCGATTGCTTTTTCAATATTTCGCACCGATTGCAAGATTTGAGCCTACTCCCGTTGGAGATGTTAATTCAAGTATGATCAGTGTTTTCTTTCTTCTTGCATACAGTATGTAATAAGCAAATAGGCCTACATAAACTAGCTAACTCTATGATCTACGGAACCTGGAGGTTCAATGCCGCGTTCACAAAAGCTCTCCACTGCCTTCTATGCTCAGTCAATTGGATCCAGTTTCTACTTTGTATTCTTATTTCTGCGAGATCCATATTAATACTGTCCTCCCATCTGCGCAAAGGTCTTCCTAATGGTCGTTTTCCGGCTGGTCTCCCAGTTAAGATTTTGAAAGCGTTCATTCTTTCTTCCAACCTGACCTGCCCACCTGAGCCTCCTAGATTTGATAACCTTAACAATGTTGGGCAAACCGTATAATTTACGTAGTTCCTCGTTATGAAGTTTCCGTCATTTCCTATTCCCGTTTCTCTTGGGTCCGAATATTCGTCTCAGGATCTTGTTTTCAAGTACTTTCTATCTATGTACTTTTCCTCCCAAGTAAGCAACCATGTTTCGCAACCATAAAGAACAACAGGCATGATTATAGTTTTATATATTTTAAAATAAGCTAGTACATTACACATACAATCAATTATAATATCAGTGATATATGGTGTTCATTGGGCAAAACACTCCAAACAATAAAGATTCAACTTGGTCTGTAGAAATGGTTATATTTCGTTTTTTATTGTTATTTGGTCATGGATAACAAACGCCTGAGGAATATGCCACCCCTATATACAATTATGTGGTGTTGGAATGTATAATAGGTAGGATATGATGCCTTAGTTTTTTTTAAAAATTTCAACACTTCCGTAAAAATGTAATAAAGAAATAATGGCCACTTTTTAAATATTGAGTTAGAACTGTACAATCTACGCAAAATTTGCAATCGATCAGTGAAAACGTAATCTTTCTAGAGCCTGTAGTTTCCGAGATCTCACTGTCGAAAGGATTTGCGACAAACTTGTAAACGTCCACAAAAATATAGTGTAAAAAACTCCGAAGATGGAAGCACAATTCATTTTCATTTATTTCGGAGAAGGTTTATTAAAATGCAAAGGCTTTGATCAATAATTTAAAAGGATAAACTTTATGGAAAAGATCTCTTTAAGTAATTTATTTAAAGTACACATACTTTAAAATGTTTGTCTTTGTTATAGACGTGAAATCACAAATAATCGTAAATCATAGGATTGAAATCAAAAGCTGTAGGTTGGAGCTCAAGAGCTTTGGTTTCATTGTGAAAAATGTCAGGTTTACAACGATCATACTACTGCTGACTGTTCAAATCCTTCTAAATGCGGATACTGCTCAGGGCTGCAGGAAACTAAAGCGTGTCGCAATCTGCAAGGACCATCGAAATGCAACACTTGCAATTTGCTTCATCCTACCTACAGTTATCGCTGCAAAGCCAAACCAGCTCCAACTCCTGAGCATCCAGAACTAATATTACCTCTAAAAACGGCCGATAAAACAACCCAACCGACTCAATCCATATTACCTCCGCTAACCGTCGAAGATCTCCTCCGTTATATCAGTTTGGTGTTACAAAATATATTTCCATTTCAGCGAGCTCATATCTTACACCATACAATCTCTGCCGCAAAATCCATTTATCACATCAATCTCAATGCAACGTATTCTAGTAATTATGTTCATTTTCATATTTGACATCTGGAAGCTGCTGTTTAAAGCCATGCATATGTTTCTCTACATCATGGGGATTGCTTTCCTATTCGTCAATATTCGATCATTTTTACAACATAAGCTGTTATTCAAAACATTATTGAGGGAGGCGCGGTGGCTCAGATAGCAAAGGTATGTCAGTTTTTCCCAAATGTAAAGTACGTTGATTTGCAGTTCCTAGATAGGTCACATTTCACAAGACATGGGCTACATTTAAACAGGAATGAGAAGCACCTTATGTGTAATAAACTTGTTCAGCGTATAATCTCACAGTCTACTGCCTCAGGTAATGCAATACCTCTAGCTCATGCTAATTTTTTAGATCATTAAAGTTTAATGATGCAGACTTAGCCAAAAATCTGCAAACGGTTATAGCACAACAGGTTAATGTAAAACAAAGCCACGCTATTGATTTTAAAGTGGCCTACTTAAATGTTCAAGGGATCAACAATAAACATGTAGTTTTAAATGATTTTGGGAATGATAATAATTTAGATGTCTTAGGTTTAAGTGAACATTGGTGCAAAGAGGATGAAATTGCGTTTAATAAATTAGATGACTATGTACTTGTTAATAGTTTCTGTAGGAATCACCGTGTTCACGGTGAGGTAGCTATTTTTCTTAGAGACAAGCTCTCGCTTAACTGTAAGAAGTTAGATCTTGACTTTCTATGTACTGAAATCGATTTCAAAGCCACAGGTATCGTTATTAATTGTCTCAAGTTGGTTTTCGTATCCATATACAGATCCGCAAACGGTAATTCAATAGTCTTTCTAGATAGGCTCGAGGAACCGCTAAACTTATTGAATAGGCGTAGTTTTATAAACTTTAAGATAGTCATAGGTGGTGATCTAAACTCTGATTTTGACGTAAAATTTGTAAAGTTAATCAGAGTCTACTTAAAAAGCCAGATAGAGAAAATAATTCTTCGTCGTATACCCCTCAACTTTACTCAATGAAGTGTGAGGTGATGTTACATTTAAACATATATAAGAGAGAGAAAAATGAAGTAACTAGGTCAGCCCACCTGAAAGCTAGGAAAACATATTAGCAAGCTGTAAATGAAGCGAGAAAGCAGTATGCTTCGGCAAAATTGGAATTGTCTGTTAATAAGTGTAAACAAGCTTGGAATGTAATTAATTCTATAGTTGAGTGTAATCGGGACTGCGTTTATCCCTATTCAGAAGATTTTAGTAATTTTATCGTGAATTATGTAGATGAAGTACACAATAATATAGACAAACCTAATGTAACACCAGTCAATCTAATGGACCAATCTGTAAATCCTATACAGGATAATTTTGTATTCACAAATAGGCTATATATCCCCATGTAGTTCTCAACATTGTAAATAACTTTGAGTGTTCAAACAGTGTTGATGTTTATGGATTGTCGAGTAATCTAATTTAAAAAGTTACTGATTGTATTGTTCTGGCACTTACACATTGCATTAACCAATGTCTAACACAGGGAATATTCCCCGAAGTTTTAAAATTATCACGGGTTGTGCCTGTCTATAAAAAGGGGCAGCAAAATTGTCCATCTAGTTATCGACCAATTTCTCTGGTACCAGTCTTCTCAAAAATTCTTGAAACTGTGATACATATGCAGTTATGTGATTATCTTGATATGCATAACGTAATTAGTGATTCACAGTTTGGTTTCGTAAAGGATTGATCTTCTGTTTGAGCGATCGATTCGTTAGTAAAGAAGGTTATCAGAGGCTTTGAAAACAAGGATTTTGTTCAGGCAACATTTTGTGATTTAAGCAAAGCCTTTGGTTGTGTTGAACACACAATTCTCTTTAAAAAATTAACGTACTACGGTATCAAGGATTTAAGTTTTAGGTTATTCAAATCTTACTTAGAAAACCTTAAACAAATTGTTTTTGTAAATAGCAATATATCTAGTATTGCATCAGTTAAGTACGGAGTACCTCAAGGTTCAGTACTTGGGCCACTTGTATCTTTACTAATGATAAATGATCTACCTTACTTTTTATCTCCTTACTCTATATTATATGCTTATGATACGACCTTTCTAAATACTAGTCCTGATGTTAGTACACTTAATGCTATAACTGAAAATACATGGGATCAGATTGTGATTTGGTTTAAGGCTAATGTTTTTTTACTTAACGAGAATAAAACTCAACATATGACTTTTAGTCTAAAAGAAGTGCCTGTTGAGAATAATTCATCATGTGTGAAGTTTCTAGGTATTTATATTGATACCAAGTTATCGTGGGAACAGCATATTAATTATATTTCTGGGAGACTCTCAAGAGTAATATATCTGCTAAAACAACTAGAAAATCATGTTCCTGATAACTATGTCAGATCAGCTTACTTTGCTTTTTTTTCAGAGTATAATTTTGTATGGTACATTATTTTGGGGTAACAATTATCATATAAATAGCATTCTTTTAATACAGAATTATTTCAAACGCAGACAAATTAGCTCATTGCAGACCTTTGTTTATCAATCGTAAAATTATGACAATAATCAGTCTATACATTTACATAGTACTCCTCTATATAAAAAGTAATCACCAAAATTTACAACTGAGGCAAGACATCCATTCGAATAATAATAGAAGCAGTAAATTCATAAATGTCTCATATCAACTACTGTCCAAATCGTTAAATAGGTACGAGACACTGGGAATAAAACTGTGTAACAAGTTGCCTGCAACACTAAAAGATGAACATGTAGATCGATTTTAAAGTAAGTTATACAGTTGGTTAGTTGCAACGCCCTTTTATTCATTACAGGAGTATTTTAATTGTTCAATTGAAGTGTAACGTATTTTCTAATCTCGTTTGAGCTAGTATTTAAAATGTATATTGTTATTGTCATTTATTTTGTAATGTAATTTCATCATTAATTTAGTTATAGATCATTATTTATTTATAGTTAAATATCGAGATTGTATCATATTTTGACGTTGTCTATTGCTATGTATAGCTTATCGACAATAAAATTCTTTATTATTATTATTATTATTATTATTATTATTATTATTATTATTATTATTATTATTATTATTATTATTATTATTATTATTATTATTATAAACAAATATACTAGAGAGTATTGCTTTAAAAATATAGGAATAATAGTACTGATTTATAATGTAAGCGTATGGTTATAGCGAAATTTTCCTATTTCATATTTCCCTTTTTCAATTTTCCAATCATCATTCATCCTTCATACAACAGCCTTTTATATAGATTTTATCGATAAAGTTTCCTCACTCGGAGGCAAATCAGGGTTGTCAGCAAAAATTAAGTATTTAACATTTAGATTCAAAAAATAATTAGATAGGAACTGCTTCCAAAATAAAATCCTAAGACCTTAGCACAGAGTCCGGAGAAAACTTTACACCACCGTCTTGACGTACTGAGAGTTTCAGATCTTCTGTGTGTCCAATCTCCTGTAATATATTTACGTGCAGATTCAGAATAAGTAATCAAATTAAAAAAAAAAAGAAACATTTTATTTCACTTTTATGGCTTTAGGTTCGGTAAGTAGAGTAGAGTATTAGGTTAGTAAATAGATGAATTTAGGCTAGTAGAGTAGCATAACATCATATTAACATCATAACGTCATATAACAGCATATCATATTAACAGGTTAGGATAGATTAGTTTAGTAGAATATGTAAGTTTAGGTTAAGAATTCTGCAATATATTTTATGTAGGAAAACTATATTTTATGTTCACAAATATAGAGTTAAAAGTGTGAAACTATTACAAGTGCTCCAATCCATGTGACTTTATACGATATTAAGTGTTTTGCACTATTCTGCGTATTTACACCCATAAAGGAAAACTCTTTAAAGTGAATTTGCACCCATGGATGCAATTCGTGCATTACGAAATATCTTGTACGACACTGCGAGTAAATTTTCTGGTTAAGTGGTTGAATATAATAGAATAGCAGGTTCTAGGACAGCACGCACTCATTTTCAGATCGTCAATTTGCACACATATTATCAATCTGTACGCAATTGTTTGGGCATGCGCTAGGGCAATAATAATCTGAAACGTCTTAGGGAATCAACTAAAGCAAGAAAAAGTAAATGATCTTTTCAGTTTGACGGACTATTCTTATCCTGCACCAAATATGTTAGATTAATAGGGTACTTTAGATTTGGTTAGTAGGGTGGGTTAAGTTAATAGGATAGGTTATATTATGTGTAGACTAGATTAGGTTAGTAGAGAGTACAAGGTTAAGTTACGTAAATTCTATTTATAAGTATCTTAGTGGTATTCATAGAAATACGAGTTCCTATTTGATTTATAGAGATCTCATACTAGTAACGCTTCATTTGTAAGCAAAATATAGCTTCCTTACACTTTGCACGAATAACCCATCGGCGCAAAATAATAAGTAATACAGACCTCTTTCATATACCCTGTGTCATTTAATTGTGCTATACAGTGACAGCTCTCATTGTTTGAAATAGTAACCCTACACTTGAGTTGAGTTGATTTTGGATTTAACGTCCCTTTCAGCAGCGAGGCTATATGAGATGGGACCTGCTGATTAACTTGGAATTCGAACCACATGAGCTCCTGTCGGAAACAGAACCCGGGTTTCCCACGCCAAAGGCGCGTACGCTAATCGCTTAGCCACGAAGTAACTCTAACCCTATATTTGAAAACAAAAATACAGCTTAACCACATTGCTCAGAAATAACCCGTCGGTGGAACTTAATATCTAGTACAATCCTCTTTAGTAAAAAGTTGCTCAGTTTAACTGTAAGTTACTTAGTTTACTGACGATCTATTCTCAATCTGCACGTATCTTTGTTTTCAATACAGATATGCATTTTGCACTTGTTCACTACTTACTTTTTTCATGTGTTCCTTAGCATCACCTTATTGTGATGAGTTTTATGCTGCTTATTCCATATTATTGAATAATTATTGACCAAATATATTTTTTCCTTTTCGTAATCAATTTTCGTACCACACGATTTCATTCAGTTCACAAGTGAAGAAATCACAACAGCAAATTACCTTGCAGTTAACTTACAATAAAGAGGACACCTGCAATCCTGTTTTCTTAAACGTCACTGAGCAGACAAAACTATTGTGTGTGTCGTAAGTAACCAGTCTGTACACTGTTCATTTGATCGTCCACTAGTAAAATCAAACACGTTTGCTTCTTGAAAGAAGAAAGGAGATATGAAGCAGCTTGACTCAGCATGCGATATAACAGGTTCATTTTTAAAACAATGTGTTTATTTTGCTTTCTTGTCCCGTTGAAGGAGGAAATGAGAAGATGAAAAAGGAAAATGTTGCCATAACCATGCCCTAAGGAGTCATTTGAAATTACTTGCCCTAAAAGGTAAAATACTGAAAAGAATGGCAATACTTTACAACAAATAGAAATGATTACAGGTTAAAAGAGGTAAATAGGGCGCTTCTTACAAGATGTTTTAACTTTATGACAAAGGATGTAATTGCCAATCTTTGCCAATCTTGATTTTATTATTAGGCCTATTATGTATCTTTAGTATATATTTACATTAGAATCTTTTATCCACTCAACCAATCTTTTAAGTTGAAATATGACGAGAAAGTGACCAATTTTTTTTGTCTGCCGGATGTACAATTTTAAGCAAGCTTGATTAATTCTTTTAAGTGATAAATAAATGAACCTATAATTTACATAGTAGAGCTCCGTCGTGGCTAAGCGATTAGCGTACGTGCCTTTAGCACGAGATACACGGATTCGGTTCCGGACAGGAGCTCACGTAGTTCGAATCGCACGTTAAACACTAAGTCCACTTCCCATATATCCTCCCTGCTTCAAGGGACGCTAAACTGAAATTAAATTGAATTAAATTTGCATATTTTTGAAAATGGTATATTATGAAATTGACTGTTTTGACCTTCCGACAAGGATCTTAACCTGAGAACAATTATTGTATTCATTGTATAATGCATAATTTTCAAGTCCGTTGTAATTGATTGTATAATGGTTTTAACAAAATGCTACATTTTTGAATATGAGCTGTTTACAGCATTGAAAATAAAGTTAGTAGTAGTAGTAGTAAGAGTTTTCCCAAACTTTTTCGAAGGTGTATTTTGTGAAGATTGAAAATTATTTTTTTAAAAAGATAATCAGTAGTTATATACTAATATTCATCGAAGTGTAGGAGAGCAACTGACTTCATAATAATCATCTGCATAGAAATAGTAATAAAGTACGAAGAACTTTAAATAGCTTACATTTCTTTTATACAAATAGTTATTATAAATACTGGAGTAAATATATATTCATATGCATCTTTAATTAATGTGTCAAAAGAGACCCATCAACCATAATAAATTGAATGTAAAGCATAGAATATGGAACTTCAGCGATGTAGCCATCATGTTGTTCTAGGAAAAAAGGAGGCCTAACTTTCTCAGAGGGCCAGGATCTTTTACGTATTAAAATCAAACCAAGTCTTTTTTTTTCAGAATATGAAAGCATAGTGACTCACCACACATACACACATATATATGTTATTATTATTATTATTATTATTATTATTATTATTATTATTATTATTACTTTAGTATGAAACTTACTGAAGCATGTGTCTTAGAGCATGAAGTTATAATCACACTCTGTAAGGAATGTCCCAAAAACTGATCATAAGGAAACAAAGGGTCCTTTTTTGTCATTGTGCTTATATGAATATAAATAGTTAAAAAATAAATAAATTAGAAGAAAAATAAAATTAAACTCAAATACTGTTATTTAACAGTATAGTAATAAATTCACAACTGTGTATTCTCAACTAACCCAATGAGAATATGATATTGGATGAAAAATTAAGTTCTTTTAATTATTTTAAGGTGCTGACATAATTTTAAACTTAAAATCTTTCATCTTTCTATTATAAAAACTTTCCTTTGTTGTAAATACGACATATTTAATAAACAACTAACAGATGTTGTCCCACTGAGGGCCATTCCCTTTGTTGTAAATACGACATATTTAATAAACAACTAACAGATGTTGCCCCACTGAGGGCCAGGATAACTTTTGAAGGGCGGTTACCTATTGCCCCGTATCCCCTGTGACTACATCCCTGTGTAATTTGTCTTCACAACCTATTATGATATTCCTTGATAAAATTAGGGCAGTGATGGCTGAGTTGGAAAAGTGTCCACGTACCAACAAGGTTCCGATCCTTCATGAGATGAAATTTATTTTTTCGTTTTACCCCGGATTAATGTAGCTTAGTGTTTTACTCAACTTTTATTAAATGAATGTTGGTAAAACACAGGAGTAAAAATGGTCAAAGAGTGATTATTAATACATCACTACAATAAAAACGAATTGTCAATAAAAACAATATTGCCAATGCCAAGACAATAAAGATGAAAAGCTGTACCTTCTTACTGCCGGTAGATATTTTCGCCTGAGGCTCCCATTAAAAAAAAAAAGGTTTTTCATCGTCTGCCGGTACTGAGTTACAATTATAAAATTAAAGAGGGACATTAAACATATTGCAGAATAAGTATTAGGAATACTTTCCCTTATTTCATGAATATAGAAAGATCTAACAATGAAATAATATTATCTTTATAAAAAAAACATTTAATTTGGTAGAAGTGAAGTTCCTCTTTGAAATTCTACAACCAAGAAAATAGTAATTGTAGGGGGATAACAGTCATCTAACTTGCAAATATTACGGAACAGGTCCGCTAGAAACTCGAGAACTCCAATATTTTAACACATTGAGTTTTAGTTGCCTTAAAAATACAGAAAACAATATAGACAAGATGGTGGAAGCTTTCGGCTCTCGTGGCTAACAACCTAAGACTATGGGTGGGGCAAATAAAGTCGTTTGTTGTACAGAAAATTATAGAATCCCTAACACAGCGTTTCTAATTTCAATGCAAATATTGGAATTAGATCTCAAACTAACAAATATTAGAAGTGGGTATAAAGAGAAAGAAAGAACATCTCTTTGCATTTTTATTGATTAGTAAAACGATTTGTTTTAAGAAATTCAGTTTGTTAGAAGTTTCTAATGTGAAGTGCTGGCTAAAATCTTGATAATTTTAACCAATTCTTTAGTATAATATTATGTTCTTCATATTTCACTGATTTATTCTATCCTATTCTGGAATATTTTCTTCCAATATGAAGATTTTGGGTGCCAAGCTCAAAGGGTTTAGGAGACACAGCCACTAGAACGTCACATGGAAATACATGTTATAGTCGTAATACATAGTCCAAAACATAAGAGATAAATCCTGTACCTATTATTTCCTCTAACCTAGATTATGTTCGTGTTTACAGCATGTTTAACTGATGAAACACAATATAAAGTTGTTTGTTTTGCGTATCTGAAGTAGTTTTGTTATTATATAGAAATGTTACCAACTACTACAATCAATATGCAGTTCAGAAAAAAAGTGCATGCCTCGCACAAACACTCTACTCACCGGTAGCAAACCTGACAAACACAATCAAGTCACACTTGAAACATTTGTTATTCACAACTGCTTCTAAGCAGTAACCATAAAGAACGGTCAAATTTTCGGGTCTAGGTCCAAACCCCCACAGCCGAAACCCCCACACTCAAGAAATGTCAAAACACCCACACAAACGGTCATAACCCCCACACAAATGGACAAATCTCCCAAACGCACGAACGGTCAAAACCCCCACACTCAAGAAATGTCAAAACGTCCACACAATCGGTCATAACCCCCACACAAATGGACAAATCTCCCAAACGCACGAACGGTCAAAACCCCCACAGCCAAAACCCCCACACTCAAGAAATGTCAAAACACCCACACAATCGGTCATAACCCCCACACAAATGGACAAAACAGCCACGCATAGCAACGGTCATAATCCCCACATAAATGGACAAAACTCCCACAAAATCGGACAAATGCCCCATACTCTGAAATGATCGTCATTTCACGTCTTTGTTGCGGCTCTTTATGACGCCCAAGAAGAATAGTTGCAACATCAGTTTAAGTGGAATAAAAAATGTTATTAAAAAGTACAAGGGCAATACATGAGTATGGGGTTTTTGTCAATTTGTGTGGCAGTTGTGACTATTTCTGCATGTGGGAGTTTTGTCCATTTGTGTGGGGGTTTTGTCCATTTATGTGGGGATTGTGACCGTTGCTATGTGTGGCTGTTATGACCGTTGGAGGTTATGACCGTCTACCAGTGTGGGGGTTTTGGCTGTGGGGGTTATGACCGTTCGTGTATTTGGGAGAATTGTCCATTTGTGTGGTGGTTATGACCGATCGTGTGGGCGTTTTGACATTTCTTGAGTGTGGGGGTTTTGGCTGTGAGGGTTTTGACCGTTCGTGCGTTTGGGATATTTGTCCATTTGTGTGGGGGTTATGACCGTTTGTGTGGGTGTTTTGACATTTCTTGAGTGTGGGAGTTTTGGCTGTGGGGGTTTTGACCGGTTCCCAAATTTTCAGGCTCCTCGGTAAAATATCCAGCCTTATGGAAAGCGAATCAAATCACGTTGCAAAAACGAGGAACACTGAACTGATAAATTGTGATCGACTGAAGTATGAACCTGTCAGGATGCCAAATATTCACTTTACTTTCTGTTATTACTGTATCAGTGATGAAACGAACACAGACTTTTAATGGGTTGAAGAAGTAAACATCCAAATGCTGAATCATGTGACTATATCCACCAGGTATCAGCCGTTTGATCAATGTAAAGTCTTCTGGCACACACTGTGACGAAAGACTGTAGTCTTTGTTTGCAGACCATGAATCAAATAGCAGGATGAATTTCTTCCTATCACTTGGGATGCTTTTCCACATGAACAGAAGTCTTAACATCTCGAACAGAAAGTCTTAAGATTCTGCTTGTTCATGTTCGCTGTTTTACCAGCAAATGACATTAAGATTGTATTAGCCGAATCGGATGGCTTTACTGCAGGGAACCTACCGTTAGGTTCAACCACCAGAACATACATGAGACACATATTTTTTCTCCTTCCACAGATACAAATGGTATTATCATTTAGGAATGACATGTTACATTCACATATCCCACTGTTGTTCTGATCCTTTCTCCCTCAAAGTCCGGTAAGAATGCAATATTTTTCTCGAAGCGACTTTGATCCACATTGAAGACATTGGCAGCAGGAATGTCATCAGAGATCATAAGATCACTTATTGAAATAGACAATAACATACACCTCGATGTGATCAAAGGATATATCATACACCCCGCTTCTCATTTCAATACCTTACGCTATATCCAAGATCACGGCTTTCAAGATGGCCGCCAAGTCAGTGGTACAGGATATCAAATATCTTGATATCCTGGTGCTGCCCATCCTTTCCATTTTCGACATAAACGGTATCTTGCTACGTTTACCTTACATCATATTGTCGCGCGGTGCGTTATGTTGCGGAGCATATTTTCGGTGTTTGTGGATGGGGGCAGCTCCAATTTGGCATTTTTTTTCTTTTGTATTATGTGTTCTCTGGGCGAAGTTTGAGTCGGATCTGATTGTGCCTTGTTCTGTACGTTGCATGTCAGGAAGTACGTATCAGACGAACACGAAACAAAAACTAATGTTTAGAGGAAAGACCGAGGTACACGGTGAATATAAACTTGTGTGTCTAAATAAATACGCAGGGCTGCAAACCAATACATAAAGTCGCCAGAAAAACTAGAGAAAATTATACTTTTGAACGGGCTCTAATTTGGAATGGCATAGAGTGGGGATCCATAAGTTTTATGCTGAATACTATTGCATTTAAACACTGTGTAGAAATATCCACAGCTATGATACTACTGGCACCGTAGATTTATCGGGGTCCAAAAGTTGAAATTTGAGATTTTGATGCCATTTTTGGGGCGTAATATCTCAGGAGTGTAAAGTGTTAAAAATTGCACTTACCGTAAAGGGGGGTACTTTGACATGTTTTGGAATGTTTATTGAACATAACTCTTGTATTTATTTTCGATATTATATTGCATGTGTGCAGTTACAACAATTGGACCTCCGGCTACGAACCCCTACTAATAGCGTTTCCTTACACTAAGTCTTACACCAAAATATTCTGACTTAAATTGGTGACTATGTAGCCCCACGATTTGGGGCTAGTTTGACACGTTACTTCTTTTCATTTTAGGTCAAATTTGAGTGGCTTTTGGGGCTTGTTTAACACTTGATTTTATTTTTGAAAAACATTTTTTTGTTAATGGATGATAAAGGCAGATTTTGGGGTATTTTTGTACTTTTATTTACCCTTTCTACTTTTGACAACACTTTTAACAAATTCTGAAACTAAAACTTGGCTATCAAACAAAGTAAAACAATAGAAAAATAATAAAAAAATTGAAATCGAAACTACAAAATGTTTTGTAATAAGAACTGGTACAGTAATGAGTTCTATTACATATCATCTTGGTAATTTTTGCATTCATAGAACGGATCTCTGGATCCTTTGTTACATATCCCGCAGACCCACAACTTGCATGGCACACAACAAATCCAATCTCTTCCTCGGTAATGGGCGAAATTGCACTTACAAATTGAACAAAAATCGTCGTCTATTTTCCTTTTCTTGGCCACATTGGAACACGCTGGCTCAACCAGTTGGAAGTCTTTACTTTGCACTTCAAGTTCTGTAAGTTCTTCAGATTCGAGTTGATTGTTGTTTTTGTTGCTTTTCAAAGCAACTGGTGCTCCAGGTGTTACGTTCACTTTCTTTTCTCTTCTGTAGCGGATTCTCTCTTCGCTGAAACCTCGACCTTCCTTCAGAAATTCCAAAAGGCTTTCATCCAAGATCCTTTCAGATATACCACTGTCACCGCCAGGAAGATTCTTGAGCACAGCTTGCTTATCGAAGGGATAAAGTCCAGTTGTTCTAAAAGAACTTTGGAGATTGCTTGGAACTTTAGCAGCCAAAGCATGCATGAGTCTTTTCAATATAACTTGAACTTGCTCCTTAGGTATGATTCCCTTCCGACGCGATTCCTTCCTCCATTTTTCCAAGATCTGTATTCAGTGTTTTTTGAGGGGGTCAAATACTCCGACATCTAAAGGTTGCAGAAGAAGCGTTGAGTTAGGCGGCAGACAAGTGAAATAGATTCCTTCTTTCACTGCATCTTTTACAAAATGTGGGGAGAAATGAGATCCCAAGTTGTCTTCTATTACAACAATCTTTTCTTTTCCATCTTGGTGTGCTTGAATGTGAGTTAACAATATCTTGAAGAACATGGTATCAAAGTATCACTGAAAATGTCAAAGTTTCCTCCAAAGTTTAAGTAGCCCCCCTCTACGGTATGCCACAAAGTAATTCTGTATGTGAATAAACTATTGCAAAAAAATCATCACTGATATTACATGGAGAAAAAGTGAGGACATGGTAAAAACGCGAAGAAAAGCACCTGTGTGACGATGGTGGCATCCCGGAAAAATTTAAATGTTTGACTATGTTTCATGCTAAATCTCAAAAACTACGCATTTTGCATCAATTAGACCTGCTTTTGTTTGTGTTCAGTTGTGCAAAAGCTTGCGAGTGGCGTTTGTTCCATCTTACTAGCTCCACGATCATTGCTACGTCTATATGGTAGGAGGCTTAGCTCTCCCTTGCTCCCACGACACCCATCGACGAACTGGACCGCGGTATTTTTCTGGTGATTTCATGTATTGGTTTGCAACCCTGCATATTTGTTTAGACGCACAAGTTTTTATTCTGCGTGTATCTCAGTCTTTCCTCTAAACATTCGTTTTTGTTTAGTGTTCGTCTGATTCTCACATCCTGTGCAACTGCAGTTTTCGTAAACGCTTGCAAATGCAAAAATTGGCACTCCACGGTCATCAAAGATGGCCTCAATTCAGGAACACTCGTACATACGACAACGTGAATTATGTTATTGACTTTCTCATACACAAGGTTAATCAAACTCTTTTTTCTTTCTTTCTTTTTTTTTTTAGAATTTTCGGAGATGCTGGTCCAGCAACCACCTCTGGACCACTTCGTATGGATTGACCCGTGAGTATTTACGTTAAATTTAAAAAAGAAAAAATCATGTGACAGCATGAACCATAAACTGCAAAGTAAACTAGTTTTTACGAAAGCACAATTATGAAAACTATATGAGGAAAGATATCTATAGTTCTAAGACTACAGGTATATAAAGACTATAGTTCTATTTTTTTTAATAGAAACCTGAAATCAATATTACTTCTATTACGAAATACTGTATCGTTTAGTTTTGAGTTTAACATTCCTTTCACCACCAAAGTTGTACGAAAAGTGGAATTAGTATAGAATTCAAACTACATTAGCTTCTACGAGGTGTCAAACCCTAAACTCTCGTGCAAAAGTAATGCAAAGTATATAACCACGAGAAAGTTCTATTGCCATAAAGAATAATGACATAACTTTCAAACAAATTAGATCGAAGATTTCTCACTCTTCGCTAAGATCCTCGTATGTTTCTAAAGTTTACTAAATAACTTAAAGATAATGATGAACACAAAAAATTTAGAAAATATTTATTATATTTAGCCAGTTGTTATCATCATAATGCTATTATACAAACTAATAACTAATTTGAATATATTTCGCCTAGTGGATAAATTTGGGAACCTGAGATTTATGTCCTCATAAACTACACACCCAAACTTCTGACCTTTAAGAAAAGATTTAGAAACTGTATTAGTTTATTTAATAATACATTGCAGGTACTACTTGACTCACTTTCTACATTTTTATATTCTTCACTGACTTCAGTAAAATTACTCATTAAGCTATTCACTACAATTTACAAAAGTGATGGTGAACTGCGCCGTAATTCTTATTTGTTTCTCGGGGTCGGCAAGCATTAATATTTGGGCCCCCTAGATAATGTTGTTTCAGGCCCTCCCGCAAAATTCGAAAATAGCCCGTTCCTTCCAGCTTTCTCTTACTCTTTGTGGACCCCGCAGCCTGTAGGCCCTACCACACGCCTCTGGGTACGTTCCATACATTACAAATTAATTAAGGGGACAATATTGAAAATCTCAAAGTCATACGAACAAATATTATTTCTAGGGATCCTAATAGTAGTCATTTTTTACTGAAATGGGCCCACAACTCATTTTTGTTTTATTTACCTTTTGTGTGCTGTTTCGTTTATGTAATAAAGTGATCCTGTTTGATGCTTCATATATAATTTATTTTCGTATCGTATATGGAATAAGAAAATTTTGCCTTAACATGGGCTCCCCTCGAAAGGCAAGGAGCTTCCCTGGAGGTGACTTGCCCTGCCCACAAGTTGCGGCCCTGATAGTGAGCTTACTGAAAAGCCTATTTTAGTCCTTCCTCGCTCAGAGCATTAGTATTTTTGTCCCCCTAGTCATGAAACTGAACAATGGAGTTATTTGAAAATCAGGCAATTTTACATCCTCCCAACTAACTGTAACTGACAGTGTTCTCAAAAATAACGTTACAATCATTGTTTACTGCGCCTATGTCGAAAAACATAACAAAGTCACAAATGCGACACACATCTACAGCTAATAAAAAGATGTCCAAAAATATAGAAACTTTTCTCAGTACATTTCCAACATTCCAACAGTTTGTAAAGAGAATACATGCAAATATACACAATTTGCATCTTCAAGTGTAAAAATCTTAAGTATATATATATATATATATATATATATATATATATATATATATATATATATATATATATATATATATATATATATATATATATATATACTTAAGATTTTTACACTTGAAGATGCAAATTGTGTATATTTGCATGTATTCATATATATATATATATGAACTTCAGCTTACTTTCTACTTCTTGCCTTTATTTCCTAGAATGTCCTTCGTAGTTCTTAACAAAATCTTTAAAAAATACGTTTTTATAAAGAACTATCTTAGATTACAGAAAATTGTTCAATAGGTCTATAACTTTCCGGCAAAAGCTTGTAATATGTGTTTTTCATTAAATGGATGTATGATTTAAAAATAAGCATTCCTTTTCGTTCGTACGTGAAATTAGATATCATGACCGAAGTACGTACGTAAATGTGAGAATGTTTGATTATTTGGTCGTGTATGCATCTGCTATCGAGCAGTTATCTCCGTCTTACAGATAATGTTACAGCGCTCTATACACACTAACCTATGCTGCATCGTGTCATTAGCGCATAGTCATTCTTAGACATTGTATTGTGGGACAAACCAGCTACTCCTTAGCGTCGCTCCATATAGACACAGCTATTTGGTGTAATATGGTTATCTTTAGTTCTGTGCTTTTTTCTGGAAGAGAAGGGAGCGGCAGATGAAGCAACTTGTGTGTCATCCATATCTTTACTGATAATAGAGCAGTAGAGTGACATCACTTCCGTATCCGTTGAATGACGTTATCTAAAGGGTTAAGTCAGCGACAGACGAGCCTAATGGAGGTTGAATCAAATTGATACCCTTCCTCGGATGTCCCTCTGCGCGCGCTCTTGCCATCTCCTTAATGAAGGAAAACAAGAAAAAGAAGCAGTGTTTCAAAGGTCTAAGAGCAAGTTGTGTCAAGAAAATGATTGGACATAACAACACACCTACTATGACTAAAGTGTTGTATTCTTTTGAAGAGAAGTAGTAAAAGTACTTCGTTTTCTACTCCCCTTTAGTCTTCTGTTTTTTCTTTTCTCTTTCCTTTGTTTCTTTCTATTACTTCGATTTTCATACTAATTTATCAAAGCTACCATTAGAATGGGTCACAAACCGTACACTAGGTGATTTTTAATTGTTTAACGCGACCTGAAAACCAGTTACTCTTAATATTTATCTGTGAAGAAATACTTATTTATTTTTCCACTATATATATATATATATATATATATATATATATATATATATATATATATATATATATATATATATATATATATGTGTGTGTGTGTGTGTGTGTGTAAGGTTGTGAGTCGAAATTGTTCATTTGTGCGCAAACGAGAATATACTAATCGAAGATTAAAATTAATTCTCTAAAGTGAAAATATTCCGTGAGGATTTTTCATAATATACGCAGAAATATTTGTACAACATGTCACAGGATTGATAGTTCAATTTTATGGAGAAGACAAGATATACTCAGGTCTTTACATCACTGTGTAACCTATGTGTGATTCTGTTTATGTATTTCTAGAAGATAAACTCACCCCAAAAAACTAGACACATGTTTTTCTTCTATTCTTCAACTATTGTCATTGTCATTATCGCAAGAGTTCTGTTATCACAACAAAGACGCTACTCACAAGTTAGGACTACCATGTACTTGTCGTTCTATTAACCTTTTCGTTTTGATTTACAAATAGCTCTTTCTAGTATAATCCATCAATTGTAGTCTTTATATTCTTATCTCCTCTCTCTTACCTTCTGCAGTGCTCTATCTTACAAACCTTATAAGATTGTTTCTTCTTATATACTATCTAGATTGTCCCCTTTTAAAAAATTAAATATTTCCATTTACGGTATTGCTCTTCTTTTCCTAACCTTTGTAAACATTTTCTTATTGGATTTTCGTTTCATTCAGCTTTCTCCATTCTTCTTCAACTATGCAATTTAAATATTCTAGCCATTTTATCCCTCTTTTGAGTTCTCTCCATTTCTGTCCCTCCTCCTGCTCTGCGTCAGTGAAGCGTAAACGGACCACAAACCAGTGAGAATTGTGTTTTCAGGAACTGCAACATGTAAGTAGAACAATATAATTGATCACCTGTAGCTATCAAAGTAGCATTCCTCTACCGAAAGAAATTTCAGGAAATAGTGAGTGTAATTCGAGCTCCGGATTCTGTAAACATAACATGTATGAACCCTCCTCTCAGGAAGTTAAGTCTCAGAAGCAAATATGTATGTTTTCGGTGTTTTATGAAAATACCTTTGGTTTGCCTTCCAAAGCTCAAGATTTTTATACAAATGTACTCTCAAATAATTATGATGTTATTATAATCACTGAAACTTTCTTAACCGAAAATCATTTCGATACAGAGTTCTTTGATAATAGATACAAAGTCTTCCGCCAGGATAGAAATCTCGAACTGTTTAGTCAATGTAAGGGAGGGGGTGTAATAATAGCAACACACTATAATCATAATATATATCTTGTTAATTCGTATGACTTGTATTTTGAATGTGTTCTAGTCAAACTTGTAATTCACGGTTTTAAATTATTCATATGTGCAGTATACATTCCTCCTGAATCAAGTGTAGTAATATATAAACAATTCTATCAATTTATTGAGACTAATTGCCTAATAGGTAGCAGCATTCTCTGCATAGGGGATTTCAATATTCCTGAAATAACAGGTTACGCTTTTGGTTTCTTATCATCAACAACAAATTGTAAAAAAATACATAACTTTATATTCTTGTATAATTTAGCGTCATTTAATAATATTCGTAACAGTAACGGCCTAACTTTAGATTTAGTATTATCAAATATTGATAAAGTTCTCGTTGAAAGAGACTGTCCTATTGTTACTAAGGAAGACAGATACCATCCAGCAATAAGTGTCTCTATCCCATTAAACATTACAAAGAAAGAAAACAGAGAAGCAAAAGTTTCCGGTTTCAACTTTAAGAAGTCTGATTTCAAAAAGTTATACGTGGAACTGCACAAAATAAACAGGGGCTGTATTTCAAAAATGAATGATATCAATAGTGTGCTATCCAACTTTTACAACATGATTAATGATATATTTAGCATGTGTATTCCCCGTAAGAAACATGTTAATGGAAATTATCCGAGCTTGTTCATTTATAGTATAATTAAAAAATAAAATCCAAATCATATCATCATAAAAAAAATGGAAAAGTAGAATAACTGCATGCCTATATCATCGTGAAAAATTTCACGAGTTACGCAAACAGAGAAAGATCGGCATATGAATTGCGTATAAAACATTCATTCTAGAATCTGAACTTTCTATTCATAATGATCCGGACCAACTTTGGAGTTTTGTCAAAAGCAAAACCAAGCATATGTCATCAGCCTCCTTGACTTACAATGGGAAAGAACTAAATATGGATAGTGAGATTGCTTAGGCCTTCGTGCATTACTGTCAATCTGTTTATAACAATGTCTCAGCAAAATATGACGTAGACAGTTTTATATCTAACAAGACGGAATGCATTATCCTGTCGGACAGTTTTCAACTTCGAGAAATACAAGTGCGAGAAATTGAAGTGGCTATAAAGGCATTCAAACCAAAAGCGTCACGTGGACCGGTTGGTATTCCTCCGTATGTTGTCAAAGGCTGCATTAATATATTCAAGCATCCGCTCCTTACTATATTCTGTATGTCCATAAGAACAGGCACTTTTCCGGAAAGTTTAGTGTCCAGTGCCAAAGTCTGGAAATAAAAACGAAATAAAAAACTTCAGACCTATAGCTATATTATCTCCTTTTGCAAAAATTCTTGAGAGTATTTTATATACACAAATTCTGAATCACGCAAGGCCAGTTATATCTATACATCAACATGGTTTCTTACAACATGATCTACTGCAACAAACCTAGTAGTTGTAACAAATTTTATAGCAACGGAGTTAGACAAAGGCGGCCAGTTAGATGTTATTTATACCAATTTCAGTAAGGCATTCGACGTCGTGGATCATGATGTTCTAGTGGCGAAATTAGCAAGCCTAAACTTTTTAAAGTCTTCAATAAAATATATTGTATCGTATTTATGTAACCGGAAACAATCTATCCTATACAAGGGGCATGTCACCGAAATGTTTGTTACTCTGTCTGGGATTCCTCAAGGATCTCATCTGGGTCCTCTAATATTTCTCCTACTTATTAATGATATTTCACTTTTTATTGAAAACTCTGAGATTCTCCTATTCGCTGATGATCTCTAATTATATTCTAGAATTAATTCAACTGAAGACTGCATACAACAACAAGACCTACAGCGAGTTCAAAAATGATGCAATGACAACAAATTAGTAATAAATGTATCCAAGTGTAAATTCCTGTCTTTTACGAGAAAAAGAAATCCCATCACCTTTGACTATACACTGAGAAAAACTGAATTGTGTAAACCAAGTACTGTCAAAGATTTAGGCGTTATTTTTGATCCTGAACTAAATTTCAATCAACACATAGATATGATAACAAACAGCGCATATAGAAACTTAGGTTTAATTTACAGAATAGGGCAAGATTTCTTCAGTGAGACAACATTTACAGCACTTTATTTTACATATGTTAGATCAAAATTAGAATATTGTTCTACTATATGGACCCCCAATAATGAAAAATACTCTCAAGAAATAGAAAACATCCAAACGAACGTCTCATATAGCCTCGCTGCTGAAAGGGACGCTAAACTAAAATCAACTCAACTCAACATCCAAACGAAATTCTTGAAAATGCTTACATACAAAAAAAAAAAAACAAAAAAAAAACTATTCTTTATCCCAAATATTTTTCCTAGAATGATCTAGTAAATAACTCTAATTTTCAAACTCTAGGAAAAAGAAGATGTATGTTGAACTTGTTATTCTTATACAAGTAATTAAATAATAAGGTTGATTGTATGGAGTTGGTCTCAAAATTATCATTGCGGATTCCCACTTGCTAAACCAGAGTAGAAACTACAGGGACATTTTATTGTGCAAAAGCCAGGAGCAATATATTATATAAATCCTCTATGTGGAGGTTGTGTAAATTATACAATGATATTGTAAATAAGCTTGATAAAGTGGATGTATTTAGTCTTTCAGAAAACAGGTTCAGATCATATGTGAAACAAGAAATTTTCTGTAGAAATAATTAAGAAATTTATATATGTAACACTTGCTGTATGTACACAACACTGTAATTGGGTATTAAGCCTGTTGTGTTGCATATTAAATAAATAAATAAATAAATAAATAAAAATAAATATTCTAAACGAAGCTTTTTATTAGATATTGCCACAACTTGATACTGTACAACCAACAAGATATGTTTTTATCGTTTACAAACGCTTGTTTCGTCACTCCTATTGTTTATCTTGTTTGTCTTCATCCTTCACTAGTTCTTTCGTAATTTTAACATTTACTTTCATCCTATGGTATAATTTAATTTTTAATAATTTAATTTCATTTACAGTTATTTGGTATGAAGGTACAACCTACCCTAGTACTAAACATTTTTCTCTTAATAAGTGTTCCACACATGTAGTATCAATGAATAAAAAGTGATTTCGTTCTTTTTTAATTATTACCATAATATAAGTCAAATGAATTATAAGATTAATGTTATGATGATGTCATTTTATTTTTTAAAAAAAGAATAGAATTATTTATATGCATTGATAGAAATGAATATCCGAAAGAAAATAACCTTGAATGGGTTACAAGTATAGTAATTATGTGAATGCATGCAACGATCAACAGTGTCGCGCTGCGGATTCAATGGTGTGGGTGCTGACCGAGGAATCTCCCGAGTTCATAGGGTAAAATTATAAAGGAAAAGTGTAATATGTCCTGCAGCATATTGTTCGTCAAATTATTCATAGAATTGTAGACATGCATAGGCTAATGGAGATTCAAGATATATCGCGTGATCCTGTTGAAAGACGGGTGATTGTACCGCAGAATCACGCAACGTCTTGAATAAGAAGTGTCATCTGTACATCAATGTTTGTTTAATTTGTCGAATGAAGCTGCACATACATATCAATCTTGTTATAGACGACAGTGATGCACGAATATATGTCTGCATATTCTCATTAAACGAGCTGCTATTAAAGCGCGTATTAAAAGCAAAATTGCACATGAGGCGTTAGAACAATCTGCAACCTTTTCCTGGACGACTGGGCAAAACATAGGAAATAAACAAAGTTTAAGACTATATATATATATATATATATATATATATATATATATATATATATATATACTCTCAAGAAGGACCAAAGTCAAAGATGGACCAAAGAATACCTCAGATGCGTTTTGGAACCAGATGGTAAACTTGGCGCCAAGTGGGGGCGGAGAGTCGCGACATTCTATTTTTTTTCTTAAGGCAAACTTCTAAATTTTTTCACGCCCTTAGTTTTTGCGATATCAGATTGGAACTTTGTATACAAATTGTGTATACATTCGAGTATTTCTCAAATTTTCCTGAGAACCCTACGTAAAACGGGGATCGGCCCCGAGGGATGCAAGTATTCAGAGGGGTGGTTATTTCAGAAAAAAAAATCCCATTTTCTCCAGTTCAAGTATAAGATATGGACATATGAGTGATACCGTTGGAAAGGGCTCATTGTTCTGAAGAAAATAACGTTTGAACCATGACTCCAGACGAAATAGTAATGACGCAGTAAACTTTTATAATACACACACACACACACACACACGCATATATATATATATATATATATATATATATATGCTCATATAGAGAGATATCCTAAATTCAGACATTCAACCATTTTTTCCGGCCTTTGTTTTCAAGATAAAAGATTGAAATTTGCCACACATATCACATACATGACAACATATTCTCAGAAAGAAAATCAGATCCCTACATCAACCCAATCTTGGGCCAGAGGGGTATAGTGTTTTGGTAGGATTTTCAAAAGCACTTCCGTGTTCTTCCCTACTTCTCCTGGTCTGGTGAGTGATACGGACATGTGGGTGGTACCGATAAAAAAGGACTTGTTATACTGAAGAAAATGGCGTTTCAATTATGACTCTACGTCAAATAGGAATGACGCAGTACATTTTTGAAATATATATATATATATATATATATATATATATATATATAAATGGGTCACCTTCAGACTTTCAAAAATTTCTCCCGACCTCAGTTTTTAAGATACAAGAATGACATTTTGCACACGTATTATGTACCTGTACGTAACAGCGTATTGCTTTTTAAATCAGATCCCTACGTAAGCCCAGACCCGGGCCAGAGGGCACAAAAATTTCAAATGTTTCTTTCTTTCTTTTCTGTTTTTTTTTTTTTTTAATCTTTTTTTTTTTTGAATTTTTTAGTTTCTGGTGTATAATACGAACAAGAGAGTAGTACCGTTGGAAAGTATGATCTATCCTGAAAAAACGAGGTATGAATCATGATCCTACGATAAACAGTAAGGAATCAGTAGCTGTTTGAGGGAAAGTCTAAAATTTACCTCAAAAAGTGGAAATCCTAAAAGGGTTAAAGGCTAGAAATCTAAGTGCTTTGTTTATAGGACATTTAAATTTCTTCACATCAAAGGTCTTGAAAACAGCTGTTTGTTCTCTTAAAAGTATTTTGTACATATTAAGTTGTCTATTCTCTAAAATTATCATATTCTAAGTAAAATTAGCCTTTCCTGTTGGTGTAGTCGTTAGCTCGAGCACCTTTGAACCATAGAGTCCAGGTTCCGATTCTCGAAGGGAGAGCTTAAAAGTGTAAATTAATTACAGTGGTTCTGATTCCAACTTTAGTCTCATGTCTCATATAGACTCGGCGCTGAAAGAAATGTTAAACTCTCTTCCAACAAACCAATTTAAAGTGAATCATTACACAAATTACACTAAGACATGAAGGGGATCTCAATAAATACCCTTAGTAAGCCGCGATACAAACGGAAGAAAATGTGAGAACAGTATAATATTTATAATTATATGTGAACTATTGAACACTTAACAATTTTGTTTACCGTTAACCTTGCTCTAGATTGCTGAATTCCCAATTATTAGTTGGTGGGCTAAAGATATATATTGGGCAAATTGTCAGTGCTTTCCGAGGCGTTTTAAATCGATGAGAGAACCGTTCAGTAGTTAATCAGGTTGTGGTATCAACAAATAGAATTGATATAAATGATTAATTTAAATTTTACAAAGTTAATTTATTAGGAAACCTCAAGAAATTGTCATAAATGTCTACCGTCATGTGATATTCGCATCAACTCCGCAAGATAAGAATTGAAATGCACTCCAATCCTCCAAGCACTTATTAATAGGTTCTTGCGTTTTCATCAGTCCAGGAAAAAATAATCCTTAAGCATTAAGAACCACTGACTAGATGTCCTCCTCTCTCTCTCCGAGATGCGTTTACTTCTCTTTGTCATTATCTGGTTCGATAATGAATTATAGTTCATATATCTCGTTCATATATCTTTCAATGGTGAAATGAGCTACTAATTTTGGAATTTCTATATATTTTATCATACTGTATGTTATAATTCTGAAATATCCTTCTTCAGACTATTTAAGTTCTTAAATAGGATATACTAAAAGCTTTCCTCTGGAAATAGATAATTGATAATTTTAATGGTATATTCATTTTTCAGTTCCTCGTTTTTAATGAGAAACACAATAGTTAGTATTAAGTAACCATAAGCACTAAAAATTACATATATTGATATCAATAAGTTGATTATTTCAGCTCACATATCACCTGAATACTCTGATTTAGTTACATAACACAGGACGCAGAATATGACTGATGTTACCTAGGATATACCAAACAATTATATCCGATATTCAATTTCTACGAAACCATTAGAAACCATTATAACAACAGAACTATCTGGAAATCAAATATTTATCCATAGGGGGCGGAACAGACGTTAGACAGACCTCTAATATGGAAACGAGTAAAGGGAGTCAGATTAAATACTCGATCTCTTCAACGGGAATGAGAATGTAGTTGCTAGTGTATTGATTTAAAGGAGCCATTTTAAAGCTTTCGTGTTGAATTTAGTTAAACCATTTTGAATAGAAATGGATCATGTGAGGGTCATTGTAAATTACTTGTACTCCAAAGATTCAACGTTGAAGTTACTTTTTACATATTTCTATCAGCTTAGTACCGTACCCTTGAATCTCGGACTAGGCATACTATAACATGTGCTCATCGAGTTGACCTTTGCACTGTACAACAGAGACACGTAAATGTTTGTTTCTTATCATAAATTTTTGATTACAAAAATTCCATGGTTAAGTGGGCCGACTACTAAAAATGATACAAAAGCTAACAATTTTTCTTTTGCCCGTTTTCTTAAGCGAAAAGAGGTAATGAAGTGTAACTTTGAACAATAATAAATAATTTATTCTACACTCGAAAATGCGAATCGCAAGAATTTTCAATGTTGCCAATCATAGAAATTACAGTGTGGCCAGAATATGAATTACCCAAAATTCTAGGTTAAGGCAGCAACAAGAAAAATTAATTCAACGGTAATTGATGACTTATCATGTTGTCTTGGTTCCCTGTTAACATTTTTTTAAAATAATAGTTGTATTTATTTTGTAATAAACAGAAAAATATTAAAATTACACTTTCTGTTTATTACACTAACAATTACATTGGCTCTTTATTGACTAGCTACCAACACGGCAGCACCCAGAGATTCGGCCTGGTGTGATCTATCTCTAACCCTCTACTTGTAACATAGAGAGAGCACAAGAGAGTGTGCATGGACCAATCACGTAAGTGAGCACCTTCCTGGCTAAGTTTTTAATGTGCGCACCTTTGGAGTGGGAGACCCGGGTTCGACTCCCGGCGGAAGCTCGTGTGGTTCGGATTCCACGTTAATCAGTACATCCGTCTCATATAGTCTCACTGCTGAAGGGGACGTTATACTAAAAATCAACTCAACTCAATCACGAAAGCAATATTCATAACGATCTCTGAGTTTCTTGTGACACTTTTATAAAACATATAAGCATCATAACTAAGTAATCGATGTGCATGCTAGGGCTTCTGTACAGATTAACAGAAATACGAAACCTCTCTTCTTTAGCAGCGATTTGCAAGGCAATATATTCTCCTAAAAAGGAATAGTGTTTACCTATCTGGACATTGGCAGATTCCTGCAAATCTATCCTGGCTAAATTTAGTTCTAAACTTCCTCCTTGGAATAATATGTTTCAGAGTACCTCGAACATATGAGATGACAAAACGTGAACTGTTACGAACATTAAATAATCAAATATGTGACATTCAAACTAAAATCAGTGATCTCAGATTTCTTAATAAACTCACATAAGGCCAATTCAAGTCCGAAGTGTTACTCTCAGATTGTATTTCCAAATTCCATTCAGATAAATACGTAACACACATCTTTTTCATGGAACAAGATGTAGACTTTCAGTAGTTCAACGTTCTCTATTCTACAGGATTCCTAATAGTCCAGTGCATTTAGACTTGTACCTGGACTAAAATAATAACAAAGCGAAACCACTAGGGTTAGGTTCAGTATGCTTTCCACAATATATCCTCAAAATTCCCACCTTGGGAAAATCCGTCATCTTGGATTCAATTTGGCCACCAGACCAAAACATCGACTTACATCTAAAGGACAATATATACTCACATAATTAACCTGGGAACTTCGTTCTGTTGTCAGTTTCAAGATATTAGTATAGACTAATTAATGCAAGTTTGTATCATTCTATGTATTGCATCAATATTGAAAAATGGCGGACATTGCGTAAAAAATATAGTTATTCTCACATTACATTAATAATTTATTGGCAGATAACTCAGAAACTAACCGAGATATTAAAAATGTCTCGAAATTAACGTAATAGAGCATAATTGTAACTTTCAAACGATGCAACTTATGTCCGTCTATCTTGAAAAGTCAGGGAGTTGGTCGAATTTTTGTGACACTGGGTGTGCAGTTTTCGGCACACTATTCTCAGGAGCCTGCTATAATGGTTTCGTGTGCACTGACATGTTTCATCTATTTGACTTGTGATACTTGCTTAAGGTTCTTAGAGCATAAAAATATTTAGGCAGATGACCTAAATATGATCAATAAGTCCGCCATTTTGAATTTAATATGGATAAATTAAATATGAATAAATATGAATTTAATATGAATAAATTAATATATTTAATTTTGCCTGCCAGGTCTTTATAAGGGTCACTACGAAAGTTTTGAGATACGCATTCTTTTGGCACAGTATTTGAATTCCAACAATTGCGTTCGGTAGTCTTATCTTATCCAGAGCGAAGAAGCGAAGCAAGTTTCAATTCGCCTCGCTTATCGGCGTGGCCGTATCGCCTTCACTTGTTTGTTGATGTGAGCAGTATTCGGCTGTCTAGAAGGGAGCTCGAAAGGGAACATTTTCGGCAATGATCCTTTACGATTTCAAAAGTGATTTGAACGAGACACTAAGACTTGATCGTTTGTAGGGGGCATTTGGGGACCTTGCTCCTTCCCGTGCTACAATTTTTCGGTGGTTTGTTGAATTCAGAAGAGGCTGGACATCGCTTAAAGATGAAGAGAGAGCTGGACGTCCGGTGACAGCTGCGTCAGATGAAAACATTGCCGCTGTGGAACAAATGATTCGAGAAAATCCTCGAACAACTTTCAAGGACATTGAATCTACAGTGAATATTGGATCGCCAACAGTAACAAAAATTCTTCATGATCATCTTCGGCTCAGGAAGGTTTCATCTCGTTGGTGCCTCACACTTTGACTGAACAGCAGAAGTGCATACGTTTGGAATGGTGTGAAGAAATACTTGCAAGATTTGATGGAGGCAATTCTCGACGCGTCTCTGACATTGTTACTGGTGATGAGACTAGGATCTATCGATTTGATCCTGAAAATAAACGCCAGTCTACAGTTTGGATCTTTCCAGACGAAAATCCACCCACGAAAGTGAAGCGACCGCGAAGTGTGGGGAAGAAGATCTCTAAATATTTCGTCTCCAAATCTAGCCATGTTGCAACTGTTCCACTTGAAGAACAAAGGGCTGTCACTGCTCAGTGGTACACCACTGTTTGCCTAACAAAAGTGTCCCAGAAGCTTCGGGAACGGCGTCCAAGAACTGGATTGCGTGGGATCCTGTTTCATCATGACAACGCGTCCGCACACACGGCCAACATCACAATTCAGTGTTTAGAATCTACGGAGGTCAAACTTATGACTCATACGACGTATAGCCCTGATCTGACTCCGTGTGATTTTTTTTCTGTTCCCCAGGGTCAAAGATGGCATGCGTGGGAAGAAATTTTGCAGCCCTGAAGAAGCTGTAGTGGCTTACAAGAATAAACTTTCAACACTTGAGGAAAAAGGCTGACAGACTGCTTCCAAAAGTGGTTTTCGAGGATGCAAATGTGTATACAGTGTAATGGTGAATACTTTGAGAAAATGTAAGTGTTAAATGATTTTAAGTATGTAAGTTATTTCACATCTCAAAACTTTGGTAGTGACCCTCGTATTTGCTTAGTTTTGTACTGCATATTGTACTTGTGTTATGAGTCAATAGTATTGCTACATCCAGAAGATACATTTTATTGATAATAGTAATGTGGAGTCTGTTTGGAGGTACCGTTATATCAGTTCTAATTCCTCGACCCCAGTAGATTTTGTATTTATCGCTTTAAGTACTGGAATTGGCTGTTTTTGTAGCATTATTATTGTTATTATTATTATTATTATTATTATTATTATTATTATTATTATTAGTAGTAGTAGTAGTAGTAGTAGTAGTAGTAGTAGTAGTAGTAGTAGTAGTATTACATTATCTTATCTATAGATTTGTTAAATTAGACATTTCAGTGTATACTGAAGTTCAGCTGTGTTTGGAATTATGTTCGTAAATAAATAAAAATACAAAAATAACAGTGTGTAATCTAAACCCCTTACAGCTTTTTCCTTTGTAAGAAGGTTGTACTTTTTTCTACAAGTAAAATTAAAGGAAAAATGGTGGACGGACAGGAAAAGATAGATAATAATACGGTGAAGAAAGAAGGCAAAAACATATCTTTCCATTCCACCGGATGCTTGCGAAAGGAACTCCCCGTTGACAAGCTGTGCCATGCTATTAATCATCGCAGTTTAGTTGCTCTCTATTGAGTTTTTGTTTTTAGTTAATTTTTCTTCTGGATTTCTTTTTTAACTATACCTTCCTACTTTTTCTCTCTCACTGTGTCCGATTTTTTAGACATTGTCTACGTTTTCTTGTTTCCTGATGACACTTTTCTTTGTTTCTGTAGGCCGGGAAATGAATGACTACAGACCGTCACGCTGTCACTACCTTGCATTCCCTTCTCTCTTTTCTAGCGAAGATCATTTTCTCGTATGTTTCCCTTTAACTTAGGATACAATTTATGTTTGTGTCTAACGTAGCATAGTAGTTTTTAAGGAAACAATTACTGTATCAAAAATCACTTACGAAATGGTTAGGGCTAACGTGCCACTTCACTTTAAGTATTACTAACCTGCGAATTTTACAAACATGTTACATGCACATCATACTAGCATTGATATTTCCGAGGGCTGACCACATGAACAAGTAATGCTGATGAGTTACTATCAAACTTGAACACCCCATATAAAGTACTATCACCTTGATCCCCTCTTGAGGATAACGTCTTCCGTAATTTGATACTTATAATTGACATCTTCTGTCAGAAAAAAGCATTGTATTATTACTTGAATTGAACTGATGATCAATTTTTATTTCATTGCCTTGAGTTTGATGTCCCATCCATCATCAAACCTATCTCAGATGCGTCAGCTTGCATTGGTACCCGAATCAAGTTATTTTAAACCCAGAATCAAATACAAAATTCTCAAGTCAAAAGCGCGTGTGTTTGTCATATAATTACAAGGGAACTAATTGGTAAATTTTGTTTCAAGGAAGAAATTGACATCTTCTCTTAATACTAAACTCCCGGCATTTCTAAAACTTTAATTTATCAAGAAACGGACAACAGAGTTTAGTGTTTATCTCTTCCTCCAAAGCATAAGTATTTCCAAGTGTCATTACAATAGGAAATATTTCTTTTTGAACAACCTAGTAGATGAATAGATTTAGTTTCATGCAAGTAGGAAACACCTAATTTGAGACAGTTGACACGAGGCGCAAATATTTAGTGGAAGTAGGGCTCCACGCTTACAAGACTTCGGTACAAGACTTCGGTATTCAACAGGTACCCATTTTTACAGAGACTGGGTAAACCTCTGACCTGCATTGCAACCAACGTAGAATAAGAAAATATTTAGCCTTTCTACCAGTATATAGTTAGATATGTAGGACTAAGAAAACAAACATTTCCGAATCCGAATGTTGATTTTGCTGTTTTCGGTCACAACGCTACTGTTATCACACATATATGCATGCACTCGTATGAATATAAGCTATAACTTACAAGAACATGCTTAGGTCATTAATCTTTTTCTAGAAGAGGCTTAAGTCTTTGGTAACAGTTTTTAGTCAATTAGTAGGGAGATTAAATATGTTACGTTTACACATTCTAATGACACTCATAATGTTTAAAGTGTCAATTTAAAGCAAAAATGATACAGATTAGCAGGAGAAAACTTTTGCAACAAGTCAAGTGAAAACCGTGAACTAAATTTATGTTTAATATGTTAGAGCTTTCTCAGCATTTTGTCATCAAATTAAAGAATACTAATTAGTGTGGTGTATTTTTATTATGTGCATAAAAAGAAAATCTTTTTGCAAACACGAAATAGTAATCCTAATAATCTCCAAATCTGAATTCCTGGCAACGATATTGTGATTTCTACTTAGCTATCTCTCAGGGTTCATTGAATTTCTATATAATTCAAATGTAATTTTAGATATTCCGCGGGGAAACTTGATTGAAAACTTTATCGGTAAGTAAAAGTACTTTCATAGTACGCATTTTGTTGTGTAAATAATCTATTTAGTAGTATCTATGTTCGAATAATAGAGACATGTTCATACCTAGTCCATATTATTTACATAAATACCAACAGAATATTTACGTAATTTCCTTCTCAGATAAATTTTCATATATTTACTATATTAGCCTGCTATATTAGCTTAGTATATTAGCACTGTGTTATTATTTTACAGTCTCTGTAACCGACATGGTTATGACCAAATTAAATATAGGTTTGAAGATTTGTTTCCTTTAGTTAAATCATTTTTTCCTCAAATTAACATACCTTAAAACAAATTCTCAGATTAGCTTTATATACACACATGTATTTGTGTAAATATATTGCAACGATCGACTGGGATTTCCTTTACATCCAGTGAGCAAACTTGATGGAACTTTTGTGAATTATCTGGAGGACATCTTCGAGTATACTTTTTAATATTTTCATCTTATATAGATACAAGTAGTGTATATGCTAGTGGGTTGGACTAATGGTTATATCGGAATACTATATTTGCTAGTGAGTTCGGTTAACGAACAAATGCCTGAAAAATACAACTAAATGTTTTTATTTCTTTTTTGAAATGTATAACTTTGGTCACAATTAGAAGCTATCCCAGATTTATTTTCATTATAATCTTTTATTTTAGCACATAAATGAGTATTGAAAGCATGATATATCTTTGCATATAGTATTTGGATACTGAAATGAAATAAACAATAAGTTTTAAAGGAAAAGGAGTACATTGGGAATAATAATAATAATAATAATAATAATAATAATAATAATAATAATAATAATAAATAAACTTTTTTGAAGTTCAAAATATTTTATTAGTCTGGTTAGGTAAGTTTCCAAGAAATGGTCATAAAAGTAAATGAAGGATCACAATATTCTTTTTTTTAAAAAAAAAAAAGAAAGAAAATAATTGATTTAATTTGTAATATTATTCAGTGTGTAAAGTAACGCATAGAGATCACAGATTTCCGTAAGAAGTAACTAAGTATAACAAATAGAAGTCACGTGTACATCATGTGAAGAAGTTTGGTTTATGTTGATGATATCTTCTGAAGTAATTTTGAAACCGAAAGTGGTAGTGGTTATCTACCACTTCCAGTTCTAGTAGAGACATCAAAATGGAAAACGAAGGCATACTTGGGACGTTTAATTGGTTTATTAAACGCTGTCTCGTTATATATTACCAGGTTTATTCTGTAACGATCAACGTTAAATCCGGAAATGATTAATTCATGCCACTTCCATTTTGAATAAAGGGTTCAGAGAGAAGATAGTATATATTTTTAGAACACACTAATCATTTATAGAAAACGCTTTCTGCTATATCTTATAGCTTTTGCTCTATGTAGATAAATTTTGAAACCGAAAATGATAGTAGGTATAAGTAGAATGAAGTTCTGCTTCTAGCAGAGAGGTAGAAATGAAGTTCTAGTGCTTTTCTATCACTTCCAGTATTAGTACAGAGTTAAGGATTGAGATATATTATACTCTGGGGACGCTTTATTGAATACAGGAAACCAATTATCTATTACCACGTTTATTAGTTAGTGGTCGAACTTTAAACTGTAAATGGTTTATTTATGCCACTTTGGGTTTGAATATCACTCCAACAAAGAATTCGATTTCTAAGTTTTGACTCTACATTCTGGCCAAAATGGATGGTGACACATCAAGCATTTCTTGTGATTTTTTTCTCTCTCGCACGGACGGACGACCTGGGTAAATATATAAAGAAGTTTCCGTAAACTCTTTAAAAAGTAAAGATTTTTGAGTTAGATTAAAGTAATCTTACTAACTTTCTAACTGAAAGAATCTCACAGTTCATCACCGATGAAACAAAATATTTTCATTGAATCTCATATTGTGCTGAGCTAATCCAAATTTGATTATTATTACCCACCTCCTTAAGATTCTGTTTTACACAATTTTACTTTCTTCTTTATCTACCAAAAGGTCTTGCTCAAAATATACTTATGCAACACGCCTCTCTTTCCTGTGGAAGCAGTGTCTCTACCTACGTGAAACAACTGGATTTTATTATTCGTATCATGTTTGTTTACGTGCAACTGTTGTAAAGTTGTACATAGCAGGATTTTTAAGTGCACTCATATCTTCATCTATTTTCGTATCATCACAAAAATCAGCCGTATTTTATTTCTGCACATTAGTGATCTATTGTCACATTTACGTTATATGAACAGGTAAACTACCCTTTTATAATTTTATTTTAATATATTCCCTACTTGTTATGACAATAAAATACTTTGTACAATATAGCAATAAGCACTACTTTTCACTAACATACTTCATATTTGTCTCGGGCTTTACTCCAATTTTTAAACTAAACTATTGCTATCTAAATATGTAGAGAGTGTAAGTCTACAAAATGTTCTTATGTCAAAATTAGAAGCAATGACGTTAGCTATGAATAAATCTTTTTAAATTTGCTACAAATGATCTATCAGTGACTGCAGAATACAAGGTGATTCTTAATAGGGTTTACAATTTCAATCAGTTATGATTCTTTATTAGAACCGCGTACAGACTTGGTTTAAGTTAATGTCATACTGCGAAACACTTCAGGTTTGACTCACGTAGTGATAGTTGCGAAGTTGACCGCACGCGACGCCATTGATCAGTCGTTGAAAATGGAAATTTTACTGGTGCGGGTTTTGTTTTAAAGGAACGAAGTCAACAACGAGTTTACAGCGTGTTTTGCACACACTACGGCAAGAGACCACCCAGTAGACGCACAGTGTACAAATGACACCATACATTTGTTGAAACAGTTGTTCTGTGCGACACACAAAGGCTCCAGGGTGCTCACCCGTGACTAACGATTGGTGGAAGCAGTTAGAGAGAGTTTTGTCCGCAATCCTCGAAAGTTTGCATGACGTGCATCTCAAGAAACTGGTATCCGTCAGACCACTGTTTGGCGTGTATTGCCTCTCTTGTGCCCTTACCCTTCCTCAACTCAAACTGTTCTTCCTCAATCTTTTCGTTTGTTCTTCCATACAACCTTCTGCTCAGTATTCGGAGCAAAATTTTAACCTCCTGAGACCCAGCGTTCCCTATAGGGAACATCTATATGTTTGGTGTTTTTCTTTATAGCAGTAATAGGAAGGCGAGTATTTTTCTTGAACGTGTACTAGAAGCTGGGAACTATGTGACAACGTAGCGAATATCGATGTTAATTTGTTTTCTTAGGTCATCAGAGAGTGGAAAGTCAACGAAGATGGCAGAAAACTTCGTGGCTGCATCTCGTAAAGGTAAATATTTGTTTACAAATATGATTCTTTCATTTGAGTTTATGTATTGTTGCTTTATGTACGCCTAAGTAGTGTATTGTTAAATTATCGTAACAGTCATTTCTTACGACTTACCAAAATGTATAAAAGGAGTCCTTATTTTCGATGTTCCCTATAGGGAACATTGGGTCACCAAATTGACGAAAGTACATATAGATGATAGAGTACATTTTCTGGAAGTAATGTGTATGTCCTTGATAAATATTTAGCCTACCTCTATTCAATACGTTAATTTACGTAAGTAATGGTCTAAATTCATGCTATGTTTTAAACTATTTAAAATTTATCTAATTAAAGAACTATTGTAGCCAAAATTCCTTTCTGGTAAATGGTAAATTTCCACCGTTTCCACATGGTCTAATACTGTAACCAGAGACGACAATTGCAACCAAGAGAAATGTCCCCCTATCTTGGATAAGCAAGCTTAATGCATGAACTGACAGAAATGATGATAGAATATCGTGCATAAGATTAATTTAAAATGGTGATTTGCACTATTTATGAAAATTTATTTCAATTTGAAAGTCTCTGGAATAAATAAATATATCGATATTTTTAAGTTCACACAAATAAAAGTGATATAAGAATTTGAAAATGACATAAGTTAAAAAACTACAAATGAATCCGCGCCAATTTGGTTCGATTGGCTTCAAAATTGCCTTACTTAGCTTCTGTATATATGCAATAGTTGGTTCGGAATTCAACTATCACCTTTGACATCTGACTAGAAAATTGTGAATGGATCACTCAATTCTCATACAACTTGCATATATGCAGAAGCTGAACTTGACACCATACCAATCAAATTGGTGAGGGGACGTTTTCGGTGTTTGTTGCACATGTTGTTTCAAAATTCCACACTTATTTCTTCGAACGCGAAATAAATATTTTGTGAGATTATTGTTTAGAATAATTTTTAAAATTGATTCCAAAATCCATATCTGAGCGGAAATCCCCATTCTAGTCAATTCGGCGTTACTTACTCTTTGATTATAATTCAAGGCTTATTTTTCCGTATTTTGTCTTTACGCAGCTAAGAAAATACACAATGAATTCAAATTAAGATGCATAGTATCTTCACCCAATCTAAATGGAAACTGAGCTCCTAGGATTTGAAAAATTGATTTTGCAAATTAATCTAACGCATTTCGAGTATATCAGACCTAATATATTGTAATTTATTTTTATTTCGTAGGTCTGACAGACAAAGAAATTCAAGAGGAACTATTGTTCGATGGAAATGACTCAAATTTGGATCTCTCTGATGAAGATGAAGAGGAGTACTTGGACCTGATTCCACGGATTATGTAGAGGACAGCATTCAATTTGTAAATCAAGATGAATCAGATTTTGAAGAACAAGACTCTCCAGTTCACCTAGAAGGTATAGGACGTCCTACACGGTGGAAGCATACAGATGTTTCCCAACATTTGTCCCCTGCTCCTGATTTTCAACCAGGCGTCTCCGATGTAAGAAAATGTCGCCCGATCCAATTTTGTAAAGTACTTTCCTGGTGCTTTTTACGAACACGTTAGTAAAGCAACTAACAAAATATATCATGTTAAGACTGGTAAGATCTTAAACGCTACGCCTGACGAGATCAAAAAATTATTTAGAGTTATAGCTATGATGTCGTATTTGATGTATTCTTCACTGGACACAATTTTAAAATCAGATAATCCTGAAATGAAGAATCTGACCATCGGTGAAAAGGCTGTTATGAAACTAACTTCATCTCTTCCGGAAGGTTGTACAATATATATGGATTGATTTTTTACGTCCATTACACTCCTTGATTTACTTCATTCGGAAGCCAAGATGCAGGGAACTCGTACTATAAGAAAAAAAAATATTCCCCAAGCTGTACGTTTGAAATCTAACAGGGAGTTGCAGTCCCTAGGTAGAGGATCAATTGATCAGGTGGTTAGAAATGATGGCTTATTTGATAATAAGCCTGTGCTCTTGGCATCTTCCGTAGATGGTTGCTTACCATTCGATGAGTGTAAGAGATGGTGTAAGAAAGAAAAAAGTATGTGACTGTCCAGAGTCAAAAATTGTAAAATGTTACAATTCCGAAATGGGAGGTGTTGATCTTTTGGACAGAGTTATCTCATACTACAGAATTCAAACACGAACGAGAAAATGGACAGTCAGAGTTATTACGCATCTCTATGACTTTGCCATTGCAGCCAGTTGGTTAGAAATGAGATAGTAAGAGGCACACCTAGAAAGAACAGATTTCAGTTTCTTGACTTCAAAATGTCTCTTGCAGAATCCCTTCTCCACGATACAACGAAAATGAAGGACTATGGGGAGCCAGAGACAGAAAACGAAATCGATGAAGAAAGTGAAATGACAAGAAATCCACGTAAACGACAAGCAACAAGTCCCCGTCCCTCAGCTGAGTTTAGGAAGAAAGGTTCTCTTCATATGCCCAAAATTATGGATAGCGAAGCACATAGATGTCGACTTCCTGGATATAAGAGCAATAAAGCCAGAGTTCTGTGCAAGACATGTAATGTTCACTTGTGCCTGGTAGCTAATAGGAATTGCTTCAAAGAGTACCACAGCATGCTGTAGTTATTGAGAACAATATATATAAAAGTAGACGAAAAGGTCAAATTTCAACGATATCATAAAACGGTAGTTTATTGTACGTATTTTAAGTGTGTATCTACACCTATGTATGTATGTATAAAATTTACACTCTATTCTTAATTCTTGTAATGATATATTGTACTTATTATTGACAAAGAATAGTAAAATAATTGAAATAAACATTGACTTATTCTTTAAAAAATACTCTCACAAAACATGAGCTTTCACATGTTCCCTATAGGGAACATTCAATTATGACACCATAAAAATGTGAGTTGATAATTTTTTCTTGAATTGACTTTTACATCTGATTTTCATATAAGAAATGAATTTTTGATGACAAAATTCATTTTAGTCTTGTCTTGGGTCTTAGGAGGTTACCCCATCAGGACGTCGCGGTCGGAAAGATGGATTGCCGCCGTCGACGGTGGCGGGCCGCCGGAGGCAGCCGGCACCCGCCCGCGGCGGCACGACGATCTACTTGTTCAAAGTTGCCGACCTTTTGCCGAGGCGGCAAGCGGTCGAAAATCGTCAAGTAAAATTCCATTTGCCGACTCTTTGCCGACTTTTGCCGACCGTCAGAGCCGGCAAAACAATCGGAAAGGCCTCTTTCCGACCCTCAGCCGACTCCTTATGCCGACCTTTTTTCGACGGCGGCGCCGGCGCATTTACTGCGCCTTTACGGTTGTTTGCCGACTGCTCGGCAAGACAACTTTCCGACGGCGGTGCCGGCGTATTTAATGCTCATTTCCGGCTGTTTGCCGACCGCTCGCCAAGGCAACTATTCGTCGCGGTCGAAAATCGCGCTGAAAGATGCCGGCGTCCGGCGCCGGCAATCCGACCGCGGCATCTGGTCGGCATGGACAAATTGTCCGACTATAGGCGGCAGAATCCTGATGGGGTAAGTTCATGAGATATGACACTAATTGTTATATAATCTTCACATCTCTTTGGGTTCGATTTCTTAGCCATCGGTATTATGATCGTCTTCAGGAAGTTTTTGGACACTCTCCTATTTCATATATGTCATTGCAGAGTAGGAACAATTCTTTCTTGCCCTCGTCTCCCATTCCCGTGATAAATACAAATTAATTTAGCACTTAACGAAAATAAAAGCTAATATTTTAACAAAGAATGCATATATTTAGCCTTATTAAAAGCGTTACCTAGTTTAATCAATGTGGTGAAGAAATGTATTAAAGCAAGTAGTAAGAAGCATTCGATTTATTTTATTATTATTATTATTATTATTATTATTATTATTATTATTATTATTATTATTATTATTATTATTTTACGTAATCTGATTATTCAACTATCGCTTCTGAAAGTTCTCATATCTGTTTAAGTTACACTTTATGGTAACTAAATATTATAGATAACACAATATTCTACAATTTTCAGATCTTGATCTACGAAATAAAATATTGTGTATTCATTCATGTGATAATATTAGTGAAGATACTTCGCAAACCTTTAACGTCAAATTGTTACAGTTATTTTGATCTATTGTTGTATTTTCCTTGTCAAAATATTCCCCTCGTTTCGACAGCAGACTTTTTACTTCTAAATTCTGAGTATGCTTCTATTTCTTCTGTATTGGAGTGAAGAAGTCTCTCGGTATGAAGGGAAACACGGGAAAGACGGGTGATGTTTCAAATGACAGCGAATAGGGTGAAAAGGGGGAGAGAGACAGACGCGTGTGAGAAAAAAAATATGATCCAAATGGCTCACTTCCGACTTCAATAACTTTCTGTGAGAAGAATCAGAGGAAATCATAGGCAATATCAAACTTCTAAGGAAGCAAAAAAAGTGAAATGGCAAAGGAGAGGAAGAACAAGAATGGAAAAAAAGAGAAGCGGAGAGAAGAGAGAAAACCCTTCAAAACGGACATATGGTAAGGAAATAAATTTCAAATCTGCCACTTAAAAACCTTTCCAAGAAAATATCCTTTTGTAAAGTTACCCACTCTTCAAGTTCTTTTATAGAACCACGTTATATGAGATTATTTTTCATTCTAATGATGTTAAGTGTCACATTCAACTTCTAGAAATATTCTCTACTTATGTTTTCAATATTATCAGTTCATTATAAATTGGACTGTAATAATTACATATTTAATATTTCACATATTACTTATAAATATACTGTGAGTAAATAAATTGAATGTAATAATGGATATATATTATATCAAATATTACACGAAATAAAGACAAGAAACATAACATGTTTTAGATTTAAAGAGATTAGAGAAATTATAAACTTAATAATTGGTCCACGTTGGTTTTCTTTGCCGTTTTCAGATAGTGAAGCACATTTCAACGGTATTTAAATTAAAATAGAAGTTCGACTTAGATAGTTATGCTTTGTAAATACTGGACGCTTATTCCAATGCTGTTCATGAACTGAGAAATCGCAACTTGAAAAACTAATAAATATAGAAAACATGAACCATGGCAACAAATGCAAAGTGCCAGTTAGAATCTTAAAAACATGCTGTGAAAATTGGGAGTGTTGCCAATTTGAAAGATTGGATAGTGGACGTTTGGTGCACATTAGAAGCAGTCTTAAATTCATACTGATTAACTATACAACAAAAATAAGCATACCATTGACTTCTGGGGAAAATTAGCTATTAAAATGAGGTGTCACAAGCTATGGTTTTCATTTTTCAAAGCTTCTCTTCAATTCAAAATGGCTGCCGTCAAGGTTACCCTCATCGTACCACTTGCCTCTAGGCTTAATATATATTACCAAAGCTTTTATCCACTTATTATCATTAATACGAGGATTAGGAGCGGAGGTAAGGGACTTGCGCACATAGTAAGTATAAACAATTAATAAGCCAAATATGTGTATCTTAAAACTAACTTCACCATTGTTTTCCTGATTAAATTGTAGCACGAAATTATGTATCATATTACCCTATTACTATTTAAAAAAAAACTTGACCTTAATTCAAAATGGCGGATTTTAAGATGACAGCCGTCAAAGTCATATCTGCAGTACGACTTTCCCCTAGGCCTTATATGTATCTATCTGGTTGTTCTTTCATTAACACTCCGTTTTCAAAGGTAGTAAGGGTCGGTCTTATGTAGTAATCTCTAATAACCACATCATAAATCTTAAAAATAATTTTAAAAAAATAGAAAACATGCACCATAGCAAAAATTTCAGTCATCACAAATAACGTATACATGCCCTCTATCAAAAAAAAAAAATCATTGAAATCGGAGACGGACATTTGGGTGATGTCCCTTGTTAGATTTAAGGGACCTGTTACTGCCAGAAAATAAACTAGACGTAATACGTCTCTGCGTTTATTAGAAAATGTGATTTTGATGACTCTACTATCCAAAATCTGAGGGTTGGAACGAATGCTAAATTAATTATATTATTAGTGAACCCTAGGCAACAAAATACTAATAAATTATTTCCTACGCTGATTTGCATACAACTTTATGGTCAGTTCGCAGACTAATTTCGCAACCCAGTTCTGACTCCCGATTAGCAGTTTTTTCTCCTTTTCTACGAAATTGAAAGCATTTTTAGGACAGTTAAATTTATACAGTAATGAGGACATGTAGAAAATGGCCAGTTCTTTCCTGAAGGAACTAGTGGCACAGGAATATGAGGCAGGGATACAAACTCTCATTTCACGATATGTGTTCAAATTTACATTGTGTCTATGCAGAAAAGCATTATAGGATGTGCTGACGTTAAAGAAAGTACCTTTTCCCAAAAATCTTAGCTTTTTTAGACTAGAAGACGGTCTCTACTTTTCAGATGGCCCTCGTTCTTATTCAAATGTAGTTGTATGGACTATGCGAATTACACTACCTAAGCTATAATGAATTGGAATTAACAGATAGTTATTAGCAATAATCTATTCCTCAACTTTCGCATTGATGAGTTAACACCAGCTCTGACGCGATGTTTGGTTAATCTAATTTAATTGCACTAGCCTGTATATTAAGATATGCTTAGAAATGTTAAAAAAAAATGTTCTTTTATATTCGTCTTTCCTTCCCTTTAATTAGGATTTTTTTTAAACTTTCTTTGTCTTTTTTCCCAGGTAGTTGAGTTACGCAGCTTGTACAAGGATTTCATTGTGTTCAGTTTCATGCTATTAGGAATATCCCAAATTCACATTTTTACGTACTTCTAGGGTATTAACGTTATTATCAATATAGAGTGCACATACCAAAAAGTTAAAAAAAAAAAAAAAAAAAAAGTCGTGGAGCACGTAACTTAATCAGCATGTCTTTACACCAAGGTGGTTTAGGGACCGTGGCGGCAAGTGGCAGAGCGTTCACCACTGGTGCATAGGGTCTTTGGATGGATCAAGCTCGCGCCAAGTGTACTTCGTGGTGGACAAACATCCTCAGCGTGGGTCTCCTCGGGGTTCTCCTGTTTCCTCCCACTTTCTTCATTCCACCATTTCATTCATTTCTCATCATCACCGCCTCCTGGAGCCTATCCGGCATAATTGTGGAACGTAAAACATAAGGATTTAATTTTATTTCATTTCCAAGGTGGTTTACTTGTTGGAATTCATAAAAAAATATAACAGCAATGGTAGTTTGCAAACACCGTTAAGTGTTAGGCTCTACTTTAAATAAGTATAAAATAGTTTAAAATGTTAACATTACAAAATTCTACATTTCAAGTTCAAATGATAGGCTATACCATATACACTTTACGCTTCACTAACACCCACAATTCATACTAACCTTATATTTTGCAACAAACTAGATAATAAGCTTATTTGTACTTAGTTTAAGGAAAACTGTGTGTTTATTTTCGCTCGAGGCCGTAAGCATCGGCAAATGATACAGGAGCTGGCTGAATATCAGGCAGATTAGGGTCCGTAAATGCAAAGTGGTCCAAAAGTGTGGAAACACTATATGTGATAAACGCCGGAAAATATAGCAAAAAAAAAAAAAAAAAAAAAAAAAATGTACGTAGGTTGGGAATAGGGATGGTGAGAAACGTTTGAGACCATAATGACGTCTGCTGGTATGAATTTAAGCAATTGTGTTAAACGGAAGCCATAGCATATGTTATGCAATTCAAATCACAAATTTTCGTAGAAATTTAATGGCACTGTTATTTTTTGCTTCAGCACTAACCATTATGACGTTATTACTATTTGTTAGTAGTATCCCTAACATTGTTACAGGATGTGTTTAATGTGGTCCCAATTCTAATCGATTGTCAAATTCATTCTGAGTTCCCAGTCACAAAAAAACTTTGAACAAAGCGTCGGCTGAAATATTGAAACATGTATCCACAATTTGCTACTTGAGACTTCATACAAAATAGATTCTACACGGCCCCACAGGTAGTGTTCCAGTGGATCAGGTCAGGGAAATAAAATCGCCATTTCACTGCACCTTGCAAAATAATCAACCCATTAGGAAAGTGTTGATCGAAGTACTCACAGATACACGTACTGTAATGGGGTGGGGCGTCATCGTCCTGAAAATAACTTAGGGAGTAACCCATCCTTCGACAGCAGCGATGGAAAGATGTCGCCTTCTAACTTGCGCCCAGAACACTTTGCCGTTAATATCTCGTCGATGAAGAATGGATCTACAACACGAGTTGCCTATACACCACATCATACCATCACCTTGTCTGAACAACCGGCAGGTAGGTCAAACCAGTGTGGACTACTATCCGAATAGTACCGCTCGTTCTGCTTGTTAACCTCGAGCATACATAAATATTTGCCTAAACCAGTCATCAAAGATGAATGTGGAGTTTTGTTGTAACTACTCTGTAATCACCCTGATGCTTCATTCTCCAGAGTTGAGTTGAGTTGATTTTGAGTTTAATGTCCGTTTCACCAGCGAGGTTATATGAGAAGGGACCAACTGACTAACTTGGAATCCAAACCATATAAGCTCCTGCCGGGAATCGAACCTGGGTCTCTCACGCAATAGGGGCGTAAGCTAACCGCTTAGCCACGAAAGAGCTTTTCATTTTTCAGAGATCTCAAATACGTCAAAGTCATCTTCTGCTAGTAAGACACCTGCGACGATACAAAGAAACAAAAATACTTCATTATGGTTAGCGCAAGAATAAAAATTACAGTGCGATTCAATTCCTACAAATAGCTCCTCCGTGGCTAAGCGGTTAGCGTACGCGCCTTTGGCGTGGGAGACCAGGGTTCGATTCCCGGCGAGAGCTCATGTGGTTCGGATTCCACGTTAATCAGTAGGTCCACGTCTCATATAGCCTCGCTGCTGAAAGGGACGCCAAACTAAAATCAACTCAACTCAATTTCTACAAATTTTGCTATTAAAATACCATACCACATGCTATGGTTTTGCATTTAAGACAAATGTATGAAATTCAAAATATTTGACATGATTATGATTTGTTCCCAAACATTTCCGCATATACATTTTTACTTTGGTTGTACTTTAAGCGTTCATTATTTATTAGAGTGTTTCCACAATTTTGGACGACTATAGGACAGCTTAAGGTAAGTAGCTTCTTGTTTAATGGGTTTAATGTAAGAATGGTTATTAAATAATCTCTCTTCTTGGAAGAGGAACTGAAATACAAAGATACTTATACATTTCAGATTTACATCATATACATCAAGAAGTAGATATTTCAAAATCTTCAGCTTACAGAGCTGCCGAGCTTACATAAACTATACAGGGTAACTGTACTTCAAAAATTATGGCTGCACGATAATTTAAGTCCAGCGAATATCTGTAACTGGATTTTACAAAATATTATTGGTGGTATTGGTGACCCACCTTTAATATTTTTTTTTTTCAGATGAAGCATGGTTTTATTACGTGGTCATGTTAGTTCACAGAACTAAGATATTGGAGCACTGAAAATGTCCGAATAATATATAAAGTTCCATTTATGAAAAAGTTCTTGCATGTTCTTCTGTACACAGTACTACCAACAAGAGTAATAGAGCCCATATCTTCGAAGATACAACAAATTTGGAGACATATCATATAGAATTTCTCGCACTGTTTTTTCAGTAGTTATCGGAAAATAAGAGACAATTTGCATATTACAAACAAGATTCTGCTACAGTTCACATTCCCATGAATTTTTAGAACGCCGTTAACGAAGTTTTCAATGACAAGATTCATTTCTAGAGCCCTGTGGCCTGCACATTTCCCAGATCATAATTTGTTTGTATTTTTTATTTCTAGTGACCATTTAAGAATGTGGTATATAGAAATATCCCCTACATCATGGACGAACTTTAAAACAACATGAGGTCAGAAGTTTCAAGAAACTCAGAAGAACGTTTGCGTGTTTTTCTGAAAATTTCATAAATATGTGAATGTGGATGTTCACCGCTTTGAACAACTACTATAACAAAGGTTAGTTAATACTTATAATGAAATAAGATTAAATTATATGAATACTATTACTAATTACAATAATTGAATATGCTTCTTTTGATGTTTCGGTGTTTTGTGCGTTCATGCATTAGGCATACGCTGTCATAAGTTACCGACTACAGGCATTGGTAGGAGAGCTGTCCGGGCCAACAGCAAGGAAAGAAAAATGCTTTTAAAAAGTTCAGAAATATGTTTTATGTATTCTAGCTCTAATTCCAAGAACATATTTGTCAGGACTCTATATCTACTTTTTAACAGTGCCGTTAATAGTCCTGTGTTACTCTATCGGCCAAGTACTTTTGCCGATATTTATTGCACCAAACTCTCAGAGCGGAAAGAAACACAAGGTAAAACATTTTCTTATAAAAGCAGATGTTATTATCACATCATACTTAGAAAAGATATGTTGCCTAATAGTTTTAAATAATTTGGAACTTGGAACTTAAATAACTAAACTATTTTTATTTCTTTTTGTATTCCATCCGCGTTTTATTTATTTACTTTTAATTTACATTTCAAACGCACTAATTGCATTCATATTCAGAGTTATATTAATTTGCGGAATTGTACAGTTATTGAAGTATAATTTTAATTGCTACATTTTTCTATGATTTTACTATTCAAAATGAAACAATCAAATATTGCTTTAATTTAAAGCTTCATTTAAAATGATAACATAAATACTTTATATTGTTATTATTATTATTATTATTATTATTATTATTATTATTATTATTATTATTATTATTATTATTATTATTATTATTATTATTATTATTATTATTAGCTTAACAATTTTATGTCTGTCTCTGGCAAGTGCAGATTATTGGAAGAATTCTCCAAAGAATTTCCTGACCATATGACAAATATCTGAAATTACTGATTTGTGTATGTTTGTTAGAAGTTTTGCGTTTATCTAGTTGCAGTTGTATCACAGTACGTTTGGGGACAATAACTGTAGCTGAGATAATGATTGGTTTCACTGAAGCATTGTGACTTTCCATATAATTTTTATTTCGTTTGCTAGGTCTTTATATTAGCTCATTTTTGAACTAAACGTTGTACGTAGTGTGTATGATGTGTTATTATTGTAACATAACTATTCAAACATTACTTAATTAAATATCTTCATTTCAATTTAATTTCAAACCTTCATCTCTGTTCAATATGCTATTATATTATTTCCATTGCCGCTCTTAATAACTTTCTATATCAACAAGTGGTTTGAGAACAAGATTCTAAAACGAATATTTCGGGCCCAAGAGGAACGGAAATGGAGAATGGCAGAAACTTCATAATGAAAAACTACATAATTTATACCGTTTACTAAACGTCGTTAGGGTTATCAAATCTAGGAGGCTCAGATGGGCAGGTCATGTAGCAAGAATGGAAGAAAGTAGGAACGCTTTCAAAATTTCAACTAGAAGTCCAATCGGACAATGACCATTAGGAAGACCTAGTCGCAGATAAGAGGATAATATTAAGATAGGTCTAGCAGAAATAGGAATACAAACTAGAAATTGGATCAGGTTGACTAAGGATAGAAATCAATGGAGAGCTTTCTTAAACTCGGCGATGAACCGCCGGATTCCATAGACTATAGAGTTAGTTGGTTAGCTATATCCATAGGTGAATCTGCATATACCTATGCATTTAAAGATTATATACTGTTCATCTGGTAAAAATATTGTATCAATGTTGATTTCTCTTGTTGATTTAATAGTATATATACAGGCGCGGATCCAAGGGAAGAGCAATAGCCTCCCTTGACGCTCAGGTATGCACTGGATAAAGCGGCAAACTATGGATTAGCCCCTCCCTTGATGATATCATGCACCCGCGGCTGTATATATATAATGTATATATAATGTATATATATATAATGTATATATAATGTAACGTATGATCCTCATGCCTGGCATTTATCGTATTGTAGTTCTGTATGCGAGGCTAAATTCATATGAGATTGAAAAGTAAAGAATATCTGTATTTCACGGAATTTAGTACTTGTCTTATTTTTAAAGGTGGAATGGAAATTGTTGTGTTTCCATATTTATTCTAAAAGCGGTTTATTTTATTGCAAGGTCCGTCGACCCTACTGTTCCTTCCCTCTTTTAAGGTCGCGTCATAACTACCCTTCTTTGAAAACCGAAGATGTAGTAAAATCGTGACGTCAGCGCGGGAGCAGAAACAGCTTTCGCCCAAGGTCCTTCTCATTCACCCATGCTTGTTAGTTTGATTTTTGCAGGAAAGCGAATGATTCTTGTTTTCTTGTATTGAGAAAAATTAATTACTGTAGCGTTCGTGTTAGCTTATAAGCATGTCGAATTGTACGATAAGTACTTGTCGCAATCATAGTAGAAATATTAAGGGTTCCGAAGTTATTTATCAGGTATTTCCCTCGGATTCTCTGTGGAAAGTTTGGCAAGAGAAATGCTGTCGGAAAGACACCTTCATAGTTAAAAACGCCAGCATCTATTCCGATCATTTTATTCCCGAAGCTTATAAACGTGATTTAAAACGTGAATTTCTAAATATTCCACTCAAGAATAAGTTTAAACCGATGTTGTGCCTTCACTGAACTTATCAGTATCATACGGAACCGTGTTCCTGTAAATAATGAAAGAAATAAGTGTACGAAAGCTAGTGTTTAGAGTAAAAACAAATCAGGCATTTGGGTACAGTCAGATGAAATAACTATTATGACCGGAACAAAAAATAACTCTTTATGTTCCGTTTGTTCTGTAGAGAGTGAGGGTCATGAATTGAAGAAAGGAGCTTTCCTTTTTGCGTGAAGAGAACGAGAAACTAAAATTTAATCTTTAAGTTTTACGTCGCATGGTTATGCCGACTAGTCTAAAGGATACCGTGATGATGAGAAATGAATGTAATAGTGGAATAAAGAAAGTGGGGGAAACAGGAGAACCCCGAGAAAACCCACGCACACGGTGTTTGGCGCGCAGGGATCGAACCAAGGACGCATGCACCACAGATGAACGCCCTATCATTGAGCCACCGCGGCCCAACGAAAAACTAAACTCTGTCAGTATGCACAAAGCCAAAATAATATGTTTACAAACGAAGTTAAAAGAATTGGAAAGCAAATATAATAAAGAATTAATTTCAAAGACCGGTTCTAAAATATAATATTGTGATAGTTTCAATCCAGTGGTGGATATATTACGAAAAAGTTTTATACAGGGCCAAGTAAATATGCTAATAAATGGCAAGAAAAAACTAAGATGGACTGATTAAGATATTATTCGTGCATTAACACAACGCGCCACAATGATAAATTATACAATCATCTGCTGTTGCATGTTCTAATCCGCGTACCCAATATGTCAACACTTCGACATTGCATGCAAAAATAACCATTTTCTTGTGGTATTCTTACACCAGTCTTGAAAATTTTGATGGAGCAAGGGCGCTAGTTAAAGAGTGTGAAGAAATTTTCAGTGCTTATATTTGATGAAATGAATGTTAATGGGCGCGTGTCCTATGACGAACAGGTTTACTTAATTTTGGAATAATACAGAACTGTCCAGGGGCAATGATTCGAGGCTTGATAGATGTGTGGAAACAGTCAATGTATGAAGATTCCGATAAGACTATGAGTAAAAACTTAAACTTCGAAATCATATCGAAAGTTGAAGTCAGAATTAAACATAGTTGCAATTCTCTTCAAGTTGAATGATGGCAATGTGAGGCTATTCGTCTCATTTTACCTTCTTCCCGGTGGATGGAAGCAACAAAAAATAAGATGTATTTTGAAAATTTTACAAAAAAAAAAAAAAAAAAAAAAAAAAAAATCGAAAACAAAAGAATGTGATTGGCCGACCATTTGATGTCCTAAGAAAGACACTTCTATGTTGAAATTATTCGACAAGGCTAGGACATTCTTCAGAATTTGGTTTTTGAATAGAAAAACACGGGAACTTCGGAAGAAGGATGCTTTTAAGATAGTGGATGCAAAGCTATTCTTCAGGTGCTGCACAATCCTAAAAGTAAGTACGTATTGTATCTGTACGTAGTCTATTTTTATCGCATTTTGTTATTATTTTTTTTCCTTTGCAAATCGCTATGGCGGAACGTTGGCTTAGCCGACGATATTTGTCCCTGTTTCACCGCGGTGACGTCACACTACAGCTGGAGAAAGTGGCTACGCAGAAACAGATAGTTATGAAGGGACCTGTAAAAGCGCGGAACAGTAGGGTCGACGGACCTTGATTTTATTGGAAGTATTGTGAATAAAAGATATGAAAGCTAATGTTTGGTTTTCTTCCGAAATGCTGTCTGAATTCTGTTTCTTGTTACATTTTAAGCTTTTTATTATTATCTCATTTATATACTTTTCATTGTAATCATTTTTTAATAGAACACATTTTAAATGATACATTTCTTCTTGAAGATGATCTTTATTGTATATATTGTTTTCTCCATCCGTAACAATGTTTGAAATCTTGCATTTTTCTGGAACAAACGACAATGTGAATCAGCGCTTAACTGAATGTCACTATTTACTGAAGCTCAATATTTGAACCGCCGCAATGGCTCAGAAGTAGAGCGTTCACCTCTGATGTCTGGGGTCCTTGGTTCGATCCCATCTCACGCCAAGTGGGCTTTGCGGTGAGCAAACACCGAGTGTGCGGGTTTTCCTGTTTTCTCCCACTATCTTCATTCCGCCATTTCAATTATTTCTCATTATTATCGTTTCCTTTAGCCCATACAGCACAAGCTTGAGACTCAAAGATTTCATTTCATTTAATTCCTTCTAGTGTTTGAACCCATATAAGCCAGAACAGCAATTTTATTTAACTTAATAAATTGTTTCTTCTTGTTTCGAAGCTCTTCTGCTTCTAGAAACTTGCTTTGTTTCGATGGGTCAATTCAAATTCCTCTCCTTATTTTACATTGGAAGATTCAATTTGTCCATTTAGATGTTCATTTTGGGGTTTCTCTTTGATCTTCTGTAGTGGTGTTTACCGCCTAAATATGGAGTACACGTATATTACGAAATACAGAAAATTGGTGCTAATTGCTTCCTAAAATCTGCACGTAGGTTGGAATTGGTTGATTGATTGCTTGACTAATTAGTTATGTGTTATAACGTCAGTGACTCATTCCAAGAAAGCAATCACTGTATGACTAGAAAGTTTCCTTTCCCTTGTAATATGGATCGTCGTGTTGCCAGCAGTAGCATGCATATGACTTGCTGACTCATTGAAAGTTACTCCAGAAGATAAAATAATAATATTTTTCATGCTTTATCACGACAAGTGATTATACGCACCGATATATATTATTTACCACATAACTATAATATACTTCCATTTTACAAGGAAAACAACCTTTATACTTATACGGCTCGGAGTCCTGAAGCATTTTTGTGACTAATTGTTTTAAGTACTCAAACGACAACTGATTTAATATTTTAGTAAACATTAAAATATTTACATTTAAGTAAAGGTTTGGTTATTTGATTGTTTAATTTGGAGTTTAATTTTCCGTTCTTCCGTTCAGTACTGATCCTATGAGACACGTCAAGCTATGGCTTAACGTGGGACTCGAAACTCATGAACTCCCACCAGGAATAGAACCCTGGTTTTATCTAAAGACGCGTACACTGATCATTTTTCCACGAGAGAGTTCTCAAATGAAAGCTTTACAAAATGTTTACTAACATTAGAAAATGTTTCGTTGCTTAAATATTTCCCAAAAGCATTTTAGGTAACGCATGTCGCAAAACGTTTTCCGTAAGAAACCAGTGGAATATTTCAACAATTACATTAAAAGGAGTACACTAATATTCGTATATGTATTTAAACAGCTAAGCTAAAGTAATTATATATTAGAGTAAGTACACTCATCCATCTATTTTACGGGTCTCGATTTAACGGGCTATAGAAGCAATGGGCAAAAACTGCAGCAGACTATATAGTCTGAAAGTCCAAAATATCTGACAATTAATCTGTGTTACATTCTCTTTCTCATGAAGATATGAGCTAAGGAAATATTTTTGGCTGATAAGGATTAATTAGTTTCCCAGTTTAATTCATCAAAATTCTTTCCTTTGAACTAATGCCGAAAGATGAATATGTTTCTGTATGCTTTGAGTGAGAATCAGAACTGGAACTGCATGCCATATACTATTTGTGAGATTGTAATGTGATTCCACATGAAACCAAAATTTAAATAGGAAATTACTTTTCAGTAATATTGAAAAGACCAATGAATTATTTCTTTAAAAACAAAAAAGGAATGATAGCCAGACAACGAAGAAACACACAATACACAACATTGATGGAAGAGAAGAGAGATAAGCCAAAGCAGTGTAAAATAAGAACAAAGGAAGATATAAGACAGACAGAAGAAGCGGGGAAGAGAAGAGGAGGAAATTATCCTGCTGTTTATTCTCTGTGTGCGCGGTGAAGCAGAATTATTAGCATTGTAACAGACGTCATGAGATTAGCCTGGGGCGGTTTGTTCCAATTTCAGAACGAGAGGAATACATCAACTAGTACAACTGAAGAAAATCTCAATCCTCGACTCTGTTTAAACTCATTCTGTCTTTCCTTTTACGCTTAGGCAAACGTTTATCCTATGCCTTTGACTAGTTTGTATTTCCCACACTCTTATACTCATTATCCTCCCCTAACATGCACCATAAGATGCCAACTTATCAGGCAAAACATAAAGAAAACTAGTGTGCACAGAAAATTGATACCAAAGAATCTCAAATGAAATAAATTTAAATATAAAAGTGTGTTTCATATCTTAAAAAAATAAAATCAGCTCTCATACGATCCATGTAGATAAGACAATTATAAGAGATTTTAATACATTTTTTTAAGGGAGAGTTGGCTAATGGCGCTCGGAGGGCAGTGGCGCTCTGTTCTCTGTAGCTATAACGAAGCGTGGTATTGGAACCTAATCTGTACTGACATCTAGAACCACTACTAAGAGGCATTAGGAAAAAGAAGCACATGTAAGCAGTGATGCCAATTTAGCCTATTTTTGGCTAAACCTAGCCTGTTTGGAAAGGCATTTAGCCATACAAATCTATTAAATACTTATAGCCTTAAATATAGCTTATTTTATGAAACTCTTTTGCCATTTTTGTCTTTTATTAGCCGTTAAATTAATTCTAAAAGTACTTGATTGCTGTTACAGAACGTATTATGAAAGGGAGGGATATATTTCCCTCCCATTTACAATATTTGTATTAAATGTGTTATGAAGCACAGTAGCATTCTTCACAATCACTTCACACACATTTAGCACAAACAATTAGTCAATAAATTCTTTTTCCTATTTCAAAGATGCACTTCCACAGGTCTATAACAGCAATCCTGAAACAAAGGAATGAAAATAACATGTATCAATGTAGCCAATATAAATTTAGAAACATCCATACTGACTAACAAGAATAATGACTTTTATTAAGAATGTTCGGAAACGTAATAACTATCTAAATAACTCAAAAGGTGGTTAATTGCATAAATTCAAATGAATACATTAAGAAATAAATGAAATTGAATATAAATTTCTTTGATGCTTCAGGTAAATAGCTACAGGCAAATGGTTATCGATCTCAACCCAGATATTTACATGGTCAATATCTTCAAATGATTGGTTTATGTTGAATTTTGAATCGGATCCCATTGAGTGCCCAAAATGAAACTTTGTGGTGTTTTAGTACACATACGACAAATTCACAGGTGCATTTCTGTGCGAAATTCAAAATTTAAATTTGAATTTGAATTTTTGAAGTGTTATTTTTTATTGTACAAGTTTTTTGAATATAATACAACTTGTAGAGCAATCTTTATGATTTCCGATGGTGTTTGTTCCATGTCTCTACTGCATATATTAACCATTTTATGACAATTTTTAATAATCACTGTAACTGAAAAATGCCCTTTGTGGCTATTTTTGAACACCCTGTATGGGGGCACTTTCAGGAGGCGAGGGATAATTTTTGGAATTTTTCATCTCCCACTGTAATAAAGCTGTGCATCAATTCTTACAAAAATCTAAGATCGTCAAGTCAGATTTTGTCATTTCATTAGTTGATTTCACATGGAATGTCCTTATTAGAATTACGATCACTGATATTAGACTTCTCACAACTCTATGCACACAATCTCGAAAGTCGAAAAGACCGGCACGCGGTATGCTTTCTTCATTTGTTACTTTGTTAAACAAAGACTAGTGGCAAAAGACGACAACCAATCAGAGTCGACTTTACAAATTGACCGAAGTTTACTTAAACGAGATGTACTGAACTTCGACTTTCAATGGTGCAACAAAGGTCCTGGAACCAGGTTTAAACTTGAAAGTTTAATTTAGAACGCGTTTAAGTGAACGCTCGTTTAAATTTCGTTGATGCACACCGCTGTAGTTCGTTATTCATTTTTTTTTTTTTTTTTTTTTGAGATCTTGTGATATAACATCAATGCATTCAGATAACAATTACTGTAAGATATAGACCGGAAAACTAAATAGAAACGTTCCCAAATGCTAGGTGTCCCGACAAAACGTACCAGCGAAACTTTTACCAAACACGGTGAATTATGTTTTGAATGCTAGCAGCACACTTATCAGAGAAGATATTTCGAAAGAAGTCTCTCAAGCTTCAATATTTTCTGTTCTATTAGACACTACTCAAGATATAGTAGTTTCAGGCCAGTGCTCTGTTGTTTTACGATATGTTGTTAAACAAAGTATTGTTGTCATTGTAAAATGCATATCTACCACAGGCCAGTGTCTTTGCGGTTTACTGCTGGAAATTCTGCAGAAGTTGAACCTTGATATTAAAAAGTGTATTTGAAATTCAACCGATGGCTCACGTAACATGCAAGAACAATATTCGGATTTTTTCAATTCACCTATGATCAGTTACGCATGTGATTCAGTTGATTTTGAGTTTAAGGGCCCTTTTAGCAGCGAGGCTATATGAGATGGAACATACCGGTACTGATTTACGGGAAATCCGAAGCACATGAGCTCCCGCCGGGAATCGAACCCAGGTCTCCCACGACAAAGGCGCATACGCTAACCGCTTAACTACTAAGAAACTCAGTTACACGTGTGGTGTCACGCTCATATACTCAATCATGTCATATGTGATCTGACAAAAAAAAAAAATGCATTGATTCTGTGCATTGTTCTGCTGAATGACTGTGCAATATTTATGCATGAGTCTTATCAGCGAATGTCCATTTGGCAGATCAAATGTTAACAAAGGCGTCTTAAAGTTATTGCGGAAACAAGATGGTAGAAAACACACTGTTTTTCAGAAAAAGTTTGGTCATTTTTCGAGCCCAAAAAGTGCTTTGTATATAGAGTTGAAAATAACAATTAAGAAAATTGCTTCTACAGAAAATATCAAACCAAAAGCTAAGTATAAAGCGAAAGGATATATAAAAGATCTCAAGTTCAAAACAATTCAGACAGCAGAAATGTTCCTTAAGATATTTCAAGTGACGACCTCTTTGTCAAACTATCTCCAAATAGAGGGTGCTGCTAGTGTAGTCCTAACGGATGATGCAGACGACTCTGTTCCAACTGAAAGAGTAGAGAGATGATTTTGAATCCGTTAAGAATGTAGCATTAAGCTTTGCAGAATGGGCCAATAACAAATTTGAAGACTTAGAACGTGATTTCTTTTTTTCTATTGATATATCGACAATTCGCCTTCAGAGATGGACAAAGATTTTTCCTGTGAATATGAAGATGAAGCTGCTTCTATCCAATGACCAGGTACTGCATCGAAGCATTCAACACAATATTGGACATGGTAGTTTTGAGTATTTCTTCAAGATTCAAGAAGCAATGTACTTTATGGATTATTTGGACCCTAGCCACTTCAACCAAGTAACAGAACTTCCAGACGTGTCTTTCGATAAACTTACATATTTTCTGAAAAACTTCAGTTAAGAAGTTTCCAAGGATACTATAAATGTATTCTCTTGGACTTTTGAAGGACGTGGATATCCTTGAAAATCAGTCTTGATGACGAGCACAACCGAGGAAAAATGACTGTGCTGATAGTGCAAGTGATTCAGAATTAGGAGAAAATACATTTGTTTACAAGGAAAGCGAATGCAAAACGTATTGCAAAATTGTCCAATGTGCTGCTTTTTAATTTTGCAGAATTGTAATTTGTGCAGTAATACTTATCCAGGTTTCCAGCATACAAATTTTTATTGACTTTGCCCGTAACTTAGGTAACATGTAAAAGATTTTTTTTCAAAATTGAAATAAACTGAAATACATTAAAAATAGGCTAACGAGTACCATGTCTCAGGAACATTTGAAAACATTTTGTTGATGTCTATTGAAAAAGATTTATTAAAAAAAAAAAATTCGAATGTAAAAGTGATAGAAATCTTTGAGTTTTACGTCCCACGATTATGCCAGTTTGGCTAAAGGAGACGGTGATGATGAGAAATGAATGAAATGGTAGAGGAATGAGGAAAGTGGGAGGAAACGGGAGAACTCCGAAAAAAAACCACGCACACAGTGTTTGTCCACCACAAAGTTCACTTGGCGGGGGTTGGGATCGAACCCGGTACCCCAAGCACCAGAGGTGAACGCTCTACCACTGAGCCACCGCGGCCCCACAAAAGTGATAGATACAGTAGCATCAAAAACTAGTACTCTAAAACATCTGCTAATTTTGTAATATAGTATACGTTCTCCTTGAACTTCATATAATATTTTGAACAATTCAGAATAATATACTGATGAAAGAATATCAGGTTTTAATTGTCAATTGTTAATACTATTGACTTACTGTAGAAAGAAAACTGCAATTGATTTGTGACATTGAGATGCTGGTGGCCCTTGTGGTAGAAAGCGCCCGCGCTCCTCTAATAATGCCTATCCGTCTCTCGTCCAAAGCCTGGATAAAGTGTGATGGAAATCAGCAAATATTCAAATATTTCATATGCAAGATTCTTGCTGGTCTTGGTCTGGCGAGAATCTTGCAGGCATGGCTTTAGTCTTAGCCTTAGTCTTGCATCGGTACTTTTCTCACCACCAATCTGTTCAACTTTTAACCTTATTTTGGCCGATATATATATACTTATATACCGTCCTATCAAGTGGTACGTTTTGTCGCCTGACATTATTTGATGGCTGATTGGAAGACTCTTTGCAAGTAGCCCTCCAGGCAAGTGGTACGTTTTGTCGCTTGTCATTATTTAAAGTGTTTTTAGAAAACCCTTCACAAGCAGCCCTCAGGGTAAGTGGTACGTTTTGTCGGTGGTACGTTTTGTCGCTAGTACGTTTTGTCGCGTATTCCAAATGCTATATTAGAAATCGTTGAACGTATTTTTTACTAGAGCAAAATATTTTCTGTTGTTAATTAAACGAGGGTTGTTCATGTAAAACCATTTTGCAAATTCCATTTCTACGTTTTTGTTCCCAAGAATTGAAATCGTTAAGTTTTTCACGTTAGCACTCACAAGCTTGTTCGCCTTCCTCTTTACCTATGAAATAAATGACTGGCGATATTTGTGCACTGTGTGGCAATATAAATACTTCCCTGTTACACACATGATTACAATTTGCAATAGATATTTATGAACAATCACTGGACAATACCCCAGTTTGACTTCAACAACCTTCGTAAAAAGAAATTATTTAAAAACATTAACTAATAAATTTTATCTGTAGTTTCAGTTTCAAAAATAATGCCACGCTGAAAACAGTGAACAACACCGGAAGCTTAATGAAATTCAGAAACTCTGAAGGCCGTTGTGGAAGCCATCATCATAGATGTAGGTATTCGTGAAACCGCAAGAATTTTAAACGTGCTATACAGTTGTCTTAGTGATAGAGTGAAACGATGGAGACAAATTGACCCCAGGCTTGCTAAGCGCTCTGCGTTCTCTCCAGATCTCTCCTGCATCTTACAAATATGTTCTATGGTCTTATTATAAAATATTTGCGAAAACTTGATTTCGAATTTGCAGCGATATTCCAATAAATTTCAATCCTGAGCTGCGACTCTCTGAGAAGAATTAGGTATATGTTTTTTTTCTTTTCATTTTGAAGAAATTCGGAGTTAAGTTTGCGAAAACCAGAGGTATGCTCGGTCTTGCACGTATTTCAGCCTTCAACAAGGAAAGTGTGAACCAATTTTATAATAATTTAGAAAAGAAATGAAGAAGTACAAATGTCAATTTACTTTCATTTATAATATGAATAAAACAGGAGTTCTGTTTACACATCAAAGAAGATTATAGCTTTGGAGGAGAAGAAACCAGTTACGAGTAGCGACATAGGAAGAACGACAACTGTATGTTGTGCAATAACTGCTGCAGGATCATACGTTCCACTGATGTTTAGTTTTGCTCGACAACCTCATTTATACCGCATTTCACCTCATTTATAAAGCAGTGGACCTCCTGGTGCCATATACGCGTACCATTGTTCGAAACCAGGATGCATCACTGAGAAATTATTTTGTAGCTGACTAAAACATTTCTCTAAATCTGTGCATCCGTCGATTGAAAATTCATTTCTTCTCGTGACTGATAACTACTCTTTCCATGTGTCATTGAATGCTTTCAACATATGTCGTGGGAAAAGAATTAGAGTGCTAACGATTCCACCCCGTACTTCGCATTGTGTTCAACCACTAGACGTTGAATCATTGAAAAAAGCTTTCCATAGTGAGTGTGATGCTTTCATAATAACAATGTTTGAAATTGTTGATATTTTTTCAAAAGAGTATAGACGTGTTGCTAAGATTGAACTACTGTGAAGGGCTCTCAAGTAACAGGTATTTACCCATTTAATCCAAATGCTTTTAACAAAGACGATTTTGTTTGTATACTTACTACCCAACAAGACAATGCGTCAGGAAGGGAACAAAACGAACCACATACAACAGAACATGAAATCAACTAGCAATCAAGCAGTCCAACGGCTTATTGTACTAAACAGTTGGTTAATATTTCACCACTACCAGTAATATCACTTTCTCAAAGACGGGAACTAGACAACCAGGACAATCAATAATTTTCACAGCAACATCTGTGTAACCCAAATTACAAGATAAAGAGGAAACGTAGTCATCACAAAAGCAATGGACGCAGAAAAAAGAGATAATAAACCAGCAAAGTATTCAATTAAGAGAAACGAAGGGGATTCTATTGATAAGGAGGAAGTGTCTTCAGTTGAAAATTTCGTCGGACAGTGATGATATTGATTCTGCAGATCTATATTATGATAATAATGATACTGATGATGTTTGTGTAATATGTGGGGAGTTTGGTAGAATCAACGAGTTTTGATTTAAATGTGGAAATTTTTTTGCAGTGGGCACACTCTGCGTGTAGTGCAGCTTCTAATATTAAAGAATGTGTTTGTGAATTTTGTGATTAAAAAGGTGCATAAAATATTTTTTTTCGTTTCGATACAGCAGTTTGAGCTTTTCCAGTGTTATTTTGTGTCTCATTATTTGGAAGAAAACTCAGGATTTTAACGTGAACTCTATAATACATATAATTTTGAGAAGTGTTGATTTTGTTTTTGTAGTTGTTTCTGTAGATTCCTTCAGTGCTTATTTTTCATATGAACGTAATTAATTGAGAAAATTTCAATGCATAAAGTGAGTAGATACTGAAATCATATTTCACTCTCATTATATCTTCTATAATGTCTGTTACTGTGTTTCGTTTAATTTGTATATCCATATTAATAAATATAAGTTCAGAAAGATGCGCTTTCTCTATAGTACAAAAATGGTACTGATTTTTTATTAGGATGGTTACTGAGTGCCATTGGTAGTGCAACTGCTCTCAAACGCAAATTGTTAGTTTTTGACCTTTGCGCAAATAACTGTTAACGACAGGCAACAAAGTAATGCACGGAAATGTGATCAGAACAATGCTTTGTCAAATATACTTTTCTCTTTTTATTTTACTCCGTACATTTTTGAGATTTTCATATTTTGCCTTAAGTGGTTGCCATTCAGCCATTTTCTCTTATTTGTTCGCACAACCCGTCACTTTTTATTTTTTCCGGTCATATAATGCCATTAGAATCATTAGAAATAGTGGAAATACTTAGATACAATTTTGCTAAAAAAAAAAGGAAAAATCTTCGCTTTCTACCTATTTTTGGAAAGCTCTGTGTTTTTATTATTCAATGCTATTTAAAATGTATAAATTGTCTCACAATTAACGGACATGAACCTGTCATCCGGACATCCGAATCAAACCTAGTCCATTCGAAAAATATAACAAAGATATGTTTATGCACAAAAGTTAGATGCCATAGATAACGGAGTAAGTCCCTGGGAACCATTAACCGTATTAGTATAAAGACAATCGTATACTCGCAGTGAAATAGCTATTACATCAACACCGTTCATTTGAAAGTCACGGTTTATATTTCATTCTCTTCAGCATGAAACAAATTTTGTAGAGATGCTATGTGTTGGGGCCCACAACGTAGCTTAACAGGACAAATTGAGAGAATATTGGGAAAATTTCCACCAGAAATCCCTCCCATCAACTTTGGACCCTTTGGAGTTGCCCCGGGTAAAAGAACATAATCCAAATGCATCTCGAAAAATACTATGGGGTATAAGAAATGTGTGTTCCAAGTTTTGCTTTGATAGACGGAATAGATATTAGGGGAAAGCGTGTATTGTTATATAAGCTTTTCTCTCATATCTATTCCGTCTATCAAAACAAAACTTGGTACAGCGATTTCTTATCCTCTATAGTATTTTTCGAGATACACTTGGATTGAGTGCTTTTACACAGGACCACGCCAGAGGGTTCAAAGTTGATAGAAGGGATTTCTGGTGGAATTTTTTCCCACATTCTCCCAGTTTTCATTGTTAAACTACGTTATGGCCCCAATACATAAAACTTCTGGAAAGCTTGTTTCATGCTGAAGAGAATGGACTATAAACCATGACTTTCCAATGAACAGTGTTGATGTAATATCTATTTCACTGCGAGTCTACGATTTTCTTTATACTAACAGAGTTAATGGGTCCCACGGACTTACTCCGTTGTGCACGGCACCTAACTTTTTATGCATGAACATATCTTTGTTATGTTTATCGAATGGACTAGGTTTGAATCGGATGTCCGGATGACACGTTAATGTCTGTTCCTTGTGAGGTCAATTAATATCATTCAAGTTAAAATATTAGAGCTTCCTGCGTATACTTGTTAAAATTCTGGTTTAAAAGAGAGATAAGGATGGCCTGGATTTTCTGAAAAGGACTATTATGAGGTGCCTGGATGGATGATTATCGTGGAGAAAGTTGCTTATGAGGTCCTGATGTAAGCAATATATGGATTTTTCTGATATTACACGAAGTTATAGATGAAATGAGGTGAAGTAGTAAAATAATAAGGTGTGAACTGAAGTAGTAAAATAATATTTTATAACAAAGAAGAGAATAGTCATGACTAAACGTCTTAGAAATTCGGATAATATATATGTTAAAAAATGTATGGTGTGTACGAAGTCTATAATATTATACTGAGTCGCCTAAAATATTATTCTTTGTTGGATTTGAGTTTAGCGTCAGTTTCAGCAGTGAGGGTATATTTGAAGTGGATCTACAGCTAAACGTGGGATCGGAACCGTATGAGCTTCTGCGGGAATCAAACCCTAGTGATCTGCGCTAAAGACAGAAATGCTAACAGTATAGCCACAAGGAAGCTCATATGTTCTCCTATATGCTTTAAATTATACTAAAAGGGTAGACATATAAAGCACAGAATATATATAAAGCACAGGACATACACTAATATATTGTGTCTTTCATTGCAATAGAAACTTTATGGAAATCTTGTTATTACAATAATTCTATAAAATACTAATATAACTTTCTACTTTAGGTCTGTTACATACATACCCGACAGTTGTCCATCCGATTAAAGATCGGGCAAGTGCTACGTTTAAACTTATCTGAGCTTCGCACGGATGGAAAAAGTTTGAGAGCAGTGTTGTTAAGCGTAACAAACATTTTTATTCATATAATTACTGCATAATGCTGTGAGCGCCTTAGAAAAGAATGAATGAAAATTCCATCTGACTCATTTTGATAGGGATAAATTATCTCGACACGATCACAATAGGTAGGTACAAAAAATAGCTATGTTTAAACATGGATGGACTCTCGGTGGTTGGACTAATTTAGAGTATTGTTGCACGATTGATTTTGATTATCATACTTAGTACAAAAGTGTAGTAGTTAAAATTTCATCCTTTCCCCCTCCCTAAATTTTTAATTATTTCCTTACACTTAATTAACGGTTTCAGCGCAAATTCCGATTTTTGCTGCACAAATACAAATATCAAAAACCAAATACTTGACATTGAATGATTTTATTTTATTTTTAGTCGAGAAAGTGTGAAAACTTATATATATATATATATATATATATATATATATATATATATATATATATATATATATATATATATGTTTCACCTACCATTGTAATTAACGCCGCACTGTTTCCCCTACCATTGTAACTAACTAAAGGTTTGGTTACAAATTCTAACTTCTACGGCACAACTTCGAACAAATTGAGCATTAAATATTGGCATAGGTTTGAATCAAATCCGAGTTGGTGTAGAGGTTAACTTCCCACGTTCTTCGAACTACTGTTATTCTTTTTTCTCATCTCGGTAAAGCACAACTTCTAAAATATGCGGCACAAATAAGCAAAAATTTAGCACTAAATGTTGACATTGGTTTAAATCGAATCTAGTTGGTGGGGGCTCATTTCACACCGCTCAAACCATTGTTATTCATTTTCTCGGTTCTGGGTATCCACAAATTCTAAAACACGCATCACTAATCAGCACAAATCGAGCACTTAATACTGGCATAGCTTTGAATCAATTCCAACTTGGGAGGGGATTACTGCACACACCCTTGAAATCATTGTTACTTATTTCCTCGTTCACGGTATACACAAACGCTAAAATGTGTGACACAAATACCATAAATTCAGCACTAAATAGGTTTGAATTGAATCTGAGTTGATGGGGAATAACTTCACACACCCCTTCAAACCATTGTTACTGATTTCCCCCTTCTCTGTATAGCACAAGTTCAAAACATGCGACAGAAATCAGCATCAATTGAGCACCAAATATTGGCATAGGTTTGATTTGAATCCAAATTGGTAGAAGGCTAACTTCACATCTCCTTCAGATCATTGTTACTCATTTTTCCTTCTCGGTACAGCACAAATTAGCATAAATTTAACATTAAATATTGACATGTGTTTAAATCGAATCCGAGTTTGTAGGGGGGTTAACTTCACACCCCGTTCGGATCATTGTTATTCATTTCTCCTTTCTCGGTGTGCTACAAATTCTAATATTGAGCACAAATTGAGCATCAAGTGTTGGTCAAATGTGTCAAGTCCATTTAGCTGTAATGGGTCATCTTCAAATTTGAATATTAACTAGCGTAGAATTTTGTACTATTTTATAACTTTTAGTACCACAAAGAAAAATTGTGTACTATTCAAATTAACGAAGGAGAACCAAAACAAAATTTGTCCCACCTCAATCACTTGTAGTGCGAAATCTTGAAATTCCAATTTCCATAAGCTCAGAATTTTGTATTATTTATACCTTTTTATACCATCAAGAAAAAGTTATGTAACATTTAAATAAACGAAAGACCATTTCAAAATTTGACCCACTTCGATCACCTGCATTGCAAATCTTGAAATTCGAATTTTAACTCACTCGAAATTTAGTACTATTTTTGTATTTTTTTGTACCACCAACAAACCATTGTTACTTATTTTCCTCCTTATTGGTGTAGCACAAATTCTAAACCATGCTGCACGAATCAGCACAAATTGACCATTAAATGTTACCATAGGTTTGAATCCTATATGACTTAGTGGGGGGAGGAGCTAATGTGAAGTTACCCTCTCACCATTGTTGTTTAATTCCCTTGTTATTAATGGAGCACATATTCTAAATTTTACGGCACAAATTAGCACAAATGAAGCACTAATTCGTGACCGTATTGCAAGACATTACCGAGTGATAGGGGAGCCAACTTCATGCACCCGCACAGTATTTGGTATCAAGTAGAAAATGTAATGCAACTAAACATTCTTTCGAGATATTTCGAGTTTTCTCCGGTATAATACTGTCTCGTGCCTTATGAAATACGAGGGCTAGTCAAGAAAGACTTGGACTGATTTTTTTCCCGGCAGTTCTGTTAACGCTGGAGCTTCATAGTTTGGCATACAAGTAGGGTGGGTCTTGCTGTGCATATATATAAAATGTTGTTAAGGAATCATTGCATGTTTGGTAACCACGACTTTTTATTGTAGGTGATGTTCTGCGCCGCCTCTAGAAGTCGCCTGTAGAAGAAATGGGGTCATTACGAGATGAACAATTTGCAGCTATACGGTTCTGCTATTGCCTGGGGAAAAGTGCAACAGAAACTCTAGGAATGTTGAGAGCAGCCTACAAAGATGACGCTCTGCCACGAAGTACCGTGTTCTGGTGGTTCAAAGAGTTTAAAGAGGGCCGAATGACAATCACGAAAGCTGGTGGACCAGGTGTATCAGCGTCAGCTGTTACTGAGGTGAACATTAACACGGCAGCAGTCATTGTTAAAGAAGATCGCCGCATCAGTATCGACGATCTGGCAGCCGCACTACGCATATCTCATGGCAGTGCCTTCACAATTTTGCATGACCACCTCCACATGAGCCGAGTGTGTGCTCGACGGATTCCGCGACTCCTGACACCAGAGGAGAAGGCCGTTCGAGTGGAGACTTGCAGGGAGCTGTTGCAAAGGTTTGAGGATGGTGGAGACGCCTATAGCCCAGATCTCGCACCGTGCGACTTTTTTCTATTCCCTGCCCTAAAATCCAGACTGCGTGGACGCCGCTTCTCCGATAATTCCGAGGTTCTGAAGGCATCGGAGGCGGTTTCGAAGGACCTCTCAAAGATTGGCCTGCGACACGTGTTTGAGGACTGGAAGACTCGAATGAAAAAGTGCATTCAAATGGGCGGGGACTACTTTGAAAAGGATCATGTGCCTGTTGCTGAGTAATAATAAATTGCCTAGAAAAAAATCAGTCCAAGTCTTTCTTGACTAGCCCTCGTATTCAGTGTTTATGTCTTATTTGTGCAAAAACTTAACTTGATGTGTGGTTTGTATTGATAGATAAAGTAGAAGTAAAAAGCGGCACATAAAATTTCATTTGAACTATTTGACTCCATTATTATTCTCGAAATTTCCTTTATTTATCTTCAGAAAAGTATTCTAATACGAACTTTATTTATTTGTATTCGTTTATTTGATTTATATTTTAAATTTACTGCTCATTTATGTTTATGTGTTGTGGCTTTATACTTTCTTCCCTTGACGAGGCTCCAAATAAACTTTCCCGCTAAAGTGGCGAGAGTTTATTTTGGAAGGTGGCTCAGTGTGTCTTCGCGAGCACCTCCAAAGCAGTCTCTAATTCTCATTTCTCCCTCCGCCACTGTTGAACGATCGATAAAGAAGAAAAACTGCTGGCGATTTCTCTCCATCCAATTTCAATCTTGGTTTCACTGTGGACCTACTGTTTCCCCTTTCTTTCTTTTTCTTTCTTCTCTTTGCTTTTTTCTTTCTTGTATTTCACCTCTGCGACACAACTGCTGTCTAACAGACTGTTTTCAACACGGAAGTCGTTTTGTTCTCAAACTTTCAGCTTCATTCAATCTCCCCTCGACCTTGTTTTTCTCTCTCTCTGCTTCACATATATATAATAAAATATTTAAAACTTGCAATCCCATTTTCATTTTGTGTTTCCTGAGAATAATTTGTTCCTATCCAGATTTCAGAATTACAGTTTTCAGATAATTTAATTTTTATACTTTCTTTTCATGTGGTAGGTGTAAGTGAATGGACCAATATTGCATTATGTAATTTATTCATCTCTAATAATCATTGAAGCAATTTCAGTATAAGTTTACACTTAGAACATTTTTGAAAAGACTAATACAGTAGTAATTTTAGGTATTGATACGAGTTGAATAGTAAGCAACTATTTATGTTACTAGTATTCTTATTTTATTACAAGAATTGAAATTCTTAAGCGAAAGAATAAGATATGATCTGTTCTGACTCCACTGTGACACCACACTCGCGTAGACATCCGAAAGTTCGTCGTGAAGAGGCAAAATGCGTGGATATGAAGAAAACAGATGGTAAGTTCTTGTTTCGCACCACTGTGGGCAGCAATACGAATCACGTAGACTGTAATTTTTTTGACGTAGGTCATTAGTTTACCGGTAGTTAATTTCGTGTATTATGGCCTCTAAATCTATTTTTTGAGAACGCTCTGGTTTGGTTAGAATGTACCATCAATATTCTACCGAAGTGTACTATAATAATAATAATAATAATAATAATAATAATAATAATAATAATAATAATAATAATAATAATAATAATAATAATAATAAACATTTAATACCATCAAGAGCTCTGAAAATTCGGACCTAAAATTTTTATTAGACCAAAAATTTAAAGTTCATAACGATAATATATTGGCCAAGGTGAAGTTAGCAGACTATTTGCAGAGCAGGTTGATCGTTTTTCATTTAATAAAATTAATATAGGCATAAAACTAAGTATTTTTCTTTAATCATTGTATATTAGTATAGGAAAGGAGGGCAAAGCGGATCACTTAACTTCAAGGGCCTCAAATGGCAACTAAAATTAAGACTAGGAAACCAAAGTTTTGAGGAAATATTTTATGATTATTAAACTTTCAAATAACAATACAATAGTAACAAGGATTGCATATAAGTAAATGATATTGCTTAATTACTGAACTACTACAATTTATTCACTTTGCCCCACCGGTAGGGCAAAGCGGATCATGACAGTGGGGCAAAGTGAATAAGCAAAAACTCTATACATTAAAAGTCAGGGTTTAATACAAATATGCAAAATAGAAATTGTGTAGAACAATATATGTGTACACAGTCTAAGATAATAAAATAATGACACCTAAATGAACTGCTTTACCTACCAGAAGATCAAAATGTTTAATATTTTGCAAGTATTAGCCTAACACATTTAAATATAGAATTAAGTCTAGACAAAGCTTGCATACACATGATCCCTAAATATGTTTAAAAAGCTCAAGTCCATAGAAGTTTTTTTTTCTTATCAAGTAGGCATCTAGTATCTAGTTTCTTTCAATCTATATTAACCCTAATGAGTACAATCTACGTAGTAGCAAACAGATTGAAAAAAAAAACAATAATAAGGCTTAAGGCTGAAAATAAAATCACATCACACGCTTGGTTTACACAGATCACAAATGTAAATGTCTTGTCCCTTATAATAATCGGTACAGTTTTCGTGAAACCATGACAGACAAATAGAACACTGAATCCAGTCTTCATTAAGTGGATCTGAATAATATTCATGACAGAACTTGCATTGGTAACTACCGTCTCCTTCTGGTGATTTTGAATGTGTTCTCTTTGTAGTTCCAGATGTAATTGGGAGACCTATAGCCGCAGCAAAACATTTCTTCTTGCAGGAGAACCTTAAATGGTAGATTTCCTTCTTTTCTCTGGTACTTCCTTTACGGAAGTTGCACCAGTACTTGGTTCGGTAGACATAGTAGACTTGCTATACTTCTTCGCACTCTTCTGTTTTAAACATTCCTTGATAGGGGTACTCGTTAGTTCCTTTGCACGTAGAGACCTCAAGCTTACCCCCTCCCCGAACAAAATTTCACCGTACGCCACTGTGGTCATTAGTACTGAACATGTAGGAAACATTTTACGTAAATTGATTCGAGGCAAAAAGTAGAGAAACGAAGAAACAAACAAAGAACTGAAGTTAATTAAAATCATTTTAAAAGATGTAAAATCAAACTAATAGTTTCTTAACAGTGGTATAGAATTACATAGTTTAATATAGGATATGTTGCGTTAATAGCCGCTGCGATTATTTAACTGAACTCCTATCCTAAGCCAACTTACTACTACAACTACTGATGTTACTCTACTACAACTACCACCACTACTACTATTACTACTGCTATGTTTTTGTTCGACAAGTGTTAACGGAACAAATTCAATATGAATTCCAATATTCAAATTAGCTGTGTTGCAATGTATACGTACTGTCAATACCACATTTAGTGCCAAACAGATGTTCTAAAACAGTACTGCATTATGCTTGGGGCAAAGTGAATCGCTATTCGCTTTGCCCCTTCTAAAATTATTCTCTTTGCCCCACACTACCTCATGAGACAAAAGACTGTCTACAGCATATGGACGACGTATTTACGATAATTCTCAAGCATGATAACAAAGGTAAGATCCCACCCTGTCCATGCATAGTGTGTTCGCAAACATTCTACGGAATAGTAAGAAAATATTTCAAAATCCTTACCTCTTGAATTTTTTAGCAAAATGCGTATTTTCCTTTTCTTTCCTCTCTCGTCTAAACAACAACACGTACACACAAAACAGTAATGTCCTTCTCTTATTTCACTAGTGACGTCATAAACTGGGGCAAACATTTCCTGCCCTCTGTTTTCAGTTGACTGTAAATTGCGTTATTCGCTTTGCCCCATATATCCACTTTGCCCCCCTTTCCTCTATTTGAGATAATAAAATAGACCATGAATTCATCATTCTAAATTCCTAGCAATCTTTAGCAAAATTATAACAATAGAGAATTTCCATTTAATAACAAAGAGAGATTAATCATTTTCAACAATGTTTGAGTGATAATATTGCTATTCTATAATAGTTTGTGCGTTACGAAGTGCAAAATGTCCTCGTGGGAATTTATTTCTCCTTGTGCACTATGTATATCTTTGATGATGCCTATTACATTACTTTCATGATGTGAGATATAGCAAAACATATGAAGAATTACAATAATTAGGCATAGCGAATACTAATGTACAAAACAAGATAAATACTTTGTGCTGGCCGTGAGGAGCTAATACTAATAAGAAACTCGAGTTGCAGCTTCTCATGAGATTTGCTGTTGCAGAATTTTCTAATTACTTTTCACAATACCTGGTATTATTAAACTTGCAGAAATACCCGTCTCCGCAGGGGTGAATAGGTTTATGAAAAGTGTGTGAACTTATTGCCCCTTAGCACATGCTTTAATGAAAGTGGAGTGATAGAAATCCGTAATGTTACTCCCTTCCCGCCCACGTCCCCATACTTTCGGCGTTACCGTTCCCAACCTTTGTTGAAAGTAAGAGTATGAGCGAAGTAGATAATGAGGAGCAACTTCTTAGGCGTTAAAGCTCCTGTTGACTTCCAGGGCAGCTGAAATACACGAATAAGTGGTATGCAATTTTTAAGAAAAATATATCAGAGAAATGAACAATAAAGAGCAACGCCTTCCTTCAAGGTAAAGAAGTGTGTGAATTTCTCTGTGAAATAAATTCCTGCCGATTCTCAGGCCAGCTGATATGCAACGAAAGAATAAAGTATCAATTATCGGACAACACCAAATGAAATGAACTAGAAAGAGCAGCGCCTTTGATATTGTCCCTTTGAAAATCCAGAAACATGTTAAATAAGTTACTGTACAAAAATCAACGCCTTTGACGTCGCAATCATCATATTTTCGTGTAAATAAAGATATGAGTGAAATAAGTAACAAATAATTCCCAAGCAACTCTGAGTAAAGTAAATATTGTAACTAAGAGCAACAACTTTAGAGTGGCCCCCCTGAAAATAAAAAAATGAGTGAAATAAATAGCGTTTAGAAATTAGTTATCCCCGTTGAATTCTAGACCCCCTGACATGCCCTTTCATGTCTAACTTTGGCTTAAATGTCATCGGAAGTATTAGCAACTCCAACAATCATGAATTTGACACTAATATCGTTCGTTTACGATTAGATTTACACGTATAGGTAAAAGTAATCGAAAACAACCAATATTGGTATAGAATCCACAATTATCTGTGTCGGTGAAATGTTTGATAACATTCCCGATCACATTTAAGCCAAAATGTAGATAAGACATCCCTCATATCCATAGAAGTATGAAGAGGAGCTATCCCCTTTCCCCTAGGAGTGCTAGGCGTGTCTTACCCCCACAGTAATGTTGCTAGATATGTATAAACAGTTTGGTTGGCATTTTTCCACGAGTTCCAGAGTTATGCTGTAACATACACACCTATGTACGTACATTTCTTTTTTATTAACATAGATATTTTTCCCCATTTAAACGGAAGTTTAGAAAACGCTGTAATCCTTTATTTCTAATGAGTTTATACACCAAATGTAATTTTCCTAACTTGAAGGGTTCCTGAGATACTAAATTTTTCGCATAAGACATAATCCCCGCTCCCCCTTAAGATATGTATTTTAATTTATTTGAACTCATGTGGTGATTGGATATTTATGTTTGATAACTACGACAAGTATCATTTAATTGGTTTCCAAATTATGGCGTATATATTGGTTTACTACCAGATAGAAACTCACATTCGCTTTTATGTCCTATATTTGTAAGTACTGGTTATCTGTGACCTAAATGGGATACAGTGTCATACTAATGTCTTGTTTTTAAGCTACAAATATTTGATGAATAATGAGGTGGTTTGAATGACTATTTCGAAAAAGATCAATATATTTTTGTTAGTGAGATTCTATTTCAACAAATTTCAGAAAGAATGGTATCAAAAGGAGAGAGAATTATATTAAAAGAAAGAAATGTCACTTTTGGGTTTACTTGTCTATAGAGATGTACATAACACAACAAAACAATCAACAAAATAACATCTTCAAGTAAGTATTGACTCGTTTATTCACTGTTTTTCCGATCTTTTATAGCTCGTTTCAGATATATTATTATGCGTTAAATTAGTAATCCACAGCCTTAAAAGATAAGTACGTTGAGAAGAAAGTGAATCAAATTTGATTTACAGAAAACAATTTCCACTGCTTTATGTATATTGACCCAAAAAGGCTCGCATTTACTTTTGACTGAAAACGATAGTATTCTAAGCAAAACCAAATATTAACGGATTAACATAAAAGGGTAGGGCAAAAAAATCTAAAACGTTTCCAAAAGTGTGAAAATCATACCTACTATGGTCTGGGGCCTTCTTTTGCGTCCAAAACAGCTTGGATCACACATGGAATGGATCTACACAGCTCCTGAATCGTGGTGTGTGGAATTTTGTACCATTGTTCCTCCAAAACATGTTTCAGTTCCTTAAGGGATGATGGTGATGGGTAATGAGACCGAACACGCCTTTCTAACTCAGACCACAATGGCTCAATGATGTTTAGATCTGGTGATTGTGGGACCCAGGGGAGGTGTGATAGCTCCTGGTTATGCTCCTCAAACCATGATTTCACAATTTTTGCAGAGTGACAGGGTGCCAAATCATTTTGGTAGATGCCATCACATCAGGGAACAATATTTGGGCCATGAGTATAACCTAGCTCCCCAAAATGGCCTCATACGCCTTAGCATTCATCATTCCATGCAGTGCTAAGATGAGACCTGCGGAAAACCACGATGTCACTGCCCACACTGTAACAGAACTACCCCCATGCTTTACAGTTGGGAGCAGACAGTCTGTATCATAGGCCTTCGACGGTGTTCTCCACACGTAAACACGACCGGATGTTGGAAACAAGGTGAAGGTCGATTCATCGGACCACATTACGTGTTTCCACTGCTCATGAGTCCACGTCTTTTGTTCCTTGCACCACTGGATACGCCTCTTCGCATTTACTGCTGTGAGCAGGGGTTTGGAGATAGTGGCTCTGCCATAAATGTTCATTTTATGAAGTTCAAGTCGCACTGTTTCGATGAAACTGGGTTCTGTAGGCCGGAATTGAGTTTAGACGTAATTTTCATTGCAGTGGTCTTCTTTTTAGCTGCTACAATCCGTTTTAATGCCCTCCGGTCCCTATCTGACAAGATTGTCTTTCGACCACTGTTGTGCTTTGCAGACGTCGTTTGTCCATGAATTGTGTATGTACTCGTGACACTGGACACAGTGCCTTTCGATACCCCTACAATATTCGCCACTGTTGCCAATGAAGCTCCAACCAGATGGGCACCAACGCTCATGCCTCTTTGTAAGTCTGTCAGGTCTCCCATTTTACCGCACCACTTTCACACCACGACACTCACAGGTGAATGGGTTACTGCTGACGGAAGAGGAAGGTCCACATGACACATTGAAAAAAAAATCGGCAACCGCAACACGTGTTGTACAATGGAGGGCCAAACTTACGTGTTCTGTACTAAGTGGTTTTAGATTATTTTTTGTCTCCCTCCTGTATATGTGAATGTAACACATAAATACGCTAGTATAAGCATTTTCACTGCATAAATCAGTGGAGGATCTTTAGGAGTGGAAACAAAGAAATATAAACATCTCCATTAAACAAACATTTGATGTATTTTCAGTTTCATATGTATTTTTGTGTGTTGCTACTTGCCTTAGAAATATTTCCATTAATTTAAATTCTTTACTTAACGCATACTAGTAAGTCATTGTAGTAAATATTGTTAGTACGTTAAGATACTTGTTTCATCTATATTTACCAAATATTGCAATAACGTGTGAAAATAAAACAAGACAGGATATTATTTTGGGGTCGGAATTATCTAAAACTTAAAACCAACAAAGAAAATGTAATCTATGGTTCTGAAATTTTCCTTCCTTTCCAAGAAGTTTGAAATTATACACGGAAATCATTAAGTAATGATGAATAATATCATAAGAATGTATATGGGATAGTATTAGGAGGCATAAAAAATTACTCGCTTCAGTAAAAAACAAAGAAAAAAGAAATCTGCTAATGTTGACAATAAGTGGCAACATTGTAAGCACATACAATTATCATGAAATAAAGTTTACTAGGTATAATATTTTTTGATAACTCTTTGGTTGTGACTTTCCAAAAATACAAAAATAACGAAAGAACTTTCAGACATTACGAGTGCATACAGTGAAGAACTATTTGTTGTTTAAAAAATCTCGAAAACCAAAACAGTGACAATGAATCAGAAAATTGTCATGACTTAAACTTCCATCAGACAGTATTGAATTATCAAAGGTAATGTGTTATAACTTAAGTTAGGTTAATCACCTGTATCGAAAATAAGGAAGTTAGGTATTAAACAAAGGTAAAGAGCAATTATCTAGGAATTACAATTGTCTAAAGAGCTGTAATCTCAGCAATTCATAATGGATAGTGAATCAGTGCCCAAATCATGATATCTACTAATGCTGCACGAAGAGTAAAGAGAAGAAATTTCTGAAAGTGCTATTTACATGCAGTAGGTAAGAAAAAGATCGTGGTGGGATGATTACCTTAGTTAAAACAAGAGAAAACTTCCTTGAGAAAAACAGAAAAATTTGTGTCGAAAGTATAATTCAGTTTTCTCTCAGACAAGAAAGAAAAAAACACATTTCACACCATAAATGCATCTTTAGCTGATTTTTCAGAAAAATTCTTATTTGTCACTCAAGACGAGATTCAGTTTTCATTGGTTTAACAAAAAGGTAAATCTTGCCCCATTTGTTTATGATTATAAACTAAGTGACGAAAGTGATTCGCAAACTAGAAGTTTGTGTATATTCAGTGATTTGTTACAACACACCTTCAGAGTAGTCTACACCTTTCCGAGGCGTTTGATTAACGATGTAAAGACATAAACATGTCTCGTCAGTGATAAAAATCATATGACTTTACAGATGGGGTTGCGAGCCACTACAAGAATAAGAAAGACGTAATCAATTTATATAATCAGAAAAACTTTTTTAAAGCAGAGTGACAGCGTTTTACTTCTTGTCATTCTTGTGATCGGATACAAATGACAACAAAGAGGTCAGTAACAAAGATGAGTTTACAGTTGGTAGCAATTACCACACTTTATCTCCAGAGGACATGTATGAGTTTTGTCTGAAAACATTCCTGGTATGTAGTACATTCATACCTGCAGTGAACAGGCGATCAACTATGAATGTCAACTACGAGCGAGATTTGGTTCTTGTTTACCTGTTCCTCAAACACCCTTATATCATAAATATCTTCTCATTCATGAAAGAAAGGTCAGATGCTATCGCACCTCGATTTGTACTGGCTTTCAGGATGTAAATGTGACAAAAGCATCATTGCTATCTCTCCATACAAATAACATAGTAACGTGTATTTATGAAGAAAACTGGTATATTGGACTTGAAGAAGTGAGCATCGAACATCATGACCTCAAAGTTCATTTTTACGAGACACTAGGATCACGAACTTCATTTAAACGTTCATGAGACAAGTCATAGGTGCCCTTCAAGAACATTTTAAGGAAGCTTATACTCACTCAGCTTATGACGAACCTGTACGGTATCACACTATCACTCATCAGTTGTGTAATGAAATTTTCAACTTGTAGTAGTACAATTTGTTTAAATATTAGTAAGCCAATATTTTTCAGATATGTTCTCTTATCCTTTAGTGAGTCAATTATCCATTACCAATTAATTTCTGATGTATGTACAGTACAATATACTTTTGTGTTCATAATAAAGATACTTAAAATAAAATCTGAAACTTCTAATTTTTGGGAGAATTACATCCTCATACAAAGCTGTTACAGAGAGGAATTGCAAATTTTTATCACATAGCCTACAAGAGACAAGTACCTGTGACATGTGTGGTTTTATTTTTCAATTTTCTGAATTTTAAGAAAATTATACAAATAAAGATGTACGCTAAAGAGCTGAACCTCAGAGCATGAGCATATCTACCTCAGAGGTCTTGATCCAGAAACAAACTCTATTTCCTGATCATTTTCCTTCTTGTGAATTGTACAGACTTTTTCAAAATTCAGTTTTACCCATGCCTAATTCTTGGATGACAATAGCAATCACACATCCTTGTAGCTCATAATTAACTAAATAGTTTGATGTTTACTCGGCGACAATAGAATAACTAGAGACTGAGAAACTTCAGATTCGTTAATCCCTTTCGACACCACAAATTGGCGAATCTTCTAAAACAAATAGGGATTCCACTCAAAAACTACAGTCGGTACACTTAAACTAATGACTGCTTTGAGCTAACAACATGGTAAGGTAACTGCATAGAAAATGAAAAACTGTCGAGCAACGATTTAGGATTTCTGGACCACTTAATATGGATCTACTTCCACTTCGTACCTATCTTTCAAAGTGCAAGTTTTCCGTAGCTTGGCGATCACATACGCGACCGTGCTGTGCAATACTGGATATCTGCCTCGATGCTCTGTATTGTAGATGTCTCCAATGTCCCTGGAACTGCGTTTCGCCGATACTAGAATGATTTCTATCTAGAAAGGTATTTCATCAGAGGTAACTTCGATCATTGTAACAATAAGAGATTGTCAACAACAGTGAAACTTTTCAGACTTTCAGTGTTCATAACACACAACTACGCCAGATATGAAAACAACAATTGAATCTTTCGATTCCTAAGTTGACATCGGCATTACTTAACATGTTCTCCTTCCCATTTGAAATTTCGAACTTACATTCCAGATGACGTCCAAAGTTACCGTATAACCTACGTGTTGCAAACCACTTTACTACCATCTTCCAGAGATTTCACATTTTCCTCTCAGGTTTCAAACTAAAAGTGTGTCGAACGACCTTTGTCTCACCCTGTGTAATTTCAATAATTTAGTGATGCATCTAAACTGCACTTAAACACAAAATTTAGTTTTGAAGTAGATTTTCGTAATGCCAAATGTTTCTACTTCGACGTAACTATAATTAGACGCTTTGCATGTTTGAGATTTGAAATAGTCTGCATACTTTTTATTTGAGCGATTGTTCCTTTATGTGTTAACAACCTCCAAAATATAATCCACCATAATCGTAAAATACCTATAGAAATATTATTTTATTAATTAACCTATTGTACCATGGTTGCTTGTTTTGAAATTTAGCAACCTTTCTTTGCACGGAGACTACATAAGAGATGGGTGTTAAGTTTAACGTGAAATATGAAGTGCGTTTCATAGGATTTAGAGCTCACTTTCCCTTACTAAAACCCTAGATGCTAATCATTTAGTTATAGGAGAGTACGAAATCAATAAGAATGAACAATGTCATGCCCAATCAGATGAGAACTTCAGATACAGCAGTCATATTCAATAAAGAGATACACATATTTTAAAAGATATCTATAACCACCAAGAGTACATCGATGCATTATCGTAAATTTAATGAAGCATTCACAGTGCATATTTTATATATAATAGTGTGTTACTGAATGCAAAATATGTACTTATTGCTTACTGTTTTAGTTTGTCAAATAAAATGTCCTAGGTAATTAAACAATGACGAAGATTCAAAACACACAAATAATATCTGAATAGGTGTGATGTTTCCTTATCAAAAATTTATGTTTATTACACTAATGTATCTAAAGTGTCAGCGTTCTTCCTATGCAACAGAGATATGAAAAATTTGAATTCCATGTCAGCCCACCTAACTGAATTTCTCTCCATTCTTTCCTGAACTCCACTAGATGAAGCCTGGAATTCTATATTCAATTATACCCTGACGATATCTCCCATACTTACTTGTCATTTTTAAATAGTTTTATCTGTTTCTTGAATAAGTAAATATATGAGTACAATCTAAATCTGTGCAACATTCCTTTGTATTTAGAATTATTCTTTCATGAGTACACAGTGTAGTTAAATATGGGGGATGAATATCTATTCAACGGATTCTTCCAGAGCTTCTATCACATTTTTCTAGTATTCGTAATGAAATTCATAAAACGACTCCTACGAGAACTGGATTCGGAGCTTCCCAAGATTCATAAGAAATATCCATGCCATGAATCTTTTTCTTATGCATTTCCGAAAATTCACAGAAAAAAAAATATACATAAAAGAATAATTCCCTTACCAGTTTATATATATATAATAGAATTGTGTTCTGAATATTAGACTGACAGCAAACTAGATTACATAATTTAATCACTTTCTAAAAGGAACTAAAGTAAAGCTTGATCAGATACGGTACGCTGAAGAAAAATGCATTTTGATTCTTTAAACTACAAGATTAGGAGCATTATGTATATGCCTATTGCGAGCTTCCGTTTCCATTTGATTTTCTGTAGGTTTTCTGTTGTTTACATTTCGTGCGTGAAACTTACGTTTGCATTAAAGCAACTGTCTTTCACCTGTTGAATTTAATAGTAATCAGATTTTCGTAAATCTGATTTATATTCTTTCCTCTTTTTTGTTTTCAGTTTGTTTGATTTTTGGAATCTTTTCCCCTCATTTACGTAAAACACTCTCCCTCTAACACATTTTTCAGGGAAAAAGCAAATAAAAATGTCTATGCATAACGAAGTTACGTAACACAGAGATGTGCTGCATTTAAACCCTAGACAAAGTCATAGAATAAAAAACATGGGTAACTACAAGAAAGTCTTACTTAATTATTAATCTCTGCCCTTTCTACGTGAAAAACGTTGGTTTGCTCGCTTCCATGTAATTTTGTATTGCATTTTAAATGTGGCCGTTTGTTTATATATTACTGAAATACGAGATATAGTGAGAAAATAAATTATCAAGTTTTGGAAGTAGTAAGATATGAGTACATATAATTTAGTGGCAGGTGGTGATTGTTCATTCTAGCACTCAGAAATATTATTTATTGTACTACTTTCTGAAAATTAAAAAGAAAGCACGTTGAATTTGATTCAATAAGAGAATAAAGTTAAATCCTGCAGGAGTGTTACAAAACTGTTGCTTGTACCTGTACACTTTCTTTGTCTTGTGCTTTTCAAGGATAAAAACATGATTTCTTTTTAGTTTTCTCTAAATCAATTATTCTACATTGTTTATTCTCTCAAGAATTTTACTGACAATTTAAATATCTCTAACACCCAAGGTAACTAACGCAGAGCAACCGTTTATATTTTGTTCTATTTGTAGTGAAATATACTTTATATGCTGGTATTTATTTATTGGTATGATATTCCTGTCTGAAATACTGGAGACCTATTCGCATAATTATCCTTATGAAATGTTATTCTACTAAGTTCAGTTAAGTTCTATAAACTTTACTCCTTGAGCAAAAACTTGTCAAGAGTTAATAAAAATAACGCATGTCCATAATAATATATACTTTCGTTCAGGACGTGTGTTATGTTACCTGCAAAGAAGGAAATAATTCTTTTCCCCTTTATTTAATCTCAATCTGCGAATGTAATGCTTTACTTCAGTATCTCTTTACTTATATTTACACATATTTTTACATTGCATTTATTTTCTAATTGCAAATATTTTCGTAGATGTTGGTGCCATGCCCAGTTTTAGCAGAGAACGGAGTGCCGTGGTGGCAACTTTTCCCTTAGAATGTTCTTTAAAATTCCCTTTTTCATGATAAAACCGCTAGTTAAGCTTTCTTGGCTTGACTAATTAGCAAGGTCCATAAACCGTCAGAGTTGAATGTTAATGAAAATTAGTGACAAGATTCAGTTCGAGTTGCTAAATAACGTAGTAATAGTAACTCGATGCGCAAATGCTTCGTTGAGCTGCTACACCGACGCCATCTTAAAATCCAGTAAAGAATGTGCAAGAATTTCCTTTTGGCACAAAAATGAAAAAACTTTTGAAGTATCTGACTTCACTATTGTAAACCGAAATAGAGCATCTATATGTGGGGATACTTTCAGTGCATGATCGCCATCTTGAAAGGCACCATATTGAGTCGCGGTCAAATATGATAAATGGCAAGGGGATCATATGGGGTGTCAAATAGCACTTGAATTTACTCCTGAATCCATTTCCGTAACCAAAGTTTATATATCTGTTTTCAGTTCAGAGTTAAAAACTCTCTCACTCACAGGAACATATAAAAACTGGGCGAGTTAGATTTGTGTTATGAGACATGGTCGTGCGAGCAGTTGCAGGATTTTAACTAATGTAGTAGTAGTCATTTGAACCACGATACCAATCAAGTAATGAGCCTGTAAGAGAAATCGTTAATTAAATTGAAATGCTTGTAGTGAAAAAATGGAATAGCAGCATGCTGCAAATTATACCTATTTCGACACGCAATGGAAAAGATTGGTGGTTGATGAAACACATATTTAATAGTACTGACGAGTAGAGAGTGCCAAAGGGATTGTTCGATTAGATAAATTATATAAACTGGTTCATATTAGTTGAACAACCAAAGTGGTTCGGATTCCACTATAATCAATAAGTCTGTCTCCTTTTGCGTAGCAGGCATAAGTGTCAGACGTTCAACTGAATCAAACCACAAATCTTTTTTAGGTAATTATACATGGTCCACTGTAGTGTGTTAGGATTTCTTCTCCGATCTTGAAACCTTACTTGACAACCTATAATTTACCGTGCATATTACGAAGTTAAAATATTTTAATGTATTTATTGTCAGTTTGTCTAAATAAATTCAATTTATCTCTAACGCATTGAATAGTGAAGGGGATTCAAATTATCAGTTCACAGCCTATACTTAGAAAAAGATACACTTGGAAACTTAGAATTCACGTTTCTTGTGTTTGTTGTGCTATTAGTCATAAGAGAATGCATACACACCTGCGAAGAATAGATGGCAACAAAGATTATTACAAGACTCAATATCAAGTTGCAATCCATAAAACAAGCTTCTTTCTTGTTTTTTCCTTAAATATTAAAGAATTAAATATCTGCATCTTTCCACCTTTAGCGATAAAACCTCTCTTATAATAAGTGCATGACTAGTTTTCATTACAAAACTGTGATAAATAACTAATTGTAGCAGGTGTTCCTTAAAGTCCGAAGATCTATTTATGACTTAAATCACGTACTTGACAACTCAAGAAATTCATTTTGGGACTTGTTTATTCATTCCCTTTAACACTCACAATGATATGTAAGGCCTCTTTTTTTTCGTTTGAAATACTCTATGAGAATGTGGTGGATTTCCACAATATTGTACTTCGTATTAGTAAAAATTGACAAAGTAGACTTATTACTTCTCTTGACTTTAGACTATTATTTATGGATTTAAGACAGCACGCAGAATTTAGAGTACTTTCCTGCAGGCAATTGCAACATAGGTGTGTAATGAGGTGTATGGTGTCTGTTCTCAATTACAAACGGTAGTAGTACAGCAATTTTGGTGCGGGCAGGCGTGTGACGTTCGGTACGAACTTATTTGTTGGACCAGTGCAACATTCGTTCCGTGCATAAAATGCGAACAATTAATCCGATAAACGTAGTCAACATTTTAAATCAAGTAGTGGTCGTGAGTGAGAATGGGGTAGAAGATATTTGCAGATACATTGCTTGCAATGGTAGCAATCAAATATGATGGTGACGTTTCTCTAACAATTAGTGACACAATAGATGTAGACACTGACACAGAGAATGAAGATGAAGATTCGACAAACAAAATGGATTTGGAACAGATAACTAGTCCATCAATTACTGACAGTGAGCCTTCTACGAGCGAGTATGAGATGTCATCTCCAAGCCGGACAAAATTTTCTGTACGTGTAACAGAAACTATCGTCAACAAATACAGACAAAGTTAGGAGCACATTGCATTATTGAAAAGGAATGGGAAACGTAACTCTGTTGCAGCTGCAGCGAAGAAATTCAAATGCAATACAGCGTTTGTGTATAAGGCTTTGAAGTTCCATAACAAACCTCCTCGCTCTCATACCATGTCACTGCTAACATACGAAGTATTAAAGGCATTTAATATTTATCGCACTAAAGGACTTACGGTCCATGATTATCATTTGAAAGCGTGGATGTTACTGACAGCGAGGAAATTGAACTATCCATTCCGTGCATCTCGCGGTTTCACTAACAAATTTAAGAAAGAGCACAGGATTCGCTCACGATGGATTACTCAATTTGTAACGAAGAAAGATGTTGAAAACGAAGATGAATTACTTGATAATGCCCAAAATGTTACAATTAAAATTAATAAAATAATACATGAGAAACTGTACAACAGTAAATGCATCTTTAATACTGATCAGTCTAGGTTTGAGTACGAAATGACCTCTGGTAGAACTCTGTCAGAAATAGGTGAGAAACATACTACAGCAGTCGTTCAGTCTTTGGCTTCAGTATCCCACGCATACACTATCCGAATTCACTTTTCCGCAGTACGGCTAGGTACACACAAACACACACACACACACACACACACACACACATATATATATATATATATATATATATATATATATATATATATATATATATATGTGTGTGTGTGTGTGTGTGTGTTTCCAGGAGCCTAAAGGGCTGGTTTGGGGTGATTAGGGTCAGTAAAATGTGGGTCAGGGTCAGGTCAGTAATATACTATAAAAGGCATTTAGAATATCGTTCTTGGTTTCATGTAATTTTTTTTGGCCAGTTCGAGTATATCTATGTTACTAACTTACTAAAGTTATCGTAGTTACTAAATGTACTTATGTGTACTGTAACTTACCGTAGTTACTGACTTGCTAAAGTTACTTACTAACTTAAACGTAAAAAAAAATTAATGCTACTGATTAATGTTATTTTATATTTTTTCTCTTCAGATGGGGATATATCGGCAAACAAGGCAACAACAATGAACAGAAGAACAGATGAAGCTGGCAATAGAGGCATATAAAGAACGAAGAAGCCAAATACATGCGGGAGATTTGTTTAATGTGCCACACTCTTGTCTCCAGAGAAGGTTAGAACAATATGTACGTGATCCATTGAAAAGTATAAAACAACGTTGAGGGCAGACATTGTTTTCAAAAGAGCAAGAGAAGGAACTAGTATCCAGAATTCTGAAACTGTCTGAGTGTGGTTTTGGGTTAGGTCGTAATACGTACGACGTGTTGCGTTCTTATTTGCAGAAAGTAACGGGTTGAAGCACACTTTTCACGTGTATATCGGCTGGCTGGTATTGAGTGGTTACAACTGTTTCGAAAGCGCAATGCTAAGATATCCTTGCGCAAACTAGAAGGATGATCCATTGCTATAAGTGGTGGTTTGAACAAAGAAACCGCTGCAAAGAACAGAAAAAGATCACAACCGCCTGGGAAATATGCAATCGATCGAACATTTTCATTGTCTGATGATGAAGATTTTTAGAAAATGTTGAAACAGAAAGTTCTAAGCAATCGGAAGAAAATCCATTGTGAAAATTTTGCTTTGTGTCATACTACGATCCTCGTTCACAAGATTTTGGTTCTAGGATCAGATGTCAAGGTAAAGGTACAGAATGGTATAATGAAGTCTACGTCGGAGCTGAAGGTAAAAGGTCCTTTATTTGTGGCAAGTGTAGGCACATCTAAGCTTGAAATGTCTATGTGACGAAAGTGTACTCACGTAAAATCTACCAGAGACTTATTACATTCTTGAACACTTGTAGTGAAATAACGTGTCAGGCTTTATTAAAACATTTCTCTGTTTTTTTGTTCTTTTTTTCAACAATAAATAGTTATCGCCTTCTATCTTATGTGTTAGCATAAAACTAATATTTATCTTGAGCAACTAATACAATGTATAATTTGTATCAGCTACTTTGTTAAAATTTCGAATTTATTCGCCTCTTAGATTTAAATCAGAAGTTTATAAAAATGTAATACGATTTTCTTAACAATGAATAGTTCTAGGCTCCTATATTGGGTCGCCAGTCTGTCAGTGTGCAATGTAGAAGTGTTATTATGTGTATCTTGAGTGCATATGTTAATATTTGTATGTATTTTAACAGGTCATTAATGACCTCTTTCACCCTGTTCATTAACCCTTTTCACCCGACAGAGATTGGGTGAAAAGGGTCATGCACAACTTTTACAATTTTAAAAATAACCTTTTAAGAATTACGAATAAGAAGACCAAACGAATTGAGAAATGTGAAGGAGGGATGTGTGTATATAAAACAAGAAAAAACAAGAAATTAATGTATCATAATTCTGAGTAATTATTCTTTGTCTTTTTCCTGACCCTATTCGGCCGACCTTACCCTATATATAGCGCGCTTCGAATAGGTATAATTTGTTATAATTCTGCTATTCCATTTTGCACTTCAGGCATTTCAATTTAATTAACGATTTCTCTGACTAGACTCAAGATCTGATTGGTATAGTGACTATTGAACATCAAGTGACTAATAATGTATTAGTTAAAACCCTGCAACTGCTCACACGACCGCATTTCATATCACAAATTTAACTTGGACAGTTTTTTTATGTTTTTGTGGGTGAGAGAGCTGTTAACTCTGAAGTGAAAACAGATATGTAAACTTTGGTTACGGAAATGGATTTAGGAGTAAATTCCAGTACCACTTGATACCCCACATAACCCCCTTGCCATTTATCGTATTTGACCGCGATTCAATATGGCGCTTTTCAAGATGGCATATATATTGTGCAGGTGCGCTCTTTAACATGGGCCGGTACGAGCATCAGTTCTACTAGCTCAGATTTAGATATTAACTTAAAGCTAATTCATTATAGAAACTTAAGCAAAGGGATGTAAAAGGGGATGATAACTGATGTCTCACACAAACTTAGAGGAGGTTATGTTTAGCATAAAATAAATTCAACAGATTTCGATTGACAAAACAAAGAGCAATTAAGTGGAAGCTAAAAGAGAGGGGAAAGAAAAAAATAACTAGAAGATACAAATTAGCGCTAGCCTTAAATATGATGTTGTCGTAGTCTGGAACGACGAATGAATTCTCCTCTATGTCTTCCTACTTCCTGGCTAGAAATTGAATTCAAATGAAATTGACGTCTGGATTTTAATCCCGTCACAACTGCCAGGGGCGATGAATGAAACTGCCTAGTGTGTTGTTCTTAATATCTAGATACTTATTCTGGATTGATTCTGCGGCGTTGAACCTCTTCGCCTATGATCCAAGTGTTCGCAGGAAAGTTATCTCCAATTCTAGTTGCTGTTCTCGGCGGGAGCTCATGTGGTTCGGATTTCACGTTAATCAGTAGGTCCACGTCTCATATAGCCTCGCTGCTGAAAGGGATGCTAAACTAAAATCAACTCAACTCAAATCAACTCTAGTTGCTGTTCTCTTCTTTGACGTTGCACTTTCGTAAAAATTACCACAACTACCACATTGTGACGTGTCTCCTGTAGCTTGTTGAAAGGGAACATTGATGTTAGCATTCACTCAACTTGGAAGCAGTTGCAATGCGGAAGAGAATGTAATGTGGAAAGAAAGGAACACTAGTTTTACCTTTGTTGGTTAATTTATAATGACAAAGTGAATATGAAAGCTTACACAACCTCGTCTGAGAATGTACACTCAAGATTATAGGCTGAATTAAGAATTTAATGTTATCTCTTTTTTAAAACATTCAAACACTTCAATTGTTATATTTTAGTTTTTAACACAATATAGCAGAAACATACACGATTTGAGGTTACTGCACAACATGCTTTCATCAATCTGTTATTAGTTACTTATTACTTATGTTTTGTCCCAACTGTGATACAATGGTACAAGATCATTCTATGAATTATATAAAGAAACAACATCCTAATTGAAAATCTTTGTTGCTAAAAAAAAAAAAAAAAAAAAAAAAGTAATAGGCATAAAGTAAGGTTCTCAAGACATCAATTACCGGACCATTATGTCGACTCGTCAGCTTTAGTTGTGTGGATTATGGCTCGCGTTGAGTGGTTTCTGTTTTCCCAAACTGATGTTTCCTACTCACTAGTTATAACAAAGTTAATCTTAAAATTCTGTCCTTTAAGAAGAATAGAAACTGGAAACACAAGTTACACATCCTGCTATTCAGTTGGTTAATTACTATTTAACATCGGTTTTTATGAGCTATAAGGGACTAGACTTACTGTTTAAAATGAAATAAGAATCCCCTCCTAACCACAATTAATAAACCACACATCTTAGTACAATGATGTTAATAAAAGCTTATCTCTATTTCTTTTTTAAAAAAAATCTCGATATTTGCTGAATGCGGGTTCTTATGAATTCGCCAAACTTTCAAAACTAAAAACTCACCTACTTGCAATACACAGCGGCAAAACAGAAGGAAACTCTTCCTAGAGAGATAATTTTCTTGCAGAGTTTGGATTCCAACCAAATACATTTTTTTTTCAATTACTGAATTTTTTCTGGACCTAAATAACTCAAATGGCTGAAAGCTTCTTTCCTTCGTGGAAGGAATAAGCAGACGTTAATGAAGTCGATTCGATTATTCGGATTTGGATTTGAGTTAAATACTCCATCGCGAATATAATCACTCAGTTATGAAAGCTTGGATATGTAAGAATTTGGACACTCATCATAAAAAAAAAAAAAAATTAAACTTCGCGAAAATCTAATTATATATAAAATATGTTCTCACTGATTGACTGATAAACGGTCAGGCCGAACTGAGTGAGCTAGATGTTTGACATCTGGACTGCGTAAAGGATTTGTGATAAAAATTCATTAAGAAAGATTTTTTTGAAATTCGAAGAAAAGGGGAGAAAGAGGGTGGCAATTATTATCTTAAAATATCTAAATATCGGAATATCTGAATATGAAAACATGCAATTTAGTATATTGACTTCTCGTTTAAATTAATTAGAATCTAGCGTTTTTTGATATTTGACCTAAAAGGAAAGAAAAGGGGTTGAGTGGGGAAAGAGTGGGAAATACAATTATTATTATAATAAGATGTTTATATTTCTGAATCTCTAAAAATGAAATTCGGTATTTGAAATTCTCATTTGAAATAATTAGACACGTGTTTAACCGTTTCTTTCTACTTTCCCTAGAAGATAAGAAAAAGGGGGAGAAATTAGAAAGGGGGAGGAGAAAAAGTGGATTTGAATTGTTATAATTGAATGCCCATATCTCAAAATTCGTTAAGGTTAGAGATATGAAATTTATAATTGAGATTTTTCATGTAAAATAAAGACATGTTGAAGCGTTTTCGATATTTCCTCTAGCTAAAAAGAAAGAAAAGTAGAGAGGAAAAAAGGAACAGTTGTAGCAACTGTTAAAATAAAATGACCGCATCTCGAAATCCCTTAGGGTTAGAGGTATGAAAATTAGTGTTTAAGCTTTTAATTTAAAATAATTAAAGGCGTGTTTTACTGTTTTCTAAAAATGTTTTCCTTAGAAGGAAAGAAAAAAGCTGAGGGTTGCAATTGTTATACCCAGGGAATAGTGACAAAGTCTGCAACTAGACGAAGACTAGTAATCATATAAAGTCGTAGTTTTGGAATACTACCAGAGAAAAATTATGACTTAAACATGTTCATAAAAGATATAAATTGTCCAACCTATTGGACAAAAGAGCACTTCTCACAATTATTACCAAATGTAATTCATGTTTGTTTACAGCTGGTACAACGCTCTTGATAAAACATTACTTATGCTATGTAAGTAGGGCTCCCTGATTTTCAAACTAAAACGAAACAGAACAGCCTATGAAATAGTATACTAACAATCGGGACACGCTATAAAAATGAACAGTACATTCATAATTATGCACTTGCGTTTTATTGAAATGTTAGAATTAACTAAATAATAGAACAATACTTACCAAAAGTATTATGATGGAATCTAAGTGTGAACAAATTATTTGGTCTAGGAATTAATTCGTGCGGTTGGTACGCACACATTGAAGCTGTAGTACAAACACAAAATACATAAATACCTTAAGAAAAATATTGTCCATCGCTAGCCACCACTTTCGCCCATCTGTCAGGCAATGTACTGATTCCGTGGCGAAAGAAGTCCTCATCCTTGGAAGCGATCCAGTCAGAGACCCATGTTTCGATGTCTTCTGAAGAAGTAAACCGCTGTCCAATCAAATCGTTGTTCATGCAATCGAACAAGTAGTAGTCCGAAGGAGCAACGCCTGGTGAATACGGCGGGTGGGGTAAAACTTCCCATCCGACATTTTCTAAATAGGTTTTGACCGGTTTTGCGACATGTGGGCGAGCGTTATCATGTTTAACAATAAGTTTATCATGTCTGTTCTCCCATTCTGGTCTGTTCTGGCCAGAGCTTGCTTCAAACGCATTAATTGTCGTCGATAACGTTTTCCATTCATAGTTTCACCCGGTTGCAGCAGCTCATAGTACACCACACCTTTCATATCCCACCATATGCACATCATAACCTTTGCACAGTGAATATCTCGTTTTGGTTGTGATGGACCTGGTTCACCTGGTTTCACCCAGGCCTTTTTTCGTTTAGGGTTCTCGTAATGGATCCACTTCTCATCACCCGTAATAATTCGATGCAGAAACCCCTTTCTGCTCTGTCGTTGAAGCAGCAATTCGCAAATGGTTTTTCGTCTTTCAACGTCTCTGTCTTTCAATTCATGTGGAACCCAATGTGACATCTTTTGAATCATTCCCATGGCTTTCAAGCGTTTGGAGACTGTTGTTTGATCAACGCCTAATGCTGCTGCAAGTTGTTCCTGCGTTTGACACGAATCCTGCTCGAGCAATGCTGTCAATTCTTCGTCTTGAAATTTTTTTGGCTGTCCAGCTCGCTCTTGGTCTGCCAAGCCGAAATCACCACTTCTAAACCGTGCAAACCACTTCTGACACGTTCGCTCAGCTAGAGCATGGTCACCATACACTTCCACCAAAATACGATTACTTTCAGTCGCACTTTTCTGCATGTTAAAGTAATGCAGCAGGACACCCCGCAAAAACACTTTATCAGGCACAAATTGCGCCATGTTCACTTAACTACAAACTGGTGTTCCTGACGCTTTAATCCACTGTCCTATACTACGAACGATACGCGATGACAGGGGTTTGCAACAGATGTGTGGATACACGGAACTGTGGGACGCTCCGTTCGTTGCGCCATCTCTTGTCCACCCGCACGAATTAATTCCTAGACTAAATATATAAAACTAGGACTGTTCCGGCTAAACAAGAACGTCTAGGAGCCCTATATATAAGTGACGTGTACAGCTGAGTTTTCTCCTCCCTCTTAAAACTGATGTTATCCCAAAAATGCTAACTAGATATTTTCACCAAATATTTGGCTACACTAACCAATGTAGAACAATTACTGTATTTTATGTATCTCTCCCTTAGATTACTTTATATGACATGATATATTACCTAAAAATTTTTATTACATTTTCATAAATCACATAGGAGTCACTATGCCATATGGACAAAATATTTTTCTCTGATATGAAGAACTGGAACTTCGATTAAATTTTTAGGGTCCAGTTTAATAAAACATTTTCCATTAAATAATAATAAACTTCGGTCAGCACTACACTTTCACATCAGGCATTCAGCGAACCGGGGCACAGTTAAGCATGTTCAATTTTTGCTTTATAAATTTGCTGCAAAACACATACGAATTACAGTGCTGGGAAGAATTTTATTTAATTTTACATTTTCACTCCCCAAAAACTAATTTCAGACATCGCTATAACACGATGCATGTCGTTAGAAGGGCGTTCAGTTGAATTCCTCTTTTATGATGTTGACATCTGCTGGTATTTCTTTCAACACTAACAGTAAGTTACGTTCACTTCTAAATCAATCATTCAGGATTTTGTCCCATTTTTAATATATCTTTTCAATGTAATCACCCCCGTAACATATTATTGAGTTCGTCTATTACTGGAAATACAATGACCGTGTTTCAAGTCTATTTTCATACTGCATGAATCTCATTAATTTCTTAAGTTGTATTTTGAAAATAAATTCACCAAACGATACTTTAATATTTTATGCTTCGATATTTTCAACGAACATAGACATAGCTTAACTATGACAGTTAATGGCCAACAGAGGTTTTGTTATTACTGGTACTTAACGGTGACAGCTGGTAACAGAAAAATAGACTATGGTAGGGGTGAACGATCATGTATTTCTCAGAAGAGGTGAAACCACGAGTCAGACCGTTATCGTGCTGAGCTGATCATTATAGTGGTTACTTGTCCGCAAGCACCCAACAGTGATGAACATACACAATATTCTCAAGTCAACTACAATGATCGCTTATACATCACACGAAGATTGCGACATGAAGCATTTCTCATCCACAGTATTCCGCCCATATTTCTCTCACTAGCTACCACTTTTTCTAGCATTTTGATCACTTCTCGTGAGGGAAGACCTTTTCTGACGATCGGGTGGTGTAATATGCGGTAGAAATCTTTGCTTCGTAGATTCCAGACTTATTTCATCAGGAAATCTAATAGTTGACTAGATAGAAAAAAAAATATGTATGATTGAAGACGGTGACTATTTTGATTAAGTAGGTGTTGTAGTTTTCATTTATTCATTTATATATATTTGGCCTTTTAATATGATGCGTGTGGGTTGCACATTTATTCGCACCAACCATTTTTTTTTTTTTTTTTTTTTTTTTTTGCATTATAATAAACCTAGTCGCATCAAATCTATTTGTATAGAACAATCTGACTTTAGCGCCTTTAGAAGCAAATTCTGATTTGTGTCTTCAAACCTTAAGTGATTACCGGTCTCACCCTCTTTTTAATAGCCCAGAAATGAAACTTTTATAACTTATTTCTGTAGTTTCCTAGAGAATACAAGATACTGCTTGTTAGTAAACTAAATTACATGATTTTAACATCGTCTTCTTTCTGCTTAGTTCGTTATCTAAGTCAACAAAAATCACTGAATGGTGAACATAACAAAAACACAAACTATTCCGGGCCCCTGGTAGCTTTCTTCTGGTGGTAGGGCCTCTGGTTCGTACGCTGCATGCGCCAAGTGCGCTTGTGGTGCTCAAATCCCGTGTATGTGTGTTATCTCCTCTTTTTCCGTTTTGTTCTACTTTCTTCTTCGCACTGTTTCGTTATAATTATTATCATCGTCTCTCGTAGGCTGAAACAAATGCGTTGGACGTTAAAGTAGAAAACATCTAATCAACTGAGTGGTATCCTCTAACTCAGCGTTTCCCAACCGGTGTGCCGCGGCACAGTGGTGTGCCGCGAATGGGTCGCTGGTGTGCCGCGAGGAAATCGGAACAAAATTAGTAATTCTATAGCAATCAAATTGCAAGACATACAGAAAAAGGTATATTTGTATTTCAAATTACTACTATGAATCTAAAATTTAAAGTTTCATACTGTGTTACTTTTCTGTAGAACATTTTTCTGTACATTTCTAATTTTGAAAAAAAAGTATTTGTTATCATTGTTATGACCATTATTGCTTCTTTATTGTTGCAGACTATTTCGTAACTTGAAATTTTAAAATATTATTCAATCCTTCCGGCAAAGTAAACATGCATACGAATTACCTATATTTGTGTTTTAAAAGTAAAAGAGATTCGTTTGTTCGTTCGTTATGTAGTGATCCTCCTTCTTAATGAAAGGTTGGACACAGTTTTCGAAAAAAAAAAAGTGTATTTTTAACAACTTAAGCCCTATATCTGTTTGTAATTGTTTTCTATTTTTAAATTAAAATGAAAAATAAGCATAATGATTTACCACGGGGAAAAAACAGTGGTCTAGCTTTCTTCTCTGTGAGAAGGATATCAGTAATCAGAAAAAAAAAATACTACAGTATTTTATATTTTCAAATAATAATAATAATAATAATAATAATAATAATAATAATAATAATATGTGTGCCGCGAGAATTCAAGTTACCCTGAAGTGTGCCGCAAGTTGAAAAAGGTTGGGAAACGCTGCTCTAACTACTAAGTAATTACGCAGAGAAAGTTTGGGATTGTTATTTTTGTTTATTTATTTTTCTGGCTTCAAAGTTGAGCAGATAAAAATAACAGATTACATCGTCAACTATCTGTTCATCATTCTTGTCTTGTCAGATTGTCAGTCTCTTCTGTCATAACTTGTGAGAGTTGGAGCGTATTCATGAGAACGTTACAAATTTCCCGCATTAAATTTTTAGTTTTGTGTTTTAACTCGTATTATTTTTGTCTCGTCACGTACACGAGACATCTAAGTCTCGAAACTTGAGACAAGTTGAGACAAAACCTTCTCGAGATGAATCCAGTGAGCTCTAAACATCGACTCGTCACTCAATTCGTGTGCATCCTTATTCATTGTCGTTTACTAGTTTAAAAACGAGCTTCTCATGTTTTATTTTAGTGTACTGTAGAATTACTTTCTAAAATAACACGTTACTTCCAAAAAGAAAAGAAACGACTCGAAGTGTTAATTAACCAAATAAATGGGACGAATATGCAGAAAAATCTACGAATCCAAATTATGAAAGTTGTACGTTTGAAGTGACTGAGAGTCATTAAAGGACGAAATTGACAATTTCTTTTTTTTAAAATATATTTTCTCTAACAAGATAGCCTACATGTAAAAAAGAAAGTTTATTTTTTTCTTAACAATTAACAAGCATTAAAAAAATATGTGAAAAGAAGAATGAAAAGAGGGGAAAAAGAAGGTCGCTAATTTGCGATTTCTATTCACCGGGTGAATCTTTATGTGGTCATAAACTGAGCTTTTAATGATGATATAGTCGGAATCCAGCCGTAAATTTGTAATTGGAGCATCACCGGTTTGATGAAGATAAGTCAAGACTCTTTTTGTTTCCCTTCTATAGACGTATCTTCTCTCCTCTCGCATTCACTTTTCTACAGAAACAAGAATGAATCTTACGGATAGAAGGCCAATAAGGAAGAAAGCAAAACAGTTGAAATAGTTAAATGTAGTGAAGAAGAATAGGAGAAAGAGATGAAAAGTGAAATGTTTCAATCCTTGAAAGAAAGATGTGAAGATGAAGAGAAAGAATAGAAAAAAAGATCAGAGTAAGAATAAAAAGTAGGAGAAGTTTCGAAGATGAGAAGAGTAGAAAATGTAATTACTCTGAAGGAGTTTCCGAAGATATGACAGCATCCGGAAGTTCTTAGGAAGTTCGAGTGACGTAGATGAAGAATCAAATTGCTGTTCAGAAAGCTACTACTAGAATTAAGTGACATCTTGCGAAGCTTTTAAGAGGATTTTGCAAACAGGTTACTCTTTCTCTCTCACTTTTCCTCTTTATGGTATTGAACTCCTAACTACAAGAGAGAAAATAGCAAACGAATGACTTAAAATTTCTCAAAAGTAACTTCATTAACAGTTTATGTCCGTACTAACGGTGACTTTGCAAAGAAGAAACCAAAGCCTGAATCATGAAAGAAACAAGAGAATACCTCTTTATTGTGGTTGTAAGGCATAGGGTGAGCATGATGAAATGTCCAACTGCAGAACGTAATGACTGCCTATAAAGTAAATATAATACTATCACAATTAACCAACTGAAAGGAAATATCACGTGAAGGGGGAAAGGGGAAAGATCAGATAATATAAGACAGCTATAATTAGAAACATAAGCATGGTCGACCACAGGATTGAGTAAGGGCTACAACTGTCCATCCCCTGAATTTTGGAAGAGAATTTAGGTTTTCGAAATACTTACATATCAAAACATATAAGATTTGCTTATTCACACACTATAATATTAATACCGGTATATTGTATATTTCTTGTAGTTTATAAACTTTGCATTGTGCGTAGATAATTGTGTTTTACGTGAAATACGAGAATGGTTGCATCTTGGCGTGTGTGTGCGTGTATATGTAACAGCGCTTGTGTGTCGTTCAAATTGAACGTTAGACTATAGAACCACTTTTCTTATAGCCTAGGTGCTACAAGAAGACGTTAAACTCAAAATAAAAGACTAGGTTGTTTCTAAACAAACTACTGAATACAATTATCTGAATGATGATCTTCTAATTAAACGAGAAGGGGCATCTCTGCCAACATGTAAGAGTTACGTATACCATCCGTTTTCACCCATCAACAACGATGATATTATGAAAATCGGAAGTGAGTGAATAAATGAAACTAAGTACGGCTGCTGGATAAGAGACAACAAATATGTTGACTGCCATAGGCGCCCGCAGCAGAAGGCAATCGGCCGTAACTGAATTTTCGAAAGCAGTTCGTTTCTTCGAAATACACGTTAAAACATATTAGGTTTGCTTACTTACCCACTACAGAATTGAATATATGTGTGTTGTAGTTAATTATAGTTATGTAATGTGTGTTAGTAATATTTTTTTACATAAGGAATTAAGTTCCTAAAGGTGTTGATATTCACGACTTTTCTTGCTTGTCTGTCTTTTGTCCCAATCCCTTGGAAAAATCTTGCGGACGTTTCTGTTCACCAATGGAGATCAACACATAACAACTTAAGAAATATAAAATCTGTAATATTACCATATAAAACACTATATCTACCTTCACAAAAATTAATCATATGTAACAATATTATAGATTCATAGAAAACTGTATAGTTCCAAATTTTCCTATACGATTTGACATACAATGCACAATAAGCAAAAATACATAGGATAATTTGGTATTATCAGGAAATACTCTTCTCTCTTATGGACGAGAACGAAAACTTCTATATGAATAACAATCACTAATAGACAAACACAAAACTATAATAGTCTTCAATACTTTATATCGCTTCACATTTTTAGAGCGCACCAATCTTTCCACAAGTATGACATCGATCCCAGGCGAGTGAATAATGTAAAAAGAATGTGATCAAAGTGAAATGCGAGGAAGTCTGTAAGAAAAACTCTATTACAAAGAGTTTTTGCGAGAGTTAACTTAAAAATATATATTCATTCCATACACTCTGCTACTGATAAAAGTTAATATTTCCGTATATATTCAAGCTGATTTTGAGTTGATTATGCATAAGATTAATATATAATTAATTAATATACACGGAAGTTAAACAATGCAATAGAATGTTAACAACTACAGGATGCCGTTAAGAAATGTCCTTCCTAGTATCGATCTATGTCCATCAGAATTTATAGTTATTTCAGATATTTCCGAACGTAAAGCACGTTCCTTTTTCATATGATATTTACGATGCTTCATCTTCAGTGACAAATCCTGTCTTTCACTGTTGGAAGTAGCAGCTATAATATTGGTTGTGTAGTTTCTCCTAGATCACACCTACATACCGAGTTTCATCAAAATCAAGTCTCCCAGAGATCTATTGCCCCTTGTAAGAAATTACAAATTTCGCTTATTGAGTGATCAGAATAGTCTTCAGATGATGTTTGTTTAGACTATTGACCTGAATCAATTTCTCTAATAGGTAACTTATTAATCATGTTTATTTACAATATATCCCCAAAATTTTCGATAAAACCGCAGATTAGACCGCGGTAGATAAATGGGCACCGGTAAGTGTAGGTCGGGTGGTTTGAGGTGTTTGGCTGATGATTCTGAGGTTAAATACATTGGAGTTTGGCTTCCTCTATAGTAGCATGAATTGAGTTTTAAATGTTCTCGATGGTTTTATCTTCGTATTATTTCTAGTCCGATCGTCTTGAACAGTGAAAAATAATAGCCAGAACGTTCTTTAAGGAAAAGTAGTAGAGACCGCTCCTCTTGAGCTTGGGTTGTTTGGTTCTATCTTAGTTCTGCCAAATGGGCTTTGTGGTGGATAAACATTGTGTGAGCTTCTTCAGGGTTCTCCCATTTTCTACTACTTTTGTTACTCTACCATTATTATCTACCCCCATCATCACCGTCTCCCTTAGCTTCATGCATAATCGTGGGACACTAAACTTAAGAAAAGAAAGAATCCGTAGATATAAATTCGTGAAAATTTTTATTCATTTTTTGTAATCATTAGTCTAATCTCTTTCGTAATTCCTGCATACATAATGGTCATCACCTCCGTGAATTTATCTTCCAATAGTTTCGTTTTCATTCAGAACAACTTTTACTCTCAGAATCCTCATTTTGATCAGCATAATCTTGGGTAAGTCAAAGAGTAAATCACATTTTAATTTCTATTACAATACGGGAAATGAACAACGTATTAAATCCGTTACCATTTTCTTAGGATAACGCAATCTCTCAAATATAGAAGAAACGAGTATTCTACATATAGTTGTTAAAAGGAATGTATACGAGAAATATGGGGGGGATAGTAATTTTAATCAACTATGGTAAATTTGGTATCCGGTCAAAACAGCACAAGGACAAAACCTGGGCATGGACAAAAACCGCACAAGGACAAAAACAGCGCATGAATAAAAACCGCGCAAGGACGAAAACAGCGCATGCAAATACCGCGTGGACAAATACAGCGCATCGACAAAACCGGGCACGGATAAAAACAGCGCATAGAAATACCGCGTGGACAAAACAGCGCATGCAAATATCGTGTGAGCAAAACAGCCCATGGACAAAAACCATAGGTGAACCTTCGCACTAGGCTAGCTTTTTCAAATATAATACCTTCTGCAAATATAATTTTGAAAGTGTTAACACTGAAAATTGGTCATAGAGTCTATCTAGTCTACTTTCAAGTTCATTTTTAAACATATTCTTACAATAATATTTTGCTGAACAATCAAAGGTTTTAAATGAGTAGGGTAAGCAGCACCCGAAATTAATATACCATATGTAAGTATACTATTTACAAGAGCATAATATACAGTAAGTAATATTTTTATGCTTACAATGTTTCTTAATTGAACAAATTTATATAATAATTTTCTTAATATTGTTGCAATATGTGTAATGTGAGACCATTTTAGATGCTTATCAATAAATATACCTAAGTGTTTTACTTTAGTTTCACTAATAAGAGAACAACAGTTACATTTTTCAGTACTTTTGACAATAATGCAATTTTAGTGACATGTTTTCCGGCCGTCCTGTTAAAGTTGGCGAAAACCAGTTATATACCTCCTTTTTCAGCATTTACCTAGGTAATACTAACTCATGATTATCAAGCTATTGTTTCACTTTCTTCATTTCTGCTTCATTTTCTTGAATACATCTGTCCATGTTTTACCAGTAAATATAAGAGAGACGTCATCAGCAAATGATTGTATATGCCCGTCCATTTTCAAATTACACAAATCATTTATATAAATTAAAAATAATATTGGACCTAACACAGTTCCTTGTGGGACTTTTTGTTTTACATATGAATAATTGCTTTGAAAATTACCGATTTCCAAGGCTTGTTTTCTTTCTTTCAAATAACTGCTAAACCAAGATAGCAATATACCCATTATTCCACATCTTTCTAGTTTATTTAAGAGAATTTTGTATGATATTGTGTCGAATGCTTTAGCTAGGTTTAGGAAAAATGCAATTACTTTTTCAGCTTTACCAACATTTTTACAAACTATCTCTGTTAAATTGTACACCGCATCTGATGTATTTTATCTTTTTGAAATCCATCTTGATTTGAAGGAAAGAATTTATTTTGTTCAAGAAAATTAACTAATCTTCTCTTTATACATTTTTCTAACATTTTAGCACTGGTACTGAGAATCGATATAAGTTTACAGTTATTAGGGTCAGCCTTTTTTATGTATAGGTTATATTACAGTAGTCTTAAAATCATCACGAAATACACCTCTTTCGAAACTTAGGTTAAAGGTATACTGCAAAGGTTTTAATATATTTGATTTCGTATATTTCAACACACTTGCTGATAATCCATCTATACGAGATGTTGTGTTTGGTGATAATTCATTTATGAAGCCTTCAATTTCATGTTCAGTGATTGGAGTGAAAAATATAGAGTTTACCACTTTAGCTTGGGAATTCAAATTAATATTTATTTTAACATTAATTACTTTGTTAACTATATTTTTTATCAACACTGGAAAAAATGCTCATTAAAACTTTCAACTACTAACACTGGATCAAGTTCTTACATTACTAGACCATTTTTAGTGTTTAGTTCATTTATTTCTACACATGTTTTGTCATTTTTATCTATAATATCTGCTATTACCTTTCATAATTTACTATCATTGTTATTATATAATATAATTTGCTTTCTATAGTAGTCGTTTTTAACTTCATTTATTAATTGTGTAAGTTTATTTCTATACCTTCTGTAATATTCCTTAAATTCTAAATCATTTTGGTTTCTTATTACTAAATGACTTAATCTATCTCTTTCTCTTATGGAATTGACTAATCCTTTTGTTATCCATAGTTTTATTTTGGGATATTTACTACTTACTTTTTTATTTTTATTGTTAACAAGTGAATTGCTTATACAATTTTTATCATTTGGATGAAATTCGAAGTAGCACTATTAATACAATTACTCTGTATTACCTGATTCCAGTTACGCACATTTTCAATTCTTCATTTAATAAAATATAATCTATAATTGTTGTTTCATATGACATTTTTCCATCTTGCATTATAATGAGAACATTTATACTAGAGAGAAAGTTATCAGTTATACTTGTCTGCAGCACAGCTGATGTGGCATTCAGTGGACTTTGGTGCTTTAAAAAAATATGATCTATACAAGTCTTTCTCTGTCTTACAAGTCAACTTTCACAGACTGTTTACAATTTTTATAGATATCAAAAAGATGAGTCAGGAACAATTACAGCAGAAGTCAACAAAGTTAAGCAGACGTCAGCTTAAGTTTGACAACCCACATGTCTTTACTGTGTTTCAGGTCCAAAATTGACAGGCACTCTTCCTAGTTAAATAAATATAAGGACAAAAACAGCACATGGACAAAACCGCGCAAGGACAAAAATAGCGCATGCAAATACAGCGTGGACAAAAATCATCGATGAACATTTTGCACTAGGCTTTTGCACACTTCTTGGAACTGGGTTCGCGATCATTTACCTCAATTGGGCTCGCGCTCACTGGAGCTTCCACATACTTCCCTCAACCGGGCTCGAGTTCGATCAATTCTCTCAACTGAGCTCGTGATAAATTCCCCAAAGTGGGCTCGCTCTCATACGGGCTAGCACTCAATTCTGTGGAGTAGGCTCGCCCTCACTCGGGTTTACGCTCACTAATCCTAAGTGAGCTCGCGTTAACTCGGACTCGCGCTCACTTCTGTCAACTGAGCTCGGGCTCGCACTCAATCCCCTCTAATGCGCTTGCGCTCACTAATTCTAAGTGGGCTCGCGTTCACTCGAACTCGTTTTCACTTCTCTCGACTGAGCTCGCGCTAGTGATCACTTCTCTCAACTGGACTCGCACTCACTCGGGCTAGCAATCATCAAACTGGGCTCGCGCTCGCACTTACTCCTTTTGTCTGGCCCCACTCTCACTCAGACTCGCGCTCACTGATATAATTGAGGCTCGGGCTCACGCCCAATTATTGAGCCAGAGCCCAGTTGAGGACGAGTTGGCACGCGAGCCCGAGATCGTGAGTTTGGACACCTATGACAAAAACAGCCCATGCTTAGCCTGGAATGCACAAAATTTCCCAAACCAAACGTTGTAAAATTCTTGATATCTCAATAAATAGTATTGCGTTTATACTTTTTATATTGTGTTCTCCTCATAGCTCAAGTCATCGGTTCGGTTTTGTATATACATAGCGTATTGGTATACAAAATTTCCCTTCATATCTATTCCGTCTATCAAAACGAAACTTGGTACCCTCATTTTTAACCCCTGTAGTATTTTTCAAGATACATTTGGATTGTGTGCTTTTTTCTGGGGCAATTCCAGAGGGGGCCAAATTTGATGGGAAGTATTTTTGGAGGGGATTTTCCCAATTTCCCGTTTTCAAATACGTTATGGGCGCCAATACATAGCACCTTTAGAGAACTTGTTTCATGCTGAAGAGATTGAACTATAAAGCATGACTTTTCAATGAACAGTGTTCATGCAATATATTTTAAACTGCGAGTCTACAATTTTAATTATGCTAAGAGTATTAATGGGGTCCAGGGACTTATTTCATTGCCCATGGTACCTAACTCTTAGTGCATGAACATATCTTTATTATGTTTATCGAATGGACTAGGTTTGTTTCGGATGTCCGGATGACACGTTCATGTATATTCCTTGTGAGGTACGTATGTCATTTGAATACGGCAATGCGAATACCGGAATGTGCTTCATTCCGGCACATTCTTTCACTAAAGGTTTTTATAAATTTACTTTTTACACAAAACACACTTTTCGAAATCGTTCCTGACACAAATATACACACTCTCGATATTCAGATTTCGTATCCGGTTTAACCGGGGATATACCGAGTTAATCCATCCTGGAGGATTCCTCCGGCCCAGAAAGATTCACAGGCACTCTTCCATTCATTCAGCAACACTATTAAAAATATTACTCCTATTTTGGTGTTTCTCCGTTTTGTTTACAATTTTAATAATTTGTGCTAGTATATTGTCCTCTTATTACTTCTGATTAGTTATTAACTATAATTTCCTCCTTATTAACTATAATTTCGTTTATTTCTTCCCTTTTTATTTGATCGCTTCCCTCTAGCCGTTCTTCTAGTAATGGATACCATAATACGTAATGTTCTGGTATGCCTATTTGTTCGCATTGACACCTTCGATGCTCTATTTATCCCATTTTCCGTAACGCGTGACTAACAAGTAACACTTCCAAAGTGTAACACTCCGATTTTGATAAAATTTGGCAGGGATACACTACACATGAAATAAACGAATACGTGCTTTTTATTTTCTGCGGATAAACGGTTTTGGGGGGCAAAAGCCCCACCAAATATTTTGGAAGTTGACGCCCGAAAGGCGAAAACAAGTGGACCGAAGTGAACGAAATTGTGCCCAGGCGTGTAGACGTAAATTTAGGGATTACGTGTTTCGTATTTTCCTGGATAAAACGGTTGGGTGGTTCACGAATCCCTCCAAAATTTTGATCACGATATATCAAAAGTGCTAGTAACAGTGTCAGAAATGGCTAAAGGACATGAAAAATTTGGACAAAACTTGGTGTAGGGACAATAAGCAAAAGATAAACGAATACGAGTTTTTTATTTCGTGCGGAAAATCGGTTTTAGGGGCAAAAGCCGCACCCAAAAATTTTGAAATTTGACGTCCGAAAAGCAAGACCGAAGCGGACCGAAGTGAATGAAATTGTGCGCAGATATTGTAGAAGTAAGATGAGGGAATGCGTGTTTCGTATTTTCTGAAAAGAAAAATCTATTCGGTGGACCTAGGAGATTGGTGGCAGAAGTATTACACCGAACCGAACGAAATTGTGCGTAAAAATTATATATGTAAAATAAGGCCTTTCGTGTTTCACATCCGATTTCTTCAAATTTGGCAGATCAACAGAAAGCACAAATAGTATAGCGTATTTTATAGTATTTCAGGAGGCGCCTTTAACCCTTACAACGTTTTCCCGCATAAACAAAAACACGTGTCAATTTATTTCATCCTTGCTGTTGATGTGTCAAATTTGAATCAAAACGGATAGGAACATTTGAGAAACACAAAAGCCTTATTTTACATATACAATATCTACACATAATTTCATTGCTTCGGTCCACTCCTTCCTGCAATATTACGGTAACATTTACTTCTTTCTGAGGGAACTTTGGCCCAACACAGTTTTCCACACAAATTAAAACACGTTTCGTTTGTTTTGCAAATTGTCTCTACACGAAGTTTCGTTGCAATTCTCCATATCCTTTACAAGCTTCTGATGTATACTTATTTGCACTTGTGATATTTTGTAATCAACAGTCTAGAAGGTTTGTGGTCTACTCAACCCCCCTTTATTTTTAGGAAAATACGAAACATATAGTCCCTCATTTCACGTCTACAATACCTGTATACAGTTTCATTCACTTTGGTTAACTTTTCGATTTTCGGTCGTCAACTTTCAAAACTTTGGGTGAGGGCTTTTGCCCCCAAACCGTTTTTCCTCAGCAAATAAACAAACGTATTCGTTTATTTTTTGCGTATTGTCACCACACAAAGTTTCGTTGCAATTCTTCATGTCCTTTTGGCACTTCTGATATATTGTTATTATCACTTTTCATAAATCGTGATCAAATGTTTGGAGGGATCCGTGCCCCACTTAACCGTTTCTTCCAGAAAAATACGAAACACGCCTTCCCTCAAATTACGTCTACAATATATGTGCACAATTTCATTCACTTTGGTGCGCTTGATATTGCCTTTCTGTCATCAACTTTCAAAAGTTTGTTTGGGGGGCTTTTGCCCCCTAAAACAGTTTTTTCTCAGAAAATAAAAAGCGCATTCGTTTATTTTTGCTTATTGTCCCTATACGAAGTTTCGTTGCAATTCTTCATGTCCTTTACACATCTGACATACGGTTATTAGCATTTTTGATATTTCGTGACCAAAGGCTTGGCGGGGTACGTGATCCATCTAACCATTTCTTCCAGGAAAATACGTAACACATATCCCCTCATTTTACGTCTACAATAACTGTGCACAATTTCGTTCCCTTCGGTACACTTCTTTTTGCCTTTCGAACATCAACTTTCAAAAATTTTGTGAGGACTTTTGCCCTGTAAAACCGTTTTTCCGCAGATTATTTAAAAACACGTATTCGTTTGTTTTATTTGTAGTATTTAACTGCCAAATATTATCAAAATCGGAGTGTCACAATTGGGAAGTGTTACTTGTTAACAGGTTGACTGCCATGAGACACGAAATCTGGTTCACATACATATCTTGAGTAGGCCACGAGACCTGTTTTCAGGTTTCACTACAACTGCTTCAGACCTTGTGGTCTTTATCAATACCTCACCTCGTACTTGATAATATGGATTGAAATATTCGTTTGGCCTCAGAAAGTTCCAAGGTGATCGTAGCCCGTGGATTTTTTATAGTATGTGTTTACAATATAGAAGTAAACAAAAATTACAGAAATAATGGTAATTTTAAAATTTCGCGGCGTGGCCCCAAGCTCAGGAAACCACTTTACCCCCGTGGCAGTCAACTAATATAGTCCTACTGACAGGAATCATCAGTAAGATGAAGTCTATAGTGAAGGCTGAAATACTGCAAGTCAGCGTGATCTAGCCAAGAGTCGGGTTGAGCGCAAGAGATAGTGTACTTTACTACATTAGTCTCACAACTATTGTCTTAATGTTTGCTTTGGGAAAGGATGTGTATTACGGGCCATGCATGCACTGCTTTCGTCATAGGTGTCCAAACTAGGAAGCCCGACGCTCGTGAGCTCGGCACTCGCGCTTAGTCGTGCTTCGACTCAATAATTGAGCACGAGCCTGAGTCAGCCCGAGCCTCAATGAAATAAGTATGCGCGAGTCCGACTGAGCATGATCCCAGTCGAGAGAAATGAATGCGAGACTGAATGAGCCCGAGCCCAGTTGTGAGAAGCGATCGTGAGCCTCAGTGAGCGCGAGATCAGTTGAGAGAAGTGAGCGCGAGTCCGACTGAACGCAACTCCATTTAGGATTAGTGAGAGCGAGCCCATTCGAGAGAATTGATTGCGAGCCCAGTTTCTGGAAGTGATCGGGAGCCCGAGTGACCCCGAGCTAAGTTGAAAGAAGTGATCCCGAGTGGAGCTTAGTTGAGGGAAGTTAGCGTGAACTTGAGTGAGTGCGAGCCCAGTTACGATTATTGAGCGCGAGCCCACTCCAGAGAATTGAGTGCGAGCTCGTGTGAACGAGAGCCCAGTTTGGAGAAGTGATCGTGAGCCTAGTCAAGAGAAGTGATCGCGAGCTCGAGTCATGTTGATGGAAATGAGCGCGAGCCCGAGTGTGTGCGAGCTCAGTTGAGAGAAGTAAACGTGAGCCCGAGTGAAAGCGAGCCCAGTTAAAAATAATGAGTGCTAGCTCCTTTGAATTCAAGCTCGAGTGAATACGAGCCCTTGTCGAGAGAAATGAGCGCGATCCCCATTGAGGTAAGGGATCGCGAGCTCAGTTGAAAGGAATGAGCTCGAGCGCGACCGAGCTTAGTGTAAAATGTTCATCTAAGGTCCATGGCAAAACGTTTATGGGCTGTTTTGGTTCACACAGTATTTGCATGCAGTGTTTCTCTCCTTGCGTGGTTTTTGTTGATACACTGTTTTTGTCCTTATATATATTTAACTAGAAAAGGTGCCTGTCAATTATGCAACCTGAAACACAGTAAATACATTTGGTTGTCAAACTTAAGGGAGTTCTCCTGTAAATGTTCGTGGCTCATCTTTCCTAAAGATGTCTATAAAACTTTTAAACAGTCTTTGGCAATGGTTCTCAACCTAATTCATATCTTGACCCGTTCATGTTAGTGCAAGCTCGAGTGACTACGAGCCCAGTCGAGGGAAGTGAGCACCAGCCCAAGTGACCGAGAGCGCGAATGATTTTGAGAACAGTTGAGGGAAGTGGTTGGAAGTGCGAGCCCGAGTGAGCGCGAGACGAGTTGAAACAAGCGATCTCGAGCGCGAGCGAGCCTAGTGCAAAATGTTCATCTATGTCTTTTGTCCTTGCGCGGTTTTTGCCCATGCGCTGTTCTTGTACTCGCGGTATTTGTATGCACTGCTTTTGTTCTTGCGCGGTTTTTGTCTACGCGGTATTGCGTACGCTGTTTTTGTCCTTGCGCGGTTTTTGTTCATGAGCTGTTGTCCACACGATATTTGCATGGGCTTTTGTCCTTGTGCGGTTTTTGTCCATGCACTGTTTTTGTCCACGCTGTACTTACACACGCAGTTTTCGCCCATCGCTGTTATTGTTTGCGCTGTTTGACCTAGAACCGGTAAATTTTAACCCCAAGATTATTTTCCTTTGTATAAATAATGAGACCAGTTACTAGTGGAAGAGAATAATGATGTCAATGATCGTAATGATGACGGCCAATTAAGGTATTGTAAAACGCAAGCAATTTATAAATATTCTATTGCATGTCACAATTCACTTGTCATAACCTTTTACCAACAACCGCCATGAGGAATTTCTGGTTTGTAATAACTTCCTTAATTATTGATATTTTCTTTATTTGTTTAACGTTCTTTACTCTATTTGAGAAGAATTATGGGAATAAGAGTATGTCTATCAATAAGAAATTCAGAACAATCTTTATAAATATAATTTTCCGCTACTGCAATATATTCTTATTACATTTATCTTTTCCACTTCTCTTCGTGTCCCCCATGCATTTCTCTCACAGATTGAGCACCCGTGCAATAAAGAAAATATTATATTCATATAGGGTGTCTGGAAAGTCCTCTGACATAGGATAACTCTGTTATTATCAAAATGTAAGAGAAAAAAGTCTTCAAATATAATGTTTTCAATCTAAAGTGAAGGAATTTTTTAAATCGAACGCACAACATAAGTGAGTAAAGTTATTTTTGAAATGGGGGCTGGCTATTGACACGTTAGCGTAAAAGACAGTAACTTCATTCACTTACGTTGTGGGTGCAGGTAAATGGCAACGTTGGATTTTTATTTAACATTGGGCACATCAAGAATGTACAGTCCAAATGGCTGATCGATTTAAAAAAAAATGCTTTCCTTTAGATTGAAAACATCATATTTGGAGACGGTTTCCCCTCTTGCATTTTGTTTTGTTATAATAACAGAGTTATCGATGTCAGGGGACTTTTGGATCACCCTGTATATCATATATGGGCGTTCAGGACGCAGGTAATTCAACTCCAATTACCGAAGTTGTGAGATAAACAGACATTTTTTTTTTACAGTACGCTCAAGAACATAGTGAAGTTATTACTTTTTTCTTTCTTTTTCTTTTTTTTCTGTTTACCCTATATAAGTTATTTATAATATCTGAACACGAATCTTTTAAACTCTGAAAGGAGTTTCAGGGTAAGATCTTGAAAATTAAATATACACAAAATGACCATACGAGGACTTGATTTCCTCGTACACTGAACGCGTAATACACTATCTATATATATTTCCATTCATGTAGATGAGTAGCTTCAACCGAAGAGTATGAAAAAGAAGTTTCTCTCTTTTTCTGGGGTAGTCAGCATCTTTTGACAGATTTCTGATTAAAAAGTTGCAACATAACGAACGTAATATCGAATCTCATAATTGGCAATTATCGGACATATACCTCATTAGTTAAGATATACCCAACAGCGTGAACATGGTGATGCTTCTATAATTTAATATAAATTACAAACAAGAAAAGCTCTTTGTAATCTTAGAAAATAATTGTTGATTCCAAGAGGAAAAAAGCAAGAAAGTGAGATTCAACATGATGAATTTAATGTTATTTCTACAAGCAATCTTTTTAAGAGCAATCACCATGGAGAATAAGTTTGGGCGAAAATCAGAGGATTGCTTTCCTTTCATTCAATCATTTTATGCTGCCAAAAGTAAATCTTATGAAACATTGTTAAATTGGAATTGCTTTACCACAATTCCTTCTAACGAGTTCAAGTAACAATATTAGTAGGCTTATTACAAATACCATTTATTTCATAAATTATTTACAAGTATGAAATAAATTAATTTCTGACATATCTTAAAACTGTATTTATGTTTAACTTTGCGTAAGTATATACTAGCGGCGGTTACTGGTCTGTAGAAACAGCAATTGCAATAATAAATGCATGTATACGTTCACATGTGAGTGCGCTTCTGCTCTTGAGAATAACATTTATAAAATACGGATGGGAGAATATCTTCTTCATCTTCGTATTTACTGATCTAAGTTTGAATTCATTATCGTTCCTATAATGTTCAATCATTATTATTTTTCGAACGTCCTGTAATGAATAACCACTGCAAGCCATAACTTTGCAAGCTATTTCTCTCTCTCTCTCTCTCTCTCTCTCTCTCTCTCTCTCTATATATATATATATATATATATATATATATATATATATATATATATATATATATATATATATATATATATAGCCTATATATATATATATATATACGTATATATATATACTTCTATCTTGATCTTATTAAATACTATTTAAATGAAATAGAATATATCGAAACTCCAAGCAAGGCATAAAGTATATTTTAATTATGTATGTATGTTTCATTTCATTTAAGAATTAGAAACTAAACTAAAACTATACTCGTTGGACATGCAATAAAATAAAACAGCAATGAAAAATTTTAAGTTTTCAAAAAAGGATTAAAAACAGGCTCAGTATAATTTAAACACTTAACCACCTTCGTGACTATTGTACAGAGGGGAAACTTCTAAATGGTACAGCCATATGGAGATCTACGGCTAAGGTGTACCATTTAGAAGTGTGCCCCGCTGTACAAGTAGACTGTATATTACTACGTGACTGCAATCACTTGCAACATAAGATGTAATGAATCCAATATAACTATAACTTTCCAAAGAATAGAAGAAGAATGCTTTCAAAGTTGAAACATAAATAAATATAAATTCCCAACTTTGAGGTGATTTTTCTTGTGATCTCAAGAACGGATAAGTTCACATTAATTATTTTAGATTTGACGTCCACATAGTTAGTATAAAAAATGTAATTAGAACTTATGTTCAACCGTGGGCATATTTAATAATGTCATGAGTGGTAGTTCAAATACCCATACTTTGACGTCTCTTACTTTTTGACTTAATGGATAGATATATTCAAAAATAATTCTACTGTATTGAGAATTCTCAAATTAATATGTAAAGCACAATTAGAAATTTGTCCCAACATGGCAACTTTTAGCATTGGAGTAAGTGGTAATTATTTTCCAATCTACCCGCTTTAGGAAGGGCTTTCCAGATTTCATGTAAATAAACTACAATCGATGCACACGTGTTTTATGGGCTGATATTCGACTACATTTTCATGAAACAAGTTCTTGCCAGTAGAGCATTTTTAATCTAACGTTTTGTATCCAAATGGATATCCAGGCCCAGCACTTGGAACCCAGGCCCAGCAGGTTGAATACCTAATGCACTTCATAAACCTTTAAATTACTGGAAGAGTACTTGAATAATAAATTAATTAAATTACTGTTGATTTAAAATTATATAAATATATTTTGGTTTTGTGACTATATGTATTTGCTTGTACTCTGTGGACAGGGGTAAGATTGGAAAGGTTCATTCTTGAAATTTCAGATATTGTTCTTTACTTCGTTTCGCGTACTTATTAGTCTACCTGGGGATGCTAATATTTTCATTCTACTCTACACTGAAAAATTCCGTAGGCAAATTTACAAAAAAACGATGGCAATCTGTTTCCCAAGCTTCTATGCAACTCAATTTACACCTATAAAGTAAAATAACTAATACGAAATGGTGCAAAAATTACATTTTTATCAAAAAAATATATTTTTTTATAACTTTACTGTAAATGTGTTAAAAAAACAGCAAATGTTGTAGTTTAATCTTAGGAAATGTATATTAACTTACAAAATGAAGGGTAAATAATTTTACACTGATATTTGGGAATTCAACTACGAAATTTTTCCCAGTGTAATACAGAGAACATTCTCGGCCGGAACTCATGTGGTTCGGATCCGACGTTAATCATTCCACGTCCCATCATGTAGCCTCGCTGCTAAAAGTGACGTTAAACTCAAAATTAACTCAACTTTAATACAGAGAAAGTTAATAGACCAACCAAGAAGGTAGAAAGGTTGAAGCCGAACTCTCACGTGTAACGGTCGCAATGATGTTTGGCCTATATACCTTTTGAATAGTCTCTGAGAGAAAATGACAGAAGACAACAACTTACTGTTTTGGATATTTTTTTTTTTTTATGAAATAGGATTCTTTACTTATCTGCAGCTTACAACACTGCTTTGGTTTATTACAATTAAGACTCATCATTTTTGAAAAAATACTGTGAATAGAACTTTTACACTTTCGGGAACACTTTGCATTACAACGATAGCCAGTTGTATTTCTGACTTGAGTTAGAAATATGGGCATAAAAAAATAAATAAATAAAGGAAACTATCCAATTATGAGAGTATGATTTTAACTTTAAATATTGGCCTGAAGGGTGATCTGACCCAAAATGTAAAAAAGAAAATGTCCGCTCCTCTATTGATGGCGATATCTTGAATTGGAAATGAAACGGTTAGCAGAAGTCTGACAAATACGTCATTTTGTATGTCATTACTTCAAAAGTGTACATTATACAATGATCCACTTTAAAAACTCTCTGTGCGTTTGAATTTTGCTGTGTGTCAAGGGCCCTTTCATGCCTGGATACCCAGTAGTGATTTCTTAAAAAAAAATGCACTGCTTGCCAGTACACTCATAACGCGCTCATTGGATTACACAGTTTATGAGCATAATGATCGGTAAATATACACTAACTATCTAACTAACTCTATGGCCTATGAAACCTGGAGGTTCAATACCGCGTTCGCAAAAGCTCTCCACTGACTTCTATCCTTAGCCAACTGGCTCCAGTTTCTATTTAGTATTCCTATCTCTGCGAGATCCATCTTAATACTGTCCTAATAGTCGTTTTCCGATTGCTCTTCCAGTTAAGATTGAAAGTGTTCCTACTTTCTTCCTTCCTGGATATATAACTTGCCCACCTGAGCCTCCTAGACTTGATGACCCTAGCAATGTTTGGTAAATCGTATAAATTATGTAGTTCCTCATTATGAAGTTTCCGCCATTCCCCATTTCCGTTCCTTTTGGGTCCGAATATTCGTCTCGGATCTTGTTCATAAGCACTTTCAGTCTACGTTCTTCCCTCAGAGTAAGTGACCATGTTTCGCAACCATACAGAACAGCAGGCATGATTATCGTTTTATATATTTTAAGCTTCAAATTCGTCGACAGAATTTGCAACGACAAGAGATTTTGAACTGAATAATAACATGAATTCCCTGCTTTCAGTCGACATTAAATTTCTCCGTGAATATGGTGTTCGTCTGTTAATATTGATCCTAGATATTTGAAAGTATCTACTCTGTCAGAAGTATTATTTGACATTTTAATGTATCCATAATTTGCGCGTGTTTGTTTATCATAAAATCGAAAAACAAATTAGCATTTGTACCTTTGTACAGTTCTACTACAGGACAGTCCCAATTACGTTCCATCCTTGCCTGAATGCACAGTCATAGGAATGCAATTAATTCCTTCTTATCTATTGGATATGTACACTTAGCCCTTGAATCGGGAGTAGTCACTCGCCTTGCCTCGAGATTTGTGCACTATACTATTTGTCAGGAACAGTATCACTGAAAACCTTTTTGGGTGCTTGCTAAAATGATAATGTATTTCATGCTACGTGAAAAGAATATGTTTACGTGTTTTTCTATTTTATCCATGCAGAAATTCTTTTCGGGATTAATTTTCCTTGATATGTTGACCGAGTGGTTATTTCCACAACTGGTTGATGATAGTAACACCTACATCATACAATTGGATGGAGCCCCACTACATTTTCACAGTGAGATGAGATCATTCTTGAACAGAACCGTACCACATCGTTGGATTTGGCGAGTACGTGTTGATGATTCCAAACTTCTGTCAGCTATCACGTTCTCCAGACCTTTTCCCTTCTGATTTCCTCTTCTACAGCAACGTTAAAGATGCAGTTTACTATCCTCCATTACTGTGTACAACCAACGGACTGTAGACGCGCAAAACCAATACAATCCACATTGTTACGCGTGACATGCTAGGCCGTGTACGGCAGGAAATGGACTACCGCCTAGATATCTGAAACGTTCTACATTGAACATTTGTAATAGTTCACAACCAAGCTCGGTAAGTTTTCTGAATGTTGCATGTATTTATTTGTTTTTATTAAATAAAGTAGTGAATGTTTGTAACTTCGACTACCATTTTAAAATACCCTCTGTAATGTAAAAAAAAAAAAAAAAAAAAAAAAAACGGTATTTTAAAATATTGGAAACATTATTGGAAACAAAGCTATAAACCACTACGCAACTTTCAGAAAGAAGGTGGATAAGACCATTGTGACCACTTCATGTACAATAATAATGTTTTCTTTGTCTCTGTGTTATCAACAATTAACTACGTATCAAGTAGACTATAAGCGGTTTTTTTCGGCAATACATTTACAATTCATTGTAAGATAATGCTTGTGCTTTCGCGTCTTCATTTGTTTTCCTTTTTCCTGTCATGTTATCCTTTCGTTAGTGGTGCAATTTCAGTTGAAAAACAAGAGCGAAAAAAAGATTTTAAAAAAATGAACCAGCCAGCCATGTGGCGTGGAGCCAAACAGAGTTTCGAACGCACTCAAATAGATGGCTCTGATGCTTGTCGTTAAGCTCATTACACCAGAAACAAAACACTATCGAGGCTACAAAAACAACCATCGTTCTTAGTATCAATAAAATGAAAAGCAAAATTAACCATGCTGGAGGCTACAATATATTACGCACAACTTATTTCAAAAGTAGGAAACGGAAACAAAAATAACGATCTACGTAAGTCTTTTATTTCTTGTGTTTATAATAAAAATTGAAAATTGTTTTACACACACACACACACACACACACACATATATATATATATATATATATATATATATATATATATATATATATATATATATTTGTTGTAAACTTCATATTGAACAATTCTTGACTCCAGTCAACTCAATTGGGCCAATCCATCTGTAGTGATCCAAAAATGACGAAAATGGTTGCTCGGCCATATCCGACAATTATAGAAATTGGAGTGTGATGAGCCTTGTGTATGAGAAGATCAATAACATCATTCACATTGTCGTATGTACAAGTGTTTCTGAATGGCGGCCATCTTTATTGTCGGTAGTCGGTATAGTGCTTTTTTTTTTTTCATTTGCAAGACGAACAACAAGCAAAAACGAATGTTTAGAAAAGAAACTGAGGTACACTAAGAATATATACTCTTGCTTCTAAATAAATATGCAGAGTTGCAAACCAATACATGAAATCACAAGAAAAAGTACAGAAAAGTACAAATTAGAGGGGCTGTAATTTGGAATGGAATAAAATAGGGGGTTCATAAGTATTGTGTTGAATGTTATTGCATGTAAAGAGTCTGCAAAAATATCCACATTTATGATGCTACTGGCACCATAGATTTATGGTGGTCTAAGTTGAAGTTTGTGATTTTGATGCCATGTGTGGGGCGTAATATCACAGAAGGGCAAAGTGCCTAAAATTGCTGCTTAGGCCACAAAGTAATTCTGTATGTGAATAAACTATTGCAAAAAAAATTCATGACTGATATTACATGGAGAAAAAAAGTAAGGACATCGCAAAAACGTGAAGAAAGAACGAGCGTGACGACGGTTATAACCTGGAAAAATTTAAATGATTTGATATGTTTCATGCCAGATCTCAAAAACTACGCATGGTTCAGCAATCAGGTCCGGTTTTGTTTGTGTTCAGTTGTGCAAAAGTTTACGACTAGCCTTTGTTCCATCTTTCTAGTTCCATGATCATTGCCATGTCTATATGGTAAAGGGGTTAGGTCCCCATTGAACCCACGACACCCATCGTCGAACTGGACCACGGTATTAAGTCACTTAATGTATCAGCAAAGTATCATTATAATCCAATCCCAGTTACGGAAGTTACTGTGTTCACGAAATTGCGTTACACATTCTATCCTATTCTGCTGAAACTGGCGTATTTGTAGAAAATATTTAAAATGATTGCTGTTTCCTCTTCTCCTCTGTAGCATTACATCAATAGCGTTTAGTAGCTTTAATTACAACAAGTTCTCGCAATTACATGATTTAAGCAGTGTTGCAAACTTCAATGTTTATCATATCTAGGAAACGGTTTGAGATATCGACGTTCTGTAAACGGCAAAATAATTTACATATCCATTACAAACCATACAAGTAACTAGATGTGATATTTATTTTAACATTTTTTTCGAAAGAAAGGCTTTTAAACAAACTTAAAATTTTCAAGCTTCGTTCCTATTCATTCGAAAAAAGTCATATCATGACCATGGTATTCAACACTGAGTTACTTTCGATCTGCATTATCATGTGCATCTCCATTATGTTGTATTTGTATTAGAGGCTTCCGAACTTTGGATGTTTGTGATAGTATAACATCCTTAGTACGGAACACTGAATAATAAACGTGGCATTATACGTTTACGTTTGACACGTTGATTTTAAATATGTAATATTCTGACGTAGTGCCATGTGAAAAATAACCTAATTTTATATTAGGTTGCAACACTGTTATGTCTTTCTATTTACATACATATACGTTACCCTCATTATACTTGCTTCGTGCAAAGTTTCGCTTTTCTGTCTCTTTTGGTTTGTCTGTTATAGCAAGTGGCCAAGATAAATTGTCCACCCTGCTGATGTGGCAATGATCTTGGAGCTAGAAAGATATAACGAAAACTAATCGCAAGCTTTTGCACAACTTAACACAAACCAAAGTTGGCCTAAATGCTGAACCATGCGTAGTTTTTCAGATCTAGCATGAAACATATCAAAACATTTTATTTTTTTCGGGCTACGACCATCGTCAAGCGCGTGCTTTCTTCACGTTTTTACCATGTCCTTACTTTTTTCTCCATGTAATATGAGCCATTAGTTTCTTTTGCAATAGTTTATTCACATACAAAATTAATTTGTAGCCTAAGCAGCAATTTTTGGCACTTTGCCCTTCAGAGATATTACGCCCCTTAATATGGCATCAAAATCACAAACTTCAACTTTCGGACCACCATAAATCTATGGTGCCAGTAGTATCATAGGTGTGGATATTTTTTGCAGACTCTTTACATGCAATAGCATTCAACACAAAACTTATAAATCCCCCCCCTCTTTATGTCATTCCAAATTACAGCCCCTTTAAAATGTACTTTTCTGTACTTTTTCTAGTGATTTCATGTATTGGTTTGCAACTCTGTATATTTATTTAGAAGCAACAGTATATATTCTTCGTGTACCTCAGTCTCTTCTCTAAACATTCGTTTTTGTTTGTTGTTCGTCTGCTACGTAGTTCTGAGAAACTGTATTTTTCGCAAACGCTTTCAAATGCAAAAATGTCATTCCACCGACAACAAAGATGGTCGCCATTCAGGAACACTTGTATATACGATAACTTGAAAGCGTTTTATTTAGCGCAAAATAAAGTTAGAAACCATAAACTATATTGGATTTCAGTTAAGTTGCATGCATAGCTTATTGTTCTCAGCTTATCAAAGTTGCCAATGTGCACAAGGTTTATTTCTGAACATTCTACTCAACTGCAAAATTAGCAAGGAGGTGTGCGAGGTAATTTTTTGGTGTTGGATGTATTACTTCCAATTCTTCCCTCTGATTGTATGGTGACACACGCAAACTTACCCTGTATTCTTCGTATTAAAAGTTGTTTTACTTAATTCATAATATTAAATTTCATTCTATTGAACAACACTTACATCAAAATATAATTTATTTTCCTTGCCTTGCTGCACAAGCAATAATTGGTTTTCAAAAGTATTTTCTATACGTATGAATCTTAAATGGCATATTTCTGAGTAGCATCACACTGTGCCTCCATACTTTTCCACTGTACTCTTCACTAGTTACATAGAACAGGTTGACTGAACTCCACATCAATATAACTAACTTACTAAATAACTCTATGACATATGGAACCCGGAGCTTCAATGCCGCGTTCACAAAAGCTCTCCACTGACTTCTATTCTTAGCTAACTGCATCCAGTTTCTACTTTGTATTCCAATCTCTGCGAGATCCATCTTAATATTGTCCTCCCATCTGCGCCTAGGTTTTCCTAATGGTCGTTTTCCGATGGGTCTTCCAGTCAAGACTTTGAAAGCGTTTCTACTTTCTTCCATTCTAGCTAGATGACCTGCCCATCTAAGCCTCCTAGACTTGACGACTCTAACAATATTTGGTAAACCGTATAAATTTTGTAGTTCCTCGTTATGAAGTTTCCGCCGTTCCCCATTCCCGTTCCTCTTGGGTCCGAATATTCGTCTCAGGATCTTGTTGTCAAATACTTTCAGTCTATGTTCTTCCCTCAGACTAAGCGACCATGTTTCGCAACCATACAGAACCACGTGCATGATTATAATTTAATATATTTTAAGCTTCAAATTCCTCGACAGAATATAGACTTGATAAAATGTATTACAGGCTATTGTAACTCATATTAAAATTATCTCTTCGAATTTCGACAAAGGATAGCTTCAAGTCGTAGTAGGATACGGATAATTTTCTTAAAGCTGAGTGCTCAAATAATGAACCCAATACGCTTGAAACGTCTGCCTTCTACATATCACTTTGACTTGATTAATGGTGTGACGCAATATTAAATATATAATTCATTATTTACGAGATACCTTCAAAATAGAATCGGGCTTCAGTTGCAAGAACAAATATTTTCATAATTTAATTTATGATACCTCTTCGTTAAGTGATTAAGATTTCTACTGAGTTACTTTCGCTTTAAGACTTGGCATATCTGCTTTCGTGCTAATTTCTATATCTCTCTTCATTTGATGCTCCGGTCAACTTTAAAGGATCATAATTGTTGTTTCTATGTACGCCTGCCTCAAACCTTCAGCAAATTTCATTGAACAATGCTATTTACAAAAAGACGAATTTTCGTTGCGAACAATCGAGATATTTTAATCCAATGCGAACTTTTAATTTCTAATATGTAAGTTAAATTAAATCATTAATTAAATAAAAAAAAACTTCACATCATTTTAAATGTGTACAAAAATCATAATACACGAAAAGCATTATAGTCTTAATTCTCTCAGTTGATCTTCAAACAATGAAATTACTGCATTTATAAGACAACATAACATCTCAGACGAAAATGGAGGGAAGTGAACTACGAACAGTGGTAAACTACCTTCCATTAAAAGGACCTATACTTCGGGCTTTCAAGAAATCCGGGATATCTCTCAAAGTAACTAGTTTCCTGAACATTTTCAAAATTTCTAACAACATGGTGTTCAACTTATTCGAAACATAGATGCATCATGTTATTATTCAAAATCACAAACGAATGAAACATTTGTATGCTATACTACCTAGGTAAATAATGTCAGATTTGTACTTACCATCCACTCCATTATAGTGGATATCTTCTCCATCTTCTCGCCGCCACATTACATAAGGCTCAGGGTAACCAGTGGCTTTACATGCCAGTGTCACATTGGCTCCTTCTCTCACCACCATGTCTGTGCTCGTTTCCTTGTCTACTATGCTAGGAGGTACTGAAAGAGAGAAGCATTAAATCATTCACTTGTTATTGTCCTTCTACTACTCTCTATTAGAAATATTAATATGTTAGTGTAAATATAAATAACAATAACAATTTGAACCATACATTACTCCTAAGTACTCCTAACCGTACTTCTAAGTGCAGTTTCACAAACTCAAACTCATATGATTGCGATGCCTCAATTTCAAACACAAGAAATAGTTCGAATCCTACTTTAATAGTAGCTCTTGGACCTTATTCTTTCTACTATTTAAAGATGTACAGTACATTCTTATAACAATTCAAACAAAAACTATATATTTTGAGAAAGAGAACAAGAAATATTTCAATCGTTTAATACAGAAGGGAACCGAGTTCTGAATATGGGCTGCTTTTGCTTTGTTACACGTTATTAGACCCTTACGATAACAAATGATCATTCACAGATAGAAGAGCCGCTGATTCTAAACGAGATATACTGCGTGTAACCCTTTTATTTTGTGTTCGGGAGAAGCAGCAGGTGTTACATTGTTTCTCCTCATGAATTACTCATTTTTCTAATCCGCATGTTTATGCTCGTAAACACTGGGTTATCTCTAAGCACGATAACAAATTTATTTTCCAGCTATTTACTGCATTCAATGTTTCATTGGATTGTCCAATCTTAATTTCACTCAAGATAACACTTTACATATTATGTAGGACCGCCGCTATTGTATTTGCACTCTTTCTATCGACTACGTTGTATTTTAACATAAGACAAGTGAACAGGAGCGTAATTGACATAATATGACAACCTCTAGAAGTGGTTAGAAAATTAAACGTTCCCTGTCACTGGTGCAACAACTTTATTTAGCTATACATGCAGTCTTGATTCAACATATCTGTCCGTCCATCTCTCTTTGAAAGCCTTACACTTTCACTTACAGTTGTAATTAAATAAACGTTAATTTCCTCTGCCAATTGCGATATCGGCAAAGTATTAGATAATTCCACATACTGCGAAGTAGCTGTGCACTAGATGTGAAGTGACCATTTGGTAACTGTGTAAACTCTTAACTTAATTCGCTAAATCCAGTTATTTTATTAAATTGCGTTTATCCAAGACAGTATCATGAACTTTAAAATCCAACGGAACAAAACCTTTTATTAATGCTGTACATTTCCAGATAGTTTGTATAAGCATGTATTTGTTAATTGTTATTTTTGAAATTGTCAATAAACGCGACTAGTTTCCTTCTTGCTTTTCCGCGTTGATTTCCGCCTAGCTTGACAAATCCTGGTTCACTGAACGTCAGACTCATCGTTTTTCGACTAAGTAAAACCATGGAGGACACATCGACAGGGGTATTCGCCACGAAGTTTAGGAAGGTGCATGATCGTCGGAGAAGCACATCACACCATTGAGGAACAACCTATTCCATGTCTTGGGAGTACCATTCTGTCGGTTCATCGCCGCACATTCAATAGAGTCTAATGTCTGATTAGTGGAATGAATGTGTAGGAGAACATCATTGGAAACGCATCGATATGAGAGAACTCGACGACCTTGGCAGTCCAGCAGGATTAAGATCCAGTTGTTGGATGACTCCAGTACATCCAGACTCCCCCAGGGAAAACCATTAATCATCCAGATGACCAGAACGAAACTAGTCTAATCGGATCTGTCAGGCTAGTGCTCATCCTTTATTTCTTAATCATAACCTATCTCTCTCTCTCACCCTTTCCCCAACTAGTCACATTCAAAATTAAAACATTTGAATTTTATTTTAATTCAACCATAATTTTGCAGTTAAGTACCGTGTTGTGCATCAGTTTCATCCTCAAATGTTACGTTTATTCAGTGAATATTTTAGAGATTATTCTGAGCTACAATTGATGGCACAGCACCGGCACAATACAGCTGCCAAAACATTGCTTTCTAGAGTGGCCAATAATTCTTCAATGTGACTATATGTATTTTTTGTTTTCTTCTAGTAACTATGTTCATAAGCTCTTAAGAGTTATTTGTCCCCACATCTCAACATTTCTGACTACTAGAATATTATATATTGCTCAAAACTCGTTTTCAGTCTTCCGATAAGAGTAGGAATCTTTATATATATATATATATAAGTGGATGCATGTGCAGTGTGTTCCAGCATATCTCTGAAACATCAGGAATTTTAACAAAATTTGGTACACATATTATTTACAGTCTGGTTAAAGAAATCCCAACTAGGGGGAAGGGAGACATAAACAATGATCGAAAATTACCGATATTATTGTCGAATCCATAGTTTGTTAGGGTCTATCTGCTGATGGGTGACGGTTCCCATGCCACTTAAGACCAATTTCACCCCCCAATGAGGATAAGATTCCACTAGCATACCTAGGGAGGGTACGAAAAATGGCATATAAAAATGTTCGAAAGCGGCCCATATTACTGTCGAATCCATAGATTTCAGAGTCCCTGAAATGAATAGTGACGCTCCCATTTAAATCTAAGTTAATTCCCATTCGCAGAGAGTGGAGTGGGGTAGCTAAAAATACAACATCAGAAATAACTTAGATTTGTGTCAAATTTAGTTTCCAGGTCGGGTAAAAGTCTGATCCGTTTGAAATGAGTTTTGGAAGATACACTTCGAGCTATGTGTGTGTGTGTGTGTGTGTGTGTGTGTGTTTTTAATTCATTTCAATTTAATTAAAGACGTATTCTGGATTAGTGTGTTCAACCTAACCTAACCAAAAGTAAAGTATCTTCTGTATATTTTTTTTATTACACTTTCATTGAAGTAAATGTTCCAAGGAGGAAGAGGATTCAAATATTTCCCATAACCTTATTCTCCCTGTGTGTAGAGAGGGCATTTAAACTAGAACTTTATACATACATATCATAAAAAGTCTGCAAAATTGTTACAAGATACTTCGGTGCTGGAATGTAGCCAAGGAAGGGGGTTTGGGGCAAATAAGTGCTCGGATCCCTATCGAATTTTTAGATTCTCAAAAAAAATTATTTTAAGTTACATGATTATCAAACTTGTTTAATGCTTACAGCAAGCGAAGAAGTTTATAATAGAATATAAAAGTAAATTATTAAAAAAGAAAAAAGAAAATAAACATTGACACATGTCCACTAACATAATTAAAACAATTAAATGAATCATCCATTTTTTTTACTGTCATTTGCCTAGCTGAATGAACATACTTGCGAATTTATTACTACACTATTCCATAACAGTGTCTGAGTTTATTTTTTTTCGATTGTTTTATTGTTATCCATATGAACGTAGTCAAACAAATGGACTTTAATAAACAATTGTGTTTCCTTATCAACAGTTTATAAGTTAGGTATTATCGAAAGCAACGATTCTAATGTCACATACTGTAAAAATGCATGGTTAAGAATAATAATAGTAATTAACAGTACATATATACAGTATATGCATAATACATAATACATATACAAATTCTCACAACTTAATAAAATAGAAATACCTGTAGCTGGAAACATGTCAGAAATATGTTGGCAACAATCAAGTGAGTACCGCAGCATCGAGCTGTTGGGGAGTAAGGTTAGATTTACATCGAAGTTGCACTACCCGAGTGTGGCGCTCGATTATATGTCAAATTATTGGCCTGTGGTATGAGCGTGACGAAGGTGGCAAGTGTGTTGGGGCATCGTGATGGACACTGTCAAGTTGATGTCGGCCTACATAGCTCACATCCAGAGGCAGCCGGTAGGGAATGACACACCGGTTCGTCAAATAGTAAAAGAAGAAAACTTTCTGAATGTACTAATTATTGTATACAACAATTAATACTTTCGAGAGTTTTTATTTCTTAGCATAAAGAGATAAAGCTTTAACTTTAACCAGTTTAACCTCACAAAACATTGATGAAGATGAACAATGGTCGGTAAAAAATCTGAACGACAAGTTTCTCCGAACATTAAAGAGAATTATCACTCTAAACTGTCGTGTAGGGATACTATTGTGCAAGTAACAGAAGAACTCTAAGCAACACCTCCCACAACCTGTATCGATAATCACAGTTCACCATGAGATACATAAGATGAACATAGTAGATAAATGGAAACATGTGACATGTAAATATGTGATATAGATGTCATCGTTCACTTTATTTCAAACCACAGGACGTGTTTAAATGTGACGGAGGCCCAAAGATGTTTATGACCTATAGTGTCTCCGCTCAATCGTGAAACTCTATGAGTTGTGGGCGGATTACAATATTCCGGTTTTCAGTAAGTCCTGTGTTGACGCTTACCAGTCATGTCATTGCCTCTGATTGTGTTGTAATTTTAGAGGACCACATGTAGCATATGATCGAAATGTTATTTCTGTGGAATGAAGTCATATTCTAGGATGATGATGTGCCCATTCACTCAGTTGGAACTTCTGCCTTGTGGTTTGAGAAACATTAGGATAAATTTGAACACCCCGCTTGATCCGTCAAATCTCCGAACCTGGACATATTTGAACATCTGTGGTCGGTTTCGGAAACGTTCATCCGGTACAGAATTCCGTCTTCATTCTCTGTACGGAACTGAGTGATGCACCTCATGAAGAAAGGTATAATGTTCAACATGCTAAAACCCACAACCTCTATGGCTCTATTGCATATCGCACCAGAGCAATTCTGAGGGCGAAAGGCGTTCCAACTGGTACGTTGCGCTTTTTCTTTACATGTTTCCGTAATGATGATTTTCGGAACAACTACAGGATTTGGAAATGTACTATGAGGTAACTTAATAGCATGAAGATAATCACGTCGAGACGTGTAAGATGGGCGGAATACGTAACTGACATCAGTAGTACTCACGGGCTACACATAGTTCTAGTGTGAGAACTAAAGGGAAGTATTGATTTGGGTAAACCAAGAAAACGTTGGGAGTATAATACAAAGAAGGACTTGGGAAAGTGTGTAAAAAATCCAGGATAGGTTGACTTGGCGCAGAACAGAATCCAATGAAACAGATTTCTACATATAATAAACACATTTGTATGTTTTCTTATATTTTAAATTTATAATTTATTTACTTATGCCCAGTTTCGTTATACTCTGAAAAGGAAACAAAGTAAGATCCAAAATTGAAGCAAGGGAATGGAGTGAGAATAGGTTGTATTTTTAAACGACTTCAAGAATAAAAGGCAGTACGTGCATTTCTGATGAATGTTAATTCTTGTTCCCTTATAATGTTTGCCCTATATATTACAAGAGAGAAAAAAAAACAATCATCAAATTGTTTAGCTGCAATGTTTCTAGCAGGCGTACTACCTGGGGTCCTCAGGAGTTGATTAGCTTCCCTGTACCATGCCAGAGCCAAGATAATTTAAAGTTCAATTACATGTCAATCTTGCGCAGGGTATCTCATTGAACAAATAATGTTCCAGTGGAGTACCCTCAGACTTTCTGTTTGCCCTTGAACATATTTTTCTTAGCAAAGCCTGTTCAGATGTATGCAAGGGATATCTAAACCGTTTCTACTGAAACAAGTGCAGCGCAAGAAATTTTGAAAGGGTGTAACTGGAGAAAATTTCATGTCTTTTTTACAACATATTGTACTGAAACTTCCATTCTATAGCTTCTTTAAGACGTCTGTGTAATTCAGTATGAAGTAGCTGGCTTTTAATTTTTAAATATTAATCTCTGACCAGTATGGAAAGGTCCATGTTCATGTTGGTACCGGGATGACGGGGCGCATCATCAGAAAAAGCATCTTGAGTAATTCTTAGATTTTTTAAAAAGTTAGAGCTTTGACCTCGAAAGATTCATATCTTTCCACTCTTGCACAAAAAGATGGCCGACTTGAAGATGGCGACAAACCTTACCCCTATCAAAACTGGAGATATTAGCTAGTTTAGACTAACAATAGACTGCACACAGATTACTGCTATATTATATTGACAGTATAAAGTATGTTACTTGCGTCGTCTCGTGTTGTTGAAAACCACAAAAAGGGCAATTTTTCACTTGAAGAGGCATGTGCTCATTTCCGGATCTGCTGCTGGGCCTCGGAAGATTTATCTCTTTCCATCCTTACACAAAAAAATGGGCGCAAAATATTACACGCTATAACACTGGGAATATTTGATAGTTTGTAGTGACAATAGTATCACATAGATTGATAGAGAAAAATACTCTTGACGTTTTGTTTTCTTGAAAAAACACAAATGCAGTTACATTTTCAATTGAAGGGGTAGACGCAGTCGCTTTTGGATTCACTGCTAAGCCACAGAAGGTTTATATCTCTTCGTTTTTGTGCAAAAGGATGGAATATTTGAAGGGGGTGCAAAATATATTATAACACTGGGAATATTAGCTAATTTATAGCAACAAACAGCTAAATAACATATTATTGGTCCATTATGTAAATGGAGAAAACCCTCTTGACCTTTTGTCTCGTTGAAGAAACACAGAAACAGTTACATTTTCACTTGCGCAACCACTTCTGGATTCGTCGCTTTACATATCTTCATTCTTTCACAAAAGGATGGAATATTTGGAGGTTTCGCAAATATTACCTGCTGAGGAATATTAGCTTAGAAATATTAGCAAGTTTGTAGTAATAATAGATTAAGAGCTTACTATTGGTGTAATATATTGACAAAAAATATTTTGTTGTGTCGTATCTTGACTTAAGAAACAAAAAATTAATTTCCTCTTCACCGGGGAGCGTCTCACTCCTACGCTACTTCTAGATCCGCCACTTGCGTGATCACCTAAGAGAAGTTGGTGGGTGTTTTCCGCACAACTACGCCATGTTTAACTTGTATATTAAGGTACAAAATGCAATTTCTCACAAATTACTTCTCAACCAGTTCTACTTCTTGATCCGCATAAAAGTGAACTGGAGCGTGTAATGTAAAGTTAATCCAAAAAACATTACATTTACTATAATGTACGAAAAGAAAATATCTTTAAATATAAGTTCAAAATATTCTCAATTTGCCCCGTCACGCGACCGGAATCAAGTTTTGTATGTAAATTTGAAAACGAAACTGTATGCGTCAAAAAGTTTGCCCACGATCTTGGCAAATGTCGGTATATCTATTATTATTCTCACTACCAACTTTGGTCTAATTATAATTCGATCTAATAGAATAAGAAAATTAATACGTGGTTCTCTTTTAAAATTTCAAGATAGATAGTAATATCTGAGGAAAAGTCTCTATGACTAAAACCTATCCAATCTATTGATCTGTCCCTCATAGAAAATGTACGTTCTAATTAATCTCAGTTTTGAAATGTTTCATTCTACTGAAGCTGTGTAAACGGGAAGACAACAAGTATCTTAATTAGTATTTTTATATTTGGGGAAACATTTTCCCCGCATTTGCCTAACGCGGCTAGAACACTTGTATACTTTATTTATATTCACTACAATTTTGTCTCCGTATTTACCATTACTCGGAAAACCTCCACTGTAAGAACATATGAGGTCGTTTTTGTAGACATTTGGTACTTCACACTTGGTTGGAATCAAGTAAGGAGTGTATCGAAAAGTAGTTAGCAACATTGGGGGTATCGGTGTGCACTTGCGAGGTTGCATAGACGGCAAAACCTGGAAGCACCTGGTCAGTTGAAGTCTTGTAAGCGGATAGCTGCATGCTTGTTGCTGTGTTGCTGAGTTGAATGGGAAATGTCGCGTGTAAAACGCGAAGTGAAGTGGGAAATCCTGCACAATTGGTGCACAGTCTAAGGCATAACATACAATCAGATAGGAAATAAGTGTGGGGTTCATCATACAACTGTGAAATCGGTCATTGAGAAATTCAGTGAACATTACAGCTTTGAAGATATGCCGAGATCCGGGCGAAAAAATGGTCCCAGAAACCCTGGACTCGACCGTGATGTTGTGCGGTTGATACACCAAAATCCATCAATGTCTGTGCGGGATTTGGCTACCAAAGCGAAAACGTCCATAGGAATGATTCAGTGTATCAATTCCAGACATAATTTGAAGACCTATAAGAAGCAAAAACGTGCGAAACAAACACCAAACCAGAGACAAACGGCACAAACAAGAGCCCGCAAGCTGTATGACAACATCGTAAAGTCACCAGAGCGATGTGTATTGATGGATGATGAAACGCACGTAAAAAAGGACTCAAAAACACTTCCGGGACCCAAATATTATACTGCACGCAATGCTGGGAATGTATATGCTGCACAGAGGTACGTTGACGTGGAAAAATTTGGCAAAAAGGTACTGGTATGGCAGGCAATCTGCTCTTGCGGTTTGCGCTCCGCTATTTTTTATGCAGAATCCACCATAAACTCAGAAGTGTACCGAAAGGAATGTCTACAAAAAAGACTGCTGCCATTGTATAAAAGGCATGCAATCTCCCCCTTGTTTCGGCCCGACTTAGCAGCAGCGCACTATGCTAAGACGAGAGTACGGTGGCTCAATGAACAGAACATCGAGTTTGTAGGGAAACACATGAATCCAAAAAACTGCCTACAACTCCGTCCAATCGAAAGATATTGGGCAATTGTCAAACGCAACTTCCGAAAGAATGATAAACCAGTGCGCAACATGGCGGAATTCAAGAGAAACTGGGCTGCAGCATCGAGGAAATGCATCGTCGAGACTGTGCAACGGTTAATGGCTCGAATTAAACAGAAACTACGTTCATATGTACGACGGGACATGTAAGTTGTATTTTCTTTGTCATGTAGATACATAGAGGTTCTCTATTAATAAAAATGTGGGTTTGCTTTACTTTTTATCTTTTCTTCTGACTTTCCTGACATATGCAATGTTGCTAACTACTTTTCGATACACTCCTTACTGAAGACACAGTGCCCTGATGTGCTAAAAAAAAAACTTTTATCTAAAGATTTTTAGCGTCATGCCATGTCTTTTAAGCATAGAATAAAAAGTACTACTCGTTGACCCACTTAAAAGTAACCCGGCATGGCAATACCGGATACTGGCTGAAATTCTAGGAAAATTATGTTTTGCTGCGGTTTAGCCAGTATAGTAGAGTTAATTTCTGCTTTAAACTTCCCAGAGATAAAAAGGAGTGCATCCGATGAACGAGAGGGCCACATCCTCATGCTTACTGTACGTTCTTATGTAAACAATTCATACAGAGTGCTAGCGATTTTATTCAATATAACATGCGCTTCATCTTGTTGAAAGAATATAGTCTTTCTTTTAGTATCAGTAAAACTGTTATAAGAAGCCACGATAAATTTCACTATTCACTGATGATGCAAATAACACTGGACTCATTACAAGTGTCTGAAGCTGTGCACTGAACAACATTTCCTTCGTTATACTTCGGACGGATGCTTCGTGCAGGATGTGGATTTTCAGCAGATTCGTACCACGCATTCTTAGCACTTACGTAACTCTGTAAATGAAACCATGCTTTGTTGGACACAAAGTACAGTACCTACAGCAAACGTCCATTCGCAATTAGTGTCAGTAACCATTTACACTACGCAATCCGTTTACCTGTGTCCGGCTTCGTCAGATCCCACATATCTGTTTCTCGATATAGTTTCAGTTTCAGAGATTTCAATACACGCCAACACGTTGTTCGTGATATACTAACCTGCTGTGGTAATTTCCGGGTAGAGTTTTAGAGGGCTCGTGTTATCCGCTGTTGAATATCAAGTAGTACTATCTTCGTGATTCGGACAACATTTGCTTTTAGCCTACTGGCATTCGCTACAGACCGGTTTGACGCCCTTTTTACAGAGAAGTCTAAACACAACATTTCGGAGGTGGTTTCGTTATTGGGTATCTGACAGTGATGGTATCCTGTGTGTTCTTAATTGACACCGTCCGCACATATTCCTCCACCATCACACTTTGCTTCTGAAAGGAATTGCTGCTGCTCTAAACGACTTATTTACCATAACAGGCACTGTATTCTAATCTAAACAATTGTATACCGAATGGCATGCTGGCGCCACAACGCGGAGCTAGATAGAAATAGACCCCACAGGATACTAAACATTTGCACATCATTGGGCAGCACACCGGCATCAACCAGAATTATTCAGAGAACTATACATAATCATTTCTTCGTCCCTGGTATTACCTGTCCGAGTTAATTTTATGTGGTTTACCCTGTATGAAATAAAATGAAATCTTTCAATTTTATATCCTACAGTTACGCCACATAGTTTAGAGAAGATGGTGATGATGAAAATAAATGATATACTGAAATGAAGGAAGTGGGAGAAAACGAGAGGGCCTCGAGAAAACAAACTCACGCTGTATTTGCACACCATAATGCTTATTTGGAGCGAGCTACCCTGCACGTCTCCGAGTCTCACCAAGATGCATTGGCTGTATATCTGTGAACACCAATTGTAGACTGACTATAAAATCCGTGCTAAGTGCCAAATTGAAAATGTTGAGTAAAAGTCCCAGATTTTACTTCAGAACTGGTGGAACATATGCCCACGCGCATTCTTCTGGCGATTATTTGAACTACTTCCACAGTGAATACTAGATAGCCCGTTATCCTCTGAGGAGTGTTAGGCACATAGGCCAAATCTTGACATTAAACCGAACGTTTCCATTTTTGGCATTTAGCACGGATTTTATTTTTAGTTTACAATTGTTCTTTGTACTGTTATTTGAAGATTTATATGAGCTGCTCAGGTGAGTAGCCAGCCCAAAAATGTATGGGGGGAGGTAGAAGTTAGAGGGGCGATCCAATCATATTATAGTTCGTTTGCAAGCCTGCCGTGAAAATTTTATTAATTAATTACAAATAATTATAACTAATTTCAACGCAATTTGATTTTATCGTACACTTCTTTAGATCAAAGTGGAAATAATTATTTCACATAGAAGACAAAATGTATTTAAAATAAAACTCTATTTATCAAGTTTCAAAAATATTTCTTTCGGACATTGCCGATAATGTAGTTCGTAAACATTTTTCCTTGTAAGTTAGAAACGGTTACAAATTAGATTTGGTTTAACTCACGCAGTTATCTCTATATCAAATATCAAATAATGTGTATTTTAACAGATTTGCAAGGCTTGTTACAATAATTTGTTTGAGCTTTGTTTGTTGTAATACAGTTGCTACAATATTTTTATTATATTGTGCTTATAGCTGTTTTTTTTAGTGTAAAAAATCAGTAGCACCACAAAGTTTGAAAGGAATGATGCGAAGTTTAAGAAGTTTAATATATTTTCCCACCATTATTTTGGATTGTTTACAAAGGAAGGAGGAATATAAAGAGCGAGTCTTACTATTCATAAAATCATTTGTGTCTCTTATAGATTGTTCAGAAAGAAAGAAAGACAAAGAAAAAATTCACGTTTAACAGGTTCTTCATCAAAATAATTTAAAAAGCTCCGTCTCGATGTCGCTTAAATCGAATAATGTTAGTGTTAAAATCAAACACATCAGTAAAAAGTTATTCGATAGAATATTACGTTTCCACACAGGATTTGTTTTATTAGTACTTGTTAAATTATGTCCTATGTTTGTACTTATATGTGCGTCCCTCGGATTGGATTATAAGAGAGAAGTCTTAGGATCTCATCACACACGCTGGGTGAGGAAGAGGAAAGAATGTGAGAGATAAGGCGATGAAAGTAATCTGAAAGCAGATTAAGTGACCAACAGCTCTCAGATGATTCTGGTATTCAATCACCTTCAATATCGTCTGACCTACCCATTTGCGCCACTATAGCAGGAAGGCACACAAGAGCTAATATTCCCATGAGATGCTCAGCCTGCTAATTGCCAGCTCAACAGAAGTAGCAGTAGGGATTCACCTCGGGGAAATCTCTCCAAGCGTGCAGAGTAAACATCTGCTCTCCTCGAAACAAGATACTGCACTTCCATCTTCGACTGTGAAGGTTTGTAACAACCTATCTTACTAAAAAAAAAAAAAAAAAAAAAAAAAAAAGCATTGAATGTGGCGATTCGTAACTTAGACAATCCATGAAACCAAGAATTCGGTTATGTTCAGGATTTAGCGAAGAAATAACATTTTGAAAAATCAAGATCTTCTTCCAGTAAACTGATTCCTTGCTGTTGGAACTGAATGTTGTTAGTATTGTGTGTTGCGCATGAATCAAGAATTCATCATCTTCAAGTCACTTAATTTTGCAAACAAAAGTATCATAAAAGTTTGTGACAACATTACAGATTTCTCTGAATTTGAAAATCAAAACTAAAAGTTTCAATCGGAGCACTATGCACATTTTTCTCTTGAATATTTACATTCATTACAGCAATTAACTCTTTATCATTTGAATTTATCAACCTGTATTTCAATGTAGGTATGTTTATGTTTTTTTAGAAAACGCATATCTTTCAACAGCTTTCTATTAATTAAACAAAGAAGGACAAATGTTACTCAGCTCCTTAAAGTCTATTGAAAGTCTATATGTGGATGTGTTTCATATTGTATTATACAGTGCTTGTGATATTCAAACAAACTATATTCAAGAGAAAGAAATTTCTTTGTCTGATACACAGTTTCCCTTGTCTTTATCTCTTTCTTTCTCTTACTTAGCTTTTGAATTACTATCATTATAAATCAAAATGTTCGATTGATGAGTATTCTTTCCGTATTATGGGATTGCTTCTGTTAGTCTTGTTTCTGCAAAATTTATTAATTTCACTTTAAACCAAAGTATTCGGTTTATGATATAACTTACCGCATTCTAGGATTGATTGTGTGGAGCTTCTTTCTATTTAATGAAATCCATTGATTGCTCCATGAAAGAATGTGTTTGATTGTGTCTAAGTTTTGATTCTGGTTGTTGGTGTTCATTTATTCACTTCTTCTACATTACGTAGACTAACATTATTAATATCACTTCTTTAAAACAGACTATTATGGGGCTATGAAGCAAGATGTGTCAATTTTGCTTTAACTCCATTAGACTTCGTACTCATTCACCACAACGAAACTTGCTCTCATATGGCTTCTTTGCACGCATACTCGCCGATTCTAAGAGTTTCATCCAATACATGATCCAAGGAGCACGCTAGCTAAATCCTCTCTCCAATTTCTTGAACTAAATCTCGTTGTGCTGTAGTTGTTAATAAAATATGTCCTTGTGAAATACGAACGAAATTAGAAGGCGATTTCGGAAAATTTCGTCACAAGAAATCTCACTCCAGAAGTAAACTACTCTCTGTAAACTTTTCTATAAGTAAATGCCATATTTTATTATTAGTAGTAAAATATATGTATATAAAATAAGAAAATTTTCAGAAATCGTTTTTCACAAAACCATAAAAAAAACTCACCTCTAGAGTAAACTACCCCTTGTGGATATTCTCATGGGAATGATGTACGCAACATTATAGAAATATTAATGAAATATTTATTTATGAAATATGAACGAAATCACCTGAGCTATTTTTGAGAAAGTAGTCTCAAAAATATCTCAGGTGATTTCGTTCATATTTCATAAATAAATATCAACTCATCTCAATACTAGTAACTCATCTCAATACTAAATTATTTTTTGTAATTTATTCGCAGTAGTAATTTACGCAAGATAATGAAGTTATTAATGTAATATTTATGTATGAAATATGAACAAAATCATTAGTCGTTTCTGACAAAATCATATTTTTTTAAAAAATTACCTTTGAGTAAACTACCCTTATTTTCAAGAGTAGAAAGAAAATTCGGAAGATGCTTCTGAAGTGCATCTGGAAGAACGAACGAACAGACGGACAGATGGCGAAAAATAGCTTTTTCGATGTCTATGGGCCATGAAACATGTAAATCCGTTGAATCTCGAATTTGATTTTTTTCGTGATCACTGTACTTTCTTCTCTCTTTGGGCACTTTAAAGTAAATATGATGACGTCACGAAAGTTTCAAGTACAACTTGGTCTTATTATACCTGTTGATTTCTTTTCTTTCTCTGTATGTACTATGTTGGATATATATTAATGAGCGAGGGAGAAAAGAAAGAAATTATTTACGTCATTGAAGACAAGAATGCACATGCATTTTATTACTATGTGCAGTTTCAACGCTTTTGTTAGGTCACACATTAGTTGATGCTGTGCCGTAGGTTCGATCTTTCTCTGAGCGCCAGGGATAAATATATGGAGCCCCTAGAAAGATATGACATTGGCCCCCCTAGACAAACATAAAATTTTGGGCCTTTTTAGAATTTAAAACCATAATAAAAATGTTTATTACTTCAAGGGGCAAAAGTTGGTGTTTTACTGAAATAGGGCCCAAATGACATTTATGCTTCATATTAGGGAAATTTTATTTTCAGTTCGTTTTGATATAGTATGGTGGGCCCGTTCTATGTTTCATTAGTTACAGTAAGTAGAAAATATTTGACACAATTAAATCCTGAATATTTGACATAATTAAATTAATATATATATATATATATATATATATATATATATATATATATATATATATATATATATATATATATTCTTATTAATAAATTCTTTACCGAAATGGGCTTGGTTTTGAGGTGGAGTGGGCATTGTGAATCTATTATATGACCCATTTACACATTCATGTTTGCGTCTGATTAGTTTAGCGTCCACTTCAACAGCGAGGCTATATGAGATGTAGTCCCCCAGCCTCATGAGGGATCCGAACCATATCAGTTCCCGCCGGGATTCGAACCTGCGTCTCCCACGCTTAAGGTGCGTACGCTAACCGCTTAGCCACGAGGGAACTCTCTTATCATATGGAGTATAATGTTTTATCTTCAGGTGAAGTATCGTTGAACCGAGGGAGAGATCTTAAATTAGGGAAGTTGTCCCCTGCCCCCCAAATCTACGGCACTGATTTGATGGTGTGAATAATGAATACACACATTTTTGCATAAGATACTTGCGCGATGGTATACTGTCTTCTGCACCCTGTCTTTCTCCTTGGCCTCTACCCTTATATTTTCAACATAGAAATAGTAAAAGTAAATAAAGAGTTCTATTCTCTGAACAAAAAGGTAACTCATTTCTTCATTGATGCACTACAAAATATTAGCAGAAATATGTAGTGTATAATACTTTAAATCTCTACCTTCTCTAACTCATTCAGCATAAACTTCTTGAGATTGCTGCAAAACAAAATATTTACCGAGCGTCTGAAGGCGATCAGTTAGCATTCTAGCTTAGAAAACGAGAGATTCCGGATGCGATTCTGGTAGCTGACTATCCTGAATTTCTTCGATGTTATTCTTTACTTTTACCAGACGTATGGCAGGATAGTATCTTTAAAATATAGCATGGATGACTTTCTTTCACTTTCTATCCAATTACTGTTATTATTGTTATTTATTCTTGATAATCCCTTTAAATTGCCCTTGCAAGTTGTATGTAGATCTTTCTAAATGAATAAATCGTAGTTTGGGTTCCTTAAGACACAGAATCCAAACGTCACTATTGTGGCTATATGTTCGGAAGTATAAAAGTTCTACTCTTTTCAATTTTTTTGTTGATGATTTTTATATCCATATAAACGAATGACGTATGTTCTGTTTACCATAAAGCACCGTATATGAATTTTAAATAAGCAACTTACCCACTGTCCACGTTCCTAAAAATGACAATCACAGGCCAGAAAGACTTGTACAGCAGCACGAATAGCATAACGTAAGTGTTAGCAAGACATAAGTATGTTTAAACAGTCGATGACTTCCTCGTTATTTAATGCGGAAGCAATTCCTGCAGGATTCCACCCTTGACTACAGAAAATTTTTGACATATATCTACTTCAGATAATTATTTCACAAATTTGATGTCTGTATTAGGCTATTACAGCTACAATTATGCAAACATGTAATACTGCTTGAATTATTCCAGGAAGGCTGTAAACAGCACCATGCATTATTCTAATAGCCGAGTCATACAAGAAATTGAAAGGACTGACTTGTACTACGGTGGATCCAACAACCACACGCAGAGCACCAGTGCACGAATCTGGGGTTGTTGAGCAGCAAACACTGTTCTCACGAAGAGTTCGATATCGTTAGGAGAACGGAACATATTTGCATGGCGTCTATTGCTATAATTCCCTTTATTTGCACATAATAGATATGTGGTTATTCAGTGGCGCCGAGAACATACCGTATGGAGAGTCCAATGGCACGACATTATTTTGTAGGAAGACTCGCGCTTTTACGCGTATCGGTAACATTATAAGAATCTGATACGTGTCTGGCGGTACTATGTCAACAAACTGGAGGACACCTATATTCTACATTGCCATATTGATTGGGAATTATGGCCAATATCCAAGTTACCTTTTATAATGATTATCTTACTTTTGTAATGATTTCAAGTGAAGAAAGTCTGAACTAGTCTTCAGCAGAATTTATTTAAAACTTTCAACCACACACTGACGAAAATACTAAAAGTTGTTTACTAATAGTTATTCCGGATACTTACTCACTGAGTTGTGGTTGATAATAATTTACAAACACGAGTTACGAAATATAATTTACTATGTTGAGCAAAGGTTGAAATTACATAACCAGTTTTAAGTTCCAATTGCAAGTACAAATAAGACGAATTAATTTAGCAAAGAAAAAAAATAATAAATATGAGTCGAGAAACACAACTACAGGAGTTAGAAATTTAAGTTGTTGTTGTTGTTTTTTTTTTTAAAAAAAAAAAAGCAATCACTCTAGCTCCAAAACCTCTCACACTAAACCGTAAGCACTATTTAGATATAACAAGCTGTCTTTTATATATATATAATTTGTATAGTAGCTTTAGCTAGTCATCTTAGTTTTCAAGCAATAATATTCAAAAGATTTTAGAGCTTATAATCAATTTGTTTATGGGTCATGCCCGTCATGATTAGTATTGTAAAATTTCCGGAAATTTTGAACCTGCTGGTAAAAAAAAAAACAGTTTTATCCGGTTTCTTTCCGGGAAAATTGGAACAATTTGGAAAATAACAAAAATCTTTGTATTAGGTTAGTTTTACTAGTAATGGAACAGTTTTATTTTTCGAACGCGTAAAAAATGTAAGTTCAGAAATTTCAATGTTGCGAATATTTAAAGAAAGAAGCATTAGAAAATAAAACTGTAGTATTTATTCTTGAAAATTAATAGTCTGCACTCAATTCCTTTATGTGTTTCCTAGTTGTTTATTCGTGGTTGTGCATTAATTACATATCTTTTACAATTGCATACACATCTACCATAATGAAGCGTTTCTGTTGCAACAAATAGGGCTCTTGAATGAAACTGAGTTCTTAGTGTGCTCTTTGATCTGGTGAATTTTTTTAAATTTTAACTAAATTACTTCTTAAAAGAAAGAGCAGTAGCCAAATTTCATTAATACTCATGCACTAAGACATATAATTAATATTCAAATGCACACTATAATATAAACTTTATGTACAAAATTTTGTATGTAAACAAATACCTACTTTCCAGTGCGACAAATTCTCTCTCTCTCTCTCTCTCTCTCTCTATATATATATATATATATATATATATATATATATATATATATATAAAACGAAAGTACCTATATTTGTAACTTAACAACTTTTGAACCACTACACTGATCTCGATAGAAATTTTCAATATAGATGAGGTTCCAGCCTAGGATGATTTTATCATTTCACTTTGAAGGTACAACTTGGAGGAAGGGAGTCTGGATATATATTGAAAATTACCGATCTTAGTGTCGAACCCGAAGTTTCCGGAGTTGCTGAGATGAACAGTGATATTTCCGATGAAGTTTAAATTCGAATTCAGCACTACAACTTGGGGAAGGGGATATATATATACACTATATATATATATATAATCGAAAATAGCCGATATCAGTGTCGAATTTATAGTTTTCGGGGTCGCTGAGGTGAATAGTGACACTTTCGATGCCGTTTAAGTCCAAATTTATTCCCGCAAATTGTTGGAGGGAGAGGTATATAAACATGATGCAAAATGATCGATATTAGTGTCGAATTCAGTGGTCCCTAAGTTCATTGGTGAGAGTTTTGGTGCCCGTTATACTCAAAATGAAACGTATTCTCACCGTGCTAAGAACGGGTATTTTGGTTGGCTCCCGGTGCTTTAATATATTTGTCACTGCTCAAATTTACGCACTTGTGCGGTGTATGTGTGTACAGTATATGTAAAAGATCATCTCTTTTTTTGAGTTATTCGAAAAATATTTGGTCTAGGAATTAATTCGTGCGGTTGGTACGCACACATTGAAGCTGTAGTACAAACACAAAATACATAAATACCTTAAGAAAAATATTGTCCATCGCTAGCCACCACTTTCGCCCATCTGTCAGGCAATGTACGGATTCCGTGGCGAAAGAAGTCCTCATCCTTGGAAGCGATCCAGTCAGAGACCCATGTTTCGATATCTTCTGAAGAAGTAAACCGCTGTCCAATCAAATCGTTGTTCATGCAATCGAACAAGTAGTAGTCCGAAGGAGCAACGTCTGGTGAATACGGCGGGTGGGGTAAAACTTCCCATCCGACATTTTCTAAATAGGTTTTGACCGGTTTTGCGATATGTGGGCGAGCGTTATCATGTTGAACAATAAGTTTATCATGTCTGTTCTCCCATTCTGGTCGTGTTCTGGCCAGAGCTTGCTTCAAACGCATTAATTGTCGTCGATAACGTTCTCCATTCATAGTTTCACCCGGTTGCAGCAGCTCATAGTACACCACACCTTTCATATCCCACCATATACACAGCATAACCTTTGCACAGTGAATATCTCGTTTTGGTTGTGATGGACCTGGTTCACCTGGTTTCACCCAGGCATTTTTTCGTTTAGGGTTCTCGTAATGGATCCACTTCTCATCACCCGTAATAATTCGATGCAGAAACCCCTTTCTGCTCTGTCGTTGAAGCAGCAATTCGCAAATGGTTTTTCGTCTTTCAACGTCTCTGTCTTTCAATTCATGTGGAACCCAATGTGACATCTTTTGAATCATTCCCATGGCTTTCAAGCGTTTGGAGACTGTTGTTTGATCAACGCCTAATGCTGCTGCAAGTTGTTCCTGTGTTTGACACGAATCCTGCTCGAGCAATGCTGTCAATTCTTCGTCTTGAAATTTTTTTGGCTGTCCAGCTCGCTCTTGGTCTGCCAAGCTGAAATCACCACTTCTAAACCGTGCAAACCACTTCTGACACGTTCGCTCAGCTAGAGCATGGTCACCATACACTTCCACCAAAATACGATGACTTTCAGTCGCACTTTTCTGCATGTTAAAGTAATGCAGCAGGACACCCCGCAAAAACACTTTGTCAGGCACAAATTGCGCCATGTTCACTTAACTACAAACTGGTGTTGTTGACGCTTTAATCCACTGCCCTATACTACGAACGATACGCGATGACAGGGGTTTGCAACACATGTGTGGATACACGGAACTGTGGGACGCTCCGTTCGTTGCGCCATCTCTTGTCCACCCGCATGAATTAATTCCTAGACCAAATATACAAATAATAAAGAGGAATTTTTATTAGATATCAGAAAACTAAAACTAAAATTAAAGCTGTTGCTCTAAATATTTTTCCTGGTAGCAAAATACGTTGTATAGATGCAGCAGACACGTTGCAACAAAAAGATTAGCATCAGACGAATAAAAAGTGTATAATTTATTTTTCCGCGTTTTCCCAATATTTCCGAACAAAAGATTTTTTTCTAATGGGTTCAAAATTTTCGGAAATTTTGCAAAGCACAAGGAATATATGTATCTCCATAAAATATATATTTGATTTTAACATTCTGGTATTAACTAAAATGATTCTGGCTCTATTACTTTAACATTTCCCTCCCCTGCCATAAAACGGCAACTTTATAAGATTACTTAAGATAATTTCAATGCGTCTATATTAATTAATCTAATTAGGATTATATTTTAGTATCTTTTGTAGCCATAACTCCATTCTATCACGGTGCTAACTTTAAAGGAATGGTGCTAACTTTAAAAATTTCCCTATTCTAATACGAGAAACATAACTACTCAATGATCTTAACTGTAAACTAGTAAATATAAAATAGTTCTCTTTTCAAAAGCATAATGTAGTAAAATATTCGAAAATTTCAATTTTTCCGTTTTTTTCCAAGCTCGGGACAACAGTAAAAAGCTGTTTCTCACCCAAAATTTCCGTTTTTTCCAGGCCTTTACAACACTAGTCATGATGCTTTTGATTATTGCATAAGACCCACCTGAATTTACACTTTGTGTATGTATTTCTTAAACAAGGTGTATAATGGTTTTGAATAACGGTGCAATAAAAATTCGGAATACTATGTAAAATTTCGAAAATATATCACAAATGGTTTTACAGAAGGGGACATAAATATTTTTTCAACTTACATAAAGCATAAATATCCTACACGAAACTTTATAAAAAAAATACTTTGTATAGTAGAGAAACTCTTAAAAAGAATGAGTGGCAACTCTACCAAGGATCTGTGATTTAAAATAAGAAATAAACTTGAAAGAAATCTCTTTCTGGTACAATAATATATCTTTTTATATTTTGAAGGAATGAAACAAAAGTGAAAATAAGAAAATGCGAAAGAGAGAAAGAGAGAGAACGGAATGAAAGAAAAATAAGTGAAAAACCAAACAGACATAGAGGAGACCGCTCCCTAGAGGAGACTTAGGTTAATTTCCAAAACTTATCACGAGGAGACGAATTTCTAAGAGAAACATCTTACATTAATTACATCTTGTAATTATAATCTTTTCAAAAAGGAAAGTTGAAAATACTTGCGGCAAATGTATGTCTTAATGAGAAGGTTTTCTCCATCTGTTTCTGTAATTAAAAGGATTGTTTCGTCTCCCTTATCTTTTGCCTTAGTTTCCAAGCTTCAATTCTCTTCTACTTTCTAACAACTAAAACGAGTGTTTCAGTTTAAGAAAACAGCAAAAATATGTTCATGCAATTTTCATAAATATTTTAGATGTATATCCGCTTTAATTAGTGATTTCGTTGAAAAAGGTATATTATCAATATATTATTTAAACAGGTATGTTATGTTGTAATTATCTCAAGTGATCAATATTTTAACGTAACAAAATATTATCACATACACAACAGTTAATTTATTTAATCGTTTTCAGTATATTATTTAACGTGTTTTATTGGGTTTTGTTGTATTATGTTAATTTTTTCGGTGAGAAATTTCATATTAGTTCGGAAATACGTTCATTATAACTAGGCCTACCACCACCAATTTTTCTTATTTTTCTTTAAGTAAGAAAACATTAAACAATATATTAGCATTCGAACATTACAGAAGATTGCTCTGTAATTTGCAAAGGGAAGAGCTGGCGTAGGAAACCCGGTTTTAATTTCCGGCGAAAGTTCGAATCCACGTTAACCTGTAGTTTCACGTCCCATATGGCCTCACTGCTGAAAGAGACGCTAAACTAAAATTAAATCAAGCAAGCGGAAAAGCTACCAGGCATAAGCTAGGAAACATAGGTTACTAATATACTAATAACTAGAGACCGGATGTTAGGCAAAATGCCTATTCTTTAATATTAAAGATATGATCAAAAATAACGTTTTAAAGTTTATATAGAGGGTTATAGTTTCGATTTAAGCCAATTTTATTTTGCCTATTTTGCCTATTTCGACATTTACTGCCTAAATAATTACTTTAGTGCCTAATGTTGCCTATTCTATGCATTTTCTTCAAAGTAAGCCTTCATTGGGAAAATATATAATTTATATAACATAAATAATACATACATATATACATATATTAGGTGTTTGAAAACACGAGCACGTGGTACGTTACAATATATACACAGGGTGAACTTCAAAGATGTGTACATATTTCCGAGGTGATTAATGATATCAAAAGAAGACAAAAAAGTTCTCTTGTAGTTTGTCGAATTCCGTGTCGTGTGCGAGTGATAGTGATGCCAACTTGAAATCGAAAATCAAATCTTGACAATTGGAATGGAACAGATAGATGTGTACATACATTGGGACGTGATTCCTAACATGAAAAGAAGACAAAAGTCCTCTTCAACGTCACGAATCACCTCCCAAAGTATGTGCACATGTCTCGCTCCAATTGTCAGGATTCGATTTTCGATTCCAAGTTGGCCCCCCTGTCACTCGTATACGACGCGGAATTCCACAACATGCAAAAAGACTTTTTGTATTCTTTTGATGTCACGAATCACCTCCCGAAGTATGTGAACATCTTCCAGGTTCACCCAGTATGTATGGAATGCGTAACGAGCTTAGTTTTTATATATACAATAAAAGAAGATATTGACAAAGAAATATGTTTCTATATTCTTTGAGCATTATTTATGACTTGAATCTATTTTTTAACAGTATTGAGTATTTATCTTCATTATTTCGACCTAGATTTTAGTGCCTATTTTACTTCCTATTTTTTAAATTTTTAGTGCCTATTTGCCTGCCTATTTTCTAGGATTTTAGTGCCTAAACATCCGGTCTCTACTAATAACGTAAGGATAGCTTAATGTACATTATTACTACACTTATGTATTTTAATACTTGTAAGTGAGATTAATATGAATATGCTCATAACAATGTAATAATACAGCCGAAGTAAACACAAAGAATGTGGAGTGACAGGGAACAAGTTTTGCCAAACACATGGGTGGACAGGCGATGCAACGTCTTCCGATAGGTTAGCCGTGAACATGTGCTCCATGCTCTACGACATCTTTCTAGTAATACACGATAACACGTGTTTGCAATACACTTAGACAGTTCAATATAACATTTTAATGGCAGAATATACATAAAGCAAATAAATCGATTTGGTCTTGAACTATGATAAGAACTAACTGATAATTGCTTTTATGCGCAACGCATTTTCAGTTGTCGCACGTCATTAAATACCATATTTGCAAGAATTGAAGGGTGTCTACTAGAAACAGATGCATTTACAATCAACCGATAAAACTAAGATGCTGGAAGGACAATCGAAACGGCTGCACTTGAAGAAGTCGTGCTGGAGCATATGGTTATTCCTTCAATGAGTAACTATGCAATTGGTCATAAAATGGTTGTGAATTACATGAGTGACTATGCGTTTTGCACGACCAATAACTTCATTCTTGTCTCTTGTATAGGGTGCGAATTTGCACCACGAATAAATTGTGTACTTTGTTCCTGCAATGTTGGTGGGTTACCAGCGCCTCCGTGGTGCATTCCCTTCTAAGATGTAGAGTCCTCAACGCGAGAAATCATCTTTAGTATCAACCAGCCATGATTGGAATGATAACTTCTATGCATTATACCCCGTGAATATTAGCATTGAAAGACATTTAGCAGTTGGACTGGCATCATTGACTGGCATTTAACAGAAAAGCATGGGGTTCCAACTTCTCTCACAGCTCCTTCATCTTTTCAGTTCCTGCAGTATATGTACTGTCCCAGCTGGGGTGCAAAAGTTTCTGGTGTAACACCTCGCTGGCCTCTGTGATTTCACCACAGATCACGCCCAATAGTTTTGTAATGCACATGCGTTGTAAGCAGTTTATGGGTTTCTACGTCCAATTAGAGCGTTCTGTGCACAAGTTTTTCGGTAATTTCGTTACACATTTGAGACATTCCTTCCAAAGCGTCCATACACCCCTCCTGTGATTCTGTTCAATCCTTCAACACGACTTCCTCTAAATGTTTAGAACCATTTTATTTCATGTTTTGTCCGCTATGGTATGCCACATTTCATTTTCCACTATTTGCAGCATCTGTAACCTCGAAAAGGATGCCAAATTTCATTATGTGTTACATTGACTTTTTGTTTCCATATATAGACCCTTCTCTAAACGTTGTAATATATATTCAGTTGCACTTGTATATGCATGGTTATAAATGATGGTTTTAATATTGTTTTGCAGCCAAGGCATAAGATGTATCATTACCGCTTGGAACAATAGACATACTCACAGAGTTTTCAGAGTTTCAGATGGTTACTGTTATTTTAGGATTTGGGCTCTCAGAGACAGGAGACAAGTGGCACAAAAGCATTTAGTGTACTTAATTTTTATGAAATTGCTCAGTTATCTTATCTCAAAGTGTCTTCCGGTTTGATATTTTCATTCGCAGGCATATACTGTGTTTCACAAGTTAGATAGTCGATATAAAGCACTACCTTTTCTTTCTCTGATAGAAATGAAAGTGTGTCCTGTAAGGAAATTGGTTGGATTGGAGTTTTGATGTCCTTTCCAGCAATGAGGCTACATGAGTTGTAGACTTACAGCTGAGTGTGGGATTGGAACTACATAAGGTCCCAAGGAGAATGAATCTTGGTCTTCCACGCCACGCCAACCAGATAAGGAAAACTGGTGAACAAGACACAGGAAATCCACTGTAAAATACTAAGGACATAAACGGAATGTCTGCTTCCCAATTGAATGACAATATTGTGAAATAACGTCTTTTAGAATAGAGCTAAAAGATGATACACTGGAAATTAGACTTTTCCCAATCACATTTTACAATAAACGTTTCTCCTTATATACAATAGTAATAAATATTACAGACAAAATATAAGTTCCTTTAAGATAACTTGGTGTTTTGCTGATGAATTTGTAAAAACCCAATGACCAAGATACTTAGGGCGATAGGAACCAAGTTTCTTGCGTCCAAGGTGTAGGTAGGAGCCTCTCAGAGACAAGGTGTACAAGAGAGGAGAATAAAATCCAGAGACCAGGCGCCCTAGACAGTGGTAAGGATAAAGGAACTGTCAGAAACAAGGCGTCCTAGAGAGTGGTCGTGATGATCAATCGGTGAAGATTGACACCTTTTGGGGTGTTTCGGCTCCTTTTATTCAGAAATATTGCTGACTTGATTAACCTTCGTCACTTCACGATCGTCGACGATGGTTATCGTCTTGTTCGTGGTTGTTGTCTGAAGTGTGTTTACAGCCAGCACGTGATGTTGAGAGCACGTGTAGAATCTTGTAATATCAATTACTTCATACTGATATAGAAACCAATCTTATCTGGATTTTAGCTTAAAATAATCACATTCTGCACCATAGAAATGAGAATTATATGAAGTTAATAATCGTCCTCAGATGTCTCCGCCTTCTTATTATTCAGACCACAACCTGTAGTAGGACGGTAATATGAAACTACACCTGCTCTGAAGGGTATATGAACATCCCGATGTTTACGCTCGTGTAATAAAAATTCTGATAAGTGTTCTGATAATGAAAATAAATATATATTGAAGGAATCGTTAACGATTATTGTTATTGTACGTCTAGTGATTAACGTTAGTAACAACCTGAAGCAATAAGTTATAAGACAATTTTATCAACATCTGCAGCTGGTAACCGGCTTTCGAGAACCCACATAAATAGAGCCGCGATAACTTACAACTGCAATGACAAGGTTGAAAGCTAGCAATCATGCTACACAAAAAGTCACAAGTTAACAGTGAACATTGTTTTATGGCAGGGCTCTGAAAGAGATATATGAATTCGTTACTTAGTCAAGGGCTTATCAAACATGAAGAATATTTTGCTTCACTAGGAAGTACAGAGCGAACAGTGTTACAGATGTTAAAGGAACTCGTAAAGTTAACTAAGTTAAAAGAGCTGTAAATATTGTTTGCTTAGTCATTGAGTAAAGCAATGTCCAGCAAAAAACAAAGCTTGTTTCATATATAAACAATAAGATAATTTGATTTACATTTGGCCTTCGCTTGGTCCTCTAACACAATACTCGAAGAAGCACACTGAGAATTACAATTTTATACTGACACATTCACAAAACCATTAGAAAGTTCTGGAAGGATCCAATCAACTTCAGGGAAACAAAAGGTCAAACAATTCGAGGTAACATGTACACAATAAAGTCGATCTAATGATCAGCGCAATTCAGGAAACGTAAACGATAATGCACAAATTTAATCGAGAGAGTAGGATAAGGATTTACAGATCACAGAGTCTGCTTATGTTCCCGAATTTCACTAAGAACAGGCAAAGCTAGGGTGAAACAGAATATAAGGAATAATGTGGAATAATTCGTTAAAAAAAAAGGCGAAAAATGGACATTGCAGTATAAAGCTATACCACTATACTATGTTAGTTTCAACCAGAATAAAGAATGGGAATCGTTTCTGTACTAGAGAAGTAGGAATAATAAAGTGAAATTAAAGTGGATCAGATCAAAACTTTAAAATGTTAACTGTTAAAAAAGGTTTAACAATAAAAACTTAGAAGAGACTATTGTACCAGTAAATAGTTGTTGGCCAGGATTAATATATCGGGATTTTCAAATTGCTGCTGAGTATGTAACACTAGATAGTTAAATAGATAAAAGAGAATCAAAGTTGATTATTGTATTATTGATGAATTCTGGTTCTAAATGACAGTGGGATTTAGGTGATTCACTAAAGACATATAGCACACCCGGTGGAAGATCGTTACAAGCAGTGTTTTTTCCAGACCTGTTTTTGGGAGGGCACTGACTCCCCGGAGCTCTGAGAGTGCCCCACCGGAGGAGACTAAATTAATATGTCTACAATATAATAATAAATAGAAAAGTACCAGCAATGCCCCCCGGAATACTAAGTGTGCCTCCCCGGAACATTTTTTTCTGAAAGAACGACTGGTTACAAGTCAAAAATATACATTTCTGGGAAAATGACTATTAAAAATTGTTATTCTATCAAAATCATTCAAAGGAATAGTAGTATTTCTGTCATTTGGGGCTTAATTTGTTTAGTTACGTTTATACAAAAATACCAAGTAGAGCTCGCATCTCTCTCTCTCTCTCTATTCTCTTTTGAGCGATGATAACTCAAAATGGCCAGTTTTTGAGTTGTAACACTCTTCCACTGGGTGCGATATAATAAAATAGTTGGTGATTTAGTAGAAATGAGGTAAATGGAAGTATGAATAGTGTCTTGACGTTTATGTTCATACGGAAAACTGTTAGATGTCAGACATCCTGCAACGGCATGATGTAACACCTAAGGGCAGTGCCTATGTAGCATACGGATAACGTATGCTCCGTACTGATTTCTATAGAAAGCAAGATAATATCGTATATTTGTACAATATACCGCTGTCTGGAGAACGCATTTTTCTCTGTGTAAATGCAACAGTACGTTATAAAACAACTTTATCAATATTGTCATATTCTGCTAGTATTTTTTTTAGATGAAAAGCAATATTGGTTTCTCAGAGGTGCACCTACGGGGAGTAAATGGGGGCCCGGTCCCCCAAAATGACTCCGTTTCCCCTTAAATGGAGTTCGACTATTAGGCGTTTTTTAAAACACATTCACTAAAGCAAATGACGAATCTTTATAATAGAAGAAACAAGGATGCCCATTCTTTACACGAAAGAAATATTCTAATTACTATAAAACTAGAAATTTCAGTATTATTTTTTTTAAAAGTCCCTTTTTTCCATTTTGAAGCGAATCGTCGAAAATGTCGCTACTCATTTTCTATTTGGTGAGCTCCGTCGTGGCTAAGAGGTTAGCGTACGCGCCTTTGGCGTGGGAGACCCGGCGGGAGCTTACGTGGTTCAGATTCCACGTTAATCAGTGGGTCCACGTCTCATATAGCCTCGCTGCTGAAAAGGGACGATAAACTCAAAATCAACTCAACTCATTTTCTATTTAAGTTTATAGGGCCTATCGAAATTTAGGCCTCCAACTTAGGCGAATACTCACATTAAGAATTTTCTGAACAAAAAATCGAAAATTTTAATAATGGAAATTGTCCCCATTAGGAACCTAATTTTATAAAATGCTGAAACGAGCTTTTGATTAATTTCAACTTGAAGTTCATGTACCAGACTTCTTATCCTCAGCTTAAACGGGCACTCACATTTTTCTGTACAAGAATCGGAAATTTTAGTATTACAGAAATTATTCTCTTTCTCCATTATAAGGAGAATTGCCAAAACATGTATTCCCTTACATTTGATTAAGAGTTTAAATGAAGAACTCCACATCTCTAACTTGAGTAAACCCTCACATTTGGCAGTTTCATAATAAAGAGTAGAAAGTTTTAACATAGAAATTGCCCCCTTTCCTCTATTTAAGAACGAAACGTTCGAAAAATTGTGAAACACATCTTCGATAATTTTTAATGGAAAACTATGTCAAGTATTTCACTTAATGTGAGATACTTCACTCCTGGAGACAACATCTAAACCCGTTTACCCTCCTTTAAAATATGTATTTCTAAAATTACTTTTTACAAGTTGTTTTCATAGCAAGAGAGTTTCCCGTACAAATGTTATGTTTCTTGATGAATGAGTCAGTTTTACTTTTTCATATAATAGTATAGGTATATAAGGAAATATTCTAAACTGAGTCAACACATTATAATAATTACAACTTCCCACATGGCAATAGTTAGTGCAATACTATTGATAGTAGTGATCAGTGTCGTAGCCAGAAATTTATCATAGACAGTAATAATAATTGCCATAACGAAGAACTACAATTTCACACATATATATACATATACATAGGCATCATGTGTCTTACTGGCTGAAATGTGATATGATCAGCCAAATAACTTCATAGGCTCTTGTGACACGAATTTTAGTATTGCATTTTAGCACACAGAGGCGAGGCGAAATGCAGGTGAGACAGATAAGAAAGGGCTTACCTTCTTTTCTGTTTTCTTTAGTTACACAGTACTGAAATACTGGTGAAAATACCAAAGAAGTGAATTAAACTTCCTGACGCTAAAGCCAGGACAGATTATGCCCAGCAGGATGGCTTACTTTCAGATGGGTGATTTTAGTGGCCAGCGCCAAGAGCGTCATTTCAGACTTCGCTAGAGGGGGGGGGGGGCAAAAGCACCACAGACATAAGAATTTCCGGTTTTGTACTAGTATATTAGTAGACAATCGATTAAAATATATGTATTCTTCAAACTCTTTGGGGGGCAATTGCCCCCTCCTGCCCTCCCTAAATGACGCCCCTGGCCAGCGCATCGGTTCTCAGGTGCCATTATTTCTAGTCTTTCTATCAGAATTCGCTACTTCCTAATCCAGGTAGGACCCGAATTGCCTAATGATGCTGGGTAAATATCTGAAACTTTTAACGTTCCCAACAACAATAGAATAAGGGACCATGCACACCGAGGTCGCGCACACTAACAATGTGGTTAAATCGGAGCTAAACAGTAATAATAAAATTTAAACATCCACTCTCTTTCCTATCGCACTCGCAGATGGTAAAATTTTATGCCTATGGTAACGAAAAGAATTGAAAAACAAGTACAGAATACAAACAAATCTGTTGAAATCTTGTGTAGATTTAAGGATAGAGATTATGGGAATTAAGTTTTTTTTTTAAAGATGTCTATGTAAAGTTATATACGTAAAACAGTCGTAGCACGTCATATAAAAGAGTCACAAATTTTACACATGATATGAAAGCAGAATCCATTTCGTATCACTGTACCAAAGGAGACTTGCACCCAGTCAGCGCCCTGCCCACGTTACTGGTGCTGATTAATCGTCATTGTTACTCTCATTTACCTAACTGGGTACTAGGTAAATGACAATACTGCTACCTAACTGTATTCACGCAGTTGTTATTTTCTTAAGCTACTTGTTATATCATGACCTCTACGTGCCATATTTTCATGTCTGTCCATCTGTTCGTCCGTCCGTCCGTTCGCCCTGATGTAAAGATGTTCATTCATCTAGAGGCCATACCGTTCAACTTACCAAAACCAAATTTAAAACTTAAAGCTTTTAAAGGCTAAGATTCTCTAAGCGTTTTGATTTTTTTTCTTACTCCTAAAAGTAAAGGTAGTATACTGAAGGGTGAACATTTAAATTTACGATTTTCTTACGACTCTTACGATTTCTTTCGTATTTCATAAATCAGTGTTCTACTAAAAATCTTAAAATAGTATAACTCATTTTCTTAGGAAAAAAAATAGAAGATGTAGTTTATTTTTCTAGGTGAGTTTTCTATAGACCTACTAATTTCTTAAAAACGATAGAGGCGATTATGTTCATACATATTACGTAGAGAAATATTTCATTAATAATCTGACAATATGGTATAACACATTTGTTTCGAAAGAATTTACAGGGGTAGTTTACTATTCGATGTATTTTGCGGACGATTTTCTCAAACGAGTCAGAACGAATTTGGGTTCATATTTCATTAATGGACGTTTTATTAATAACTTAACAACCTTGCATAAATCATAAGTAATAATTTATTCTGGGAAGTGATTTATTTTCAAAAAAGACTCAGACTTTCCTTATATTTCATTAATAATTCTATAACGTTGTGCAAATCGCTTGTTACGAAAATATTTACAAGGGTACTATTATTATTATTATTATTATTATTATTATTATTATTATTATTATTATTATTATTATTACAAACTATTTTCTCAATAAATACAACTCATACAATTTTGTTGATATATAATAAACAATGTTTCGTAAATAAGCCTAGTAGCAGAATATCATTTGTCATTAGAAAGTAACGGTAGCTTATTTTTAAGGTTCAGTTTTCTTTGACATTTTCCGGAAATATGATTTTGTTCAATTTCACAAATAATGTTTCAGTAATAAGTTCAGCATAAGAAATTAGATCGAGAAAATTCAGTACTGTAGACTATAGCTTTTATTACATTTCCAAACTATGTTAAGTATAATTGTCGGAAGTCTTACAGAACGGCTTTGTCCGTCTATCCGTCCGCCCGGTTGTCGACAGATTTCAGAGCACAAACGGTAAGAGATATCGAGTTGCGGTTTTTTGAAATTGGTTCAGCGTCCCAAGGACACGTTCCGTCTCCTTCGGTAACTCTCCACTCAAACTGCAAATAGTTCAAATTAGTCTTTCCCAGTTTCAAAGTTTATTGCCATAAAATGAAAACGGTAAAATATAGCGAGAAGCGGTTCTTTGCAAACTATTCAGCTTCTGAAAGCAACGTACTATGACTATTGTGAACACTTTACAAGAACCGGATGTGAGACAAATTTAATAATACTTTTGGTTTTAATACTGATTTCCATAAGAGATATCGATACAATGTTTTCGGCAATCGATTAAGGTCCCAAGGACACGTTCTACATTAACTCTTTATTCAAACCGGAAGTAGTTCAAGTTATCCATTTCCGGTATCATTTATCGCCATAGAACAAAACTAACATATATTAAAAAGCAGTCTTTTCTAAAAGATTCAGCCTTTCAAGGTAACGTACCATGACTATCGCAAACTATATCAAAACCGAAAGTGGTGCAAATTTAATATTCTTTCAGGTTTCAATATTGATTTCCACAAGCAAAACGGTAAGAGATATCAAGATGCGGTTTTCGGCAATCGATTAACATCCCAGGAAAGATTCCATTTTCTACATTAACCCTTTAGTCAGACCGCAAGTAGTTCAAGTTATCCATTTTCGGTTTCGTTTCTTGCCGTAGAACGAAAACGGCAACATAGCGGAAGTGCTTTTCTTGCAAACGATTCGGCATCTCAAGATAACGTACTATGTCAACTCCAAACACTCTACCAATACCAGCAGTGGATGAAATTTACTATTACTTCCGGTTTCAATGCTTATTTTGATAAAGCAATAACAGTAGGAGATATCGAGTTGCGGTTTTTAAATTGATTCAGCATCCCAAGAATTAGTTTTATCTTCTCCAGTAATCCCTATTCAAGCCAGAAGTGGTTAACCCTACAATGCATTATTTTATTTTATGTAAAAAAAAAAAAAATAGCTTTGCAAGAGAAAATAAAAATGAGTAACGGAAGTACCGGTACGTTTAAGTGCCAGCGGAAACTATGGAATTACAACCAGCTTCGAACGTTCTCAATCTGGTTTAACATGCATTAGTAACTACTTACCGTTATGTAGGAAAGCACAGATTACATTTACCACTTTGACCCATATCTGTCTCATTATGCATTGTAGGGTTAAAATAAACCGTTTCCAACATTAATGTCGTAAAACAAAATGGTATTAGATGGTGACAAACGGTTTCAGCGAAAGATTCAGGATATCAGAAGAACATACAATCATAACCTGCAACAGTCTGTCGAAACTGGAAAGGGTTGAAATTTACTATTACTTCCGGTTTCAATATTGATGTCCATACAGTAAACACGATAAGAGATATTGAGTTGCGCTTTACTGCAATTGATTCAGCTTCCCCAGAATAAGTTTCGGCTTCTTCATTAACCGTTTACTCTAACCTGAAGTGATTAAAATTAACGATTTCTTGTTTCAACATTTATCGCCACAGAACAAAATTGGTAGTCGGTAGCAGCAAGCTATTTCTGTAATCGATTTAGGGTTTTAAGAGAACATACCATCATATCCCAAAAAGACTCTACAGAAACTAGAAATTGTTGAAATTTATTGCTACTTCCGGTTTCAATACTGATTTCCGTAGAGCAAAAACTTTAAGGGATATTGAGATGCTATTTCCTTGCCATCGATTCAGCTTCCCAAGAGTAGATTCTCTCTATTCCATTAACTATGTATTCGAACCGGAAGTGTTTCAAATTAACGTTTTCTGGTTTCATCTTTATAGCCAGAGACCAAAATACAGTAAGGCACAGCGAGCAACGGGTTTCTGATATGGATTCATTGTCAGAGGAACAGGTGCTATTTGATTTTTTTTAATATGTTGCAAGTACCAGTTATACATGTACTACTTCAAGTTTGAGAATTGAATTCCTAGTTCGGAAGTCTGCTGTAATTTCACTGTGAAATGAGACTCACTTGTTTAGTCATGTATATGCGAAATTAATCAGATGAACTTTCTAAAATACTTTTATTTCCAAATGAATAATTTATTTGTACATTTCCGACAAACTGTGATTCTAATTTTGTAATATCAAAACTGATGTTTCAACTGCAGATAATAATAATAACAACAATTATAATTGTAAGATGTGTATTATTTATTAACATGTAGTCTATGCATCATAAGTTATTAATGCTATCATATCAGGGCCGGACTGGCTATTAGTTGGCCCCGGTGGCTGACATATTGTCTTCGCCCCCAATCGCCCCGAATTGCTTATTGTTTTTCCACAATGAAAGCATACTATTATCCTAGATAAAGCACACATTTCTTTAGAGCCACACCGTACATTATACCATAAAGGTCATAATAGAATCAGGGTATGTAACAATATTTATGAGAACAACACAGACAGTAATCATTAGCATATATATTTGGTGTAGTAAAAAGTAATCCATTATTTTACCAATAGATGGCTCCAGTGATCTGTATCTCACTTTGTATAAGTCCGATCAAGTTCAACGAGATGGCGTTCAAACGATCTGACTGCGTACTACAAACACTGTTCAGATAGTTGTGATGAATTGACTCAGTGTTGTGTGAGCGCGAGTCAAAATGGACACTAGTAAAGAGAAAATACGCTATATTTTATAGTTTTTCTTCGATAAAGGCGAAAACGCAAGTCAGGCGGCTGCACATGTGAAAAGTGTTTATGGTCCTAATACTGTAACAGCCAATCATGCGCAAATTTGGTTTCGTCGATTCCGTTCCGGTAATTTTGACGTCAAAGGTGCACCACGCACTGGAAGGCCAAGTGTCGAAAATGTCGATAGAATCATGGACATTGTCGCGTCCGACCGTCATGTAAGCACAGTGTCGATTACCCAAGAGCTAAACATTGCACAAAAAACCGTGTGGAACCATTTGCATAAGGCTGGATACAAAATGAAGCTTGATGTATGGGTGTCACATGAGTTAACGCAAAAAAAAATCTCATGGACCCAATTTCCATCTGCGAATCGCTTCTGAATCGGAACGAAATCGACCCATTTCTGAAGCGGTTGGTGACTGGCGATGAAAAGTGGTTCACTTACGACAACGTCACGCGAAAACGGTGCCCAAGCCGGGATTGACGGCCAGGAAGGTTTTGCTATGTGTTTGGTGGGATTGGCAGGGAATTATCTACTATGAGCTGCTCCCCTACGGCCAAACCCTTAACTCGGAACTGTACTGTCAACAATTGGACCGTCTGAAGGCAGCAATCGCCCAAAAGCGGCCAGCTTTGGCCAACAGGAGAGTCATTGTGTTCCACCAGAACAATGCCAGACCACACAAATCGATAGTGACTCGCCAGAAGCTCTGGGAGCTTCGTTGGGAGGTTCTTATGCATCCCCCTTATAGTCCGGATCTGGCACCGAGTGATTACCATCTGTTCCTGTCCATGGCGAACACGTTTGCTGGTGAAAAAGTCGCTCCAAGAGAGACTTGTGAAATCGACTGTCTCAATTTTTTTTGCCACTAGGGACAAGGGCTTCTATGAGGGAGGCATCGTGATATTACCTCCCGAATGTCAACACGTTATCGAACAAAACGGCGCATATGTGATCTAAATCGGATCATTCTAACTGTGGTAAGTCAAGCCTTCAATGTCATGCCAAAATAATGGATTACTTTTTACTACACCAGATATTTCTTTTTTCGTCTCGCCTTGGGACAGCTGAGATTTGTAATTTGTTGATAAAGAACTACGGACAAATTAATTTAAAGTCAGCGCTGGCAGTTTCAGTATTCGTGATCAAGGGATACGATAAGTTGCAAAATAAAGCCAACTGCACATTTTTCGGGGGGATATACCCTCCGGAACAACCACGACAAAATCCTCTCGTATGGATATGAATATCAGTGAGGACTTGTGGTCCACGAACTATGTGAAGTACCCAGATTGGGTGTACTTATGCAAATCGTGTGGACGTAATATATTATAGGCCAACCAGGTGGTCGTAATGGAATTACCTACTATGGTTGCGACGTAATAGACAATCAGGAAAGAAATAATCAATAAATCGTAATATTGCTACCAGAAAGCGATGTAATGAATTTTCATTTTGATTTACGTAATTCCAAATTTATGTGTATATGCAGTTCTTACTGTAATAGCAATTGTAGTGCATGGATACATAACGACAACCGTAGGGTGACCAGACATACTCTTTTTAAGAGTATTATTCTCTTTTCGAGGTTCATATACTCTATACTCTTTTTTCTTCCCAAAAATATCGAATTATACTCTTTTGTGGTATTTTCAATTTCATTTAACGTTTAATGCATTTTCCCACTGAAAATCGCAATTTTTTCTTGTAAAAATTTGGACGTTGAGAACACTATTTAGTACTTCGTAGTAGCAGACCCGCTGCGCTGTGCTGCGTTTTTCGTCCTCGTTGCATTGTAGGGTTGCCAGATTTTCTTTTTGCAAAAGAAAAAAATAATAATATAACTAAACTGTTTTTATTAGTACTAACACTATAGTAAAGACGGTAAAATTAAAGTGATAAATTTATCCAAACTTTCAATGTTTTAATTATTAAATTGTTAATTAAATTGATTGAGTACCTGGAATGATAAATATTTTCGGAATTTATATCTGGTATTCCTACAGTTCATAGCACGGGGTTTTGTTTTCCCTTCAAAGTGAGTGTTCTTGGTAGTGAGAATCGCGCAGTGCTTATTATTCTAATTAACGTGCATACGTACACTCAATCAATTATATTATTCGAGGATTGGAAGGATTTATTTTATTAACAATGTCGCGAGGAAAATGTCAGTATAATCAAGCGTTTGAAATAAGCTATCCTTGCATTAAAAGGGCCCGCAGTAACGATGTTTACAAAGCATGGTTCACGGTATGTAAGGAGTTCTCTATAAAAAAAAATAAAGGGAAACATGATATAGAACAACATATAAAATCTAAGTCGCACACTGAATGCTCATCAACTTACGAAACAGGTAATTTGGATAGCTTTTCACCACAGAATCTTCAGAAGAGCTAGATTTAATTGGACTAGAACTTGTGTGGTTATACCATAATGTTAAACATAACCACTCTTTTAGAAGCATGAACTGCACTAGCAAACTTTTGAAATCAACAGTGAATAAAAATTTTGCATGTGCAAGAACGAAAACGGAGGCTTTGTTAACAAGAGTGTGGTCAGAAAATATTTTAAGTAATAGTGATAAAAAGGCTCCTTTCGCTGTTGTTGCTTGTGATGCTTCCAATCGTAAAGCGACCAAACTCATGCCTGTTTTAGTGCGGTACCGTGAAGTAGATACTGATATTAATGTAAAAACATGTCTTCTAAAAATTCATAGCATATCAAATGAAACCTCGCAAACTGTGTCGAACGCATTAATGGGAACATTACGTCAGTTTTGTTTGGAAAATAAGGTAATCGGTTTTGTAGCTGATAATGCACCAGTAAATTTTGGAAGCATAAAAAATAAAACAACAGGAAAGGTGCATAGCGAACTAGAGTGCAGGTAGAAGAAAAATGTTTTGCCTATCGGGTGTGGGGCTCATATCCTTCACAATGGAATTTCTGTGGCGTGTTCGAGAGTAATACCGATCGATGTTGAGAATTTGGTTTTTAAAATATACAACCATTTCAGTATTTTTACTGTAAGGACAGCAAATTTGAAAAACTTTTGTGAGCTCATTGCCTGTCATTATGAGGGTCTTTTGTATCACTCAAAGACGAGATTCTTGTCTCTCCTTCCGTGTGTAGAAAAAATTATACGTCAGTATGAACCACTTAAGGGGTACTTTTTGAGTGATGAAAATGCTCCAATAGCTATAGTCAATTTCTTTCGGGACGAAACAATTGAGTTGTGACTGTATTTCTTGCACGCTCAGTTAATCTTGTTTACTGAAACAATTACAAAAATTGAGAGGGAGGATATAACAGTGACTGAAGTTTCTGTTGGATATTTTGAGCTTCTGAGGAAATACAAAGATAGAATTGAACAAAACTTTTTTCCGTTTTCTGCTAGAAATGTACTTACGAAACTTGTAAAAGAAGGGAATATAAAAGAGGAATATGCCTACTCAGTGTCAAGAAGGTTTTACTTTGAAGTGATAACATACTTAGAGATGTGGTCACATCGTTTTTTCGGAGAAGTAAACAAGATGAAACATTTACTACTTGACACATCAGTTACCTATGAAGAATGTCAGGAGTCGTTTGCATATTTCTATGAACAGGTAAAACATGTAAACAGTTCGTTGAAATTCAGTGATAATGATATTTTTGACACTTACTGTGCAATATCCAGATGTGTTATAGAACACCTTGAACAATGGGGAGAGAAAAGAGAGACAATGGTTGGGAAATGGAAAATAGTGTATAAAGATTTAGTGCGGGCTGGGTCAAATTTAAAAGTGATTTGACACTCGTGCAATTCTTGTTTACTTTACCGGACACTAATGTTGATTGTGAGAGGCTCTTCAGTGCTATTAACACTTACTGGAGCGAAGAAAAAAGTCAACTCACAGTGTCGACACTGGAACAAGTGATGAAAGTGAAGTTCAATGTAAGCATGACCTGTGAAGAGTTCAGACTGGCAATCAAGGATAACATTAACTTACTCAAGAAAGCAAGATCGTCGCAGAAGTATGAATGGTGGTGAGTAAAACTGTTTTAAGTATTTAACTCATTTGCATGCGCATTGGATAAAATACTGTAATTCATCTGTCTTCATACTTACTGTCATTTTTTTTATATATATACTCTTTTGGATTTAAAAAAATCTGGTCACCCTAGACAACCGTGAAGACGAATTCAATAGCATCCACAGTTTTATTTAAAAGAAACATCTACATATAAAGAATTCGCAACTTTTTCGTTTATCAATCCTACAGATTCAAGAAGTTCGAATTTATAATCCATTTGTTATAATAGCACTAACCTCTGTTCCCACCGTAATTTTCGAAACGATACGATAAGGACATACACTACCTTACATTAACACAGACTTCGAATAACTGATCACCAGTGTCCGTAGGTTTCCTTAAGAAAACTTCCCCCAACTGATGCAAAATATTCCCTTTTCTTATCAAATTTTCCCTAGATTGCTGAGTGTCCAGTTTCTATGACAGAAGTTCTATGATAAGATTAATTTAGCTATATTAAAGGAAGTATCAACAGCATTTGCTTTTTGTTTCTATTTTTTTACTTTTTCCTTCACTTTCTTTTTCTTTCTTACAAAAAACTTACATAAATTGACCCAGCTAACAAAGATGCAATTTATGCTGCTTTGAACACACACATAAACTGTTGCTATTGTATTGGTTTATTTCTGAAAATCAAAGAAAATTTCAACATTTACATTGGTCACTCACTCAGCGCGAGAATTTCCCTGGATTTTCACGTTTTATCGAAAAATTCCCTTTTTTCCTTTTTGCTAAAATTACCTACCGAAGGGAAATTTCCCACCAACAACGAACACTGCTGATCACAGCAAGGCTTCTTGGCTGAAAAAATTTGCAACTACAAGAAGGTGAAAAAAAAAAAAACACACTCATGAGTGACTCAACAATATCAAAAGCACGGGATCATGTTACAGAGGAGACGGTGCAACATCGTGATATCATAAATCATGAAAGTGATCTCAGATCTCTTTCTGTTGTGTTTCAACTTGATATTTTTCTTTGGCCAATAAACTAAACTTTCAATAATTGTATTGTCTGGCCACAATACTTTCGGCTCCCTTTCATATTCCGCAATGGGAAGCGTGTTGGTTTTCACTATTGTTTTGCTTCACCGACATGACTCTGAAGCTAGCATGGCCCATTCTTACTTTAAGAGGACGTAAGTCACAGCAAAATGTTAATGAATTGCTAAACGAGCTTGATGAATGCAAATTGCCGTCGTCACTGTTCACAAGAATGTTAGTTGTTGCACACGTTTTCAACATTTCTTTCTGTTCCTCCTTACCTTCTCTTTTTATTAAAATGTTCATTTGGCCCCTGTCTGGGCGGTGATCGAAGCCTAGCCCCCTGAGCCAGTCCGGGCCTGTATCATATTCTGTAACAGGGCTTTCAGTTCGTGTTTAGTTTGTAAAAGTCTGTGCTCTCTGGAAATGTCGCCCTCTTCTCCAAAAAAAAACTAGCTGAGTACACCCCTGGTTCCTAAGATATTAAGTACTATACATTAGAGCTAATTCTGTTGCAGGAAAGATGAACATGAAAGTGTGTAATTGTTTCCAAAACAGTCCGGAACTGTAAATTCGACTACATTAAGTTGAATGTTATAATTGCATTTTCAGAGCTAAAATTTGAGAAAGCAATTTGTATTTATAGAAGAAAACAAATGTAGGTAGTTTTAGAAGCATGAAATTAATAATTAGGACTCTATCGCACATAAAATTAGATCGATTCCAAATTTTTACATCTAGTAAAATATATTTTCCCTGAACAGTTTGCCCCTTCCTACTTGAAACGCCTGGACTACAGACTATTATTCCATAGACAGAAGAGGATGAAACTTGTTGCTTATTGAATTATTGATGAGTTCTGGTTATACGTGACAGGGAGATGTAGATGGTTCACTGAAGATTGTATAAAAATGAAATCTTTGAGTTTTACGTCTCACGGTTATGCCGGTTAGGCTAAAGGAGACGGTGATGATGAGTAATGAATGAAACGGTGGAATGAAGAAAGTGGGAGGAAACGGGAGAACCACGAGAAAACCCACGCACACGTCACTGAAGATTGTATAAAATAATTGATGATGTAGGGGAAGTGAGGCAAAAGGGAATATAAGTTGTATCTCCATAGATAAATACTGTTTTGAGTGTTGCATAACTCTTTGAAAAGGATGAGATAATAAGCAACTACTAAAGTACAACTATTTTTCATTAAGACTGAATTGAAAATTTGTAGACAACCATGCTTCATTCAGTAAGCATATCAAATTGTAATTTTAAAAATTCTTCAAATACAAGGTTGTGAGTTAAATAAAGAACGCAATTAATTTTCCCGTCTTGTAGCAACTACGCTTGAATGATACACTGTATTAAGTCATTTCTTTAAGTTAAAGAAACAAAAGCAAGTTAGTAATGAGATTTTGTGACAGCACAAAAGTGTAAGCTGAGCTTAACAATTTGTTTCATTCTAGTATTTTTTCTTTCTTTTAGTGTCTGCGGACAAGATGTTGTTCCTTTTACCACTCAAGTAAAAGGGAAAGAAAAATACGTACACATTAAAGTCTCAAAGGCGGAGAAAATGAACTTGCTCAGTGATGTTGTGTGGTCGTCTTACGTATATAAAAGGTTGATGTTTCGACGAGGAAAGAAGTATATAAACTATTAACCTCTACCTGCGGATTCTATTCTTACCTTGAACATTCCTCCGAAGATGTTAAATTTTCTCTCCATTTGTTTTCACAATAGAAGACCCACTGCTTCTTCTCCTTTTCTTACTTTTCCGCTTTTTTTGATGCTTTTTTTGAGAGTTTCCGGTGTGTCACATGGAAGAATTTAAGCTAGAACCATTCTCGTTTGTATTTTCCCCTTCTTTTCTTTAAGAAATAAGGACACCCCGTAAAGAAGCATTGTCTGGGCCAAGATGTACTGCTGAAAGGCACTTTGGATTGTAAGAAAAGGGAAAGTAAAAGAAAAGAAATACAAAGAAGGGTTGCTATGGAAATGACAGAAAATAAAGGAAACATAATATCATTTTAGGAAAATGAGCCCAAAAATGGTTGGAATGAAGAAAACATACTTTCCAACTTGTCTTACTTTTAAATTATTCCTTTGTTTTTGATATTCAAATTTGCTACATACAACAAGCAGTTTTTTGCTTTCAGTAGTTATAAAAAGAATGCGAGAAGATTCAAGAAATTTCGAATAAATCTCTTGAATTTTGTAAGATAAATTCAGATTAAGCCATGAAAGGCATTTTTGGCAATTGACAGATATTGAACATATTAAGTAATTGTAATTAATTTGAATATGAAATTATGCTACTTCCAGTCAGAACTAAGATTATCACTACAGTTTATAATTTGATACCTCTTTTGCAATATGTAACGTTTTGCAGCTAGTAGGTACTGTCCCAGCGATTATGCGTATCAATCCGGATATTAGGGAAATATAACGAGTTGTTTAATTGAGAGTCTTTACGAAACCTACTAACGTGCATGCACTTACATGCCATCAAGGGTGCGTGATTGCACACGCAGCTAGTGGAAATTGGTTCCCTGAAAGACTGCATTTTCTGTGGGATTTAACAGTCACAAAGATAAAGGTTCAAGAAAAAACTCTAACTTGGATACTCTTGAAGCATGAATTCGAACTACATAATGCTGTGAAGATACTGAAAGCTTTTAATTGCGAAAGGTGGATGGACATCTGATCAATCTAAAGAAAACAGATAGTTCCAGAAATTTTACTAAGTTTAAAGATCAAGGTAAGTCAGCAATGATTAGGAGACAAAAGCAATATTTGTAGTTCATGTGCTAGATTATAGAGACAAACTTTACGATTAGCACATGGAAGTTACAAGTCTGTACCGGTTTACTACATTAGAATGAGATTCAAACCTTGATAAATACATTCAGAATTTCCGAATTGTACCTCATGAATTGGTCTCAATTGAAGCACAGAAGCTAGTTGATGTGTGTAAGAAACTCTTAGGAGAAACTGTGATCTGCAATTCCTGAAGAGAATAATAATGTGCGAGGCGACGTAGATATTTTTTTCGAAATCTTAACGTGTTTAAACTGTGGTTAAACAAGGACCAGGTGCTGGAACCTTTCGCCAAACAAGAGTGTTTCGAACATAAAACAAGGCCGGTATGGTGGCTTAAGTCTGATGCATGGGGTCCTTGGTTCGATCCCCGGACAAGTAATTTAGTGATGGACAACGTCATGTCCGTGTACTTCCGTTTCCTCTTACATTCTCATTTCACCAAGTCTTCCATCATTATTCACTTGCCTTAATCATCATATCAATTAGTCTAAAGGGCAAATTCGTGGAACTTTAAACTGAAAAATTTCGTCCCATTTTATTTTTCAACATATAATAAGGTTATCTCTTGTGATATTAGTGAGGAATAATTAAGTAGAGTTCTTTCCAGACGGTCGAACCATCAACACCAACTTGTACTCCGAACAGCATGAGAAGGTGTGGCATTATGCAACAAAAATATCCTTCATTGGAAAGCAAAAAGTGATCCGTTTTCCAGCACAACTCCTATACTATACTTTAATGATATCGGAAAATGCTTCAGGAAGTTGAGAGAATTAAACATATGATACATGCAGTATAAAGTTCATACCTCGCTTCCTTGGGTTATTATTTGGTCCAGTTCATGTTCATGTGCAGCACTTGAGATGTCTCAACAATTAAAGAGGGGGTTGAATATACATTGCAGAACATGTTTATCTCAAAGACCAAAGATGATATTAATGGAATCGAATAACTGACAAAAGTAACCTTCACACACTGGAACATGACATTCTTCACATTGAGTGCATGTAGTTTGCATTGTAACTTGAGGTATAAGGGAAGTAAATGACTAAAATACTGCGACACTTTCGACTATCCTTCTAATATAGTTTAAGAGGCAACCAAAGATCCTACAATTGTATAAGACGGACATTTGACCAATTAATCACTATTCTTTTTGAAAACACGAATTTTTAACATTTGTATCAGCTCTTATGTCTATAGAAAGGAAATTTTCATAGCACTATTCAACCACTATATGTTAATCCTAGACTACGCAAGGTATTTTTCCCCTTAATCTACGCAAGGTGAGCCTCTGAGGCTCATGGTATTTTTAATAACACTGGCCGATGTCAGTTTAGTTACACAAAGGAAAACCTCTGATTCTGAATAATTTCAGGATGCTGAATTTGAAATTGATAGCCGTTTTACTACATTTGCTCGTGTTTTCGTGTTATGCATTGTTGCCAATTTTGCCATTTTGTAGGGACGGCTTTAGTTGTCATCGAAATAACCGGTCTGACAATAATGCTATTTGAGTAAGACATAAATTAGATTTCACTCAGTTGGCGACAGATAATTCCCTCTTGTTGTTGGCATATATATATATATATATATATATATATATATATATATATATATATATATATATATATATATATATAACAATGAATACCGGGAGGACGGGGATGATTGAAATGTTTGACACTTGTGTTCCTCCCCCTCCTTTGTTTGTTCGTTTTCAGACCACTGAAACCGGTTTTAAAAATATGGTCAATGTGGCAACAATGCGTGGCACGATGACGCGGGAGAAAAAAGCGCCGACTGCGCCGTTATTGCGTGGCTCAGTCTTGTTCTTATGTATTGCACTAAGTAATCTCTAAAGTGTATAAGTATTTTGTAGGGAGAATTGATTTGGAATTTTTACGTCAGTAACTTCAGTTCTATTTTCCCGTATTTTTAGAACTACTTGCCTGTGTTTTCAGTATCTTTTAGTGATTTTATGGAATAAGTGGTTGTGCTGTTGCTCTAAGTTTCGCTTTCCGAGGCAAAATGTGAAGTTCTTTCCGCAGAGGATGTAAAGACTCACCGGACAGATTTTGTTATATCTGTGGCGTATTTATGGTTAAGTCGCAGATTAGATCGATAATTGATGACGTTAGGAAAGCATATTATTTTTATTTTGGCTGCAAGATCGGTGATCTAGATAAAAGCTGGGCCCCTCATGTATGTTGTTTGATCTGTCATGCGACTCTGACTACCTGGCTTAAAGGAACCAAACGAAGGATGCCTTTTGCTGTTTCGATGATATGGAGAGAACCCGGAATCATTATGATTATTGCTATTTCTGTATGACGAACACAGCAGGAAGTAACAAGAAGAAACAACGTGCCATCGAATACCCAAACTTTCAATCCGCCATCAGACCAGTGCCCCATGGAGAAAATTTACCTGTACCTACTCCTCCGAAAGATTGGGAAACTATCGATATTACAGCGCCTACAGGAAGCGATGAGGACACCAACTCAATATCTGCAAATGCAGAACCGAGAGACAGTTCCCTCCACGTAAAAGATGAGCCTCACTTCATCCTACAACATGAGTTGAATGATTTAGTGAGAGAGTTACAACTTTCGAAAGGGAAAGCTCAACTTCTGGGTGCTAGATTTAAAGAGTGAAAATTACGGGCTGCTGAAACTACTTACACTCACTACAGGAAATGGAACGAGCCCTTTTCAGAATACTACAGAACGGAAGGTTCCCTTTGCGTATGCACTTACATCAATGGTCTGATGAATGAATTAGAAATTCACAATGATCCGTCCGATTGGCGTATTTTCATAGATTCGTCTAAGTACAGTCTGAAAGTAGTTTTACTTCATAATGGAAATAAGCTGCCGTCTATTCCTGTGGCACACTCTGTTTCGATGAAAGAGACTTACGAGAATCTCGAACTCATTTTAAATCGTATTAACTACAAAGAATATGGTTGGCAAATTTGCGGAGATTTGAAAGTTATTGCAATATTACTTGGTTGCGAGGTGGATTTACAAAGTATTTTTTTTTTTTTTTGTCTTTGGGACTCAAGAGCCACAGGAAAACATTATTCACAAAAAGAGTGGCCCCCGGAGAGATATTTAAGCCCGGTACCAACAGTGTCATGTATGAGCCTCCGATCGATCTAGCCAAGATGCTGCTTCCACCTCTTCATATTAAGTTGGGCCTCACGAAGAATTTCGTAAAAGCTATGGACAAAGAAGGTGAAGGATTTAAATATCTTAGACAGTGTTTTCCAAAACTAAGTAATGGTAAATTAAAAGAAGGAGTTTTCACAGGACCTGATATTCGCAAACTTATCAATGACGAATTGTTTGAACAGAGTTTAAACGACAAAGAGTTAAATGCCTGGCGTGCTTTTGTTCAAGTTGTGAAAGGTTTTTTGGTCAAAACTAAATTTCAAAAGTACGAGGCCCTAGTGCAGCAACTTCTGGTGGCATATGAAGCTCTGGGATGTCGCATGTCTTTGAAAATCCACTTTCTGCACTCCCACTTCAACTTCTTTCCAGAAAATCTTGCAGATGTAAGCGACGAAATGGGATAACGGTTTCACCAGGATATAAGAACGATAGAAACTCGATATCAAGAACGTCGGGACCCTTGGTTATGTTCTCTTCTAATAATGGATTGAAAACTAGTAGTCAAATTCATATTTCTATTTTTTATATCCTGGAATTTGTAAGTGGCCATATTATCTTCAGATACTTGCAATATCGCCGTTTTACCTACTGTAACAAAACCTGTTCTAATATTATAACTGGTTGCTAATACTGAACATTCAGCTGCTGCTCGTTTCAGAACAAGGCCCTAGGTAGTTAATATTTTATTTATTTTTCTTTGTTGTAGAAAATGAATGAATTATTTCCAATATTCCGAATTGGTGGCCATATTCTCAGTTTTCACTAACCACACTTAGTTACAATTTCTTTTTCTATAAATTTTTCCACTGTTGATTATCTTCAGTTATTAGTAGTTTATTTCTGTATTTGTTCTTTGATCTTCAATGCGATATGAACTTTAATTATTATTGTGCTTATTAAGTTTTGAAACCATGAAGCAAAATGTTATAGTACAAAAATCAAGGTGAATGCGTACTCATTTGACTTTGAACTTGTTTTATAATTCTTGGAACCTCAACAAGAAATACTGATTTTTAAATACATTTATGACTATAATCAATAATTATTTCGTATTTAAGTTCTTAATAAATTAAATAAAAAATACAGGTGGCTGTATTAGACTTTCTCCTCTCATTATGAGCTGCGCCAAACTGCAGTAGTTACTGAAATATGTATTTATAATGTATGAACAAAATTATAATAGGAATTTTCGGAAAATTTGGTCTATACCTGCCTATCTAACAATAGATATATATACACAGCTCATTCTTTAAGGAATTCAAATTTTCTGGATTCTTTAACTTAAACATCTTAGTTTCCTTGGAAAGAAATGAATTGTACTACAATCTAAAATCATGGAGTATATACATAATCCTAAACTAATCATTAGAGAAATTTTCGAGAACCGTCATCATGAAACATACATACACCAGTACAGCATATATTTTTTTTTAATTCACTGGATCATGTTCTTTCCTGTTTTTTTTTTTTTTCAGTCAAAAGAGTCCGAACAGCTCTTTGAAAATAAAAAGATTTTTGGAAAAGGAAAATCTCATGCCATATTCTGAAGTTAGATCTATTTGATCATGAAATTTGAGCAAATTCATCTGTCATTTTTGAGAAATTATCCTTTTATAACTTACACCAAACGTAAATTACTAATTAAATATTTCTAAAGAGATAGCTTGCTTGTATCATATTGTAGCATATAAGTAAAATATTAATTTATGAAAAGCTCACAAAATAAGTTGAACCGTTGTCTTAAAAATGTCCAAAAATGCTCCCCTGCTAACTACCCCTTCTGGATTCATTCAAGAGAAAAAATGTTTAAGCCATTTTCTAGAAAGCAGAAATGTTCAAGTTCTACCTGCGAGACAAGTGACTTATTTGGAAGGAAGGAAATCAATTCTAACAAAATCATAAGTTTGAAATCTGTTTGGATGCTGAGCTATCTGTCAATTTTAGGTGTACACATATCAGCACAAACGAACAGACAGGCTAAACTAAATAATAATAATAACAAAATATTTTTACAGAGTGAAGGACTGAAAAAAATTGAAATTTCAAATTCAATTTTCATATAAGGAAATGATTGTATTTCATGTAGTAGATTTACTTAGTATTCCGAAAACAAGTTCAAAAAAATGTCAGACAGTAACTTCTGCATAATTAAACGATGTATATTTGTGTATGTGTAATAATGTATAATATAATAGTGAATGTTAGAAAATTATGTACACGACTATAACTGGGCATTAAGCTTATTGTGTTGTCCTTATGAAATAAATACCTAGGTAAATAAATAAATTTCCTCATAGTTACTAGATTTTATTTATTCCTATTATCGCTCTGAAGTAACAAGATCCTTAAAACCATATAATAGTTATTATCATCATAAATATTGGCGAATGCTGGTAACCTACTTGGAACAAACCGAGAACTTCTATGTCTTTATGTAAATTACCGTGTTCTTTAGCTAGGAGTTATCATTATCAACTTCTATCAATTATAATTTTCTTTCCCAGTTCATATTTTTCCTCCGCCACATCTTTTATTGCATTATCCAGTACACAATTATAATAGAATTCTCTTTCTCTCTGTAATCACACTTATCTCGTTGTTTCCTCTTCTATTACAAAATATATTAACCATTTTTTATTGACATTCCATTCCACCAAGCTAATTAGTATACTTAATTATATTTCATACCAACATTTTAAATACATAAAAATTTCATAATGTATGATTTCTTGCTTTATATATTAGAATACACTGGGCGATACATTTGATGATGTTATTCATTTTCCAACTTTTAATTCAGTGACTAGGAAAACTCACTAAGATCATTACTATCCATGGTTTACATCATGGGTTCTCACTCTGGAAATTCATTCACATTATTACATAGGTACCAAAACTTAGCCAATTGTGCTATTTTCCCCTCTCTAAATTTTATAGTTGACGCATACTTTCGTTCCATGACCGTTGATTTATACATTTTTATTTTTTTCCCAGTGTTTTTATAGTTTGTTTCGTATTAGATAACTAGCTTCTTTTTCAATACGAAGAATAGTTTAGTAAGTGTACAAGGACACTGATAGTTGAACAAATTATATAGAAAAAACATAGACTGCCACATGAGATAATTTGTCCAAAAAAAGTTGCCAACCTAATAAAATTCATTGTGAACAATCACTCAAGATTTATTTCTTTTATCTTTTTTCTTTTCATCTTTTTCCGAGGAAAAATATATTGTAGGAAAAAAAGGAAATAGGGGATGAGATATCATCTGCAGCTGCAACCTGACACCGAAAACGTCAAAAGCTCTCTGGTCCGTACACAGATGAATTCAACTGGACGGAAGAAACGCGTCACCCCTCCGGAAAATATGGCGACAACCTTCCTGTGTTTTCCTACAGTCGATTTGAAAAGAAAGAAGAATGATAGTGAAGATTTGAGGTCACAATTGTAGGTGTCTTTGCCTTTCAAGTTGTTGAACTGCACAGCCAATAAAATGCTAAATCCACAGTCTTGTTTGTTGTATTAGTCACATAATATTACATTTCTTGCTGATTAACATAGTTAAAATAGTATCATATGTAACTTATGTATAATAAACAGGGTGAGACTGCAAAATATCTGGAGAAATAAGTATCAAACGAAAAAATGTTCGAAATAAAAATATTATAATCTGGAGGGAGAAATTCACCTGTGCTAAAACTAACACCACACCACCTCTCTCGGGGGGTGAGCAGGAAACAATTTTGGAAGTTTAAATGGGACACCCAACTTTTATTACTGATTCAGATTTTGAATTCGCAATAAAAAGTGGATGTCTCCATTTAACTTTTTAAAATTATCCCGCGCTCTACTCACAGGGAAGGCGATTGGGGATAATTTTATTTCAAGTGAATTTCTCCCTACAAAATGTTAACTTTTATTTTAAAATTTTTCGTCTGATGGTTATTTCTTTAAATATTTTGCGAACACGTTTAAACAGATCACCCTGGGTTCGATTCTCGATGAGGGCACTCGGTCGAAAAAGTGTAATCAGCTTTCCCAGGCCAGCCATCCTGAGTGAGGTTTTCCTGGGTTTTTCTAATTCAAACGAGGCAAATGCCGGGGTGGTACCTAACTTATAGGTCCCAGGCAGCTTCCTTCTTTCCCCAATTCCTTCTTCCTTTCCTTTCTCCGGATAGTATGAGCTGATCGAGGGAATCATCCCTGAAACGTGACGGGCTAACATGGCCATTGATGCCGAAAGCCCAGACATCTAAATCCTAAAAATCACCCTGTATATGCCATTTATTATATGAATATAAGGTGTTAATGAGCTAGACTGATAAATTGTAAGAATCAATTTCTCATACCCAAATAAGAAAAGTAGTTTATGTAGACCTGTGAGAAGAAAGCGTGGAAAAGTACTTGAAAACGCGATATTTCGAACTCAAGGAACTGTAGAGTTGATGGTCCACGATAGCGTAAAGCAAGTCATATATACGCAATCCAGAAGTGCATGCAATGGGTTCGCAAGGGATTCCTTACAAAGTATAAGCAATTCTCAGATATGTTCACCTAAAGGTGGTTTCAAAACAGGCAAACAGAATCCCTGACAGCCATGAACAAGGAAGGTATCTGCGGAAAGTCGGAAGTATTGCGATAAATTTTTAAATATATTTGGAACTCCATAGATTCGAAACGATGCACCTTTCTCCATAGATTTAGATCCAAATTTTTGAATTTAATATCAATTTTAGTAGCGAGACTACATATATGAGACGTGGACCTGAGGCTTAATATGGGACGAGAACCACATGAGCTTCCGCTAGGAACCGAGACCGGGTCTCCCACTTCGTAGGCGCTTACCCTATCCACATAATCTCCATAGATCAATACGAATGTTTCTTCTTATTTTGATGTGATCGTCTATGTCTTACAGCTTGTTGTTCTAATTCATTAACAACTTGTATATTGCATTTTGGTATGAATTTTTGGAATGTGTTTTCTCTAAGAATACTTAGATTCGTATCAACAATTGGGTTAAATAGTTAATGAGATATACTAAATAATCAACATTTAAATTGTTCATCTTACCAAAAATGTCCTAGCTTTAAAAGTAACAACACTGTGGCATTTGATACTGCAGAAGATAAAAGTACTATTTACAAGTAGTCGTTTTCATGATTTCATATGGTCTTCTAGAATATCCTATTCTCGTTTAAGTTCAGTTAATAAAGATTCTAAAACTGCAATACAAACAAGACTAAATCGATGAATGCATGTGAGTTTTTAATTGCATATTATGCAGAATTCTGCAGCCTAAAATAATAAAAATATAAGTTGCATAATCAATTGTATGTTCTTTCATAAACACAAATATGATGATTTAAAACATATACCGGTAGCCTCAACTAAGAGTCTGAAGTTGTAATTCAACAACTATTGTTCCTGAGTTCCTCGATCAGTGAATTATTTTCCTCTGCTATATGTGTGCTATTTCTTTTTAACGAAGAACAAACAGATAAGTAACTTCTTTTATTATGTGTTTCCGTACACATAAATCCAACCAATAAAATCTTTATATTTGTTCATCAGGATATCATCCCTATTAATCAAGGATTAAAATGAAAAAATGACACTTCGTTCACGAACGCACGAAAGTGGTATGTGTATAATACATATTTAGCTAGTTTATATGCGTTTATTTCAAGGAAACACAGAGTTTTTTCTCAGCTCCTCATATGATTTTCGCGAAACAAGTTTGTGTAAGTACTGGTCATCATATGATACGAATAAATTAAATTGATGAAAATTCTATAGTAAGATCAAAAATATTTGACATAGGTCTACTATTTGATCAAACTGAAGTGCTTGGTTAGACAGCGTTACTTATATTGTTCTCTTTACTTGCCTTTTATTTTTTAAAAGTAGAGACTATCAATTATGCTGTGGCATCGTAGAAACGATTTATGAAGTTCGTTCTCATTCAAAAATCTCTACATTTGTTTCTAACTACACAAATGTCATGCGATCTTCGTAGTCGTGAACACATTTCTCGAACATGAACTTTCTTAGCTTGCTTCTTTAGAGTTTTTATATTCTTTCTTAAACATTAGATCATAATAAGTGGTACACCTAGAGCTTAACATGAAATTCGAATTTCAAGTACTTTTATCAGAGATATAAGACGGAACTTCTGCATCGAAGAGGAATATGATGTTTTACAACAAGAAAAGTAATCTCAATTTCCGTACTCATCTTGTCAAAAGTTGAGGTTTAATTTCGATAACTGTATGGACTACATTAATTTTTACAATGCTTATGCATTCATATACATTATATCAATAGTTTTCTTTCACAACATAATGAATTTCTTAACATCTGACTCCAAGGATAAGTAAATACCTAATGAGGAAGAAAATAATCTTTGTAAAGTTGCTGAAGTTGCTTTACAGGGGAAAGGATACATATCAAACTACGTCTTTAGCCTCTATGAATTTATCTATATTCACATTCAACCGTTATCAGTTTACTGCTGAGTGGAAGCTTCGCTCAAAGAAATATTAGGTAATTTTCATATACTTTTCTTTACAGATATATGACAGTTGTTTCCCTGATCCGTGCAGGTACTACAAAATGCTTCATTTCATATATAAATTCAACTAGTAGCCTCTAAAGTCCTATATGAAACACTTGTCGTCCATCTACCATCTACATTTATACTTCTTTGTAGCCTTGATCACGTCCTCTATATTTGTTTGAGATTGAACCTATTTTTTGTCTACTTTACATCTGGCGGCACTGGCTCTTAAGTACTGAACTGATTTTATAACTTTTTACGTTGTTCGCTTTACATCTGAAAGACAAAAGTAGTAGTCGTTTAAGTGATCACGAGATTCAAACCACAATATTGGTGTAGCAAATAGCATGCATTTGTGAGAATCACGTAACCATCCCCAAGGATTCACTGCACAGGATTTACAGCGAAATTCCGATTCTCAGAGTTTGCCTATGTCGACCTTCGATGAACAACATACGGTTTCCTAACTTCTTGGCAACGTTGACATGGGAGTTGGAAAACCTATTTCTCTCGTGTTCAGTAATTTTGGCTACAATAGAGTGTAAAGTGTTAACTACACAGATGTCTAGTCTTTGTAATTAACTATGAATATACAATAGTGACGTTGGTTAGTATATTATAACAGTAAGTACGTAATACCACAGTTATTACTACGTTTGCTTTTTACGTAGTATCTAGATTATATCCTGGTTCTTAACAATTCTTCAAATAATTCACACGTTTTACCATTTTCTTAACTGATTTTAATATTGAATCAAGAGAAGCGTAAAAAATCCACTTTTAACATACATTTTAATAATAAATTAAACGAAGAACACATTAACCATAGACGCAAGCAAAGGTCAATCTAATACAAATCCGTCAGACGCCTTTTTTTAATGGTTCAAGTTATACGTTCAAAGGGCGCATTTAAGCAACATTGTATAGCACAATCTTGGGTACGTTCTTGTCTTTCATAGGATGTTACCATATTTTGATTCCTATTTACAAAATTCCTGCCATCTGCAAACCGATTTTGTGAAAATCGGCGATGATTATTGTTTCTACTGAAATTTCTGTTGCTGTTTCTAAAATTCCCTGTTCCATTTCTGTAATTAGGTTGCGTTCGATTACCGGTATCATTAGAACTATACATTCTATTATTAAAACTAGGCACGTTAGAATTATTTCCAGGTTGTACATTTATATTACGAACAAAAGCATATTGTGTCTGATTACGTCCAGAATTGCCCTGACCTGTATCCTGTATTCTATTGTTATTCTGTATTGCTGACTGACTTTCATAATTTTGAACAAGCATAATTAGGTGATTAAAGTTGATACATTGCGCCGTCATTAACAGTTGTTGTAATCGGAATGGTAATAAGATTCTAATGGAAGCTATGATACGAGATTCCGGATGATTTGGATTTAGTGATCTTAACTCGTTATATGTAGATACTACAAAGTCCGTAATACTCCGGTGTAATTTTGAATTGAAATATTTCGTTCGCAAGACGGCATCTCTATTCGCTATCATAAAATCATTCCCACAATTCGATAGTAGATCATTCTTGAAATCAGAATATGTACGAAGACTGCTCCTGATAGCTTTGAACCACGTTAAACAGGGTGGTAATAATATATGTGGCAATAATTTTAAAAATTGAGACTCATCTACACCCATCAGTTCACATTCGTCCTCAAATTTTTCAAGAAATCCCCTAGCGGGTATATCTTCCGGTACACCACTAAATTTAGTAAGCGACTTAACTTAACTTAATTAACTAATCTTCAAATACTTCACACGTTTTACCATTTTCTTAACTGATTTTAATATTCAATCAAATGAAGCATAAATAATCCACTTTTTACATACTTAACAAGATGTCCGCACCCTTATACATACATTTATTATGTTTCCATAGAGATTACATCCATATTTGACGATCAAAATAACCTAAAGATATTTCTTTGTATCTTTCTTTTCTTTATATACTACTGCTCAAATAATTTGCCTCTGACCCTTTTTATAAGATGGTACAGATTGCTAATGCTATATACAACGTTATCGTTGTACAGTATATAGTAAAAGTCGTTTCAACTCATGTTTACATTGTCGAACAGGGTAGCCATATCAGCAACCCTTAATTTTCAGAGTCTTCAGTTATTGAAAACATCCATTATTCTCATTAGAGTTTGTTCAGAATGTAAAACCAGGGCCGAGACAAGATGTATCAGAAATTGTAGCGTGTGAACTGTAGTAACTGAATGCATTCTGGATGTGTGAAGCTAAACGGAACGAATGTTAAGTTTATTAAACCTCAAACTGAACACTGGCGCTATCCTAAGTGTTTGAAGAAACTGTAGGATAGATGCAGGAGTTAAAAGTGTTAGCTAAATCTATTTCCTCACTTAGGATGTTTACAAATTATTGTTCGATATGAAAGATGAAATTAGTGATCTAAGAGTCTTCCGTGAAATGGAAGAAGACTTAGGTAAATCATTATATTTCTGTCACGAAAAGTTGGATAGTAATCAAATGTTGTTAAAAACATGATTTTTGCAGGTTCTGAAAAATAAGAGGCAGTAATTTGACATTTTGTGAAGTGAAAATAAAGTATTTTAAAAAAACAAAAAGGTGAAGTTAAAAGCTGAGTCTGTTGACGTGGAATAATATTTTGTGTAATGCATTGAGAATGTATGGAGTTCTTGAATCTCCTCCAGAAAATATCCCTGAAATTGTCATTAAGGTTGGAAAGATTTTAAATGATGAATCTATAATTGATGCTTGTCATCGATGAAAAGAATTTAATAATCGATCTACGACGGGTATAATAGTGAAATTTGTCGGAGGGCATTATAGAAATTGTTTCTTTCAAGAAGAAAAGTAAAACGAAACTTATCTACTATTGATAAATGTATGAACAATGACAACCCAATATATATCAACCAATCCTTGGCCACAACGAGAAATGTATTATTAGCTAAGGCAAAGCAGTTTCAGCGTGAAAAACAGTTTGAATATCTGTGCGAAGATTAGTGGAAGAGTTATAATTAGAAGGGTGGTCAAAGCCCCATTCATGTAATCTCTTCTGAGGAAGATTTACTAAATCTATAAGTCTATTTTGTCATGCTTTTTATAGGACTTCCTGTATTATTATACTTACTATCATTATATCTCTTGAAGCAGGTACTGATTTTTATTATACTTCTGATATCACTTTGTTAATATTTACAATTATTCGTATACGAGATGGTCCTTTTAAATATATTAAGTAACTTATATTATACCCATAAAAGAAACATTTTTTAATATTGATATCAAATAGTCTGAACTATTTGCTAATAGTTACAAAGGTAACCAAGAAAGTTCTATCGCTGTTTCACCCACCACCTAAGAACACCGATATGTCACCTAAGACGTATCTGAAAGATCAAAAATAGTCCTTACTAGCATTGACGACCTTCTGTCAACGTTTTGGAAGGCCATGGATTTCATCGGGGTAGAACTTGGTGGGCCATGAAGCGAAGAAGTTATCAAGTGCACTTTGCACCTCTACTAGGTATTTGAACTAGTGTCCTCTCAGGTGATTTTCCAAGGAATGGAAAATGTAATAATCGGACGGTACAATGTCCGGGGAGTATGTCGGATGCAATAATGTTTCCCATCCAAGGCGCAGAATGATGTCCCACGTAATCCCTGCCACGTGGAGCTTAGCGTTGTCATGTAATAGGAGGGCCTCTTTGCGATTTTGAAGTGCTGACCCCAGAGTTTTGAGTGTTTCTTGAACACGACTCAACTACTGACAGTACACAGTTGCATTGATGTTCTGACTAGCTGGTAGCAGTTCTCGATGCACGATGCCGCGAACAGTCCACCAAACACACAGGAGGACCTTCTTCTGGCGCAGTACCGGTTTTGGCTCTTCATGGGATGCTAACCAATGATGAAGGCGCCTTGGACCTTCGTACAGGACCCACTTCTCATCACATGTCAACACCTTGTCCAGAAATGGCTCCTTCCTCAGACGAGGCGTTACCTTCTACGGCTTGCCCATCTTCGGATAGGGATGAAATTGAACATTTAAAAAATCGTCATTACAACGTATTTGTGAGGTAATTTACTTTACGGAAGAGAAAGTAAACGCTATCGTTAGTCTCCAGTTCTTTAATTCGTTAGTGCTGTTGTCATTGCAGTAGGTTCGGATTTTGTTGTGTTTCTGAATTGATGACATTATTCAGATTCCAACATAGAAGCTGTTTGCAGCCTCAAAAGTAATGTGAAGTTCGATGTTGAAGAGTGTTTTATCTGTCAAGAAAGAAGAAGTGAGAGATTAATATGTGACACCGAACGAAATCTAGAGACGTTAAGGTAAGCTTTCGAGACAAGAAATAAACTACTTGACACGGACAACAAATCTGCAGTCAATCGAATCCAAGCAGTGGTATTATCATGTGTCAACGTACTGTGGTGGCATAAGTCATGTTTTTCATCTTTCACAAGCAAGACTAAGATTCAGCGACTACCAAAGAGAGCTAAAAGCTCAGGAACCGAAAATTACATATCACCCAAAAAACTGAGAAGCACAACATCATCAGTCAATTTGGAGGTTTTGGTCTTTTAGGCAACGAAGAGAAACTATGTTCACAACAAGACAGTGAAAGGCAGAATGAAATTGGATTGGAGATACGAAAACACATTGGTTTTAGTTTTGCAGGGATTTGACCTCTTCTCAAGTAACATGCCTCAGACATTGCAAAACATTGCTAACAAGGACTTGGCTACCCAAGGCATTGAGGGTGATCTCTTGGAGGCGCGTAGAGAGGACAATATTGATTTAATGTCTTTGGAAGAAAGGTTTCTGCCAACTGAAGAAAGAACAATAAATTTTAAGGAAAAACCGCTTCAAAACAAGTATCTGATCTTTGCATCTCTGTGTGAAGTGAAACAGTTAGGTGCAAGACTTGGGAATATAAAAACGGTGAAAGCTGATAGAAACATTCTGCAGCGACTCATGAACTTGCATGAATCAGACATTTGATCGGGATTTTAACGATCGAGCTGATATAAAATCAGCAGTTTGGTACAATGCATAATTTACTACATATATATGTATTATCATTATAAAATACCAAATACTCTACAAACCGATGCAGTGTCATTTCAAGAAAATAATGTTCCTAGGATATCGAATAATGTTCATATCAAGTTTGGCACAGATACGTTGAACGGTAAGGAATACATCGGAAAAAAAAATTGTAATAGGTTGGTAACACTAACAACTGGTTGCTTGAAGGTTTAAATTCAAAGAATCGTTTTTCTAGAATATCGAAGAATATTTATGCCAACTTTAATAGAAAATTTGTTCACCGGTGTGCAAACTGTTGTTGAACAAACACATATTTTGAGTTCTCTTTGTTACAAAAAGTACTTTCGACCGTCATTTTGTTTTTGTGAATTTCTGAGAAACAGTGAATGTTACAGCGTGGCATACGGCGGACATGAATTCAGCAATAACAAGTCATACTGAAACAGCGCTTGAAGTGTTCTTCCTCACAAGTGTTTACCCAACTTTATACTTGAAGATTTCTTCATACGCGCACCTGAGTATATTGCTTCATTCTGGCGATATGTATTTTAGTCAGTGTCAGATTGTAAGTTTTTGTTCACCAAAATGTGTACCTACTTTTGGATCAGTATGCAATTCTTTGAAAAACTTGCTCTCTAAGCGCAGTTGGGATACACAGCAAACATTTGGTGTTATGTATAAATTTATAAATCCCATATAATTTTCCTTCGATTAATGAATATAATTTCGCTTATCTCACTGAATTACTACTCATAATAACCCCTGTGTGGGAAAATCTATACGTATCTCCAAACATCTTCTTTTTCTCTAGGTATTTTCAAATGCTCCATGACTAGAGAATAGTCATTTATCTTTTCCAATCTTAAACCCTCTTCAGAAGGCTGAACTTGGGTAAATCTGCTCACCGCATCACTAATATTGTCTTTAATATTGTTTATTCACATACACTGGACTGTATGGATATTCACTAATACACAGGTGAGATTACTTGAAGGTTTAAAAATAAACGTGCTTTATTCTATCCCTTAAAAAGTTATCTTCCTGAAAGAGAGAGTAAGGGAATGCTTTAAAACGTCTATAATAAATAAATGTTAAACTTAAATAATTGGAAGACGTGACTTTGCAGGAATAAAAATCTTGAATACTACGAATTTATGTATCAGCTTTGTTCCTCTAAACCAGAGTTTCTCAAAGTGTACTCCGCGGAGACGTACAAGGTGATCAAGGGCTCCGCAAGATGCTTGGGAATAATGAAGAAAGAAACTAGGAAGCGAATAAAATAAAATAGCTATCTCGAGAAAAATACTCATTTTCATAGAACAATATTCTCAGATTGTTGGTTGGAAAATGTTTATGGTGCTTCACATGCTGTGAAATCCTTAGTCAACACTGAATCTCCGTGTGTTTTGTATCTTTGTGCTCTTTGATAATTACTAGCTGTGAGCAAAATGCAATTTTTTCGCATCATGTAACTCTGTACTTCTAAATTGCGAAATCTGTAATTCATTCGTCAGAGTTTACATTCCACCGATTTAAAACAAACGAGTTCATCTCTAAACTTTCTTCCTCCCATGAATTTTATCTTCTTTGATTTCAATACTTATTTACGTTCATGATTCCTACGTTTGTAATGTGTTATTTGTAAAAGATGTATGATTTGTAATGTAATGTATGATTTGTAGGATAGGTAAAAGATGTTCTACATGATTTCAGATATGTGAAAAACTTCACCATGAAATTCACTCAAATTGTGGTACTTTTGCTTTTATTTTTTAAAAAATAAACCAGTTAGATTCTAAAATAGTAATAATAATACGCAATAAAAATTTTCGGTTTAAACCACCAAGTCCTTAAAACCTTGAATGAAGCACATAATTTAAGAGAAAACATTGATTTTACCACAAATGAACGATATTTTGTCTAGCGTGAGGTGTTAGCACATTAAGAGTAACCGCACATCCAAATTAATCGAAATTGTTCCGTTTCGAGTATGCAAAATATTGTTTCGATTAATGAGCAAGATCAGTATTTTGACACAGAGTTTTGCCACTAAAAAACATCGTACTTAGTATTATAGTGCTATTTCTATACGTCCAGTTTATAACACCACTTTATAATGTTTTCAATTACATAATAAACACTGTTTTCTTTTCCACTTTAACTTTGTGGTAATGAGTTACTGTCATTTTTTTGAAATTTCAAAATAAAGTTCAGCTGCAACTTGTGTGTGTGTGTTCCTCTTTCAGCTGTGTAAATTATGATGATCCGAGCAACATCCCCCCTCATTATTTATGTAATAATTTCAAATGACAAATGTGATATAATTCTTTCAAGGTTAGATGTATAGATAGAGGTTTCAATGATCGCACGTAGTAAATTAATTTGTCTTGAGATGTATGTTTTACGATGTAGAATATTCAAAACACTTTAATCTGTTACAAAACGGTTTGTTTTTCTAATTGTTTATTAGTTAAATATGAAGTTAATAATAACCGGTGATTATTTTGCAAAGCTACAGGAGTTGATGAATGTAATTCACATAACTCTAACATTGTCTGTATACTCTTACTAGTGTATCATTTCTCATGTATCTTACGTTACAAGGCTTTTTCCCGTTGTGGCGTTCAAGCTTAATGATTTTCTACTAGTGGTTATTCCTCTAAAGTCATGTGCCACAGTCTAAAAGTAAAGAAAATCTTTTGTCTATCTGAATTGATAACATAAACAACAAAAGGAAAGAAGATGAAGAGTTTTAATTTACTTTTTCTTAATCTTCACCTGAAACTAAGTGATACTCCATAATCAAGTAAATAGTGATTAGACCAGTGTGAAATTAACCCAGCAGTTTTCTGTCTGAACGCAAGTATCACAATTTTTGCGGATCGGATACTGATTAGCATTGATTCGTCACTAATTCCTGCCACCAAAAGATTTCGATTCGGAGAAAGTGATCAGGCTAACCTCACGTATGTGAAAAATTGGAGTATTTTTGTTAGTTTGTTTCTATACATATAGCTAAATTACTTCGTAGTTGGATCAACTATCGAGGTCGGTGGACAGAAATTAAAATTTTTGAAATTGGATGTTACTCGGTAAGCATGGTTAATACGTTTACCCTCTGCCAGGCTGAAGTATTTATGTAATCTTCAATGGACTCTAGATTAAATACTTTGAAAGTGATTCAAGTAAAAGTCGTGTGAAGCATAAGAAGATTTTTAAAAGATTGAAAATTAATTTCAAAATTGCGTGAGGATCTACACAAGTGTCTGTTAGTGAATTAGATGACTTTGAGTTACGTCAAACTCCGACTTGTTCCTCCAAACTAGTGACGAATCTGGCTCAACCTCAGGATAGTAAATGGTGAAAAATATAAGTAAATTGAGAATGGGAAACCTAGGAATATCCCTTAAGGTTATGTACGGGGTTTTCATTATTTTCAACTATAAGCCTTAAAAGGTTCAAGAGATATAAAGAAAAATGTAAGTTTCGCATTGTCTAGATGCGTTTGGCACGCGTCAACCAAAACTTAAGAAATACTGGTTTGCACAATATCAGTGGGTTGTCGGTTGGATACTGAGCATGCATACCATTCAAAGGAACACTACTTCAAGCAATTCGGAGGATTTTAGGGAAAGACCTAATATTATTTGAATAGACACTATGTAAAACATTCAATTTTCTAAAACATTCGACTGTATTACAATAAACTCATAACTTAATATAATCTTAAAACACTGTTTCTGATTCTTAAAGTGAACCATTTTCAGAAAAAGAAACCTCCATTGAAAGAGAATCGGGAAGTCATAGGTAAATGATCGATCAGTAAATGTAAGTGGTTTTGCATATTGCTCAATGAGGAAGGAGAATTTCGATAAAATAAAATGTTTGCATTTGGAATATATAAGGAGAAAGGTGAAAACCCTTATTATTCATTCCAAAATTCCCGATAATGAGCCAAGAATTTAAAAAACAAAACACGAGTTGCCCCACTTTTAGTGGACAAGATTGAATAATTAGAAACCTAACCACTAAATGATAATAATATCCTCAAGAAAGTGCATTGTACTCACGCAGTGCGAAACACAGTCAACTTACCAACAACTTGAATATATCCCACTCGACTTCTCATAGGATCTGTATTTATCTGACACATGTACCATCCTCTGTCCTCTTCCTGCACGTTCTTGATATGTAAGTACCAAGACCGGTGGTCGTTGTGAGTCAAAGATATTCGAAGGTTTTGTGTTATGACGCTATGGTGAATGGTAAGAATTGTTTGTGTATCGACTCGAACCCATGCAACCTGGAAGAGAAAAACACAATGATGTATTTTTTTTTTATAGAGAAATCAGTTTGAAATAACCACAGCAACATGAATTGATCGTCAAACAACTCACATTTCTTAGCTTTGGTAATCCCAGTTCATAATTGTTCTTTTAATATAAAATGAGATTGCAATGATGATGAAACACTGATGAATTTACTGTTCTGTTTCATAATTTATCTTTGAGTTTGACAATTCCAATGTTCAGAAAGTTCTTTAGTTCTAGTGACTTCGATTTTTCAAAAGAATGAATAAATAATTCGAAAGTGCATTTTGAAATTGATGAACAATCTATATTTTAAATTTCTACTTACTATAAGAACGCATATTTATATATAAAAGAAATACATTCCGATAGGTTATGGTCAAAGACGTTTGAGTGATATATGCCCAGCACACCCAAATTTTTCGCACTGAATAGTTTTACTGATTCGTAATTGGAGGTATTGTATAATTACTTAATGATGTTGAATGAATATCAAAGAAAAACATTCAGCTATAACTGAAATCAGGGCCTCGTACTATCAGTATTAACCAACAGGCTACAAAATACTCACTAACGATATATCACAGCCGTAGAGGTTTCTGTTACAAGCATTCTCTTTAGTTTAATTCGAGTTTGCAGTCTAATATGACCGTTCAGCACTGAGGCTATATAAAACGCCAAAGTACAGCGGGGATCCATACCAGTGAAAAATCGCAGTGAATTTTCCCTTGATCTACTACCGAAGTCATGTGCGCTAATCATGTTAACGCGGGGGGGGGGGGGTCTAGAAGGCCCTGGGCAAAGAAATGCCGCCACATTAAATTTAAGATAAACTAAAAACAGTCATTTACTGTTTACGTATAATTCCTTAGAGCGTGTTTAGACCAAAATTGTCTGTAGACAAAATAATAATAAATACAAAATTGTACTGAAATAAATAAGTTTATAGGAACGTTTACAACATCGATAAAAACAACCGTACAAAGCTGGTATATGGGATGAACGAAACTACCTACTAATAATTAGAATTCGGACTTCTTGGAGGTCCATAAGTACACTTTTAGTATACACATTAATATTTGTCCTAGAAGTTATTATAATATGGTCCTAAAAACGGAGATATGACTATGTAGTCATAGTCAAAATCATAAAGCATATTTCTGAAGGTGTTAGGTGCGAATTATATTTTTAGGAATAATAACTTATAACATTTCAAAATATTGTATAACAAATATAAAACGTTTTTAAATTATTTGGATATGATGTATTTATATACATACCAAAAACATGTAATTGTTCTCCATTAAATGACTACCATGAAGGAGACAAGATAGCAGATCAAAAGTTGGCAACCAGAAACCTGATTGTAAAATGGAAATGATTAAACTACCACTCTGTGCAACGCGTGACAAAGTGGCAACAGCGAAGCAAAATTGGCGATAGTCAGTAGGCTGTGAGGCCACAATGGGTGCCAAAGCAGCTAACAAGGTGAGGCTTTTAGAAAACAAGTCCTTGGACGTCCTTTTATCGAATGGTAAACTATGAATCTTCGACACAACATCACAGCTCATTAACTGTAGCTAGTGGAGTTTACTGATGTGACAGTCGTTGTGCAATCATTAACAGATGTCTTCAGTCAGCGTGAGAACGGAAGAACACACCGGCAAGAAAGTAGTGTAACATTAAGTCCACTCAGGAAGTGTAGGGCAATGTGTAACGTTATGGTCACAACGTCCTGCTGGTAGTGTATCTCAGAAGGATCTGCACTAAAGGGATCTTAGCCGGATTAATATACCATTGGCTGAGAAGATTTTTAGAGAATTATCCTCACTCATAAATATTTATGAGTGTAGAGATTTTGCCATTCTAGCAGTTCCTAATGACATATTCCGTGGAAATTCTTGACTTTTGACAGTTCTTAAAGATATAAATCCATGATATTTAATAGTTGTATTCACGGGCGGTCGACAGTTTGAATAATTGATACACCTTTCCCAGCATATTAATTAATCACTTAATATATTTAAATGACACAGAAGAAATACGATAATAAATGCAGCTATGGATTACTAAACGTACTGACGGTTTTTTTTTAATTGGAAAGAGAATATGACGTACAATGAATCTTTTCCGCTTGAAGAAATGCTAATTTGACAAGCAGGATATAACTTGCGTTTAGAAATGAAATATGCAAATCACACATGTACAAGAAATTAATATATTGTTTGTTTCATTTAGTACGGCAAAACATTTAACACGGCAGCGGATGTTGATCGTTGGAATGAGGGAAAGAAGATTCTGGAATTTTGGTCGTCGGAATGAGGGAAAGAGGATTCTGGAAGTTTGGTCGTTGGAATCGGGGAAAGATAATTCTGGAAGTTTTGAGTTTGCTCTCAAGGTTATTAGAGTTATATAAATACCGATTCATTTGCTGGTAGGTACTAACTTTGTAGTATTTCCATTTTTGTTTTCATACTTGTTCATGTTTGTTTTTATATGGGAAGTAACATTGTAAACGAAATACTTGTAAAAACACTCGTAATTGTTGGGAATATACGGGAAAGGAAGAGTTTGTTCTAAAGAGAATTGATTGAAGATTTTCCTATATTGGAAACCATATTATTCAGAGTTCTTATATAGAATTATAAATTAACTAAGATATAGCGTAATGTAATTTGTAGGCTACAGGGAATCTACATTGTTTATTGTACCGGGAATATAACGATTATTCTACCACTTGGTAAACCGTACGCTAACCTTTTTGCCTGTAGTGCGAACTTGTTACTTATATGTAACTATAAATTATATATACGTTACTATGTAAGATGTAACGTCCACCTCCACCTAGCAACATCAGTTCGAATTCAAACCGAGAGTTTTATAAAAGGTTAATAATAATAATAATAATAATAATAATAATAATAATAATAATAATAATAATAATAATAATAATAATAATAATAATAATAATAATAAAACTGTCGATTAGAACTCACTTAGACAAAGCCGGGCAGATGGGACTGAACAAAAGACCCTTTTCCCCTTGTTCTGAAAATAAGGCCGACATATGATCCAATATTTCCAAGTACAAAACACAAATCAGGAAAAAGGCATATACATGCAAATTAAACAAAAACAAGTCAATTTTCTATAACAATTTTATTCAAACCAGATTGCGACGGTGTATATGTGCTATTGCGTTTGAATAACATATATACACAAACTGTATAGCAATTAAAGATAATATAGATAATGACGCAACAGCTGAATGTCTTGAATTGACTGAATTTCAATAATATAAAAAAATATTGTACTGATCCAAATAGTTAAAAATGTATTTTTCTCAAATTCTTAATGTATTCAATCAATTCTTCACTCCTTTTCAGATTCTTATCTGACATAAAGTTTCCTACACTCCAAATAGTGATTAATATTTAATCTCAATTCTCAGTCAAATTCTGAATAGTCAAAAATTCAAGACAATAACGTAGTCGGTCATACTTATTTAAATTAACAATAAATTCTCTCCGAAATGCCTCTATCTGTGACATGTAAGTGCGCAATAATTTATCTAAAAATTTCTATGAACAATCTGTATAATGTACGAATATTTACCTCAACATTTTTTCAAGAATGACTCCCTTATTAAGCATTTAACCGCTCAATTTAAAAATCAATTTCAACAATCCCAAAGGTCTAATTTTTAATGAATAGTTTTTCGTTACAAAAAAAAATGACTACTGGAGAATAGAAAAATAAGAATCGCATTAAGTTTATACAAGCTAAAAAATTGGATCGTATTAAAAAAAATATATATATTACCAATTTTAACTGTAAAGAAAGAATGTTAACAGAAAATATTGGATCATTCGAATTGATTCTCAATTAGTTTTTTTTCTCATTAACGCACATATCCGCTCGATAATTAATATCGCAAATCTGAGAGTGAATAAATAATCAAGTCCTTGAAAAACAGGGTCAAAATACCATATACCATAACGGAAAGACAGGTGAAGTTTGGAAAATAGTACTTCGAACCGGGATTTCGTCTTGCCATATCCTACGGGAGAAGAAGCAACTCAAAATTTACACCAAATATAAATCTCTAAGAATTCCTTAAATTAGGAAGATCAGGCCGGTAGCCAGCCCAAAAATGTAGGGGGGGCCCGGCTCAAGTTAGGGGTGCCCGATAAAAAATATTACAGTTCATCACCATATTATAGTTCATTTGCAAGCCTACCTTGAAAATTATAGGGGGGCCCGCAAAAATTTAGGGGAGGCGGCCTTCCCTAGACCACCCCGGATACGGCCCTGAGGAAGATGAAGAATGAAATGAGCCTAATTTCATTAAGTATCTGAAATAAATTTTTAAACAGTTTCCTTGACCGAGTTTTTATCGTCCTACTTTTATTTAAATATGTACCGTAAGAAAAAATGAGAGGTTTGAAATGTAGTTAAAACAGAGTTTCTTATGAGATACTCAGCTTATGAGGACAGAACTCGGTACACAATCAATTTTTTTTAACAACATAGACACATGCTTTAGCGATTTCGGGGACTTCGCTTCTAAGGAAGGGGTTGGTAGATATTTCTTATTTCTTTATCAATATATAAAAAGACAGCGTGTCTTAATATTACACGGAAACAGACTAAACTTTTGAAATTATTTTCTAAATATAATACTTGTCTTGAGCTGAGTTTTTACCATGTCACTTTTATTAGAATATGTATCCTAATGGGGTTGATAAAGTTAAAAATGTACGCCAAAAAGGTGCATATTTCAATAGCCTTTCATGTTAGGAAGATAAACCTAAGTTTATAAAAACAAACTTACAAATAAATGGTCAAGTTCTTCAGAAGTTTCTTTGAAACCGTTGCTTCTAGGAGGAGAAAGTGGGTAATTTCTATAATATATTCGACATAATCTGTCTCGTCGTAATGGAAAAGTAACTTAACTATATGAAATTAATTTCAGAACGTAGCAGTAGGTTCGAGTCTGTTTTGTGTCATGTTACTTTCATTAAAGTGCATTCCTACGGAGGGTGAGGGAATTCAAATAAACCTTTGAAATATTTTCTATAAAAGTATTTTCCCGGTGCGTAAGCCTGCTATATTTTCTTCATGAGAATACGGGACACCTTCCGATCTTCCGTCCTCCCCAAACTTTTCAACACAATCCAACGAATTGTAGCTCTGGTTATGAACAATAATAACATAATAGGCGAAAGTTCCCTAAGCTACAGCTACTTTTTTCTCATCGTTACCTGCAATTAATTGTACGGAGTGAAGATATTCACAATCCAACTACAAAAGAATCGCCTTAAAAATTCAAGGTGATGTCTTATAGCGGAAAACAATATGCAAATAATCTCGTTTTATTTAAATGAGTGATACAATCTAACTTCGATATTCTTCGTGTGTTTAGCGATATTTAATTACATGGCTGTATTTGCCAAAATTATGTTTGTCAGTTTAATCTGATAAAAAACTTAGCTGATTTTTCTCGCTACGTTGTGTGTAATTGTCAGGGCTGGATTAACATATTTCAAAGCCCTACAGCAAAGCACAATTCTGTTCCCTAGCCTCTCAAAAAAATTATTCATAATTATTTTTAACTTATCGAATGTTTTGCTGGAGAAAAGATCACTTGTCTTCACTGTGCTTGTAGATGCACTCAAAGCCATTTTACATTTACTTTTTTTTTTTTTATGTTGTGGAGTGTCCGAGTTTCCACCAGGTGCAATGAAAAAGTAACATTACAAAGTTTGCAGTCAACTTCATTGCTTTCAGATACGGGCACTTATCTTTCAAATTGGAAGAATACGTGCACTTCAGTTTCGACATCCTTGTTGATACAAAATTCGAACACTTTACTTGTAATGTATTATCAACGACAGCCCAGCTCGTGCATTTTATCAAAGACTGCAGATCCCCTTGATTCCTAAGGGATAACTCCAACTCTGCGCTGTGAGTCTATTCGCTTGCTCGCTATCAAATCGGAGAGGGTGATGTGATAACTTGCTCGAAGCTCTTACATGTTACAGCTTATTGTTCATTCACTAATTACAAAATTCCCAGCTAATGTCACAATTTTTGATTTTTCACTTTTCGAATAAGCTGATAGGGGCTATTGATAGAAGAAATGGGACCGGATTAAAATATGGGACATTTGCCTGTCCCGACTACATTTACGGGGACACGGGACACTCGGGCCCAAAATCGGGACTGTCCCGTTTTTTACGGGACATTTGGCAGTCTTACCAGTACGAAGGACGAACATTTCAACTACAGTACCGGTCAAAGGTTTAGGAGCATCTTGGATTTAGGTGAGACTCTACTGTAGACCTTCTATTTTGGGGCATTAACATCTTAGCCGTGTATCACAAGTAGACTACTCCTGTCCAAAGCATAGCTACAATTTGACGATAATTGGATTGCGGTCTGAGAGATACTGCAGATTATATGTCTAATTATAATTCTTAAAATGGACAGACATATTGCATAATGTAAAGAAAGGGATGAAAAACGACACAAAATTTTACATTTGTTTAAAAGAGATGCCCATAGGAGGCAATGCAGTGACTTAAATTTGAAAAACAGCAAATTGTAAATGATTTCTTTCTAACTTGATTTGTTAACGTTTAAAAAGTCAAAAATAAATATATTTTGAAAAGCATTCTTCAAAGCTTCGTACGCCAATTGTTGCTCGTTGAAGTGGCAATAACGAGCACTACGCTCCCAGTGAGTGACAATATGAGGGTCGTTGTAAACACTTTTCAAAACATAGGAACTTTTAGCTTTTGAGGCGTTAACATACCAACAAGCTAGAAAGAAGTACGAAACATTTACAACTTGTTATCCTTTAAAATGTGTCTCTATATCATCCTTCTATGTAAATATCTCTGAAATGAAACCAAAATACTGTCTCCTCTTCCAACCCTTTGTTTACATTATCTCTTTTTCGGTGTACATTTTAAGAAATACAATTAAACATATTTACAGTATCTTTTAATACCGCAATCCAACCGCCGTCCAATTTTATGTTTTTCACAGGAGTACCTGTTGTACTGTACATGGCTACGAAGTTAATCCACCAAATATAAATTCCATAGTAAAGGTTCACTCAAATCTGAGTTGGTCTAAAACATTTAAGAAGTACTGTATGTACTAGCTTCAATTTGTTCTCAAATTATGTCCAATTCAGTTACTTTTTCCATTACTAGCTATGACCAGTGGCGTATTTACGATTTTGTTTCGGGAGGGGCTTTGCTAACTTTCGGGGGGGGGCTTTGCCTGGAAAACTGAAAATTCTGCAAGATATTTCATTTACTTTACTATACTAAGAAACATTTTTGGGGGGATTAAGCCCGGAAGACCCCCCTAAATACGCCACTGGCTATGACCAATATTGTTTCAAATTTTCACACCTATTTTTATTAGCCATTTTAAATATATATTCGTTTTAAATGTTGCTGCTGTAAATCAGTTTCACTTTGCTCCGAGAAACTAGAAATACAGTCGTTTCAAACTTTGAAATCTGTATAAATTAATGTTCGTAAGATAATAGAATTAAGAAAATGCAATCCACTATTTATTCATTATTTGATGCCCTCCCTTATTAAGTTGCCTCATTTGTTCAATCAGGATGATTCTTCAATAGAATACATATGGTCGTACACTTGTGTACACTAAGCAGGTTGAAAGCACTGATAATTATGATACTTTGAAACATATATAAACAGACTATCAAAATTGATAATTATTTTTCTAATAACTTTTATCTATTTTACGATTCTCTACAAGCAGAGTTCACATTCATATATACCCTTTATAACTTTGCGTTAAGACTTATCCAAGTGTACGTGTGATCTTGTGTTGAAGTATTTGTGTATATAGGCACGTATTTTATTAACTATGAATGGAGTTTATTATGTTTCCTTTTAGATACAAGAAGTTGCACAAATAATAATCAGGAAGTTTGGCTATATATGACAGAAGAGCGGAAGATTTTGTTTACTTATCTAACTTACACCCAAAGAGCAATACAATGGCAGTGTAGTGTATCTTGAGTAAGCCTCGAGCAACGGTAAAGAGAGAGAGAAAGAGAGAGCATCTTGAGGCTGACAAGAAGCCACTAAGAAAAGTCCCCACAGAGGTGATGCCTAGAGGCGGATTAAGTTCGCCACTCGATAAATCCAAGATGAGATCCATTATTCCTTCCTTTCACAATGTCGGTAAATTCTACTCGGGTTCTTCGTGCAGTCTTCAACAACTCAGCATGATATGTCTCGAGGGGACACGCTTACCTTAATTAAAGGCTGTCCGCTCCACCAAACCTCCTTCTCTTTTCCGTTACGAAACAAAACACTTCATGTTGAGTCTTCTCCTCATCTCTTGTTTTAATACAAAAGCTCGAGACCCAGAAACTTGGAAGAACCTCAGATTCCCCCTCCAAATCTAACCCTGCACGCACCTACACTCACAAGTTTTATCTTCAAAGGAAACATTAGAGGCGAGGAGAGAGTTTGCGTCTAAGATGTATCTGAAGCAAATTCTAAACCAATGTCTAAAGAAGATAAGTGCAAAATTTTACGTTTGTAATTCAGCAGTAGAAAGCAACAAATAAAGATTCTAACCAGATCTCTAATTCAGTAATTATTTAATAATTAAACGGCTATAACGTTGGAAGACGAAACATTGCCTCAATTTAAATCCATGAATCTATCATTAAACATATTTTTCCTTTTGCTGATGGAGAGAAGTATTATCAGTTTTTTTTTTTAAACTGTGTGTGCTGTGGAAGAACACTGCAAAACTAAACTTACGAAATATGAGTAAGAAACTGATTGTGATCATTTCCCTATCTTTGCGGCCGATTTCTAGCATACATTTCCCCATGCTTCGTTGTATAGTTGGCAGGCAGTGAATATATGATTTAGCTAGTACCAAATTTATAATTCGCAAGACAAAACAAGCAGAATGCACATATATAAAATTTTGCTCTTGAGATACACTATAAAATTTTGCTCTTTAGATATACTATCATCTTAACACTAAGAGTGACCTAAAACAGTTTCATATTTCCTTTCTGTAATGAGCAGGTGGAGAACTAACTTGACAATTTCTTCATACTTTCAGTCGCACTGTACAGTCGGCAGCAAAAAACTTGCAACATGAGCATTTAAGTTTATTGTGAAACTATGCCTAACAGCGCATTGAATCAACATAACGTCTAAGTGGCACGAATTACGCCAGGAGAAACCTCGGCGTCCTCCCTTGCACTCTTATTTTGGAGCAAAAGACTTCGTCGTTTCACAATAAACTTGAATTCTCATGTTGCAGGTATTTGCTGCGAACTGTACAAATAACTGCAATTCATTTGAATATATGGTTTATTCGCTTTTGTAAACATTCTAATTATTAAATTGTGTTATATTGTTTGCATTTTGCCAATAAATAAACATACAACTAAGTTTTAGTACTGTATCATTGTCGCATTTATAATCGTCATCCATACATCAATAGCGCATGATCTCATTAATGCACTCCTTCGTTTTCACTAACAGGGCTCCAAGTATCTACACCTGCTCTGAGTAGCCCCAGAGCAGAAGATAATACAATTGTTTAAACTAATACATGTCTTTATGTTTTGTTCATTGCACTTCACCTCATCATTTACATAATCACTAATCAGACAATAAATGTATAAATCCTGATATCTATCCTCCAATGATACTGCTAATAAATAAATCCTCATGACCCCAGAGAAGATGTTCCTTCAAATGGGAATGAAATTACACTTAAAAGAATAAGAATAAAATTTAAAAAATATGATTATAAGACAAACATTTCAGAATCATAAGACTACAATTTCGGTATAAAGGGAAACTACAACAAATTCTGAAAGCACTGTAAGACTAATTGTTTTCCTATTCTAATAAAGACTTTCATCATTTTCCATTTCCATCTGAAACATTAATTTTCCAGTGGAAACCGATCAAGACGAACGCTTTAGCTGTTAATTCAGGGCACTTGAAAGGTCCGTCTTCGCAATTTGTCCACAGATTAAGTTCTTCCCCTTCATTTGCATTGTGGAACCTTATTAAACAACTAAGATTAACCCTTGATCGATTTTCTCTGCCTCCGGAAAAGTATTTAAAAACGGCAAACCTCTTCCCATCACTCTTTCCCCACTACTTTTCACTTTTCTCCTCGCCTATGTTCTCTCTGGAAAATTTTCTTTTCTTCTTTTTCTTCTTTACTCTTCCCCTTAGCTTGTTTCCTCTTCCATCTTTTACTCAAAGAACTCGTCTTCCAGGATCTCGCCAATGGAAAGTAATTACTTGTGTCTGTGCCTTCGAGGAAATCTGAAATGACTTCTCTTCTCCTGATCCATGCTTTCACCGTGTTTTTATAAACTTTTATCTTTTCCTTGCTATTTATTTTTAACCCTTTTCTAGTTTATCCTCCTATTTCTAATCATAGTTATTTCACTGAGCTTCGACAAGAGTAATATTAAATTTCTTTTGTTGTTACAACATATATAGTTTTTTATCTTAATTTTACACAAGTACTGTGTCTAATGAAAATAATTTAATTTGTACTTAGTATTTTTAAGCTAGATTCTCAAAAAGATACTAGGTGACTACGTTTGCTGCCAAGTTCATATTCTATGGTACTGTCGTATGTAACAACAGGTTACCCCCTTACAAGAAAATAAGGAATATTCATTATTAAGATGTGAACAAGAAATTATATGAAAAATGCTTGTCCTGAATAAGAAATTCAAATATGTTCCAACTTTCGGAAGCGTTAATATTATAAACATATTATTATAATTATAGAAGTTCCAAACTATTCTATGCATATGCATAGGAACTTTTACAGAACGGCTATGTCCCGTCTCATCGTTTTTCCATCTCTAGATATCAGAGCAAAGACGGTAAAAATTATCAAGAGGCAGTTTCTGGAATCGATCCACAGTCTCGATAAAGACCCTAACTTCATCCGTAATACTGTACTAAAACCAAAGAGGTAGAAACTTCTTAGTATTTCAGGTTTTAATATTATTATCCATATAGCAACAAGTGTTACAGATATCGAGAAGTGGTTTTCTGGATTCGATTCCGCATCCCAAGAATTAGCTTCTGTCTTCCTAGTTAACTCTCTATTCAAACCGCATCACAGTAGACCAAATGCACAATCTAGCTGTGCAAAAGTCTAAAATCAAGTTGTTTGGAATTGCACCCATTGTACCCGTAATGAGTCACAAAGAAATCACAGATGACAGGAACAACAGTAGAATAATATGACGTTCTGCAGGGAAATGGGTTTGCAAGTATAAAAGACCGGTTGGGATACAGCAGCAAGTATTATTAATGGTGGTCAGATTTAAAGAGTCAAAGTTAACCCATCGTGCTCAAAGTTTGCTCGACTGTTAGGAATCGAGAATTGCTGCATTTGCTGCTGCAGGGATGTACTGTGATTGAAGTACAAATTGACTAAAAAATTAAATGCGTTTATCACAAGTAGCACGCGTACAACATCGAAAGTTCTGTTCATACAAAATGGTATGTCTTATTGCATTTTAAGGTAAACAATAAAGATCCACCTCGAAATTTGTTTATGTGCAGTAAATGAATGTTCTCGTATGCAATAAAAAGTGGCATTAGTGCAGGAAACTGCATCAATATTTCCAACAATAGTGCATTATTTGTTTTTTAAAGGCATAACTGAACGGTTTTTATTTGCAACACAGTATTGTTTTCTTTTCTTTTTTTTTTCTTTTACTCTGCTTTATTTTAGGGTTTTAGACGTAGAGCAAATGTTTCTCCTGTACGGTCCATATTTTAAAAGTTTTATTTTATTTTATTTTTGGTACAATAAAGCATAGGTTTTATGCTGAAATACTTTTTTTTTCGTGTTTGCACCTCATTTTTGGTCTTTTCCTTCGGGTTATCCTGATTTCCACTATCCATAGTGCCGTTGCCACCCAATTCAGCGGATGATCGGGGCTTTACTATACTTTCGGTTGCAAAATTGATCTCTTTACACCAAAAACGAGACTGGCAACTCCTCATAAACGTCACTACAACTTTTTGCGGGAAGCCAAAGACGTTATACCCTCCGTACTATAGTTTAAGTATTTTTTGTTGTCCTCCTAGATAACACATAAGTCGCAAAAATAATAATATCATTGTACCTGAGGTTGATAAATAAAAAGCTGTTTCAAGAACTGGACATGCTGTGTGATGGTGGTGCTAAGACTTGCAAAGAAATAAAGTTAGAACATGTTTGTAACAATAATATTCTTCAAGAACTGAGATTTTTTCTGTGAGCTTGTAGATACTATGAAAGTTGATTAGCTCTCCGTTGGGATATGAAGTTTCAATTAATAATCGAACATAGTGTCAAAAGAGAATTAAGTTATTCATTTTTGTCATTTTTTGTAGATATGTATAATGACGATTTGATTTGAATATAGAACATGTGATTTTACCTAGAGGTAAAATTGGAAATGAACACGTAAGGTTGATCGGTGGATCTATTAAAGTTTAAAAGGACATCGTCATTTTGTTGTTATGGTTATGTAGATGTGCATAATTACGATTTGATTTGAAACTGCATATAATTCCATTTGAGAAGTGAAAGTGAATATGAACATGTAAAGTTGATCGCTAGAGAGCAAATGTGCTCTTATAAATTTAGTGGAACAAATAACATTTGACCAGAAGACACATATGTGTCATCCCTATGCCATGTTCTGCAAATACTTACTGTTGATTGTAAATTACGGTCCAGTAACGTAGAAGCCATTAGATATTGATAGCAGTAATCATTATTACCGAGAACCTCTGAACACTCAAACTGCATTTCAACTGTAAGCTCTCAAAGTGAAGTTCTAACACTCTCGGTGATACGAGGATGGGGCAATCACCAAGGGTCATGTACTGAAGTAAGGGTAATATTTAACGGAAAAAAATCGCGTTCACACAATCCCATTTCCAGATCTACTGTGGAGTGCATCGTAAGACGTGTCCAGGAAACGGTGACTATAAAGCATTGTAACATTCGTGGTCGACCGTAATCGGCGACAAACAGCTTGATGTTGCAGTCATTTGTTAAAAATACTCAACTTAGCATTCATAAAGCTGCTGAACAATAGGACATTAGTCACATATCTGCGAGAAGAATGTTGAAGAAAATGAAGTTCCACTCATACAAAATTCATCACTTTGCCAAACACTTTGGATAATCTTAACGAAAGGGTTATTAATGAAGTTGCACTTATTGAACTGGATGTCATCAGGAATGCAGTATTTGTCTTTTACCATCGAATTGCTCACTGCCAGACCAAGAAAGTTGTGTAGTTTGAGCGTATATTGTAGAACATCACTTACAATTTTTTCATCTGCCAATTTTAGACAACCAAGTCGTGAAAGGCAAGGGGACTCATGATAATCAAGTTCTTCGAAAAAAAAAGACAAAAAAAAAAAAAAGGAAGACACTGCATGGCTGATAAAGCTGATGTATAGTTACACATTCAGTAACTAGGGTAACAGTGAATTTAGATAGCAGGAAACGAAGACAGGAGAACATTTTTTTTTTTAAAAATCTCTACTTTCATGTGAACGGAATTTTCAACGAAGCTAGGATTATGTTAAGTCCAAGTGTATCAGTCACCCTCCCTAACTATTTAACTGAACTTCGAGAACACATTTGAGAAGCAGATGGATATCCTAATTCTGGGATGTAGAAAAGAGTGTGCCAAGAATTAGACTGTCAAACTGATGTATCTTGAATTACAAACGGCACTCGTCTTGAGCAATTTTGACAAGGAACACAACACGCATGTGTTTATAAATAAAAATAATTTTGAGTTTTCTCTCATTTAACATAAGCTGCCATTGTGACTAAACAAATGTGAGTTATTAACCTTTGAAATCGGGAAGATCATTTACAATAGCCCTGTATAACAATTAAGTTTCTTCGCGCTTTATTCAGGTTTTGTAAATTTCTTCTCTTATGAAATCTCCTTTGCCATTTGTGCTTTTACGTACTAGTGTGAAATAATGATTTTATTTAATCTGTCCGTGTCACGTGATATTTCATAAACAAATTGGTCTATTTGACCTTTACAATACTAGGGAAGATGTTTCTTGTTGCAAAACATAAACACTTTCCTTTCCATATCGTAATGGTCTACCATGGTAGCATTGAAAAGTAAATGAAAGCAATTTTATTTTATGCTGTCTTTTTTAAAATATTGGTCACGTATTTCGTGCTTTTTAATTGCCGGTGCATTTTTCGAGATATTTAGTTTATCATTAATCCCAGGTAGCGTACGATAATATTTGTGATGACAGCGCCATATAGGTGGGTAATGAAAAGTACTTCAGTAAAAGTTGCATATTTTTGATCGCAAAATTCGAACCTACAACAAAAATAAGTTTCCATTTAAAATTTTCAAGTTGGCCCCTGGGGCCCTACGATAGGACCCCTGGGGGCACTTGTTTACAGAATTTTATAGGACCCTGACATGGGTACATTCTTACTCAACTAGATTTGTCACTTTTTTTTTTTTTTTTTTTTGTTATTTCGGAAGTATTTCAGGTCGCATATTTAGGGGGCGTACGTATGATGATGATAATTTCTTTGCGATTACAGCGCCATCTATTAGAATAATGAAAATGTGCTTCAAGTAAAAGTTTCTTAGTTATGATCGATCGCAGAATCAAAATCTGCAATAAAAATAGAGGGTTTCTATTTAAAATTTTCAAGTTGGCCCCTGGAGTCCTACGATAGGACCCCTGGGGGCACTTGTTGTTTACAGAATATTATAAGACCCTGACATAGGTACATTCTTACGTAACTGGATTTGTCATATTTTTTGTTATTTCGGAAGTATTTCAGATCGCAAAGTTAGGGGGCGTACGTACGATAGTAATTTCTTTGCGATTACAGCGCCATCTATTAGAACAACGAGAAAGTGTTTGAAGTAAAAGTTGCTTAATTTTGATCGCAGAATCAGAATCTGCAATAAAAATAGGGGTTTCCATTAGAAATTTTCAAGCTGGTCCCTGCGGCCCTATGATGGGATACCTGGGGGCACTCGCTGTTTACAGAATTTTTCAGGCCCCTGCCATGGGTACATTCCTGCGTAACTAAATTTGTCAATTTTTTTGTCATTTCGGAAATGTTTCAGGTCTCAAAGTTAGGTGAGATCCTGTATAGGCTATATATACAGGGTGTAACAAAGAGGTACCCCAAATTTCAGGAGTAGATTCCTTATGGGTATACAAGCAAAAAGTTTATATGACCATATGTCGGGAAATGTATCGTTACAGAGTTACGGCCATTGATCCGCCTGAAGGTGTGAAATAGTCACATCCTGGTCACTCCTTATTGTGGCTCAATTTAAACCTCAATAACTCTACCCCTAATTCAGCTAGGAAGATAATTTTGGTATTGTGTTCTTGAAGAATGTAACTTTCAACCGATATGTATTTGATGTATGTTGGGAGGTACCATGGCGGACCACGGCAGCAATTGAGGTTTAAATTGAGTCACATTAAGGGACTACCAGAATGTGACTATTTCACACCATCAGGCGGCTCAATGGCCCAACATATGATCATATGATCTTTTTTGCTTGTCTACCCATAAGGAATCCACGCCTGAAATTTTGCTGTCTTCCTCCCCCCAAAGAAAAACTGATGCAAAAAGAGAAGCACATACTTTACCCTCCGCCGTGTTACCCTCATATACATAAATTATATATAATGTATATAATCACTATTATTATCATTTTTCTGTTTCTTTTCTTCTTATTATTCCCAAATACCAATTAAATTCCCCAAATATTCATGAATTTTTATTCTTCAATTCTTTCTAACAAGCTATCCCATAATTCATGAATTTGAAGTCCATTTTCCAATTTATTATCTTTTTTCTCTCTTAAAACCTTTTCGCTTCTTTTCAGTTTCTTATTAATGTTCTATTCTCTTTTTCTAAACCTTGTACCCTTTCCCAATGTATATTATGTCCTGTTTCTTCTACATGTTTATATATCGCGTTATTTTCTCTTTTAAGTCTCACGTCATCCTAATATTGAGTTTTAAACTTTTTTAAAGCTATTTTCCTGTTTCTCCAATATCTCTACTCTACTAAAATCAAAAGTAGGTAAAAATTTACAAGTACTTCTGTTTATAGTATTGATCTCTGCAGAACAAAGACAGTAAGATACAACAAGAAGCACTTCGTTGGAATCGAACCAGCTTCACAAGAATATATTCTATCTTTCCCACTGATATTCTATTGAACCCGGAAATGGTAAGAGACAACCGTTTCCAGATTCAACTTTGATCGCCATAGAGACAGTGGTAATAATAAGCGTAAGGAGATTTTTCCTTTCTTTCTTTTCTTTGTTTTATTAATTCAACGTGTCAAGAAAATACACCATTTTTACCAGTATTTTTCTATTAAAAAAAGAACTAGTGAAAAATTACTAGTCCTTCTGCTTTCAATATTGATCTTCACAGAGCAAAAATAGTAATACATATATATTGAGATGCAGTATCCGCATCGAGAACTTATTCACAGGGTTGGTGTTATATTATGCATATTATCAAGTAGCTTTTTCGTCAAAGCTGATACGTTTAATTATTACCGTAAAGAAATAGCCGAGCTCTTCGTTTCCCTATATCCGTAGTATTATATGTCCAGAAAGTTCTAGTTCACGGTGCAGAAAATTGTTTCTGCAGCAGTGCTATCCATAGGACAGATATCAGAAGAAGAACAAGAGACAAGAAATAAACATTTCAAAGGACAAAAGCAGTTTCACTCCCGGAAAACGTCAGAAGAGGCAACAAATGTTAACATCATGCACCGACTATTAGAAACATCAGACCTCGTGATTTCCTCACTAAGGTTGCAACTCCATATAAAACCAAAAAGACGAAATTTTCCTCAAGAAGTCATTGGTCTCCTAAATCCAGCAACCCAGACCCAGAAGGGATCCTCTACCCCTGAAACAGACAGCGATAAAAATGATTAAGTTAAACACGTATGTCTGTTCTTCTAATGAGATTGTATGCACTTATAAGTACCTCATTGTGGTTTCTATCTCGTACTGCAAGTAATGAACACGAAATGTAACAAAAAATAATCTTGATCGCGTTTTAGGTAATTGAGGCCACTGTGTAATGCTGCGAAAACACAATATGCAGCGCCCATGAGTGCAAATGTGTGATATGATCGGCTAAGTTATCTCTGGCCTAATTTTAAACCACGCGTTATGTTTATGTGCAGTGGTAGCCCAAATAAATTTAGGATCCGCACTATATCCGTCCAACCGTGAAACATGATGTAGCTGTGTGAGGCTCTGGGCTACGATATCCTGATTTTCATTGAGTCCTGTGCTGATATTTAGCGGTTGCGTCACTCCATGTGATCATGTTGACATCTTAGGGAACCAGGTACATCATATTGATGTCATATTCTAGAATAAAAATAAGCCAATTGACACAGCAGGAGCTATTGTGTTGTAGTTTGAAGAACATCAGGATATAGTTGACTACTTCCTCCGGCCTCCCTTAATTTCTGACCTGAACATAATTTAACAACTGTGGTCCGTTTTGGTGAAACGAATGTGGAGCAGATCTTCAAGCAAGAGCCTCCATCCTCTTTCATAAAACTGAATGCTGCAATGCATGTGTAATACTGTAGTATTCCAGTTGCTACCATTCACGACATCTGTGAGTCATTCTACGTTGCATTAGATCTGATCAGAGGGGCAAATGTGGTTCAACCCTTATTAATCTTGTAAGTTACACTGTTCCATGTGTTATCTTTAAATTAATAAGTATCTATATATGAACTCATTGAATCATTCAGCTATCATTTAAAACTGCTGAGCGTACGTAGCAACTTGAAATTTTGTAAAATTCCCTCGTGGCTGTGTAGATAGCGTACGCACCTTGGCGTGGGAGGCCGGGTTTGATTCCCGGAGGGAGTTCATGTTGTTCGCAACCATGTTAAGCCATAGATTTAGATCCCATATAGTCTCGCTGCTGAACGGTATGCTAAACTCTAATCCAATTCAATTGAAATTTTGTAAAATCCTTTCCTAAACATCTTTCTCCTTTTAATAGTTTTATTTCGTAGATTACCGTCTTATTCACGTCTCGGGCTTATCAGGAACATTTATTATTCATTTATATAACCCTGATTTGAAAAGCATCTTTCCAAAGTAACTTAACACATGTTTTTTTGTATTGATCAGTAATGGGTTCCATTTGAATGACAAGTCAATATAACCACCGTATTACATATGTAACATATATGGTATGTTGTATTAATTTTTATGCTTTTCACTGACGCGGATGTGCTCCGTGGTTCTGTTTTGTCTCACTTAATACCCTGATGAATTATCTTAGATCTGGGAGGCTACTCAATAAAACATTGATCTTTTAAATTGCACATTACTTACTTACGTTACCTTTGATTTTTTTTGTTTGTTTACTAGCAATGCCCTATTACCAACATTAATAAAAATACACTGACACAATAGAAACAATTCTTTTGTCTTGTTCACTGTCCCATCAGAGTTTTATAGTTTCATGTAACTGGAATGTTGTTTCCTCTAATTCTTAAAAAAAAAAAAGAAAAAAGAAAAAGAAAACAAAGCATGTAAATTCTCCACCAATCTCTCTCTCTCTCTCTCTCTCTCTCTCTGGTCTTTCATCGTATGGCACAATTTTTCTTGATTTGTGGAGATTAATACTTAATCTTCCTTTTTTTTGTACTCACTATTGTTTTTTTCTTTCTTTCTTTCTTTTTTTCTTTTTTCTTTTCTTTTCTTTTTTTTTTTTTTTTTTTTTTTTGCTATATTAAGCTTTCATAATAGTCATGTTAACCAGACGTATCCGTTTCTCTCGGACAGTCTCCGGATTTACATATCTACGATTATTTTAGTGTTTTAATATTTTACTATAACGATATAAAGGCAATCGCCTCCAGATCAATTGATAAATTGATAACCATAGCATATACTATTGTAACATAACCAGATATACACCAAAGGTATGTTGTCCTGTTGGCAATTGTTTGCTTCTCCTTTTTGCTATTAAATTTATTTAGGATTTAGGATTTAGATTTCTGGGCTTTCGGCATCTAAGGTCATTTAGCCTGTCACGTTTGAGAAATGACGTCCCTCGGCGAGCACACTATCCGGGAAAGGGAAGGAAGGAAGCGGCCTGGGACCTATAAGTTAGGTACCACCCCGGCATTTGCCTAGTGTGAATGAGGAAAACCCAGGAAAACCTCATTCAGGGTGGCTGGTCTGAAAAAGCGTTTTACACTTTTTCGACCGAGTGCCCACACCGGGAATCGAACCCGGCTATTAGATCTATATATTGTTTCTAAAATTTTCATTCAAATCCTTACATATGTTATAAACATTTTTGCTTCTTATGTGTTATATAGATTTCGTTGTGTTTTTGAGTGATATACTGAGTGTGATTCAAATAAAACATGTCCTGGTGTCTCGAATAGATTGGAGTACTTGTAGTTCGTGTTTTTGAATAGAAACAGTCTTTGTAATGGTGCATTACTGTATATGGTTATTGTCCCGAGGAATCATATCTTCTTTTAGTTGTACTTATCACAATGGAACTGTATCTTCTATCTTTATTAAGGGAGTAGACAACTAAAAATGATACAAAAGCTAACCATTTTCCTTTTGCCCGTTTTCCGTAAGCAAAAAAAAAAAAAAAAAAAAAAAAAAAGTAACTTACCACAGTAATAAATAATGTTATTCTACACCCGAAAATACGAATCGGAAGAATTTTCAGTGTTGCCATCCACAGAATTTACAGTGTGGCCAGAATATGAATTACCCAAAAATCTAGGTTGAGGGAGCGACTAGAATAATGAACTCAACGTAACTGATGTATTATTATGTTGTTTTGGCTCCTTCTTAACTACTTTTAAAATAATATTTGTATTTATTTAAGAAGTAGCTAACAAGGAGCCAAGACAACATGATAAATCAATTACCGTTGAATTCATTTTTCTAATCGCTGCCTTAACCTAGATTTTGGGTAATACATATCCTGGCCACACTGTAAATTCTATGGATGGCAACACTGAAGATTCTTCCAATTCGTATTTTCGAATAACATTATCTATTAGTGGTAAGTTGTATTTCATTATCTCTTTTCACTTACGGAAAACGGGCAAAAGAAAAATGGTTAGCTTTTGTATCATTTTTAGTAGTTTGCCCCCTTAAATTGTGGGTGCATGAGATATTCCGGGACATTTGCACCTGACCAATTGCTTTCTGTTGCATTTCTTCGGAGTTCCAACTGGTTTTCCTAGTAATTCTTTTACCTCATCATGTTCAGTCTTCTTTATTCAATAGATTGGTGCCTTTATATCTTAGTGTCAAATAAGGTTATATACCAGAACGTAGATTACAATGAAATAGGGTTGCTGTGGATAAGAGAGTGTTTTGCTGAAATCCAACTCTAAGGAGATATAAGAAGTGTGAATCTATTTTCGCCGTTCGGAAGATTTCCGAAGCTGTTGACGTAGGTACAAATATTCTACTTCAGCTTTAAGTTGTGAACAATAGAAAGGTGATTATAGAGTAACCTCTTAATAGAAGATTCATTTACGTCTACAATAATAATGTCATCGAACAAGTTTAGTTTTAGTTAATATTATGAATCAATATTTTGATCAGTTAGGTTATTAGTAGTAATGTTGAATTGGTATCTATAGTTAGAATATATTGTTATTAAGGTTGGTGGGAATGGAGAAGAAAAATAAAGAAGACGTATCGTGTGTGGATGGAATTAAAAAGATGTGTAAAGAAAGAATTAAAGCTATATTAAAAATGTGATTAAAAATCAAGTTGAAGCTATATTCAGGAAAGAGCCTTCTTTCTGTCCGTCTTATCATCAGTTAAAACATTAATTTTCACCATGGAAATGTAGTTTCTAGTCTGGTGTAATAGGAGGTACTGGTAAGACTTTATATATCTGGTTTGGGGGATTCACACATCTTCAATTGTTCCCTTCCAATTGCATAGCAGATACTATCCACAGATTTCAGACATTTAACGTTTGCTAATTAAACAAAGGACCATTACGAGATTTATAAGAGATCGTACTAAGAGTAACCTGTGGAAAGAAAAAAGAAGATAGCTGAAGTACATCATACAAAAGTGATTGTTTCTAGGACATACTGCAAGAAGCACATGGAAAATAACTGTCGAAGACAGATTGTTGTGAGAAATTCCCTCAACGGCCACCATAGGCGGCGCCAGGATTTTGGTAATGAGGGTGCAGGCTAGGATGGGACAACACATCCTAACGTTGTTGCCAGAACGCTCTGCACTATTGAGCCTTGAGATCTCAAAAATAATCTCTAAGCTTTACTAAAAAAATAAAAAAAAACTAGAAAATGACTGTATGAAAGCAAGTAACTTATGAGAGACTTAAGAAGTCACTTAAATATATCCAAAAAATAGGGAACAAGAAATATACAAAAGAGAAAGGATTATTATAAGAAATCTGAAAATCGAAGTTAATGTGGGTGCAGCTGCATCCACTGCACCCACTGTGGCGCCGCCTATGACGGCCAGCTCTCTTAACGACCATTCATTCAGAAACTGACTTGAAATTTTGTAAGTTAAAAGTATTTCGAACTTTCCTTCAATAGTCACTCCTCATCTCGACCGAAGGACAGCAAAGAACGGATGAGTTTTCTTAATCGATCACCTTTTGCTTTGATATGAAACACTCAAGAACAGGAGAATGATGTTGCAAATATAAAAATATCACAAAATTGAACACTTCACGGCCCGTTTATCGCCTGAAATGTTTTGAATTCAAGTTAAATTAATCTGTGTTGTAGGTTATTTCCAGCACCCGCTGAGTTTTTCGCTCTTAGGTCTCTATAGAAGGTCCAGCAAGCTGTAGTTTCACAGATTAAAATTCTTGCCTCATACTACTGCCAAAAAAGACAGCCCAACCCTTGTTATATACTACAGTGGCTGCTAAATGTTGACATACCCTCAACCACATTGCGTGGAAATGAAGAAAACAAGTGGAAAATGAAGACATAAATTACTTTTACGAAAAGAAAAGTAATTTGACATTTTTAAAAAGTTTTCCTGTCACCTGAAGACCGCCACTAGAATTCTCATATTTAGATTATTTATTTGCTAAAGTTTAGCAAGTTATTTTTTACACCAAAGACTACAGTTCAAGGTGGGCAAACTATCGTGATGCATTCAATGGTTCTTGACAGGAGAAGAAACAACATGGACTTCCAAAATGTCTGCAATTAAGAATTTCTTATTTTGAATTTCTGTGTAACTGTCAGACTATGCGTCGGATGTTTGTCTTTCGTTTTATTCAGTTTATTTATATCTTTGAGATGTCTTATTGCAAGGTAAAAAGAAAAAAGAGTTAAGTGTTTAGGAGAGAGTGCGTCTTATTACATAAAATGCGAAAGACATTGATTAAATACAATGCGAGAGAAAATTAGCAGAAATTTTCACTGCGAAACAGATTATATTATGTAACAATGGAAAGAGGATCAAAGTAAAGACATAAAAGTGCGAAGATTTGAAACGTTGTAGTAATTCCATACTGTTGGAGCTGTTTAAAAGTGCACGTACCACAAATATATCATTAGGGATCCATTGTTAAAAGAAAAAAGCACTTGAAATTGCTGCATGAGTTGAGGAAGATAAGTTAAACTAACCGTGAGTGACTGGATAGATTTCGCAAACGTGAAAATTGCTATTTTTCTTCTATAAGTAGTAATTTTTTTTTTTTTCGTTTCATATAGCTTTCGGGAAGGGGTTTGGATCCCATGAACATCCACCCTTCGCTATATCCTTGGTTTGTGTTATCAAATAGGAATGAGACCATATGAGTAAAGAAAAGAGAGTATTTTCTCAACGAAGAGGGTTATTCACCAAAATGCATTTATCTGGACAGAAACGTCTTTATTTTAACGTGTTCTTCCACATTACATCCTTGACATTTATGAAATGAAATGAAATTTCAAATTAATGTTCTACGATTATGTCCTTTAGGCTGAGAGAGACAAATGATTAAGGGAGTGAATGATAATGGAAGAATTAGTGTAATGGTATTGAGGGAGGAAACGAAAGTACCGCAAGAAAACCCACGGACACTTTATTGTACACCACAAACATACTTGGCCATTGATCAAACAAGAGACCCCATGCAACAGTAATAAGCTCTCTACAACTGAGCAACAGTGCTCCTCTTTGTTGATACTTAAACTAGGGATGGGCAAAACAAGTTTTTATAAAAACCGGAAACCGGTTTCCAGAAAAACCAAAACCCGAAAAACCGACATTTCGGTTTTCTACAAACCCGGTTTCGGTTTTCTCCAAAACCCGGTTTGGTTTTTCACCGTAACCGGTTTCGGTTTTCACCGAAACTGGTTTTGGTGAAAACTCTTGGAAAACACATGAAACTCTGTGGAAACCGGTTTCCGGAGAACAACGAAACACTATTCTGGTCAGAAATAGAACAAATTTTGGGAAAAAACTGGAACCAGTTTTGAAGGAAACCGAAACCGGTGAAAAATCGAACCGGTTTTTCTAAAAATCGAAAACCGAAAAACCGGTTTTTGTGCCTACCACTAATTTAAACAATCAATTTAACTACCAATGTAAAGAGGGTAGTTAGAAAAAGAACCGAAAAAATACATAACACATGTTCATAGTTAAGCAAAGATCAACATTTAAAAATAGAAAATAACAGCACTTTATTAAGCATCTGTCGCTGAACAATCTGTTTTCAATGAAATAAATAGTTATCATTTAATAACGGGTTCACTGTATATGTCAAGACATTAGGCCTATACAATGAAGTGTAATGCAAGTTGAGTTAACAATGCAAAAGGTAAGAAACTAAGTCTACCTGGTTAATATAAACATATAACTAACAACTAACGTGAAGGAAAATGTATGACAGAAGCAGAACCAACATGATATGTGATGAGGTTTCTTATACTGTATTCCTAAAACATATTACTTGTGGTTTTAGTTTCGAACATAACTTCTATGGAAGTGAAATATACAAAATAAAGTGAACCTGCAACTACAGCAGTGCTTTTAAGATGTAGGTTATTTTGTAACTGTTACGTTATTAAACAACTGATTATAATGTACTTGTAAGTATTTTAGCACTGACAACTGTATAGTATATTTTTTCCTTAATGCTTACAACATATGTGAATCGAAAGTTCCTAAATAATTACCAGTACCTCATTTGTCAAATCATGGCAGCATGCGGAACGCTACAGTCTTATAAGCAACATATTAGGCGAACTGTCCATACCAAAGTATTAAATTATTTATCTTCAGTGACGACGCCAGCTTTAAGTTTTTAGGGGGGCAAAGGAGGGGCAGATACATTTTCGGGGGGGGGGGCTATTTTCCACACAAAAAATGACATTAATTGTTTTTTTTACTTACTTTACATTACATTGTGTATTTCGTTGTTGTTTGTATTAGACCTATATGATAAACTTATTTCAAGTAAAATTTGTAACTAACAAATAAGTAACGTCTGCACATGAAATATTTTTCAATGCAACTTTTGAAACCTTAACATAAATTGAATTACTTTCGCGTATGATACAAGTAACACATTTGTCTAGTACTATATATATACAGTGACGGATCCAAAGGGGGCTATGGGGGCTATATATGTAATTCACGGGGAGCTGCTGCTGAAAATCTCGTTGTCCAACCCAGAAGGAATGTAGGTACTAGGTACAAAGATGAAACTGTAGTTTTGAAAAACATATCTCTGTATGTACAAAAACAAATTTTCATATTAATAATAAATTCTTATTCCTTTCTCAGGCCTCTGAAGTGATTATGTGTGCCCAAAGAGTGAATTTCACTAACATCCAGATCACAACTGTTATAACGTTTTTGTCGAAAACGTGTAAAACGCTTTTTCAGGCCAGCCACCCTGAATGAGGTTTTCCTGGGTTTTTCTCATTGCCACTAGGCAAATGCCGGAGCGGTACCTAACTTATAGGTCCCAGGCTCCTTCTTTCCTTCCTCAATCCTTTCTTCCTTTCCTTTCCCCGGATATTGTGCTCGCCGAGAGAGTCATCCCTCAAAACGCGATGGGTTAAATGGCCTTAGATGCCGAAAGCCCTGAAATCTAAATCCTAAATCCTCCCTTTGTTCCGCCAAGGATAGTCACCGAAGTAAATTAATCAGGAAATCAATGAAACACTACTATACTCTTCTCCGTTAAATACAGTGGTGAAGAAGTGAGTGGCTTAGTTTAAACGTGACGATTTCTCAACAAATTATGCTTTACATCCAGGATGACTTAAAGCAGTGACTGTTCTCGAAATCATGGATGCAATTTGTGACATTATTCTTGAAAATTTCAACCAGTGGTGGATATAGTCCGGGGCCGGGGAGCCTAAGCCACCCCAGATTTTAAGTGACAAAAATAATTTAAGCTACTGTTTATATACTTTTTAAAGTGTATAGTAAACTCACGATATACTTATTATAGTCTGGGGTCTGACTGCAACCCCCTTTCAAAGTTTTTACCGTCTCAGCAAAACTTCTTGAGACATAGATTGTGGTCATTTCTTTGGAACGCGTCGGTAGCATAGTTCAGAATGGCTTGGGTATGTGCAAGTTCTCGATATAATGGGTTCCCAAAAGATCTGTCAGGAGAATAAAAGAGTGAGGGCATTAAGAGAAGTATTCTTCCAATTTGACTGTAATGCTGATCATTTCGCTCACGAATAGTAACCATGGACGAAATATTGTTGTATCACTATGATCTTGAAACGAAACAACAGTCAGTGAAGTAATAGCACTCATTTCTCCCTCGCCCCACGAAGTTTAAGACACAGAAGTAGGTTGAGAAACTGCAACATTCTTCTGGGCTAAGTATGGAGTCGTACTCATAGACTACCTCCACAACGATCAGATATTTAATCCAGAATATCTACATTACTCACAAAACTGAAAGAGAAATTCAAAGTTCAACACCGCGGAAAATGGAAAGAAAAATTCTGTTCCTTCAGGAGAATACACCTGTCCATCAAGCCCCTGCGAACACACTTGGCATTGCATAATCTAGGATTGTAATGTCTAGATCATCATCCTTATTCCCCAGATTTAGCTCCGTCTAACTATTGCCTGTATTTATTTCCCAACTTAAATAACACTTGAAAGGACGCCATTTTAGATCTGATAAGGGTAGATGCGACGAACAGTAGTGCGAGGAAGTCTCCAGATTTTGTTTTAACTTTTCTGCAAAAACTGGAGCACTGTATAAGATAGTAAAAGTAAACTTAAGTCACTCTTATTACATAATCCAATATATGATATAGAAGAGTTTATCGAAATTACAAAGCAGTTAAAGTAAAAAATAACATAGCATTGAAGAACTATGAGAAAAATAAATAGACATGCATAGTACGAGTAGTTATCTATCGTATTGTGTTTTAATCGTTATTCTTTGTATTGTATTGGAATTACAATCGAGAATTCATATACATTAGGTTATGTATTACAGTTATATCTTTATATATATATATATATATATATATATATATATATATATATATATATATATATATATATATATATATATATATATATATATATATATATAACTTCAGAGGCCATCCAAAGCATTACAATCATCAGATCTTAAAGTTACAGATTAAAATGCATACAGAAAAGAAAGAATATATATATTCTTTCTTTTCTGTATGCATTTTAATCTGTAACTTTAAGATCTGATGATTGTAATGCTTTGGATGGCCTCTGAAGTTTCTGCAATAAAGACAATATGAATATGAATATTGACTCTCGGGGGAAGTATAGAAGAGGTAAAACTTCACCATTCCAGTGCACACCTTCTGGTTTGGGCTACGAATTTTTCAGCAGCTTCTCGTATATTTCTAGTCAATATGGTAAACGTCACGTCAGTACTTTGAAACAAAATAAGTAAGGGAGCAATAATGCATACCAATTACTAACTAAAGATCAGCACTCTGACGACACCTTTTTTTGGGGGGGAGGGGGAGCTAAATATCAATTTAATTCCATACATTTATTATTATTATCATTTGCAGGAAGGGAAAACACAACTCTGTTTATCCCCTTCAAAAAAATTAAGTCCTGGTAGTCGCAAATGAAGCTGTTATAAGCCCATCCTCTAAATATTAAAAGCCGAAAATAATGTTTCAGGAAATAGAAGTATATATCCTTTAAATAAAACCAAATATGAAACTGAAAACTTCAAATCTCAATAAATACAAACAAGTTATGTAATTGGTTTTACCTTTCTTTTGTTTCTAACCGAAGTTGATCCAATGAGAAGAAAACAAGTGGACCAAATCTGCTATTGTTCGCTAGGCACAATAATTAAAATTCATAAGAAAGAATTATAACTAAAATTTACCGGAAAAGTCGCTAAATTAGAAAACAGAAATATGCGTGGATATCCAGACGTTCAAAGAAGAAAGCTTAAGAACTAATCTGCTACATAGTACTCTGTAAATGCATAGATAGTACGACCTGACAGTGAGATTGGTTATGAAACTGATATAAAATACTATATGTAGAATATTTTATGATTGTAGGAGTCTGGGGGGGCAGTCTAGATGTCAGTCAGGGAGGCAGGAATGGCCACCAGGGGGGCGCTCGCCCCCCTTGCCCCCCCTCTGGCGTCGTCACTGTTTATCTTCCTAGATCTTCTCAAATGTTTGACGGTTTTATATATTTATCTATCTATCTATCTATCTATCTATCTATCTATCTATCTATCTATCTATCTATCTATCTATCTATCTATCTATCTATCTATCTATATCTATCTATCTATCTATATATATATATATATATATATATATATATATATATATATATATATATATATATATATATATATATATATATATATATATATATATATATATATATATAGGCCTATATATCAAAATCGCGTATTGTTGTATCTATTCAAGTAGCCAAGTCATTTAAATCTCTGAATATAAATAATGGTTACAAAAGTACATATCTGAGTTACACTTTCCTAACTCTTACTGTTAGTTTAACGAGCACACATGTCTCCCTTCACATAAAGTAGGAACTCATTCTACATATAATATAATCGGAATAAAAGAGAGTGTGTTTAGCCTTTAGTAGCAAGAAATAAGTTTAGTTGCCTCTTACCCTTAAATTTCATGCAAATCAGTGATGAATCCCTGATAGTAGCAGATAAACATTTCAAATTATTTTTTACAGAATAATTATATGTGTATCCTTTTGCTCACTAAGATTGAGAGACTGGTTCACGGAAATTACATTTTACAATATTATAACCGTTTGTTGGAAATTGGAAGATGTCTAAAAGTAAGACATATAGCAATCAATAAATCTCAATAAACCAACAAAAGCGACTTTGGATAATACAAATCCTCATGCCTAGTTTTCCAGAAAATCGAAAAAAGACAAATTTTTATAAATCTTAAATTTGGAAATGTACGATAACCAACACGTATTAAGATGAATCAAACATTTCATTGTGACATTAGGACAGTCTTAAATTTTAATTTTTGGTTAATTATAATATTATCCAAGGATAAGACATAATGTATATCAGTCGATAAATCACATGAAGCTAAGCAAAATGAAATTTTTGATGACAAATCTTTGTCTGTAGGGTTCGAGAAAATCAAGAACAACGAATTTTCATGGCGCTATAAAGTATATCGTTCGTTATCACCTAATGTACTTCGGATTCTGTTCAAAGAAATTAAATATTTACATACTGCAAATGAATAATACACATTATTAAGTAACGGGATATATCAACTGTTGTTTTATTTTTTCGCAACAATGACACTTGAAATCCTAGCACTGACTGACACACACACTTTTATAAAGGTAACCAAGAAAGTGATGTCGCTTTTCGTGAAGGTCTGTGTTCATTTGGTCCTCACACCGTAAGTTAAATGCGAATGAAGATAAGGGGAAGGTCAGTTGTTGGTGTGGGTATATCCAACATATGGGTATATCCATCAGTTATACCGTGAACTTGCGTAAGGACAGAGTGAACATGAGACCTCCACAGAGCGTCATAAGGGCGTGTATGTTATATGAGTTCAAACTGGGTCAAACGCCGCTGCAATGGGGCGGAAGATATGCCAGGCCTTTGGTAAGGCTGTCGTGAATACGCTGACAGTGCAGCAGTGGTTTAACAAGTTAAAGAACGGTGACGAAACACTCCGAGACGCACCATGTGTTAGAAGACCAATACATGTACAAAATGAAGATCTTCAAGCAGCAATTGAGATGAACAGTGGCCAGACATGTGTAGAGCTGGGTCTACAATTCAGTGTTTCTTTGCTGTCTCGTCTGAGGAAGGAGCCATTTCTGGACAGGGTGTTAACATGTGATAAGAAGTGAATCCCGTACCAAGCTCCACGGCGCCATACTCGTTGGTTAGCATCTCATTAACCGGTTCCAAAACAGCCGAAACAAACACTGCACCAGAAGAAGGTCCTCCTGTGTGCTTGATAGACTGCTCGCGGCATCGTGCATGGGGAACTGCTACCAGCTGGTCAGAGCACCAACGCAACATAACTGTGTATTGTCAGCAGTTGAGCCGTGTTCAAGAAAAAACTCAAAAGTCTGGAGAAAACATTTCTAAATCGCAAAGTGGTCCTCCTGTTACAGGACAACGCTAAGCCCCACGTGACTAGGATAACCCGGAACACCACTCTACGACTTGGATGGGAACATTATTGAATTCGCCTACTCTCCGGACATTGCACCGTCTGATTATCATCTGTTCCATTCCTTGGACAATCACCTTAGAGGACGCCAGTACAAATCCCTAGTAGAGGCGCAACATGCACTTGATATCTTCTTCGCTTCACGGCACACCAAGTTCTACCGCGGTAGAATCCATGGTCTCCTAGAACATTAGCAGAAGGTGGTCGATGCTGGTGGGGACTATTTTTGATCTTCCAGATACGTGTTAGGTGACATATTGATGTTCGGAGATGGTGGGTGGAAAAGCAACAGAACTTGCTTTTTTATCTTTATGATAGTGACGAATTTGATGTCAAAGGTGATGCCATATTACTTGTAATTACAAATTTACTGAATGACAATATATATATATATATATATATATATATATATATATATATATATATATATATATATATATATATATATATATTCTTTAACTTGGACGTATTCATTATTCTGTTATGAGGAGTTATTAAAATTAGTTTAATCTAGAAATTAAACTATTTAAATTAAGAAGGTAGTGACTTTTGATTTACATTGAATTGCGAAATGACCCAATTATGATAGTATTCAAAGATATTTTTTATTGAATTAAATCTGCTTTCTGTTACTTAAAGTGATACTATATTAAAATACAAGCTTTTATTCGTTACCTAATATCTACTACATGTTCTACTAAGACAGGATGTTTTTCATGATAAACAAAGGGGAGTCTGACAATCTATCAACTAAAGTAAAAGGAGAAGAAATTGAAGCAAGGATCTTGTTATAAGGAGCAAGGCAAGGATAGACTTTTGAGGAGACTTATCTTCAACTTCAGAGGAGGTTATGAGCCGATGGCGACCAACAGCTGTGCTTGGCAGTTAGATGAACCTTTGCGAAGCAAACACACACCAATATGAAATCCAAGCTAACCTTGTCATCACACGAGACAGAGTTGAACTATATATATTACACGAAAACATAGCGCTTGCTTACACAGATATCAGGAAGTATAAGGAATTTGAAACGTAAAAACGATTGATAATTTGTTCAATCGACTTATGGAAACATACGTCCTATTTACCAGTGACTCGATAGATACGTTGCATTCAGCTGTTTGTATCAAAATATTGAGTATTTTTAACTGCTTTGCCAGCTTCATTGAAATAATATATTTTTTTCACATAATTCCTTGACAATCAGATAAATACTCATTTTCACCCGACAGTGAAGTTCGGAGAAAGTGTAGAATAATATGTATTTAATCTTTGTCATTCTTTCCTATTACACACATTTTATTTTACAAAATTGGCAATATTATTTATATGTATGTGGTAATTTTGTTGAAACGTAAAAAAGAACCGAAATGATAATAACAACAACAAGAAATAGATTTAATGTTCCACTGTTTCAGAAGGTGGCTTACTCAATTTATTTAGGCACTTTTCTTGAAGATAATTCAACATGCTTTTTAGTGAGGTCACTAAGACAATACAAAATCGGTAATGTGGCAAATTAATTTTGATCTTTGGTGAGATTGGAGAAAAGACATTAACAACTGGAATAAATGGATAAATCGAGAATCCAACATATACCGAAGTGAGAAATAATGGCTTCATTATACATACATTCATTTAGGTAAATCATTAATATTCTCCTGCAAAGTACTCTGACCTTGTGAACAGCCGTGTGCACTAACGAAGTTCAACTGAAGGTTCATAACAAAGTCTAGTGAAAATATCTGTTGCACAAACAACGTTCAATGTCAAGTCTCGATCAAGTGGTGGGGCAGGCATGTAGCCAAGGGGGGGTCCAGGGGGGTCCGGACCCCCCCCTTAGAGACTAGAAATGAAAAAAATAAGGAAGGATAAAACAAAATGAAATGACAAAAAGAAGGATCATCGTTAAAAATTAAAAAGAAAACTACAGGAAGCTTTTGCTTACTCTTTCTTATGAGGAGATTTGTATTACTTGCAATATGGTAGCGAGGTAAGCGAGGTATTCTGGAAGAGTAAGGGAATTTGAAATTTCAAGAAAAGTTATGGAATTCTCAGAATTCCTGCTACTAGTCAGGGAGATTTCAACCTTTCGAAAGCATAAGTGCCGTTGTGTAACAGCGTGGACATTTTTAATCATAACTTTTCGTCATCGTATCCTTGCAGTATCAAACATGTTATTTGAAGGACAATTTTCTGTTGCTCCTTTAACCTGTCATTTGGAACCGACAGTACAGTAGTTGAAAGAATAATAAAAACAAAAAATTATGTTAAAAGAAAGTTCTGTTAGCATTTGATTCAACAGAGAAAGGAACGCATATATTGTAAAACTAGTTGAATATACACATGCTTCGCACAGGGGCTGTATTTGGAAGTCAACGCCTAAAGGACAGGGGTTTCATTTAAGGGGGGCAGGAGGGGGCAATTGCCCCCCCAAGAGTTTGAGGAATACATATACTTTAATATATTGTCTACTAATATACTAATACAAAACGTGAAAGTGTTATGTCGGTGGTGCTCTTGCCCCCCTCAAGCAAAGTCTGAAATGACGCCCCTGCTGTGGGAGTATCACCATTGATCTCAGCGACCGCGAAAACTATGGATTTGATACTAATAGCGGTCTTTTTGGGCTATTTTTTACATGTCTCGCTATCCACCCCCCGCTGACTCCCGGCCCGCATGCTTGCAAGTCATCGTTAATGGAAGTGTCACCATTGATTTCAGCGAACGCGAAAACTATGGATTTGACACTAATATCGGTCATTTTGGATTACTTTTATATGTCTTGGTATCCCACCCCAACTCCAGTGACCCCCGGCCCGGAGCCGAATAGCGTGAATTTGGAAGTTAATGCGACTGGAGTTTCACCATTGATTTCAACGACCGCGAAAATATGAATTCGACACTAATAGCTCAAGTGGTAGAGCGTTGGCTTGGCATTCGGGAGGTCGTGGCGTCGAATCCCGCTGCCTACCATCCTGACTGAGGTTTTCCAGGGTTTCCCTCAGTCCTACTAGGCAAATGCCGGGATGGCACCTACTAAACAGGCCCTGGCCGATACCTTCCCAAATCCTTTCCATTGTTAATGTTGTTGGATATCCAATGTAAAATGGCCTCTGAGCTGTATCTGGTGATTGTTAAATAAATAAATAAATATCGGTCATTTTCTACTACTTTTACATGTCAAGGTAAACGCCCCTCTGAGACCCCCTTGGTTCGAATTTCGACAAAAACGTTTAACCCTGGTCTGGAGCCTGGACCAAGGTATTCGTGACTAAAATTTGGTAACTCTCGGTCAATTTGTCTGGTTCCCAAGTCGATTCCGGTAAACGCCCCCCTGAGAACCCACTGTTTCGAAATTTGACAAAAAAACGCTTCGTCTTGATCTGGGGCCTGGGCCAAGGTACCCCTGACCAAAATTTGGTAACTCTCGGTCCACTTGTCTGGTCCCCAGGCCGCACACAGACAGACAGACAGACAAACGCACAAACAAACTCTTTATTTTATTTATAATAGAAGATAGTTTACAAGACAGTATTCAGCATGTACTTTTTATAATAATTGAGGTCATAACGAAAGGAAAATTGTTATATTTGAATAAACAGGAGAAGGACGTAAATATTGCAAAATCTTTTTCAATACTTTTTTTTTATTATTTTGCTCGAAATTTCTTCCTAGTTTGTTATTAAAATACTTGCCAACATAACCTCATTTTATTGTCCTAACAAACCAATATATGTTGACAGTAAAGTAGTAGATTGATCGAGCTCCTGGGCCATCAGAATTTCATGTCACCCCCCCCCCCCCCCCGTTACGAAATCCTGGCTAAACGAACCAACATATGTTCCAGTAAAATAGTTTAGAGTGATCGAGTCCCTTTTTTGATGACCACAGTATTTCATGTCACGGACCCCCCCTTCCCTTCACGAAATCCTGGCTACGTGCCTGGGTGGGGCAACTAGGTTTAATCTTGAACGACCGATTTCCGGGCTTAACTTGATCTTGGATAATGCGTAGTAGCTGTAAATTTTGTAAGCAAAGTCGTACAATGATATCGACGATTTCAAACATGTATACTGTTTGGAAGACGTTATAAATTCATGTAAGAAATAGAAGATTTTAAAAATATTTGCGATTTAAGATTTTAAGGAAAGATCTAAGTTAACAGTGGGTTTGATCTCATTGGGAAAAGCTGCACAATTGTCAAGTTTTCCTACAAGAAAGAAGTGTGTTTGAGCCTTTTAAATAGTTTGTAGTTTCCAAATAACATGTAGAATGAAGTAAATATTATATTCATTAAATTGAGGGTTTACGCTACAGGAACACAGTGTCAATCGACCTGCAATAGATTGTACTTACTTAACGTTTCCCTAAACGCACAAACAGTGAGTGATGCAGAGCTGCACATGAGAAATATTATTGCTCGATATTTTGACTACTTATGATAGCAGAATAATCCGTAATTGACCTTTACACGCTGCCTTTGAAACAGATGATGCTGCAGATGATTTCTTTTGGATGGTAAAGCGTAATTCCAGTACAAGAAGCTATTCACCGTTTTGGTGTTCTTCGTACTGTTTATAATGTACAGAGTGATCACAAAGTCCCGTTATCCCTTATGTATTACATAGATCTTAATGAATTACTGTTTCATATTGTTGCAGGTGCTAAGATATACCTACATCATTGCTGCCGAGTCCACTTACACCATGGAAGAACGGATTGTAAGGAGCACATGGGCTCACGAACGATCCCATACTGAAGATCAATGAGAGATGTTCAGCATGATTTCAGTGTGAGGTTTCAGAAACTTTTCCATCCAAAGATAATAATTTTATAGTGGGAGAAAAAGCTTTTACAGTTGGTGTCATAAAAGATAAGTCCCGTTCAGAACGACCACTAACACAACTCGAAACATGTGTGGAAGCTGCAACGACTGTCGAACGTTCGCCAAATGTTCATTCTTAGGCAGTTACAGGAATTTTATGTTCTATACTCGATACTCCATACTCCAAAAACATATACAGGATTTGCAGTTAAAGGCATTTAAAGCTTCGTTTGTAAATAAATTGAGTGATAGGAACACGCAAAAAAGTCAGCAGGCTTTTTGGGGAATGTTTAAAGTCTTTACAACTCTTCCTTCAATGAGTAAAGTATCTTTCTCGGACGAGTATGCAATATACTACGTTGCAAAAGCCAGAAACGTTTACTTCTGGACTAAAGTCAACTACATTTTTATGAAGTACTTGAACACGACCAACCATATGTCATGATCTGGGCTGCAATGTCCGCAACCCACTTGGTAGGCCCATCTTTCTTTGACGATGGTGTGAATTACATTTGCTTACCTCATTGTGTTACCTGATTGGTTTATTACATATTTGCAAGATCGGGGACTGCTTGGTCGTGTATAGTTCCAGCAGGATGGGACGCCAACCCATTATGCTATTGCCGGTAGAGAATATCTCAATGAGGTATTTCCTGACAAATGGATTGGACGTTGTTCTGTACACTTGGCTGTACCTTTTGACTGGCAAACCCGAAATCCTGATCTGTCACCTTGCGAAAATGCATTACAAGGGTTCATTAAACAAAATGTTGCTGTCATACGTTAAGAGACAGTTGATGAATTTAAGAATGCTGTTCGACGTACATTTACTACCATCACGCAAGCAATGTTGAGGAGAATTTCACATCGTGCATGGAAGAGAGTCATCTCTATTATGAAAACGATAGTGTACACACACACACACACACACTGGAATAATAAGTAAAGAATAGTCACACTACTTCAGTTGTCCTCCGCCATGCTCCAATGACCCAACATTAAGACAATGCGACAATGCATGAATATGTGAACACGCGATAGAAGAAAACAGGACTTTGAGATCACTCTGTAGATACAGTTTCCCCACAATTAGTTAACGTGACACATTTGTCTGTTTAACAATAACAAAACATGTAATAAATGTCTGCAATATACTTCTATAAGAGGGAAAATTAATATAGTCATTTTATTATTATTTTAGTATTCTATTCACAGTGTGGTCACCGTTTAACATGAGAAATTCGCTGTGTTAATGTGTTGTTCACATTCCTTAATAACGATTACTAAAGATTAGAATGTTTTGACAGTTGTAACAATTATACTTGTTGACACACACGATTCAATATTTCGATTCATTCCTCCGATTACAAGTGATTTGTGTACGTGAAATATCACGCAAACAAATCACCGTAATTGAAGTTCTGAATCATAACTATCTGAAAGAAAAGACAATGAAATATTATACAGCACAAGTGTAGAATATGCGCATACTCCTGAAAACAATAATTTTCAAACAGTTTAAATTAAAAATTGAAGATTTCCCATCTTAACAGAAGGTGTGAAACTAAACAGAAATATTGCACAAGTCAGTCTATTGTCTACAATGACTATGTTGTAATCTATCCTGAATTACAATAAAGCGAATATCTAATAATAATTACAGTAAAATAAGTTTTATTCTATAAAACAGAAGTACTATCTTATTTGCTAAGTAAATACAAAATAGAAAGTTTACTGTAATATTTTCGTATTATTAAGTCAATACAAAAATATTTAACGTACTTTGTGCAGTACCCCACAGAGTGCAGCAGCAACATAACAGGTTTCGAAGGAGATTCTCCGACTTGAGAGAAGTTTCCGGTTTTTGATAAATACATAACTATACTCTTTATTAAATTGAATATTACCTGAAACTCTCCCCACTACTTGCTCCCTAATGAAGCACCAAATGATGATCCTAATGTAGTGACTTCGAATTTTTATCTGAAGTATAATGATAATAATTTTTAACCAACATGTGCTAAGTGAAGCTATAAGCTTTCTTTCCATTATAAGTACAAAGTAATGAACTCTATTTTTAACGCTGTTTCTATGTTCACAAGTGACACAAATGTTATACACCTACGACAGTCACTTCTTTAAATATTACTCTTCCTTTGTGAATTGACATATTTTACCAGAAAATTTTTGAAACAATTATCTATTCTTAATCTGCAACTGTCCCGGTAAAGATTTAGGTTAATCTATGATTGGCCCACACTGGACGTGTGTGCAGTTAGCCCACCCACATGTTAAATTTAAAATTATTTTTGTCAATCGTTTGATCATCGTTTGACCAGGTATGATCAACAACTTTTAACGTTTGATGAGCTTTACTAACATAAATATAAGCCATATTTAGTAGGCGGGTAACTACACGCTAAACCACCCTTCACGCCAGATTCGAAATTTTTCGATGCCAATCATTTGATCATCGTTTCATCAGGTTTGATCAACAACTTTCAACGTTTGATCAACTTTAATAACAGAGATACAAGGGTTCCAAAATGGGAGGTCAGCCCCCTTACACCTCCGATTAGACTTTTTCTTATATCAATCATTTGATCATCGTTTGATCAGGTATTATCAATAATTTTTAACGTCTAATGAGCTTATAAGCGATATTTAGTAGGGGTGATAACTGCATGCTAGTTCTCCCTTCACACCAGATTCGAAATTTTTCGATACCAATCGTTTGATCACCCCTTGATCAGGTTTGATCAAAAATTTTCAACATTTGATCAACTTTAATAAGAGAGATATAAGGGTTCCAAAATGTGGGCAAGCCCCCTACACCTCCGATTAGACTTTTTCTTATGTCAATCGTTTGATCAGATATGATGAACAATTTTTGACGTATGATCAGCCTTACTAACATAAATATAAGCTCTACTTAGTAGGGGGCTAACTATAGTCTACACTTGTCTCTTGCCAGATTCGGACTTTCTTGATGCTACTTGTTTGATCTTCATTTTATCAAATTTGATCAACAGTTTCCTACGTTTGATTTACTTTGTTGAGAGATTTGCAATTTCGTTACAAATAAATAACAACTAAATATATTTCAGTTCTATTCGGAACAACGAAGCGACAATGTGTAATGGTATCTCAAGAATGTTCTCGATTGCTGGCATTTGTAGAATGGCCAAAATTCTTGGATTCGTAAGCAATATTTATGCAAATTTTTTAATAATAATAATAAGAAGAAGAAGAAGAAAAAGAAAAAGAAGAAGAAGAAGAAAATACTTGAAACATATAACACTGAATAATGCCTTCAGCATTGTTTTTATATTACAGTGGTGCAATCTGTTACAAAATATATATGGTAGTTCAATTTTTAAAATAAAACATCATAGATAATAATATGTATTTCTAAATACAATTTCCAATGGTTGTAGCGAAAAATTTCAAATTCAGGAGGGTATTTTTTTTTATCTAAATAAAGGCACCGAAAGGGGACAGGGAATGACGATATAATTGTAGAATATAAAGGGAACAGTGTCTCGTAATACCTAAAGCCGTTCCTGGGCGCACGAGTAGATAAGCGTTTAACACTTTAACCGAAACATGTGCCTCTGAGACGAAGTGGTAAATTTTGAAACACAACGGTGGCACCCCTGGTTGGTCGTAAAAGTTTGTTTATCTGGCGAGGGCCGCGATGGCTCAGTGGTATAACGTAAGTGCTTAACTTTTTATGCAATTTTATCTGCATAATTTATATTGATATTTAAATTATAACGTGCAAATTATTATGGGTAGAGAATAGCATTTTTGGGCGTATATTGAAACACCCAAACCCTCCTCCCTCAAAACTGGTACATCCTGGAGAAAATCGGGTTACGGATTCGAACTCAGGAGCTCGAAACCTATAGGAATAACTTATTTTCCTTCGTGGGAGGGAAAAAAAGTTTCATTTTGCCGACCAGTGTAATAATTGAGAAAATATATCACACCATACAAACTGAACTCCCTCACGTGGTGTAAATTTGACATAGTTACTTGTTTAATGTATAAAGGGAGACGAAACACTGTTTTTTCTTCAATTTTTGTTCGTTTCAAATAGTAAAGCTATTATAAAATATTGCGTTATTATCCAATTTGTATTTGTTGTACTGTTTCAATTCTCATTTTACAAGTTAAAATAAAATAACGAAATATTGGTTTATTATTGAATCTGCATTCATTTCAGGTATTATTATTACAATTATAGTTTTCTCTTTTTTTAATTTTTAAAACCATAAAATGTATTGCGCTATCATAAAATATATGCTCCTGTCAAATAGCATTAATCTGTTCAGTGTGTATGCAAGAAGAGGGATTTCGAAGTTTGAACACCCCCCCCCCCGTTGTTATATATGGTAAAAATAAACATTTATTATGTTAAGATAGATACGCAAACAATATGAACTTGAGAGTCTAAACACCCCTTGACGAACTTCTGCGTACGCTACTGATTGTTTTCTCTTCTCATTTTACCGTTTGAATGATATTTTGAAGTGCAGGGCAAGAGTGAATGTGACAACCAACTTTAGTATCAAAATGTCTGTAATTCTTTTCGATTTTTCTTCAAAACAATCAATTACGAACGAAAAACAAATGACAGTTTGATTTTGAGTCGGAATTTGAAATTTGAAAGCCCAGTGTGAAGTTGGCCCACCCAATGTCATTTTGCCAATGACTTTTAATATTATGTATATACAGTATATCATTACGTTTTTCGAAATAAACCGATTGTCTTCAAAATAATTAACAACAAAAATTTGATTTTAGTTTCCAATCGAAATTTGTAAATGGTAAATTTGGTCCCATCCCAAATTTATTTTGTAAATATCTTTATGATTTTCGAATCAAATATTTTTTCTTCAAAACGATCAATAACAAATGAAAAACAAACGATTGGCTACGGTGTTGGATCGAAATTTCAAAGTGTGTGTGTAAGGGCGGACAGTGAAAGCGTAATTATCTCTTGAATTTTTTGTAACAAACGAATTTCTTTTCTTCAAAACAATCAGTAACAAACGGAAAACAAACGATTGGCTTAAGTTTCGATTCAAAATTTGAAAGTGCGGGCCAGTGTGAAGTTGCTCCCCACACCAATTTTATTTTGTAATTATCTCTTGAAATTTTTCGAAACAAACAATTTTTTGTTCAAAACAATCAATAACAAACAAACAACAAACGATTGATTTTGGTTTCGAGTCTAAATTTGAAAGCGAGAGAAGGAAACTTCACACGGGTACGTGCCCATCCTCGTAACATACAAAATTCCGAACTATTTTAATTTTCTAGAAAAATTGTGATATCGAACGTTTTTCTTATTAGGTAGCAACATAGCGTTGTTCTTTTTTAAAACATTGCTTCTTAGGAATTATTAAACAAAAGATGATCTTTCGGCTAGAGGAAAAAATATTGATATTAAATATAGGGAAAGCTGTCGTGAAGTTAACCCCCTTTTAATAACAAAGAGTGCCGTTTTACGTGTGAAATTACAGTTGACTTCCAAACTATGTGAATTCAATACTCAAGCTTGAAATAGTATATCTATAACTACTGGTTCCAATAGAGTAATAAGATCAAAGATAAAATCTATTCCTCGGACGCTGAATCCATATAAAAAAAAACATTAAGCCTACTTGTTATCCCTTACTGCTTTTGTTCTAATGCGATAAATGTTGAATTCGGAAATTGTAAATTTAAATCACTTTCAGTTTAAATAGAGGGTTAGGAGATGCAACCTATTCTTGGAACGTAAGTAAAAGATCTCGGACTCTTACTGGTTTTGCTCCACGGAAATCAGTATTCAAACCTGAAGTGGTAGTAGTAAATTTCAACCACTTCCGTTCATTGGGTGGAGTATTGGGGTTGTGATTATATGTTCTTTTGAGACCTTTAATCGATTGCAGAAAACCTCTTGTGCCTATCTAAAACCATTATTGTTTTCTGGCGAAAATTGACGAAGCCGGGAATGGCTAATTTGAACCAATCCCGGTTTGAATAGGGTGTTAATGAAATAAATGTAACCTATTCCTGGGACTCTAAATCGATTACGAAAGAACCGCTCTCGATATCTTTTACAAACTTTGCTCTGGTACTATGGACAAAAGGAAAGACGGACAGACGGACAAAGCAGTACTATAAGACTTCCCGCTGGCTCTAATCTGATATTAAAAACAAAAGAACTAATGATAAACCTGGTCAAGTGCTCACCAGATGAATGTGGGGTGGCTAGGCCCCCCTACTTCATCGGCTTACATCTCGGCAAAAGGACTAATGAAACTATAAAGTATCGACTGGCAAGGGAAAAATGATTGTGCTAACGTGAATTTATCTTCCTAATAAAAAAATGACTATATTGGGTTTTTGGGCATTGATCAAACGCCGGAAATGTCTGATCAAGTCTGATTACAGAAAGACATAACGATTGTCGTTGTCAAATGCTTGATCTGCTGGATGTGGTGGACTGCCTTCGACCTCCGTTGGCTCATATCAAGGCTAGGGGAGCCAATTAAACACTTATGTATCGATTGGCAAGGGAAAAAAAAAACATTAAATTGGCGTGATGTCTGGTATGCATCAGTTACATGAGTTGAGTCAGAATTCTCTTGACGAATTACGAGACGGAACAGCTCACTTAGAATTGAAAACCATTCTATTAGGCGAGTCAACTCACTCGCGACATATATATTACCATGCGTTTCCATTGGTACATATTTTGAAGAAAATTTTCTCATATCCTACATATTTGGAAGAGAATATCCCGCATTGCCACCACTGATATGAATTTCCCGTTTCGTGGTAATTTTTTGCCACCTGGTAACATTGCTGACATGTTGGAGCATGCTAAGGGAAAAACCTTTTAAGTTTTACGTCTCACGGTTATGCCGGTTAGGCTAAAGGAGACGGTGATGATGAGATGAGTGAAATGGTGGGATGGAGTGGGAGGAAACGGGATAACCCCGAGAAAAACCAGGGGCATGGTGTTTGTCCACCACAAAGTCCACACGGCGCGAGCTGGGATCGAACCACGGACCCCAAGCACCGGAAGTGAACGCTGTATCACTAAGCAAGCATGCTAAGGGGATGAGCAAGTGACCATGAGTAGAAGTGATCATGTAGAGTGAGTAAAATGGCAAGAAATCGGACGGTGTGATGTCGACAAGACAAATAAAAAATATCCTTCACGTAAACAGCGAAAAACCGGGTCATTCAAGACCCAAACAAAAAATTGTTTATCTGTGGTTGACAAATAAAGAACGTTAGGGATATAGAAGTGTTATTACATCGTATATACATAGGTTAATAGAAGCATACCTAGGCCGATGACCGGAAAAAGGAAGACATAGGAAAAAAGGTAAAAAATAACACATTTATTGGTCAAAAATGACCCGATCCCCGTTGGGCGAGTGTTAAAAAGTATGATTTATAGATCACGTTCGTCGAATTTGTAAAGGTGTATCTCGCAAACGATCTTTATAAATTAGGTAGATACATGGTTTACTTCACAAAAAAGGACCTTGGCATTCTTGGCATCTATTCATGCCTTTTCAACCGCGCACAACAATTAAATTTGTGTGTATAATAATAGTATGATAAATTACAAATAACAATATTAGTATTTTCAGAAATACCTTACAATTATTCTACTGATTCTACTTCATGTTCTTCGAGTTTCAGCCGCTGATAATCAAGTTTAAGAGTGCTCTGTAGTCAGGACACAGTGACGACTCCTGCTCTACTTTTTTGAGGGGGCAGGAGGGGCAGAGACATTTTTGTGGCAACTATTAATTGGCATTCGGCGGCAGTTATTAATTTAAAAAAATGCTTTATATTACATGACCTACATTAACATGCAATATGGCTGAGAGGGCATTCAGCGGATATTGTTGTCTCCGGAAGTACTGCCCCTTACTCCCTTTATCGTTCTTAATGTCACCACGTCGGTGGTTCCATCGCAATTATTGTTAATGTTGTTATTATTAGTAGTATTATCAATGAAACAGTCCTGCTAACTTAATTTCCGAAGATTAGTTTTTAATACGCTTTCACCTATAGGGAAATGATTGGAAGAAATGAGTCTCGAGAAGGTTATTTTGAAAGCAATTAGGATTTCAGAACTTCGACTGGCAATTATATTTCCCTCAGCCGATGGCCTGATTCGTTTTAACCCTCGGATACCCATGACATATTTTAACTCCGGATTCCCAACAGGGGTACAGGAGTACCGCAATAAAAATGTTTACAATTAGGAACATCCTCATTTGTGGCATCGATAATATTAGTATGTTAGTTTATGTTGGGTTGTGCTTTGTTAGGTTATATTAGTTTTGTTAGTGTAGGTTAGTTTAGGGTCAGTTTAAGTAGGTTAAGTTATCGAAACTGAAATTTGTTTACACGCTACAGAACTGAATTAATTTCGTACTTTTTTGTGGCAGGAAAGATAGCAATATTGCAATATGAATGCAATTTTACAACCATATATTGCAATAGGCTCTATATTAACTGTTCTTTATTTTGCTCTTTACAATAATAAAATAACAAAATACTTGAAACAAATATGGTAACACAGATACCCATGCAATATCATTATACTATATTAAAATAAGAGGCCTCAGTGGCTGAGTGGTAGAGCGTTCAACTCTGGTGCATGGGGTCCCTGGTTCGATCCCAGTTCTCGTCAAGTGCATTTTGTGGTGGAAAAACACCGTGTGCATGGGTTTCCTCGGGGTTCTCCCGTTTCCTCCCACTTTCTTCATTCCACTATTTCATTCATTTCACATCATCACCGTCTCCTTTAGCCTAGCCGGCATAACCGTGGGACGTAAAACTAAAAGATTTCATTTCATTTTTATATAAAAATAAAACTTTAACTCTTTGTAATAAATTAATTATGTATAGAGAGCTACACTCATGAAATAGTCAGATGAAGATTTCAGCAGTATTAGGAAAAGTTAAACTGAGCTTTTCAGAAAACTCTATAAACCTTTGTAGGGATGAGAGCACTATCTTTTCCCCACTTCTATCTTCCGAAAATCTCGATGCAAAACGATATATTTTTTCGTCCCCTGTTCACTCCGTATTTCTTCTAGTTCATTCCACTTTTCTCGTTTACTCAGAATCTCCCTCCTCGCCACTCCTTTTAACATCATCCGTCAAAGTCGCGTGTTCCTTCTTCCCACTCCATTTAATTACTTTTGGGGAGATTTATTGACACCCATTTTACCGTGTTTACAGAGGAAAGTGGGAAGATAGAGGGGGTCTTTACCCTGCCACCGCTTCACGTAAGAAACACAACTTAACATAAAAGGACTGGGAGAAAGACAGCAATATCCTTACTAAACGGGGCTTGTATGAAATTCTATCCTATTTTTTTAAATATAGGTGGGTGATAAGGAATTAAAATTTACAATATCTGTCATAATTCAGTTACAGTATCTAAGATCACTTCAGATGCAAATTAATAATGTTTGAAGTAGTTTTTTTTAAAGCCTAATAGCTGATGTCTTCTCTCTTTCTCTGGTTAACAATAAAATTTGATTTGAAATATTTAATGACGAGTGAAAGACTTCGAAAGATAATTTGTTATATGATCAAATAATTTAGCAAACAAAGGTTAGCGTCAAAGTAATCAAAAAGTGATGTCAAAGCTATGAACTGCAAGAATGTCCAATTTGAGCAAAGAAGTGGAAACCCATAGATTCTAGTGAAGGTGATTCGATAAATTATAAACAAACTGCTATATGATATGTCTAAGTTTCAAAGTTCCAAAATTATGCAAGCAAAATTATAATAAAAGTGTACGAATGGAAAGTTATGTAAATTGAAAGATGTAGATAATGTTTTATTATTTTCTGATATTTGTATCAGATATTTATATAAGGATTAAAATTTTCTTTCATTGAACAAGAGTCATCTCTTAAAACACTATGGTGTTTCATGTAAAATAATTTTTAATTCTTTCAATGAAATTCCATTAATACGCTGAAACTAGTAATGATAACCATAGTATAGGGCGGAATCTGCATATTAATTCTTAATAGCCTAATCGACAATAATCAACTTGGGTCAGAACTACAAAGCTCTTAAAACTACACAACGTTTATTTAAAATGACTCAGGCAGCAAAAAACTCAGTGCAAATTAATTCTAACCGGCAGCACAATTGAAAGCAGATGGATAGAAAGATATGAATAAAATATATGTTATGTACCATAGCTATTAACTAAATATATAAATAAAATATAAATGATGTCTTTTCATTACAATATAATTGTCTATAAGAGAAATAATATACAAAACACACACTCCTTATATAAATTATTGCAAGAAATTTTTAGTCACGGTTCTTATGTCTTTCACACAATAACTTTCTATGCTTCTCTCCCGATTTTGCTGTTTATTACTTGCTCAGCTGATCACACGTTTTCCAATGGCTTACGAAACAAGTGCTCTTCTGCAAGCATATCTAGCAAAAATTGAAACTCGGTAACATAATAAAACTTTAAGGCAATATGTGTCTCATTTATAGAGAAGCTAGTACATTTTTAGCCAACTAATTCATACATCGCCATTATTAATTTGCACGTGGGAGAGAAAATGTGATTTATTTATTTCTAAAGACGGTAATAGTATACAACTTCTAAAAAACATTAACATATTTCTTTATCCCAAAACACCATCTGTACTTTATTTTCATTTTATTTCCAATGGACGCATTATTTCTATCAGGAAATAAAAAAAAATCTTCCGTCTGCTAATGCTCAGGCTCAAAAATTTTTCAACCACTTTCTCTCAAGATATGACTGAATATTAAAACATTTTTATTAACATATAGAATTTGATCCTTTTATCTCAAACAGTGTTGGAGAAATCATTCTAAGTTTCAATCGATTTTTCTGCTACTGTTGCTCAACGACATCATCGATCTTAACGATCATGCTTAAAAATCATCTATGCCAAGAACCTATTAATATACACGTTTCTTGGATATGTCAATGTTATATTGCACATACTTAAGTCGTTCTTGCTCAATGGCATTATATATCATAACTATCATAATTCAGAACTATCTACAATAGAGGTCGATAGTGTGTTCTATTTTGTGATCGGGCGTCCTCAGACTGTAAATGTACGACTGGAACAAGTAGCACAGCAATGAATGTCCTTTGCCATGCATCTTGCTTTTGAACTCAGTGTATTCAATTCCAGTATAATAGTATTGCTTTCTAGTGTTCTAACAGTGAAGAGTTGGAATTTGGCATTATTGATGAGGTAACTCATTTCATTTCATGACTTAAGAAAAAACTAATCGTTTGATCTGTCTTTTAACAGGACTATACTAAACGCAATGTTAACTTGAGAGCCGGATCACAAGCGCATTACTACATTGTTGGCGCGCGAACCTTTACACAGGGAAACCTTTGTGTTTTTTTTTTTTTTTTTTTTTTTTTTTTGGTTTGCATCGTCCTGTTGGTTCTCAATCGCCAATTGTTTTGACTGACGCTGCTCTGGGGTCTCAGCTGATATGCAGGGAGCGGTGATTTATTGTTCATTTTCTGTCGCTAAAAAAAATATGTTTCTTGGCCTATTTGTTTTTAATAATTCATTAAGACACGACAAGAGGAATAAATGTATTTTAAATTTGCACGTGATTTATTTGGAATCCTCACAATTAAAACCCGAGAGCATGAACACTATTTTGCTTATTCGTTTTCATTGATTAAAGTAACAAAGGATAAGAAATGAAGTTATGTTCATATGTCTACCTGCAAAAGGTCAATAGTAAACAGAAACACACGAGCAGCTACCCTCCCACACACTAAATTAAAAACATTTTTTTTTTAAACAAAACACCGCAACTCCTACCTTAGCAATGAGTAAAGCAGCAGCGACCCGGCAAAACGAGCGCTACGTTACGTTGTTAAAATTTCTCCCGAGTCAGGGATTCAGCCAGGATTTTCAGTTTGGGGGTGTAAATAGAGTTTTGCACGATTTCTATGTATTTTTGTGTATTTTTGAGCACACAAAGTTAAGTTGGGACAATTGTTTTTTGAGAATTTTGGGATGACACACCCTACAAGGAGCGGGGGGTCTGGCAGAATCACTGTCCCGGTTCCCTATTAACTACAGAGAGAATGTCAGATAACTTACGATTTACTGGAGTTCTTCAATTCCATCCATATCATCGGAATCGGAGTCACTTCCAGTTTGGATGATCACAGGTTCTATATCATCCGTCAGTCCATCCATTCTCCACAATTTTTCCTCTTCTGCGATGGCATGCGACACATAGGATTTCCACCTTTCTGCTGTTACTTTATGAAGTCCCTCTGTCAGTAAATTTTCAACATCCGGCATTTTAAACGTGCTATTTTTATCGGCTATATATCTTTTCACTTCACTCCAGACACTCTCGATAGGGTTTAATTCGCAATGTCTTGGTGGCAATCGTAGAATTTTGTGCCCCGCCTCACAAGCCATTTTATCCACTTTATGTTGTATATACTTATGTTTAACTTTTTTCACAATGTCCAGGAGATCGCATTTCAGCATTTGCGGAGTATATGTTAGGAGTTGCCTTTCTTCTTCAGATATCGTCTCTGCTTTCTTGGCGTCCAACCATTGTGTAATTTCCTCTTTTTTTGATTTTGAATTTGGAATCTTTTCAACGAAAACAGTGTGATATGGTGCGTTGTCCATTACAATTACACTATTTGGGCGTAGTTTTGGAAGAGCAGATGCAAACCAAGCCTCGAATCTACTACTGTTCATCTCTTGATGATAAATCCCCATGTCCCCTTTTCGCTCTAAATATTAATTCTGCACCAGTCACAAATCCCTCTTCACTTCCAATGTGCACAACAATCAACCTTCCTCCTCTTCCCGACGGTGGTTTAAATCCAGTTGTTAACCCTTCTAGAAACGCCTGTTTACTACTTTTTATAGTGGTGTCTGTCCAAACATAAGATACTGTATGGCCCTCGTTGATCCAAGTTTCATCCAAATAATAAATATGTATACCCTCCTCCCTGTACCGCCTAATTTCGCGAAGATATCTATGTCGCCAATTAATTATGTCTTCCCTATCGATCATGGATGATGAGTGTTTTATACGACCATATTTAAAACCAATTTCCTTCATTACGTTTCGGGTTGTAGTGTTACTTACAATAGGCAACTCTTCATCTTCAACAATAGCAATTTTTTCTACCGTTGGTACTTCGTTTCTTCTATAAAAATCATGAATTTTCTTCCGCACACTACCCCTCTCAAAATTATCTAATTTTCTGCACTTACTTTCCCCACGATCACTTCGATTTGGCCGCTTTTTGCCTGGAGTTGTAAATTCTCCTGCGCTGTTGAACTCACGTTTCACATGAAATATTGCTGCGGCACTAACACCAGTGAAGTACGCTGTCATATCAACAATTTCCTCAACTGTTTTGTCTGCATATTTTTCTCTTAGTCGAGCATACACATTGATGACAATTTGCTTTGCTTGACTTAGAAGAGGTTTCCCTTTCTCGTGTTTGCGATAATATCGAGAAGGTGATTCGGATTCATTCATATTTTTAATTTCGCGCTCAACACTCTCCATTGTTTCAGTTTCACTACACCCACGTACTCACACTAACGCACGCGCGCAGACGATATTTAGCAGAGTAGAGTTACCATCTGCACAACAATTGCAGACATTACACGTGACTCCCATTCTTTGCTTTGTTTCATTTACCAGCAGACAAAAAAGTTTCTTACGGGTAGTTACTCTACTTAATTTATATATAAAAATATTAAGCCATTTCCTATCCACTGTTCACGATTTCCAACATTGATCAATCAAGTAATTGTAGTGGTTTTCTGTTTTCGATATAAGATTTTTCAAGTTTATAATTTTGCAACACTTACAAGAGACTCGCATCTTAGATGCCGTCTTTTCACTCCTTTCTTTCCTTCTCTCTTTCCAGTTCTGAATCGTGACGTCATTTTCATAACCCGTTACTAATGAACCTAGTATCTTTTATTTTAAATGTTGTTCCTGTATTGGCATTTTTATATATTTACATTCAATTAGCTCTTTGAATTGATCTCCTAAGTAATGTTTTTCGTGTGTAATGTTACGAACTATGTAACGTGCGCGGAGTGGCTCGAATTGGAGCTGCGTATCTCGGCTATCAGGATAAGGTCGCTTTTAGTATAGTGTTGATGTTGATCGTTGGAAGGTCAAGTTCAAACTGAGAGCAACTGCTATTCTTCCGCTAATGCTATTTACATTTCAACATGCTTTAACCTCTTCTTGCACGCTATATGTTCTAGGTGTGAAAAAATCGACATTGTGTATTCAGACTAGAATTTAAGTCAGAAAATATGTTAGTTTTGTTTTGTGAGGGTTCTGGTGTTTCCCAGACCTGGCATCACTTGTTGCCAGCGTGCAATAAAGGAATATTTGACCTGGCATCAGGCGATGCCACATCTCTGGAACAAACTGAAATAATTTTCAATGTTCCTCTGAAGTGATGATGGCAGGTCTTAGATTCGATGGTCTCTGAGCAAAGTGAGTCTATAATGATTTCCTTCCATGAGATGAAGATGGTGACGTCCTTAGGATTAGACCTTATAAATAATAAAATTATTTATATTGGCTAAAATACATTTACTAGGGGTGTTATTATTATTTTTTTAAATAATCTTTGCTACATAACGTTGATACACAACACAATACATTTGTATAGAAAAGCGACTTCACTGAAAAGGCACACAAAACTATTGCGTAACTAATACTCATGTATAGTCTTTTTTGTTTCACTGTCCCGCGTGAAAGTTCTCCATGGACTAGTGGTAAATATTTAGAACAAAAATGCTACATAGTTGAAACAGAACACAATATATGAGAACAGAAAAGCGACTTCACTGAAAAGGAACACGAGACTACTACATAACTTATACTCATGCATACTCTGTTTTTGTTGTTGTTGTTGTTTGTTTGTTTGTTTCACTGTCCCATGTGAATATTCTCCATGCAATTTGGACACAGGTTCATCACATTTCTTGCAAATGTACCTTGTTCTCTTGCCGCACAATCGGTCATGGCATCTAGAAGCCTGCTTGACCTTTACTTTTCGTGGAAAATGATTTATACCATCGTATCGGAGTGGATTTGGTGCTTTGATCTTTTTCTTCTTTGGTTGAGGTTCCCCTTCGGTTGATGGACGCTCTCGTTTGTCATCATTATTCGTTCCATGGTATATGAGTGTCGAAACGATAGCGGAATTGAATTGAAGTAATGGGACATTTGATACTTCTCTGTAGCATATCCACGCGTTAAAGATGCTCATGTTGACGACATGAAAGAACACTCTCGGGTACCACTTTTACTCAGATATTACGTTGACCACTGAAAGCAGGAACATTGTTTACGTAATCATTGTCTTTGCCATCAAACCAAATCATAGAACGTTTTCCAGAAGTAGGGGGTACTCTCGCACAAAAAATTAAATGATCTTGAAATGTGGATTGTGAATTCGCATCGGAGATATTTGAGAGGATCGCCGAACTCACCTGATTTACAGATAATTCATTACAGGAATTTGTGATTGATCCTGTTTACAGGAATCACTCAATTCAGAGACATTAGGGTTGCTGTCTTCATCACGTGAATAAAAAAAATCTCCCTCACAAATAGGATTACTCTGATCGTTGGGCGGATAGTCATCTTTATCACCACTGCAGAAGCTGACCTCGGAGTCTGATGGAAATTCTGAATATAGAAGGCTCGTAATTTCATCCTGCCTCAACCTTGAGCCATAGAAATTCTGTAAAAAAAAATAATAAATATCCAAGTACAAGTAGGTAAGCATACGATTATTCCATCTACTAATACATATGCAGCAAATTTCATTGGCGGACCTAGAAGCGCAAAACTTAGGGGGGAGGGGCCATTGCAAATGATTCGAGAATGTAACGCATCATCACTTATATACTACTACAAAATTTTTTAAAAAATTACTAACCTGATTTAATTTTTAGTCCAGAAAAGATGGGGGCTAGCCCTCTATTCCCGAGCTAGATATGCCACTGAGCAATTCACTTCTAAAACTTGTATAAAATTTAACCAGTCAAAAATAAATATTTTATACCTTGAAATCTGTGCTATGAAGATCTAATTTTGATGATGAACTATTGTGAACCAAGTATTGCAGCAAGGATCTTTGGCTCAAGACAATTTCAATATGAGGGTAAATTACTGAATATGTAAAATTATCCCTAAAGTCAGACTCATTTTTCAAATAAAGCTAGGTTTCAGGAGTTCAAAGCCCCAGAACACCCCTCCCATCCGTAATTCCTTGATTCTCACGTTTCTATGTGATTACCACGGAGAAATAGCGTCCCTACATGTGAAACTAACGTTTATTGTGATTCGTAAGCAACCCTCGTGTTACAAGTTCAGGCTATGACACTAAAAACACGTTTTGTGTACCTCTGTGATTGTTTCAAATATATATTGTTACATAATGTGAGCAAGAAATTATTTGTTTAGAATATATATCGTTACATAATGTGAGCAAGAAATTATTGTTAGATATTTTTTTCAGTTTCAAAATAGTTACTACATAAATGCGACTAATCACAACTATATCTGTACAAAGGCATCATTCGATGTCATCATTTAATTGGCTCATAATTTTCGAAAGGATTGACATAGCTACATACATACACAATAATTTGAAAAGCAAGATACCAGTGCTTCAAAATATAATTTTTACTTACCTTCAGTTCGCACTCTTCTTCATGAAAAAAAAAAAAAACATCAAAAGCGCAGTGACACAGAACGTGATTAAACAAACAACTCCCTAAACCGCGTCAAAATTTTCTGTATGTTACGATTGCTCTAGCCATCTACTGACACGTCAACAATTCACCCTGGCAACAAGCGTTGGAACGAATACTATTTCAGTGCACTAAAGTACATTATTTTCCCACCAAAAATGTGGCATCATTTGATGCCATATCCGTGAAGAGGTAAAACTTATGTCTATATTTTCTACCGTCCATACACTAAGATATCATATAAAATATAGAAACAGACAGAAGAAATCCTTCTCTTAGGGCTTGAGGCGATGAACTATGACTGGAAACGTGAATAAATGGTCAAAAGTAGAAGGTTAATTAAGCAGAGTTAGTACAGGGTAATCGATAATCTCACAAGGTAAACTTCAAATACTTTGAGTCGAGTCCCATTCTGTTTTCTTACTTTTTATTATTTTTAAATTTTAAAGTGGAATACGTGTAATACTGTAAAATAATAAGAATTGGAACGATGTGATACGAAAGATATTGTTACTTAATTTTCCTCTTAAATGTGAGAAGTTTGATAATGTAACACACTGTACTATGGATAATTCACCGATATGCAATGCGTCTTTAGGATGAAGATAGATTTGCGATGTGGAGTATTATGATCTCTGGAGTAGGAACTGAAAATGTACCTCCACTTCAACAACGTGATTGTATGAACAGTTTATTAAAGTTGTATTGTATTAAAAGTTGATATTTGCATCGTCTTACAATTCACCAGTTACCAACCAACAATAGTAACTCTCTAAATTCAAGAAAACACATGTTTTGCTTTGTGAAAAGAGATGCAATTGAGTAGTCAGTAAGTGGTTTCACCAATAACTGGAAGACCTGAGTTCGAAAGCCGGTATGAGCAGGAACATCTTGTAATTTTGCTTTGGTCCCAATGCGGCTCTGAACTTCGTCCAGCTGCTTAAAAATGAAAATATTCTACAATCTAGGAAAGTACAAGTGCCAGAGAAAGATGTTGACTACATACGTTTTGAAGTCTGCAATAGTCGTGTCCGTCTGGCCGAAGAATGATGCAGCAGCGGGATTTTCGTAACCAAAAGAGGGTGAACTAATTGCATAGAGGAGATAGATGGAATTGAATAAAATCGGTGTCGTCAGATCATTGTGGTTACTCATGAGTACTTGATAAGTAAATAAAATACATTGATTTAATTGTTTTTCACCTAAACAAATTTTGAACAGAGAGTTCAGTGCTTTACATAAAGTGGCAAAATAACATTAAGCAGTAATGAACTTTCTAAATGTTTTGTAAATTTTCTCAGATTCATCCTGTGCTCCTTTGAACTTTTAAGCCTTTCTTTTGAAAGTTATAACCTAGAACAATCTAGAGAATGATCGCATTTGAGATATGGACAAGCGCCACAGTCTGTGGCAAACTCCACACTGTCGTCCAAGAAGATTATGCTGTGCGTGTCATCAGATTGTCAGGTCATCGAGCATCACGAGCTGCTGCCGCCTGGCAGAGCAATGGACTCGTATCTGTACTGTTGACAACTAGCTCGAGTGCACCTAAGAATTCAAAACAAACGGCTGGAGAAGAGTGTCCGGTACTACGCTGACAACACCTAACTGCATGCATATTTAATGACCCGTTAGATGTTATGAGAGCTTGGAGATTCTAATGTAACCAAAGAATGCCCCGAAGCGGGTACCGTCAGACTATCATTTGTTTCGATCTCTTCGGAATACTCTGAATGATATTAAGTTAGTTTGAAATGAGTCCAGAAAACCACGAGTCATAGAAATAACAAAAGTTCTATAGCAACAGGACTATGGTATTGTCAGAACAATGACAAAGAATCGTCGAATAAAATGGTGCATATGTGGTTTCATAATGCTATTTTTAATTGACAATAAATGTGTTCTCAATTTTGACCTCCAAATACATAGTACCTTTTATACAACCTGATATTACCGAATAGTAATTTACATATTATTGATATTAGTCCTATTCTTCTACGACACACTGTGTCATATTTGTTACAGTATTAGGTTGATTAATTTACTAATTAATTTGAATTTAATGTCCCTTTGCAGCACTATTTTTATATAAGATGGAACCCTAAATTGCGACACGAAGCAGTATTCAAGTTTTAATTTTGAGTTGAACACCTTCTTTCCACAGAAATAGGTATTATATACGGTAATTGTAATAAGAACAACGTAAATATTTCTTCATTCATTTCTACAAAATTTATGATTTTGCCATTTTAAAATATATAAGAAAAAAGTGAACTATTCTATTACTTAAAAAGATCATGGTGGGATGATGTTCTTACAACTGAGAGGATAATAATTGGTTAATTAGAGTTTAGTGTTTCTTTGAACAGAGGGCTTATTTGAGGTGTGAACCTACAAGTCAACGTGAGGTCCGAACCACATTAGTTCCTATAGAGAACCGAACCCTAGTATCTTGCGCTCGAGAAGATAACAGAACACATTTTTACGTAATTTTTGCAAAAGCTGAAACCGCATTTCCTTTATTTTGTTTATAAGTTCAAACCTCAACAAAAGCGAATCCTCACATTGGTAATTTTCTGAATAAATAGTTCGATATTTATTAGAAATTGCCTTTTCTCTACTTAGGAAAAAAATTTTGAAAAACACTAAATCATATGTTCAACTATTTATAATAAAAAGTTCATATGCCAATTTTTTTCTCTCTAACTTTAGGGATTTTTGAAATTCACTATTATTGGCAATCGTTTGAACTCCTCACTTCGCCTTATAATATGCATTTGCAAAAGTGATTCATCATCTGTTGATTTCATAAAAAAAAGAAAGAAAAAGAAAAAAGAGTTTTCTGTCTCAATTTCACGTTTGTATTTACAGTAGTATGGCCTGTATGATGGTTAAACATCTGTTTATATAATAATTTTGTTTCTCTCGAGAATATATTTTTCTACGAGGGAACCAACTTGTGGGTAGCCAGGGTGGCAACACTCAAGCACGCAAGCTCGCCGGCATTTGATGGGAGCCCACTTTAAGATTAAATTTTCCTATTCCATATCTATGATACGATACGAATATCAATGCATAAATGAAGCGTGGAATGGGTTCAACACATAAAAAATGTCTTAATGAAAATAAAATGTGCTTAGAACCCACTTTTGTACAATGTCTACAATTAAGATCTCCAGAAATACTACACATTTTGTAACGCTTTATGTTGTGTCAAATATAGACCCCTCGACCTAATTTATAAAACATCGCATGTGCTTAAAATACCATTTCCAAAACAACTGAAAATAAGTTAAGATGATGCTGTTCCTCCAACATCTGAACAAAATATATTTGTTTAAACAAAAGAGAAACTGACCAAAGCTTAAAACTTTACTTTATTTTAAATTATAATTTGTAACTGTTTCGGATATCTAGCATATCCTTCTTCAGACACGATCGAAATTAATGAAAATACAGACATATATATAAATGTTGTTATAACAGAGTTTAAATTCTTTAACCGTCATATATATATTCATTGTTTATTATTATTATGTTTTATTATTATTATATATATTAAACTCTGTTATAACAACATTTATATATATGTCTGTATTTTCATTAATTTCGATCGTGTCTGAAGAAGGATATGCTAGATATCCGAAACAGTTACAAATTATAATTTAAAATAAAGTAAAGTTTTAAGCTTTGGTCAGTGTCTCTTTTGTTAAAACAATTAATCCAAAGCCATGAATAGTCTTACTATTTGTTTAAAATGAAGAATAAATGTAATCTGGAGCAAACTTTACATTTTTTTTCTACGAAGACCCAAATATTAATGTTTGCCCTTACAGGAAAAAGTTCCAAGTTACGGTGCTGCCATCCACCCGAACATCACATTGTATTTCTATATCTTTAAATACACAACATTAAATATCTAACTTATACTACTTTTTAAAACATTGTTGGAAATACGCGACAGTTTGCAAAATGAATGACTTGGGTTAGTTTGGTCGTTGTATTCTTAATTCTTCTTCTACTAAGCGTGATTTAGTGAAATAGGCCACAGTATTTAAGAATGTAAGAAGTTTCAAATGATAAAATAAATTATTCATTTTTAGTGCGACTATCATTGCTATATTTAGATAGTAATGTATGTGATCAACATTTGTGACTTGCCGCGGGGTTTATAGAAAATGGCAGGTCCTAGACCATGGACTAAAGTGATTTCTTCTCGTTGTGAGCAGCTCACTTTTTGTACTGGTTAATTTACAAAGCTTAATAAATAAATGACAAGGTTTATTTGAGGCACAAAAAGAGTCATAGGATACCAAGTACAAAGAGAGGGGTAAAGGCTTAGCAGGATTATCACGTAGCAGTGGTGAAAACTGCCCTTTTAGTCACGAGCGATACAAGTTTATTATCTCGTTTCTTTGTATCTGCATACATGTACATATACTCGAACATCAAAGTAAGCATTATTTTTCTCTGCTTTTGATATTCACTTTGGAATTTGTATTGTAGAGGTTCTGTGGGCAGGTGGCCAGTTTTACTATGGAGATTTCGCTTGGTTTTTAAATAAACTCGACTTCTAGATACGTTTCATAATCTTTGAGGGATTTGTAGTGGATGAGCGTTATGCTAACGGGCGTTCCCTTACAGTCCTACTTGTCGTACTTCTGTATTGGTCTTTCTCCCTTTCCTGCAGTAGAAATCATCAGTCTTCTGTTAATCTGTTACGGCGTAAGTGACAGCTAAGGTCATTAGGGGGTGACTGCAAATCTTCCATGATTCATATTTATTCCAGAAACCACCCTTTAAATGAAACAAGAAGATGAAACTGCTCAAATATTATATATGATGGATATAATATATAACACATTCAAGAAAAATATTATTCTACTGTAGAAAATATGTATACTATGATAAATACTATTTGAATAAGTATTATACGTATGATACATACTAAAAATTCAGATGAACTTTACTGCGTTATGGGTGGATTTATATGTGTAGCCTACTACGTAGGAATGTGAAAGTGTAAGTGTAATTATACGCAATATTTGTGTTAATTTTATTGGACGAGATTTACTGAATTCTGTAATATACTTGTGCCTCAAAGCATAAGCTTCATATCTTATATTCTTTAGGAAATACTCTGAATATGCAGAGGTTTTGCAAAACTTGAAAATAACTTATAACCAACGAAGTAAATATTTATTATAATATATGAAGTGCAGTTCTTTAACTTTAAGACTCTACATGGAAATGTTCATACTTATGAGAAATTTTGTACCAAATTTTAACGCACCCATAATCTAATCTTCATCTGCACCACGAATTATGAGTTTATTGTCCTTATTACTGATCTACAGTTTGTAAATGTACTATTCCAATTTATTGCAAGGATTTCTTAAGGAAGCAATCCGAACTTTTAATATGTAGACGATAAAGTCAAATTTCTGCACCATATTCATTTCCCGAAGAAAAAGAAGGTTCAAATCAAATTGTATAACTCAAGTGTTTTTGCCAAGGATCTTATAAAATAGAGGATCTGCCTTTACAACAAAATATTGAAGCCAAACGTCACAGTTTCACCACCCCTACTCTGCCCACTCCGCCCAATAGGGTCGCAATGTTTTGAGCCAACAATCATGACGGAAACGAAAGTAGCCAATCAGACAATGGCAGAAACGAAAGTAACCAATCAGATGTGCCGATGCTTGGTTGCTTTTTGGCTTCACCGATTTAATAGGATGAAGATACATATGGGCAGATCCTCTATTTATAACATCCTTGGTTTTTGCATCGATTAAAACAATGCAAAAAGTCGACCGAAAAACCTGTAAATAATTGAAGACGTGACTTCCATAACCAAACGAATCCAGCTGAAGAAATTGAGAAATCAATAAAAGACTGAATATTTGTTGGAAATGTAAACTTGGAAATCAGACTTTTTATACTTACATTCTGCTGAATAACAAATATCACTATGTATGAAAAGAGATTGATTTTCAAGTTCATATTTCTAGCAAATATTAAACTTTTATTGACTTTCTCAAAATATCTCTCTAGCTGGACTTGTGTGGTTATGCAATTCACTGCTTCAATTTTATAATTACCTTAGTTTTATCGAAAGAAGCAATTTCAAATACAGAGAAAAGGACATTAAGAGAGGTCTAGTGTCTGTGTCTTCTTCAGCTGCGTGAGGTAATTAATATACGAGTCGCTGACTTCCATAACCACGCAAATAGAGCTGAAAAGGTATTGAGGAAATCAATAAAAATGAATATTTCATGGAAATTTAAACTTGGAAATAAGATTGATTTCATACTTATACTTCGATTAATAACAAATGTCACTAAGTATTAAATAACGAGTATTACAAGTAATTTATCTATAATAAAATAACGAAAATACTGGACTTGTGTTATTGGGAACTCATTGGTTTGTTAAATTGGTTTTAGATACTATAACTCTGATTCGGTAAAGAAATATACTGATGTTGAGCCAATAATGTGAAAATGAAACAACAGTCATTTTCCATTAACATTGTCTCTATTTTCACAATAACGTAATACAACAACAACACATTTAGTTTATTCATATCTTTCTTTCACTTGATTAGAATCCCAGCACTTCCTGATTCCTCAGCACTGGTCCAGAAGTCTCTAAAGATAAAGTTGCTCTGCAGGTAAAATTGAGGACAGGTATTTTTCAATATCCCTTGTTTTAGCAGCTTTCAACTGAATTTCAGCCCTATATGCTTTCTCCAAGTTTTTCTCATGAACTTCTGCTTTTTATGTCATCATGAATCTTTCTGTAACTAAGCCACGTGATATCTTGCTTGTAGTAATGTTTTTTGGTCAGTATTCAATTATTTTATAAAATGTCGCTCTCTACTTTTCTTGTTGTTTAGTAAGTGGAGAAGGTTTTTTAATATTTTTAAAAAAAGGCCTTAAAATCTTTAATCTTACTTTGTTCCATTTTAACTACATTAATAATTCTTGATATATTTTAGTGCTGTCGAATTTTTGGGACACTTGCGGTTTTCGGTGTTTGAGAAAACCGGTTTTCGGAAAACCGCAAATGCGGTTTTCAAATCATGATATGTTGTTCGTTTGTTTGAAATCGTTAGCTTGAAATCGTGATATGTTGTAGATATTGTGTACCTAAGAAAAAGTCTCAATGGGCACAACCAAAAATCACTGACCACTTGGCCACAACAGCGCCACTTTTTGAAAACAGCCGAAAATAACGATATTCTGGATTTCGATGAAAATGACTGAAACTGTGATATGTTGGAAATAATTGTGATCCTGAGAAAAATTCTCAATGGGCACAACCACAAATCACTGACCGTTCGGCTGCTACAGGGCCACATCTTTGAAAACAGCTGAAAGTAACGGTATTCTGGATTTCGATAAAAATGAATGAAACCGTGATATGTTGTAGATATTGTGATCCTGAGAAAATGTCTCCATTTGTACAACCATCCATCACTGACCGTTTGGCCACTATATAGCCACTTTTTTACAGGACGCATAGGGATTTCAAGAAAATCGTAGACCTTTATGTTGGTGGCCCTAGTACCCCTTCTAATTGTCACAGGGACACAAACTATACCTGATTGTAAAGTTTATGAAACGCACATTCTAACGAGCTAAATTTTGTGCCCCTCGTGCCAAATCCGTAGAAGAAGAAGAAGAAGACGTTTTTTTTTGTAAAAATGAGATCTTTTGTTTTTGGAAATTTGTCAGAAGCTGGCAACACTGTTACTTGTCGTACGCAGGAAGAAATATTTTCACGTGTACGCCAGACATTGGGTAGAATCATGTAGAAAAGTGAAGGGCGAAAGCTCAATACCAAGTGAGAGAAAATTACGAATGTGTTTCCTACGAGAATGACCCTGTACATATTTTTCGAAATATTTTGGTCTGCCCTGACGCCTCTAATTGGCAGAGAAATATAAGCCATACTTCGTTTGAAAGCTTGTGAGGCACAGATTCTAACGAGGTAACTTTTATTCCCCCGTGACTAACCCGTAAAAGAAGAAGAAGAAGAAATTTTGAAAATTTGAGAAGAAAATACATTGTTTTCGAAGCGTGTGGGAATATGGCAACACTATTATTTATCGCACGTAGGAAAAAATATTTTCACGTGTACGCAAGATATTGGGTGTAATTATGTAGAAAAGTGAAGGGCAAAAGTTCAATACCAAGTGAAAAAAAATTCCAAACATGATTCGTACGAGATTCACCCTGTACATATTTTTCGAAATATTTTGGTCTACCCTGACGCCGCTAATCGTCACAAAGATATAAGCCGTACCTGATTGGAAAGTTTATGAGACACAGATTCCAGCGAGGTTACTTTTGTGCTCCCCGTACCCAACCCATTAAAGAGAAAGAAGAAAAAATTCACAAACATTAGAAAACATACATTTGTCGAAGCTTGTGGGACTATGGCAACCCTGTTATTTGCCGTACGATAGAAAAACATATGTTCACGTTTACGCCAGACATTGAGTACAATCATATAAAAAAAGACGAAGGACGAAGTTCAATACCAAGTGACAAAGAAAATTCAAACGTGTGTCCTACGTGAATCGCCCTGTATATATTTTTCGAAATGTTTTCGTCTACCCTGACGCCCCTAATCGTCACAGAGATACAAGCTATACATCGTTGGAAATCTTATGGGACATAGATTACAACGAAATAACGTTTGTGCTCCTCGTGCCAAACCCGTAAAAAAAAAACAGAAGAAATTCAAAAGATTTGAAATAAAAAATACATTTTTTAGAAATTGGAACACTATTATTTGTCGGGGGCAAGAATGGCGATACCCAAGATGTCATTATTTAGAGTGTTTATTTACCTTTATTGATACCACTTTTTATGCTTGCAGCTCCTTTGGAAGGAGAAGGGGGAACTAAAATGCTGAGGGGAAGGGGGAACTAAAACATCCAACTTTTCTCCTACCCTTCCGCCCCTGGACCCTCGATGTGGACGAAATGCACACCGTTGGAAAGTTTGATCCCTAAGTTACCTCTGTAGGTTAATTAGGAGCGAAGTGATGGAGGTTTAAACTACTGGCTCAATTCTTGAGCCGTTCGTTCTGTAAAGGTTAAATGATCAGAAGGTAACGGAATTCTGGATTTCATTGTAATTGCTTGAAACTGTGATATGTTGCTGACAGTTTGGCCACTACGAGGCCACTTTTTTGAAAATAGTAGAAGGTAACTGTATTCTGAATTTCGGTGGAATTTTTTGAAACCGTAATATGTTGTTAATGAAACCGTGATATATTGTAGATATTGTGATACTGAAAAAAAGGCTCAAAGGACACAACAACCAAACATTAACAATTTGGCAACTACGGGACCACATTTCTTAAAACAGCAGAAGGTAACGATATTTTGGAATTTTGGTGGAATTGTATGAAGCCATGAATAGTCCTATCCCACAACCCGGAAGAGAGATGGAGAGAATAGCGGCTAACATGAGCATAGACAACATTCGGATGTTCATGCTGAGGGAAAAAGAAAAACTCTGGAAAGCCCAAACAATTTTTCTCAGGATCATGACATCTACAACGTATCACAGTTTCATTCATTTACACCGTAATCAAAAATATTTTAAGGATCCCCATGTCGCCGTACCATGCAATAGCCATGCGTACTACACGTGTTGATAATAAACACAAACAAGCAGACGACGATCCCGAAGAGGAGTCGATCACCATCGCCAACAGTCGGAAAGACGAGAATCAACGAAGGAAGCCGACAGTACAGGATAAAAGGGACCTACACGCCTCGACCAACATCAATCTTCTCGGATTGATCGAAACGCCTAAAACTCCTCTCACGACGCTTGGTCACCGAGTGGTACCCATCCTTATACCCACGACGCTTGGTCACCGGGTTCCTATTCTCTTTCTCACGACGCACGGCCACCGAGAGAGAGATACCTAATCTACGTCCCTCTCACGACGCTTGGTCTCCGAGAGTATCTCACCTCAAAGCCCACGACGCTTGGTCACCGGGCTCCTATCTAATCTTACCTAAATAGTAGAGGAATACTTATTATAATTTGTGTACATAAAAGACATTTTTATAATAAAAAGGTGAAGGGAAAGTCCAAATTCCGAGTACATTTTTTTGCTCTACCCAAGAAATTTTACATAGTAGATGCGTCGGCGTTTATTTACAGACACTAAAAGGACTTTCCTACAGGGCGCTCTTTCTATTAACGAAAACACGGACTTATTTATTAACGAAAAACTTTTTATTACCGAAAAAATTTTTAACAATACAGTGTAAGTGTTACTAAAAGCAAGATCGTATAAAAGATAGTATCCGTATTGTTATAAATAGTTTCATTAACGGTAGATTGATTCGTTACAGGCGGGCAGGTATTTATGCCGACAACTAGATCTGGGAAAAATACATATAAAGAAGGTGATAACAATATGGCAGAATCAGGCTCCCGTATACCTCTTAATATTCCTTATTTAACTAGATATTCTAGTCACAGTACAGATGACCCCGATCGATTTTTCATGCTGTTTGATCATTTGGCTTTATTTCAGGCTTGGACCCCTGAAAAGAAGAATGAAATTCTTCCTATGTATCTGCAGGACGTAGTTTTCGACTTTGTCTTACAATTGCAAAATCTGAATCAATTCGACACACTAAATTACGAACAACTGAAAACCAATTTAATTTCTCTGTCCCGCCCAAATTTACCAGCGTATAAGGCGGAATTAGAAATTTTTCAAATACAACAAAACGAAAATGAATCGGTCGATTCATATTTCTTAAGGAAATTAAGGGCCATCAGACAGCTAATGCCAGAAGCTTCAGAGAAACAGAAAATTCATTTTCTTTCGTTAGGACTACAAAGAAATTTGTTGCAAAAGATAGCGTTAGAATCCTTTCCAACAATCCAGCAGCTGCAGGATCGACTTCATGAATTGAAAAAAGCTCAGGATCTCATGCAAAAGAGAAATTATGTAGAATTGTCACAGGCAATTCATTCTTTAATCGGCCAACCTAACCGACCCTCATCACTCCCTTTGTACGACCATTATAGCCAAACGAATCCTAATTCATACTTGCCAACCTATATGCAACAGCCAACTTCCCAATCGTTGCCTTCCGCGCCTCCATTACAGAATATTTCCCCTCCACAGACAACTTCCTCTGCACCTGATGTTTCGAATCCGCACCCCCACTAAAGTCAAAACCCGCCCTCACAACCTCCTCACACGGACCTTACCAAATTAGCAAATCAAATGGCCGAGTTATCGTTAATGCTGGCACAGAATGCCATGAAGACCAATTTTAGGCGTAACAACGTCATCACAGCAAGTAAAATTACGATTCCGGCGAAATCACATTTCTACTTCCCTGTATCGATTCAAAGAGAAACAATTCATCACGCTGCATTTTATATTACTCCACTACAATCATTATTAGACCGATACGGCTTACAGGCAATGACCATGAGAGTACCGAGTAACGACCTTACGTTACTAATTTCCAATCCTACGCCACGAATAATAATGCTAAATAAAGGTACACCAGTGGCGTATACAGAGGAGAGCGTGGAAGATTTTCATTTAGAATAGAAGAAGACGAAAAGAAAGCGTACCAATTACGTACTCAAGAAGAGATAAAGGAAAGATTAAGACAAACCCCTAATACTTTTAACATTGACCCTTTTTTTTATATAAATCCGGATTCACCGGAATACCAGCAAATAGCTGTAACCAACTTATTGTACAAATACAGGGATGTGTTTTCATACAGCCCAGATGATATAGGCTATTTTAGAGGATATGAACACAACATTCGTATAGATAAAAGTGCGTCATTCCATCACCGTTCCCCACCAATTCCTTTAGGGATAAGAGATCAAATTGATAAGCAGATACAACAGCTGTTAGATGCCAAAATCATAACGGAGACACAGACTAGTAATTTCTCCTCACCTTTAATTGCGATTAAAAAGCCAAAGAGTTCAGATTTCAGGCTTGTGCTGAATCTCTAGGCATGTAATAGCTACACCAAATATTTAAGCATACCATTTCAATATACAGAGGACGTTTTACAGGTTTTAAAAGGAAAAAAAAAACTAATTTCAACCTTGGACATTTCGCAGTCGTATTTTCAGATAAAATTGCATCCTAAAAGCACTAAATACATGACTTTCGAGGTAAATCATACACGCAAAAGCTATAAATTCCTTAGATGCGTAATGGGACATTGTCCCTCTTCCCAATCTTTAACTATAGTAATAAAAATGCTATTAGACGGCTTACCAAAACACATAACCAATTTCGCAGATGACATTGTGATGGGTTCTTATACGTGGGAACAGCAACTCTCAGATTTGGAACTTTTATTCCAAAAATTAAGGAAACAAGACTTCCGAGCCAACCCCAAGAAGACGCACCTGTTATATAGAGAACTCCCAGTACTAGGATTCCTTGTACGCGGAGAGAAGATAAGCATCTCACCAAAAATAGCAAAGAAAATCAAGAATTTTAAAAAGCCGACTACCAAACGCATACTTCAGAGCTTTATTGGCCTCTGTTCTTATTTACGAAGTCATATCAAGGACTTCACGACCAAGATAGAACCTTTCCAACAGCTTCTTACTAAAAATGCCAAATTTAAATGGATAGAAAAACATGACGAATTATTCGAGAAGCTGAAAGAAGACATTTTGAGAGCCCCTTCTCTCTATCATTTCGACGAAAAGCTAGAGATAAGGCTGTACACAGACGCATCCTCTCACCAGATCGGAGGGCTATTAGCCTGTTATGACCCCAAAACTAACGAAGAAAGAATCTTTCCTATTGTAGCAGATATCTCACAAAAACTGAGACCAAAAGCTCAGTCTGGCAGAAAGAACTATACGCTATTATATATGCATTACGCAAATTTAGATATTTCTTACTCAATCGTAAATTTAAATTGTTTACAGACGCAAAATGTCTAACCTCTTTGCGTACTCACCCGGACAGAGTAGGAAAATACACTCGCTATAGACTTTTCTTAGCTGACTATAATTTCGATATCTGCCACATCAAAGGAAAGAAACATCCGGCTGATATCACCAGCCGTTTAGAGCAGAATAGCAGTGATACTTCAGAACCCATGGACCCACATCAGGCAATCGAAGATCTACATGCATACAGATCCAATTCTCTAGAGGAACTCATTCTCCAAATAGAATACTCAGGATCTTTGAAGAACTTACGAGAAGAGCAGCGTAAGGATGACGCATACGCTGATATTATAACAGTTTAAGAAGGGAAAGAACAAGCAAAAAGTTCCACCACGAGGGCAGCCAAATATTTTCGATTAAAAGACAACATATTGTATCGTACACAAAAACATCCAGAACTTGGGCTACTTCATCTTTTGTGCATCCCGAAAAGCTTGGCAGGATACTGGTTTGAGTCTATTCATAAAGACCCGTCAGCTCCCCATTTTGGGTTTTCAAAGACATATAAAACTATCCTTAACAAATACTACATGCCAAACATGAAATCATACTTGGCATTCAGAATCAAGAACTGTAGGGAGTGCCAACTTTTGAAAAAACTACCCAGAAAACAACAAGGTGAACTTCTGCACCACCCGATAGGTCATATAGGAGAAATATGGATGTTTGACGGCTTAGGTCCCTATCCGCACGAAGAAGGGAAACCAAAATATGTTTTAGTCGCCATCGAAACAAGTACACGTTATATAGTGACGAAGGCTGTTAATGGGATTACGGCAGACACAATTGAACAATTTTTATTGGAAGAAATAATTCTGAAATTTGGCGCCTTTCGGTTCCTTCATGTGGACAGACATCCTGTGCACAGAGCGAAGAAATTTCAAAAACTAGCAGAGATATATAACTTTGAATTTAAGTTCTGCCCTACTTTCAACCATCAAGACATAGGATTACTCGAAGTCATTAACAAAACATTGCAGAATTCATTAAAATGTTTCGTCCAACAAAATCACGAAACATGGCCAAAGTTATTACCTCATATTACTTTTGGTTTAAATAGTTTCGCTAAATTAGGAACGAAGAAATCCAGCTTCTTTCTCGTGTTTGGATACGAACCTAGGACAATCAGCGATTGCAAACTACAGATTACCCATCAGCTACAGATTCAACGGGATTAACTCGTAAAACTTGAGAAAAGACACGGCATAACTTACTGAAGGCTCACGAACAACAAAAGAAGTATTTTGATAAAAGACATAAACAACAAAATTTTCACACTGGAGATAAAGTACTCATTTACTTTCCCTTTCGAAAAATTGGAGAGTCATCTCAATGGACCAATAGATACTGCGGACCGGCTACAATAATCTAAAAACTAAACAATAATCTCTACCGAGTTCGCATGCCCCACAATTTCAGGGACAGAGAACAGAATATCTCCATCGATAGAATCAAATTTTACCATGATGGCGAGGAACACACACCACACGAGGAAAATGCAGAACGCAGCGGATAAGATGACGAACCGAACAGAAAGAACAAAACAGGAAAAAGAGATTATCATCATCCCAACAGATATACACGTGCGACATGCGAAGCGCACTCTTCATGTTTCCGCGACATACAAAAAAAGCGAGAAAAGAAATAAAAACATGGAATAGAAGAAAACAAGATACATCATCTGATACAGCTAACTATTTGAAGTGACCAAATCTAGTACCTACCTTAGTATTCAAATTGCAAGCGATCCCTTGTTTTTTTTCACTCTTATAATTCCTAACCAACCTGCATTCTGTCATATAAACAAGCATCCATACATAAAATTTCCTTCAGTAAACTAAATTGCAAGCCATCATTTACTTTCGACTTCGAGCGAACGAACTTTACAAGGCCAGCTACAAAATTTTTATCTTCGTTTCTCTGCTGTGTATCATATAACTGTCACTAACATATTGACCTAGATATACAGAGTGTTCAGAAAATCAGGACTTTTGATTGGCAACCTTTTTCCGGCGTGACTACATTTATCAAAGTACTGAATTTAACCGTTCTCTAAGTGTGTTCTGTCATCTATTAACTAGTACTAGCCAGAACTAGACCAATATTAGTAACTTTGCTATAATAGCACCATATGACGCGAGAACTTCATAAAATATACTACGGACATTACCATCAATGACGTAGTTATAACTATTAACTGTACTCACCAGAGCTTCGACAGCCTCTCCTTTCATTGAGATGACGTAATATACGGATCCTGCTTAGATTAAAAGGACAAACTGTCAGTGCTCCAACTTCAACTTTAATTTAAACTTTCTTTATGTGATTATATATCGAACAGTGATATCTGTGACCAGTGCTTTTAACTTTGATTTTGTGTTTCATGTTATCGTGCATTTACAGTGTATACTCTGTCCAATATGTAGATTCCATATGTTGGCACAAACAAAATATAATCCAGTGGCTTATTTTTTTCTACGCCCCGGGGGTGTAACGATCCCCATGTTGCCGTACCATCCAATAGCCATGCGTACTACACGTGTTGATAATAAACACAAACAAGCAGACGACGATCCCGAAGAGGAGTCGATCACCATCACCATCGGGGTCCTTCGTCATTTTGAAGGGAGCCATTGGCTCCTGAAACTCTTGTGTCGCAAAACTGACAAAACCTGGATTTCCTACTTTAAAGTCATACCGAAACCGCAAAAGCGGTTTTCAAAACCGAAACCACAAATTCGGTTTTCAAAACCGAAGCCGCAAAAGTGGTTTTTGAAAACCGAAACCTCAAAAGCGGTTTTTGGTTTTTAAAACCGACATTTCGGTTTTATGAAATTTAACGTTTTTCAAAAACCGGTTTTCGGTTTTCCAAAAACGATTTCGACAGCACTAGTACATTTTGTATGATTTCTATCCAATCAGACCTTGATGCGCGCGCGTCCATGCGGCGACAGTGGAACGTTATGCTGTTCTTATACACGACCACGCTAAATTCGATGCGGCTGTTTCTTTCCATTACCAAAATGTGTACTCGTGCTGTTATGGAGCGCGTGGATTCATATGTTAGGCCTAAGTATTGTTTCGTGGGAGCTAAATAAAGATAATAATAGCTAAACTGTAAAGGAAATAGCTCGGAAGTAAATTTCCCTTCCATACCCTTGTATTTATACCGAAAACAAGTAGATGAAATTATGATACATATCATGCAGTAATATGTCGATTACCTTCATCAAAATCAATGACATATACATCATACAAGTAATTCGAAATTGCTTTATTCTTACGTAGCATTCGTGCAAATACTGACATAAATCAATGATGCTATTTTCTTAAAGATTTGGGTTAATGTATATAAGTATTCTGACGCTACACACACACACACACACACACATATATATATATATATATATATATATATATATATATATATATATATATATATATATATATATATATATATATATATATATATATATGAAATGAAATGAAATGAAAATGTCTTTATTGAAGCGGGCGAGGTTCAGCCATGGCTGCTCTACCACCTAACCCTTGTCAAAAGAATACAATATTAAACATTACACATCAAAAGGAACAGAAAAAAAAACTTTAAAAAACTTATATATAAAATTAGGGTTTCCCTTATTTTGGGTAATTTCATGTTGCGATACGCATACCCCCAAATGTATTCTATGTGACCGTAAACACGCATTAGTGAAATAGCAGCTCTCTATGAGAAAGACAACCCGTGCCGACTTGACGACAAAGTCATAAAATGACGTTTCCACATTATAATATAATTTAGAATTTCCAACCGTGATAACGGAGAAAGAAACTAAATGGCCTAAACAGGATATCGTCATTGGAAGGGACAATAAACATAAAGACAATAGAGATGGTAAACGCGGATCAGTGTTGCAAAATTTTCGGGAAATAACGTGAATCATGTGCAAATGCTGTTGGCGCATACAGAGAGTGAGGTACTAACATTTTGTAAACGTTAAATTAAATATTGATAAGAACTGTTTAAGCTGACTCTAAGTCTAGAAGGGTCAGCTGAACAGTGGTGATATTAACAGAAGAGAAAAGTTAAGTTTGGAAAAGTTATAATAACTCAGAAAAGGTCAGTAAAGTGCTGTATGGCTTAAAACATATAATACAAGCCGGTATAGCATGCGGAGTAGTACCGTAGTTATGTGAGATCGATAAGTCACGTACTGACAGAGATATTCTGTATCTTGTTAAAGCTGAGAAGTAAGGTTTGTTAAAGGGGCAACGCTGCACAGTGGCGGTTCTTTAATCTTGACATCATCATCGTTATCAGCGACCTCAGAAACCCACGAGTACATATACCCATGCAAATTGCTCGCTGTTTTCATATTTTAACCAGGTTGTTAGAATTCTACGGAAATAACGTGACTTGTGGATCTTACATAACCACGATACTACTCCGCATGCTTTAACCCCTTACATTATTGGTTTTAAACCATATAGCACTAGTGACCATTTCCGAGGTATTGTACCTTTTCCAAACTAAACATTTCTCTTCTGTTGATGGCAACACTATTCCGCTGACCCTTCTAGACTTAGAGTCAGATTAAACAGTTCTTATCAGTATTTAATTTGTTGTGTACAAAATGTTAGCAAGTCAATCCCTTTATGCACCAACGGCATTTGCACATATTTCACGTTATTTCTCGAAAAATGTGCAACACTGATCTGCATTTACCATCTCTTTTGTCTTTATGTTTATTGTCCCTTCCAATGATGATATCGTATTTAGGCCATTTAATTTACAAAAAAAAAAAACTTTCTTTTGGATTGGCTACATTGTTCACTCGGAGATGTTCTTCAATACGCAGGTAGATGTCGTCCTTTCTGTAGTTGCCTCGTGCAAAGTTTCATTTCTCTGTCTCTTCTAGTTTCTCCGTTATCACGGTTGGAAATTCTAAATTATATTTTAATGTGGAAATGTTATTTTATGACTTTGTCGTCAAGTCGGCACGGGTTAACGTTCTCATAGAGAGCTGCTATTTCACTAATGCGTGTTTACGGTAGCATATGCAACACGAAATTACCCAAAATAAGAGACACCCTAATATATATAGGGTGTTAATAAACTATACCGACAAACTGTAACAGATGATTCCATACATCAAAATAAGAGAAAAAGTCCATATGGACCTGCGGGGAAAAGTGCATAGTTTCAGAGCTAGGGCTGTCCAAAATTGCAAAAAACTCAAATTTTAACAGGCCCTGTATGGAATTTCAGAAAATATGGTTGGTGGTCCTTATCAGCTTAAAGGAAGTCACGCATTCGCAATCCGAAAATGCATATTTCATTAATTTTCCGTGGGTGTACAGAGTATTCCATACAGGGTGATGTTCTCAGACATGTTATTAACCGAATTTTGAGATATGCTCTAACTTTATGATTAGTCCAAAGTAGGCAAACAATAAGTCTTGATACCAGTGAAAACAGAATCCTTTGGCGCGATGTCGAAAGTGTTAAGGATCGTCAGCAGCACGGTTTTTCGTACTCGGGAAAACTCATGCTGCAATGTTTTCTTTCACGCTTATAAGTAAAGAAAACGTGAAGTTTACCTTGACGAAATTCATCGCATCAAACATTATTCCGAACACAAAAAAGCAAGGAGCTGCCAGTTCCTAACACTTCCGACTTCCCTCCGAAGCATTGGATGTCCGTGAAGAGTGAAGACAAATTGAGGATGTCAATATTTAATAGACTCGTATCTGAATAAGTAGAAATTTGGCAGCATAGATACAATGTTTTCCTTTTCATGTGTGCCTGGGTGAATGAGAAAATTGGAGGGTAGTTTTTAGAAAAAGGGCGTTAATTGGGGAAGGGGTGAGATTTTAAAGCGGGTAGCGGACTTTGTTGTGTTGCATGTTTGTGTGTGTGTGTATGTGTGTGCCGGTCTTTGTTGTTCATTGGAATATTGTAGCTGTAATTGCATAATTACGTGTCTGTCCCTGATATACGTGAACTAGCAATGCAGTAGCAATGAATTCTCTAACGTCTCTGCTGAATTAGCCGTTTTCGAAAAGAACTTCAGAAGCAAACCTACTTGTGAAAGGCATCGGAAGACCGATTCTGACTTTCAATATAACGCAAGTAATTAGAAATCAGAAACGAACATTTACAAGGAAGTTTAATCTCACTGTGTTGGGAAACGTGAATATTGCTGCTCAACTAAATGCTGGTTATAGGCGGTCCATTGAGAATCACAATCAAAAAGTGACGCAAAACAGGTACGTGCTTAATATAATCATCAATTGCATTTGGTTTCGTGGCACCTTCGAATTGGGTTTAAGAGGACATGATGAAAAACAGACTTGTCTTCAAATCGAGGCGTTTTTCGTAGATTAATTAATTTCAGTGCAGAACTTGACAGCGCTCTCAAGAGTCATTTAGAAAGCGCAATAATTTTCAAGAGTACGTCAAAAATCATACAAAATGAGGTTGTCCATTACATGCTTGAAGCATGCCATGAAGAAATCGCTATTATTATTTATAATAACTATCAGTGGCGTATTTAGGGGGGCTTCCGGGCTTAAGCCCCCCGAAATCTTACTATAGTAAAGTATATGCAATATCTTGCAGAATTTTCACATTTTCAGGCAAAGCCCCCCCGAGAGTTAGCAAAGCCCCCCGAAACAAAATCATGAATACGCCACTGCTATTATTATTATTATTATTATGTATATTATTATTATTATCAAACTATTATTATTTATAATAATAATAATAATGAAAAAGGAGAGCTCATCTATTGTACACCACCTAAAATTCAAAGCACCAGCCGCCACTGATATACAGGGTGTTAATGAACTATACCGACAAAGTGAAAGAAGTGATTCCTTACATCAAAATAAGAGAAGGAGTTCATATGGACTTATGGGGGAAAGTATATAGTTTCAGAGCTAGGGCTGTCGAGAATCGCGAAAAAGCTAAATTTCAACTAACCATATTTCGAATTCGAGAAACTGTGGACGGTTGTAGTTATGAGCGTAAAGAGAGATCAACCGAATTTTTAAATGTGCTCTAACTTTATGTTTGGTTCAAAGTAGGCAAACGATAAGCTTTGACAGCAGTGAACACGGAATCTTTTGTTAGGATATCGGAAGTGTTGAGGACCGTCAGCAGCACGATTTCTAGTATTTGGGAAAACGCGTGCTGCGATCTTTTATGCTTATAAGTGCTAAAAACGAGAAAGATACCGTGCTGAATTACATCACAGAACAAGTTATTCCGAACACAAAAGACGGTAGAGCTGCCGGTTCCTAAAACTTCCGACTTCCCTCCGAAGCATTAGGTGTCCATTGTTGCCAAGGCTAACACCTTGCCTACCTTGGATCTACCTTATACTCAGGGCATATCTGAAAACACTGTTGAGAGCACCCTGTAGAGAATACTCTGCACACCCATTGAACATTTATGGATTGCTTACGCGTGACTTCCGTTAAGCCGATAAAGACCATCATCCACAGTTACTCGAATTCGAAGTACACCCTATTGAAATTTAACTTTTTCACGATTTTGGACACCCCTATCTCTGAAACTATGCACTTTTAGCTATAGGTCCATACGAACTTTTTCTCTTATTTTGATGTGAGGAATCACCTCTTAAAGTTATTCGGTATAGTTTATTAACACCCTGTATATAATCTATTTTATTAACTGTCAGGAACAGTTAAAACTGAATTAAGTCAATATAATAGTGTACGGAAAAGAAGAACGAGATGTTGATAATATAAGCTATCTCAAGGATTAACAGGTAAAATTTCATTTAAAATGGTCTCTAAATTAAAATTATATATATTCAGTGAGCATCAGGATAGGCTATGTCATACATAAGATCAAATCAATCTCATGATGTTGTGATTTTGTATTTTATGGAGAGTTTCAACATGCCAATGGATGTGATTATTTCTTTCCTCAACCTTCTGGTTGAGGGCGTCATGAACCGGACCACAGACTTGATCTTCCACGCGTTCTCGGTTTCCAGATTCGACGAAGAACATTGTGTTTACACAATGAGAAATAAACTTCATTGCGGAACTGCATCTTCTTTTTCAGTTCACCCACTATTCTGTGTTGTGTATATAACCTAAGAATGCGCTGGTTTAACGTCATATTGGAAAAGGGACATCACATATTGGATGATGACTAATAAGACTAAGTATATATCAGCTTAAATTCTACATAACTTTCAACCGTACTTAATATAACCAGTCAGTCAAAAAATAAAAAGAGAATGGCCAGTTTTTCTCACCTCTTAATTTGAAATTTCCAAATATCTTGAGTTTTTATTTCCACAAAAATTTAAGATCTCGATAATATAGAGGCATCTTGAAATATTCTGTATATTTTGATTAAACCACGAATTTGCATGTTTTGTTGTATGGTACTACTAGTTTTGTTTATAACTTCAATATAGTATAGCATTTTGTATTCTACTTCCTTAGTTCAAATTTATTCTGTAGTGTAGCGCCATGTTGATAACGTTTGCTTTCAGAATGTCCAGGAAAATTAGGAGTCAATCTAGATATAAGAAACGAAACCTGCTGAAATATACGAACGTTTTACGAAATATTGCTCACAAAAGTTTAAAAGAATACAGCTGTTGGCTTAGCGGATTTGACATCATTGATTTGGCTACTGTCAAAGTTTATAGGATAATTTGTGGAGGAGTCAAACTTGTCAGAAAGTGATTGTATAAACGTCATTCCTGTACCAAATTATTCAGGGAAATTATTAGCAAACTGTAAAAAATTGGTCTTTTATTCGTATCAACTACATATTTTGAGATATATAATAGTATTGACGGAAAATTAGGAAATGATTTTTAATTTACGTTTTAAATATTTAAGTAATATTAATATCCTGAAATATTTAATATTCAAGTAATTATAAACGTCTCTTACTATTACAAGTTTTGATATTGAAATTGTAGGTTGTTGAAGAGCTTTGAAAGATGTCAAAATAATTTCAGTATCACTGAAAAAAGAGTACATTCATGAGTAACTGGTGAAACACTTGAAGTGATAATTATCTGCTGATGGAAGTACAGTCAATTTGAGGTGCGTGTCTGTGGGCTGTTTGGAGATTCTGTTCACATAAAATTGTTCAGTTGTCCAAGTTTCCACTCACCACATAGTGAGTGAGAATGTATTTAACTGCGGTTACCATACCAAGAGTTAGTTGGTTTCCTCCAAGCACGTAAAATGTACCTAGTAGCAGCACACTAAAACGTTATATAGAAAGCACGACCTATCTCGACTACTTCCAAGATCTTCACCTTGAAATATAGATGACAAGTTATTTCCCTTTTAACTATCATCATTTCAACTCTTTTTTTCTTTTTTTCTTTCTTTTTTTTTTTTTTTACTAAATAAATAAAATTTCCAAGAAATGTATTCTTGTACTGGCGGCAGTAAATTTAAGTGGTTCAGGGTTGCAGCACATGGCATCTCTACTATAAGTAGTTCCCATTTTATTGTATGTTCTAGTAATAATGGATAACACTTCATTCAAAAATCTCGTATTATGATTAACTTAAACTGAGTGCCCATTTGTAGAGCTGAATTTTTGTTTTACATTTGTTGATGGATTTTGGTGTAGGTTCTTTATGAATTGAAGTATAAACCCATTCTTTACTCAACATTAGTTTTAAACGAGTAGAACTAATGTACATTCTAGAATTTACATTACTGACTAGCGCAAAACGGAAAGCTCGTTTTCTAGAAAAACGAACAGACTATAAGAGATTCGAGTTCTGCGTCACTTTGGATCTTAATATTTCACCAGACGACTATATACTCTTACAGTTTCTTTCTTAATAAGGAAGTAGAGATAACCTTGGAAGATACTATTAATATTTCAATCTTCAGTTCGTATTTTATGTGTAGATTGATTCTGTAACTTTAATGAGTGTTATGTTTATCCTACTATTCTACTTGTTTTGTTTTGAAACTGATGAATCCCAAGGGTTTATTGGGATTCTTCCGTTTCCTTCCACTTTCCTCATGCCACTATTTCATTCATTCTCATCATAACCGTCTGATTTAGCCTTCAGAGTACGAGGATGAGACGTAAAATTGACAAATTTCATGTTTGTTTTAAAACTACGTACTCGTTGAAGAGATTACATTACCATGTATAAATATTAAATTATAGAAAATTAAATTCAATGTGATAATTATTTCTCTTACCTTGTACCCTCGTAAATTTTCCACGACGCAAGGCAGCAATGCGTCCCTACCTACTGTCACCGTCACGTTAGGAATTGGTTCAGCAAACCTCGGTAACATAGCCTCTGAAAAAGTTAATAAAACATTTTCATCAGCGCCTAGTACAAATTACACCTTAACAGCAATTACCGATACTGAATTTAAGCTGTTTATTCATATTTAAGTAACATTTGTAACATATGAAACAGGTTAAATATTTTATGCAGAAAGAAAGCGAATGTTGAGATATTTTCTGTTATTACCAACTAGTGTATGACGTAATTCTGATGCACGTTCTTTTAATAACTACCTTATTAGATGTTAGTATCTTCAATATTCTACACTTTAGGAGCACGTGATATTACCTTCGTAAAGACAGTGCCACCTACATGAGGACTAACGCCAAGATTTAGTGGTACATTATTGCTGATGATGCCGCATAGAAATAAAATAGGTAAAATACTGATCATATCGTACACAAGTACAGGAAAAAATAAACATGAATTAACATGAATCAGCGTATATATTTGGATATCGGTGACCAGATGTTACTATTTATCTAACATTTGACGAATGTGAATGTAGATTACCAGCTTCCAATACGACAACTGCAGTGCTCGCAAGGCTCAAAGCATTTGCACAAGGTTTAAAGAACATTCAGACGTCCTGTCGCACATCGTCTGGCGTACAAATATCCTGAATTAAATCTAACTAAGAATATATGGTGTCCATAGGACGAAATAGCTTCCCATTGGGAGGTGGTATGGGATATCATTCTGCTATAACTTACCTCTGTAGAATATGTATAGGTTGAGCAATAAACATCATATAGTAAAAAATGTTCACAACTTGTAGCTCTTAAACCGTTGAGAATAATGCTCATCATTACATGAACTCTTTCGCTTAGAATGACCTCCCCTATTACCTCTTAGAGGGACGTATTAAGCGGCCTAACAATGACGAATGAATTGATATCTATTTGGCATACCTACAACACCATGTAGAATCATTTCCAAACAGAACCAAGGCGATTATCCAGACTACAGGCGAAGTTTGGTATCTTTTATATGAAGTACCTAATTTCTTACCCATGTGCTTACGTAACTGTTCTAATATTCTTGACAATATTCTTGCTTATGTTTGTTTTCCTCTAAGTTGTATATCCCTTGGTTTCCACAATTGTTAAGTTGTCCCTCTGTTTCTTTCCTCGTTGAGCTGAGTAAACAAATCAAGCGGAACTACTTATGATTCACTTTTGTGTATTTGTTTCAAAATTACTATTAGCTTCTTCAAAAAGATTCACTTTTTAGCATGGTATAAAATACAACTCAAGAAAACGTTCTTGAGTTGAGATGAACTGTACCCTATTACAGTCCTATTGTACCGTGCAAAGCTAATGCCTTGTGGTGGATTGTAGCTTGGTATCATGAAACCAACAAATATCGTATGAATTGATTTTTTGTTAAAAGGATTTAATTCTTTAATTCATCTTGGAAACATTTTAGGGAAATTGAAAAATAAATGATTAAAAGTAAAATTGCATAGAATAAATACGAAAAGTATTAATTATCACATCGAAAATACAAAGGTGCGACTACAAAACTCCTTCTGTACATATTCACCTTTCAATGCAACACATTTTTACCAATTATGTTTTATTTTATTTATTTACTAATTCACAAAGTTTCACACAGAATAAGGCCATTTGGCTGAAACAGAACAGCATGGAGAAAAATAAAGATAGAAGCAAAAACAAATACAAATAAAAAATTCGTTTCCCAATTTACAATATTCTCTTCACTTGAGTTCTAAAGTTTCGTTTCGTAATAAAGATGCTGAAACCTGTTGAAACCTGTGTTGTAATCACACTCTGGTCTTTAAAAAAATAATAAAATAGGAACCTCGTAAGTTTGCAAATTTAGATAGCAAGACAGTGCGGAGGAACACGAAGGTTAATCTGCGATAATAGGAATTCAAAATCAACTTTACCATTAATGATCTTATATAGGTAAAGTAAAGCAGCTGCGCGACGTTGTTTGTCAGGGGTACATACGTTCATTATGGACACTAGTTCCTGCTTCGAGTGATCAAGTAATTCAAGAATTCTAAATCTAACTATTCCATGAAAGAAGTTTGAAACCGAGTAACTGCGAGATAGATTAGTAGGTACAGTCATATTCCATACAGGTGAAAAATATTCAATGAGCGGGGAAATAAACGCTTTCTAAAACATCATAAAGCCCGGACAGGGTTGCGAACCGTCCCGATTTTGTAGGGACTGTACCGATTTCTGACTTATTTGTTCCGCGTCCCGACCGGACACTCGTTGGGACACGTATTGTCCCAATTTATCGATTTTCAAAGTTAATGAACGTTTTACTGGGCCATTTATACGAAGGAATAATTTATTCTTTTACACGTTCAGTTTTATGTATAGAATCAATTTAACAAATTTGCGTTTTAATTTGATTCATGTTCCAGAGAAATGTTCGGAACCGCTGCACTGTCGACTTAACAAGAGCTGAGCTACTCATTACTTTAAACTTGGACATGTTGACTTTATCTGAACTTATAAGAGCAACAATATATTGATCAAGGCTACTAGGAGTACCGAAAAGTATACTATTACTAGGAGTACCGAAGCCTTTCTTTTGTATTTTTTTTTTAAATTTAAGTTTACCAAAGGGAATAAAAAGGAAAAGACTTGTTTACTTGATAGTCTGTTTCAATCATTCTTTAAAGGAACTCATTTGTTTGTGATAAAAACCAACATTCTATATAGTTTTCTTTTTAAACGTTGTTTTTCTTAAATGAATTACAACTGTTTTGGCTTGGATTTGTTGTATGATGATAGCCAAAGAATAAGACTTGATTTTAGTAACACTCTTTGTCAGTAATTCCTCAACAATGTTATGCACTCATTTGTGATATAAAAAAATTGTATAGTTTTCTTTCTAATCTTTGCTTATATTAAATAAATTGCAGTTGTTTTGGTTTGAATTTGCTGCATACAGTATTGCTTATTCCTAGTGATGAGCAATGGGTGGGGAAAATAAAAAAATAAGGTGCCGCATTCATTCAGGCTCGTGTTATTCAGCTGATTATTTATATTGTTTTCAATGACTCGCCATACGTGTAGTCGTCTCCGGGGGAAGGAGGGTGGCTCCAACACCGACTGTCCCGTCCCGATTTTTTCTTAAGAAAAGTTGGCAAACCTGGGGCAGGGAAACATTGTATTTAAGGAAATCTAGAAAGTAGACTAAGTAGTTTCATAGCTTTGGATGAGGTCGATATGATGTGATCCGCAAAGGAGAGTTTTTCGTCGAAGACAATATCTAGATCTTTTTGAGATGAAACCCGTTTAATGGGTACATTGTTGACAGTATATATTTGTCAAAGTACATTCTTTTCTAAGAAGATAGAAAGGGTAGAACATTTGTTAGGGTTTAAAGACAGGTTTCATTTAGAGCACCAGTTACTTAGCATATCTATGTCAATTTGTAGTAAGGGGCCGCGATGGCTCAGTGGTAGAGCGTTCACCTCTGGTGCATGGGGTCCCGGGTTCGATTCCAGCCTCCGCCAAGTGAACTTTGTGATGAACAAACACCGTGTGCGTGGGTTTTCTCGGGGTTCTCCTGTTTCCTCCCACTTTCTTCATTCCACCATTTCATTCATCACTCATCATCACCGTCTCCTTTAGCCTAACCGGCATAACCGGCATAACTCAAAAGTTTCAAAATTTTCAATTTGTAGTAAAGAGGCATCATAATAACTCTAGTTTACAGTCATCAGCGAAGAGCAAAATATTTGAAGAAGAGGTTGAAAAGATGAAAGGACATTACTTAGTGAATAGATGAACTGGCGGAGACCTTCGTTATAGAAGTGCTTATTTTGGCTGTTCTGAAAACGTTTCGTCCCTAAAATGACCTCTTTGTCATTCCGGATATATCTGCTACGAAATGTTTTTTTTTTTCATCCGCGGAGAGAGGAAAAAGTTAGTGATTGCCATGACTGGAGGATACAGGGATAAGGCAAAATTTGATAGCTGAAAGAAGCAGCATGTGAGACGGTGCCCTGTGCAGAATAAGTTGGAACGTTGTTATGGAGCAAAAATACCCTTTTGGAAAGCATCCTTCGACATTTCGCCTTGATACGCTCTCGTAAAATCGTCAAGAGATATCAGTAGTATGCTCCTATGATGATGTTTCCCTTACGAGCATAATTTGTTAGCACTACATCATGGCAGTCCTAGAAAGCGCTAAACATCTCCTTGCCCGACTATAGTTGGATTTTCACCTTTTTTTGGCGGTAGTGAACCTACACGTTTCCACTGCTTGCTCTGCTCCTTTGCTTCGAGGTCATAATGGTACACCCAGAAATCACCCATGGTGATTAGGCGTTTAAAGAAGTCATCTGTACTGGCCTGAAACAGGTGCAAAATTTCCGCTCCTGTTTTTGTTCGGTAGACTTTTTGAATAAGTGTGAGCAGTCGCGGAACTAAGCAGGCAGCGATCTTTGTCATGTGTAAAATGTAGTGCAAAATATAGACCATGACTGATTTTCACTCTTTCCACTATCGCCTCGATTGTGATACGCCGGTCTGCGAACATCAGGGGCAGCACCCTTTCTGCTATTCTCGGTTCTTCACAGAAAGATGGTCTGCTATTTCGTTCTTTGTCTTTCAGGTTTGTCTGGCCACACTGGAAGCACCTACGCCACCTAGCTAATGTGCCACGTCGTGGTGCATTGTTTCTATACACTTCTATCAATTCAGTATTAATTATTTTTGCAACGTTCTTTCCTTCAAATGCTGAAAACGAATTACCGCACGATATTTCACATTATTAATGGATTGCGACATTTTGTTTTGGCTCCTCTAGCGGAGTGCGACGTGGCACGGGCATGACTACAGACATGCACCTGGAAGAAAACTTAAATAACCTTACTTTTTCGAGGTGATAATTAAAATCTTTATGACTCCCCCTCGTATAGCTTGCCACTTACATCTTATTATTACTATGCGAGGGATATTATATTAGTGTTTCTGTGCAGTTTCAAAGTCATGTTTTAAAAGAATTTACAACAAAATTAAAGGTAACTAAGTTAAATATTTTATTCCAGATAAATTTATGTGAGGAAAGCTTAAATACATTACAGGAAAATATGAAGTACTTAGTATGATATTAACGTTATGAGTAAATAATGTGCTGATGCGGACATCAGTGCTTTAGTCCAGATTTAGGTACTAATTTAAAACTAATTTATCACAAGATATCTCAAACAAAGGGATGTAAAAGGAACGAGAACTGATGTCTCACACGGAACTTGTAAAAGAGAAGGTTATGTTTAAACATAAATTGAACTCAAGATAAAGATAGATTAAGTGGAAGAGAAACGAGGGAGGAAAGAAGAGATTAATTAACAGTATAGGAATGAGCACCAGCCTCAAATATTCCTCGTCTGTGCTGATGTTGTTGTATGGAATGATGAATGGACTCTCCTCTATGTTTCCCCATTTCCTGGTTTGCAATTGTTGAAAACAGACGAAATCAGACGAAATTGACATCTGGACTGGAGTCCAGTCAAAACTGCCAGGAGCGATGAAATGAGTTGTTCTCAACTTCTGGAAAATGGTTTGATCACTATTCTTGAATTACTTCTGCGGTGTTGAACCTATTTGCCTACGATCCAAGAGTGTGGAATGAAGTTGTCACCAATTGAACTTGATCTTGCTTTCTGCGATTTCGCACTTCTGAAATTTCTACCACTAGAAACGTGTTTCCCGTGGTTTTGTTGAAGCACTGATACCAGCGTTCATTCAACTTGGAAGCTTCAAATGCAGAAAGGAATTTGAAGTGGAAAGAAAGAACACTAGTCTTTCGTTTATTGGCTAATTTACAATGACAAGATGAATATGCTGGTTTACACAAGCTTGTCTGATAAGGTACACTCAAGATTAAATGTTTTGTATTTGAATTAATGAGAAATTTTTAATAATTTGGTTTTTAAAATGATTTAAAGAGGCCAATTGATTTGCTTTTTGTTTTAACACAGTATGGCAGTGACATACATGATTTTAGGCTACTGCACAATAATAACATTTTGTAAGCATGATGGTATTAAACATTAAGAGTAAAGGAAGACTACTTTGCAGTACTTAGTGATGTGAGGTGGAAAATTTTCCGTTCTAAAAAATATCAGTAATCAAGTAACAATTTCTCAGCAATCATAAAATTGGTTGAATTCGTGTACAGAAATGTAAAAATGTGAAAGATCGTTTAAAGAATCTGAAAATTTTCATCGCTTACACAATTTTCAGTACTATGTAGGAACAAGTTAAACCATTTTTCATGAATCGAAATATTTTCTGTCTTAATGGAAAAATTGAAGAACGTTTTATGAGTCGGAAAATTTTCATCATTTTGAAGCAAAAAGTAAAACAACTTTTTGTGCATCGGAAAGTTTTATTGCTTTGTAGAAACAAATGAAAGGAATTTTCATAGATCGGAAAATTTTCGTCACGATGTAGAAACAAGTGGAAAAAACTTCATAAGCCGGAAAATTTTGGATATTATGTATAGTTATGTTAGGTGGAAAATTTTCCACTATATTTAACTGCACATTCAGCTACAAAATTGAATTTCTGTAGAGGAAAGTTAGTCAACAACAATTTATAATTTTCCAATTAGCTTTCGGGATCGGAAAATTTTCTAATATTTCAAGTTGGGAAGTAAATTTTACACAATGTTTCTCTCTCTCTCTTCATCTGCGAGCTCCTTCGTTCCTAAGCAGTTAGCATACGCACCTTTAGCATGGAAGACCTGGCTTCGATTCCCAGCGGGAGCTCATGTAGTTCGGATTTCACGTTAATCATATGGTCCCATCTTATATAGTCTCGCTGCTGAAAGGGACGTTAAACTCAAAATCAACTCAATTCAACTCCTCTCTCTCTCTCTCTGTGTGTGTATGCAAAGTGCAGAGAACATGAGTTCGTAGAGTACAAATATCCAATTCTATTATTTAAAATTTCAATTTATTAAAAGTCATGAATGTTTTCCGATTCACAAAAACATACTCCACTTATTCCTACATCGTTGTTTAGCCGTAAAATTTATTAGTAATAAATATTATCTTTAAAAGTTTCATGAAGTGAAAATCTAACAATTCTTCATTTCAAGAATGTTTCAAAAACTTCAATGCGTTCTTCCCTCAGAATCCACCTTTGATCTTACAATATTAGATTTAGTCAGTTTAATACGCATAAGACGGTTTTATCATAGCTTTACTACTTTTATAGATTTACATTCTGCAACATTTATAAATAAGTAGATATAATAGAGAGAGAAAAAAACACTATGTAAATTTTTACTTCCCAACTTGAAATATTAGAAAATTTTCTGGTTCCCAAAACCTAATTGGAATATTATAATTTGTTGCTGTCTAATTTTCCACTATAGGAATTGTATATCTCAATGTGCAGTTAAATATACTGGAAAATTTTCCACCTAACATCACTATACATAATATCCAAAACTGTCCGGATTATGAAAAGCGTTTTCACTTGTTTCTACATCGTGATGAAAATTTTCCGATTCATGAAAATTCCTTACATTTGTTTCTACAGAGCAATAAAACTTTCCGATTCACAAAAAGTTGTTTTACTTTTTGCTTCAAAATGATGAAAATTTTCCCTCATAAAAGGTTCTTCAATTTTTCCATACAAGACACAAAATATTTCGATTTATGAAACATTGTTTCACTTGTTCCTACATAGTACTGAAAATTGTGAGCCATGAACATTTTCAGATTCTTTAAATGATCTTTCACTTTTTTAACATTTATATATATATATACACACACACACACACACACACATATATATATATATATATATATATATATATATATATATATATATATATATATATATATATATATATATATGATTTCAATCAATTTTATGAATACTGAGGAACTGTTACTTGATCACTGATATTTGTTAAGAACGGAAAATTTTCCGGAAAAATATAGAAGAAAATTTTCCACCTTACATCACGGCTAAACAACGATATAGGAGTACGTGGAGTATGTTTTTATGAATCGGAAAATTTTCCGGAAAATTTTCATCACTACAGGACAGACAATTCTTCGATTCATGAAAAATTGTTTCACTTGTTCCTACATAGTACTGAAAATTGTCTGAGCCATGAAAATTTTCAGATTCTTTAAACGACCTTTCACTTTTTAACATTTCTATACATAATTTCAATCAATTTTATGAATGCTCAGGAACTGTTACTTGATCACTGATATTTATTAAGAACGGAAAATTTTCCGGAAAAATATAGAAGAAAATTTTTCACCTCACATCACAACTAAACAACGATGTAGGAATAAATGGAGTATGCTTTTATGAATCGGAAAATTTTCCGTTTCAAAATTTTCCGGAAAATTTTCACTGTACAGGACAGACAATTCTTCGATTCATGAAAAATTGTTTCACTTATTCCTACATAGTACTGAAAATTGTCTGACCCATGAAAATTTTCAGATTCTTTAAACAATCTTACAATTTTTAACATTTCTATACATGAATTTAATCAATTTATGAATACTGAGGAATTGTTACTTGATCACTGATACAGTATTTGTTATTAACGGAAAATTTTCCGGAAAATATAGAAGAAAATTTTCCACCTCACACCACGGCTATACAACGATGTAGGATTAAGTGGAGTATGTTTTTATGAATCGGAAAATTTTCCGGAAAATTTTCATCACTGGCAGTACTATTCTTTATTATGTTACTGTTCCACGTAGCGAACATATTCTGTTGGTCAATAGGCATATTAAAAATAAACGTTGGTATTTATAAGGAATGTAGACCTGGATCCTCATTAAATCTTGAATCATTACTTGTTTGATAGGAACTTGTCCACTTGGATAAACAGATGAAGAAGTTTGTGCTGGTAACACAAGTTTCGCTGCCATGCAAAATGTGACCAACCAAACTATTGATTCTGGAATACCATTTGAGATACCCTCTTCTATCAAGACTATAAAGAAAGTAATTCAAAAGTTTTGTATTTCGGTTCTACACATGTGTTTCATGTCCTCAGAAGTTGCATATTTTTTTTCTAATAATGTGGCTACCATGTTCTGAAATTCGAGATGTCTTCAACTATTACTTCTTTAACTACGAATTTACAATGAACACCATTCTCTATATTGAGGGCAATAACTTTGTGAATTGTGGAAATTCTGTCGTGTTTCCACAGGTGTTTGGATATAATTTTTAAATCCCGTCTGTCCCGCTTTTGATCCGTTTCCAAAATGAGAGAGAGAGTAGCACGCCTCATTGCATTTTGAAGTGCATCAGATACATCAGCATGGTATTTGAATATTTATGACGTAAGTAGAGGTTCTAGCAATGAATTAACTTTAGCGAACCTAACATCTCCCAAACGATCATACCTGTTCAGTCAGTCATTGTATATCAGTAATAGGAAGTGGTAACATAGGAGTCCTCAACCGTAATTTGAGGTAGAAAGATTTTGGGTTCTGTCGCTCTTACGGGAGGAGGAGTGTCTTTTTCAACTTTCAAATGGACAACTATTATATCTCATTGAGTGTGTGAAAAACTACGTGGTACCTCATTACGTACGAGAGCTGCTGGAAACGTTTAAAACTACTCTTCCTAACGCCATCCTATTATAACATTTTAAAAATAGAACTTTCTATGTATAAATTATTTTTGTTTGTCCAAGCCTATACCTCTATTTTTCACAGCAGTTTGAAGCAGCAGTTTTATGTGACAAATGGTAATTTCTCGTGAATACTTTCGAGCAATGGATTTTTGTCATTTCAAATGTAGTTTAATGCTAAAACATTGCATCGAGCCACTTTATTTGGCTTTTGGACATAAAGTGCCATTCAGTTTGTTAGTTTACAATGGAATGTTTGAACTCCATCATGATCGCACATTTCTCAATAATGAATTTAGTGAAAGTCGCCCGTCCACATGGGTTTGCTGCCAGCAAAGTTGCCATATCATGTGCAGAAAATAATTGAGAGAGACAACATACTGTGAGTTTCATTCTTCCCTGCGCACTAACATGAAAGCAATACCTACGACTTTAGATGATCATTTGAACGTTTGCCAACGTTCAGCCAGTTCGACCCCACATATCTTAACCGAAACCAGAAAACAGGATCATGCTAATTGGTGTCAAGAAGTGCTTAAAGAATTCAGCTGAGATAAGTCAAATTTGGTATACTACATCGCTACAAGAGACAAAATTTGTATCTATTTATACGAACTCAAAACTAAACAGCAATCCACTCTTTGGGTATTTTAAAGGGGCCAGAACTAACGAAAGATGTTCATTCGAGGTGTGCTGATTAAGCAGATCATTGTTTTCTTCTTCGGTTATACCAGATATGTGGCTATCACAACCTTAGGAGATCAAAGAACTGCAAAGCTGCGTAGTATGAAATAATTTGTTTGCCAGAGATCATCAATGAATTAAGTAAGAGAAACCAAAATCATCGATCATTCTTCATTACCATAACGCCAGTTCCCACTCAGCACACCAAACTGTTTAAGTTTTTCTAGTAAAGGTTTCGAATTAATGACTCATTACTAGCAATCATTCTACGTAACATTTAATGACTTATTTTTGATCCCATACATGAAACATAAGATGCATTGGGTAAGCAATTTGTGACGCCTAAAATATCTGTTGACACATTCCGAGTAGCGATTTCTGAAGTATTTCTTCAAAATGTGCAAAATAAACAAATAGACATTAAATAATCAATCACTTATAATATGAACATAGTAAGGTCTATTCTTTTATAATAGTGGAGCACTAGCGCCTCTGTTAGTAATAGTTTTCAAAAACTTATCTAGCAGCCGTCCTAAAATTAACGAAGTAAGGGTTGCCCAGTTGGGTCAGGGAGACGTACGTAGTACCACAGCACGAGCAGGGTCTTTAATTGGCTAACCACTTCTGAAATTTAATGGGATCCCGGACTCGAGTTGGTCTCTATGCAGGGTTGTTGACATACTGTGAAATTTGGCACCAGGTGGACTTTGGCACCAATAGGGGCAGGTGCTCAGCTATGAACATTGCAAATACTGTTAGACCCGTACTTTCTTGACAAATCACCTTCCATTAGGAATAACTGGAAGATCGGCTTCGACCTTTCTAGAAATGAGCTTATTTGATTATTATACTTGTGGTATGGTTTTGTGTTTTGCTTCATGGACTTCACTGTGAACGAGCAATTACTACAGGTATAACTAAACATGGGTCGAGTTAGAGAGCAAGGTATATACCTACAAAACTAAAGCGACCGCCCATCCTAGCAACGGCACTTCCTTAGACACCTTCCTAGACTTCCTTCCGGCTTGTAGACACTTCCTTTAAAATGCCCGTGTACATTTTGCCCTTATTGGCTAAAGTGGATAGTATTCTTACAATCAATATTTAATGTAGAATTTGAAAGTACACATTAGAAATGGTACATTTGATGGAGTGATCGTCCAAACTCATCGTGACGCGGAATGTATAGTCATCATCATCATCATAGGTATTCTGTCTTTATTGGCAGGTCACTTGCCGCAGCTGAGAAGCTTCCATGCTCCACTGTCCTCCGCTAACCTCTTCGTCTTCGCGTATGATCTTTCTGTTTTAATATCATCCATTAATTGTAGTGTCCTTCGCTCCCTCCCTCTCTTTCCCGCCACCATACCCTCTAGGACGTCCCTCATGATACAATCTCTTCTTAGGCAATGTCCCAATCAGTTTCTCTTCTTCCTAATAATATCCAAAAGTGTTTTTTCTCACCCACCATTTCTAACACTCTCTCATTCGTTTTCCGCTCGACCCAACTAATTCCTTCCATTCTTCTCCACACCCACATTTCGAAGGCTTCCTGTCGATTTTCGTCACCTTTACGTAATGTCCACGTTTCCGCCCCATACAGTACAACACTCCACACAAAGCATTTTATGAGTCTTTTTCTCAACTCTTTATTGAAGGTCCCACAAAACAGACTTTTCTTCCTCCTAAAGGCTTCTTTATGTATAGTAATAGGTCTAAAAGTGTGAAAAGTAATTAAGTATCTTATATACTCGCAGCATAAAGTAGCTCAAGACTTACTTGCTTTATTCATGAATAATTATTTTAGCAAAACTAATTTCGAACAAGAGGTACGATTGATATTTTCTAACGGAGTATTCGATAACTAAGGAAGAAAATACAAAACTCATCGAACATATTTGTGAGTCCACAGTAAAACATAAAATATAGACTTATTGACATGACTATTGACTCAATCCATGAACAACTATTTTGAGACATAAAGAATAAATATTCTCTTCAAGGAATGGTCGACTTGGCCATTTGCAGATTAAAATTAGAAATTTGAGTTCTGGGCTATCGGGAACTATGGCTATGCTAGCTTATCACATACGAGGGATGGCGTCCCTCGCAGATCACACTACCCGGGGAATTGAAGAGGAATAAGGGAATAGGAAAGGAGAAAGCGGTCTGGAATAATTATGCTAGGTATCATCCCAGCATTTGTCAGTTGTTGATGGGAGTAAACAAGGAAAGTTTCACTCACGGTGGCCGCCCTGAGAAAGCTTGTACACTTTTTCGATCAAGTGTTCTCACCAGAAATCGAACCAAGGAGCCGCCTTTACGTATAGTGTTCATTGTTTTATCAGCTGTCTCAACTTAATTTGCAATTCTAATGTGTGTCACGCTCATATTTTCCCGCTCATTCTTTAATTTTCCCGCCGGACTGCAAACAAGCATTTAAGTAATAATCAAGTTAAAAGAACAAGCAGAGAACACACAAGCATGCAGGAAAGAAATGTCTCAGAGTGGCCGGAAACTTTCTCCAACCATGGGTAAGCAATTCTCTAAATTTCCTGAAGTTTGGTTCTACGTATTAAGGAAATCCTTTCGTTCTTTCATTATAAGAAAGATTATTTACAAATTCACACTCAAAGATTCTGCAACTTGAATTATTAAAATATTTCTTCTTAAACTACTCATTAAATTTTGTCCAAATATAATGATAACCTAAAGAATAATAGAAGAAGAAATTATTTCGCATTTTTAAAGATTTTGCAACTTTAAATCCGAAAAGAAATATTTCATTTACTGATTTATAATATATCGTATGTATTAACTGTCCCCATTATATACCTCAAAAGTGAGTCAAAGTGCCTAGCTTTAGTTTCTTTCTCTCTTACTGCATAATCATAAAATTATGGTTCCTGTACTTCTGACTTCTCCACGACAAACTTAAATAAATTACACTATGCCGCTATTTCAATAATGCAAATTTTCATTGTTACCAATACCAAGATCCCTTACCCGTAAGCCCCCTACTTGGGTGTTAAGACGAAAATGGCTACATATTAGTGTAGGCGCACCAGCTAAAAATTAGGATCAACCTAGAAGTAATAAAGTTGAGTTTAGTCTCATTTGATGCAGAATCCATCCAAGATTGAGACATTAAAAGCCCACCGCTATCCAAGTTGGGATAATGTATACAGGGTGGTCCGAAGTTGCTGAAATTACCATATAAATACGTCAAATAAAATTGTATAGAATAACTTTATGTAGCAAAAATTGACTCACATGAGCACTTTAATTCTTTCAAAGTGGAAAACTGCACAGTTTTACATATATACATCATCTTTTACTCACAAGTCTATGCGCACATACAGAGTGGAACAAAATTTTATTTTTCCTTTATAATACAAGCGCAGATGTAGCAAAATACAGTCTGCTGAAGATATAAAACGCTTTTAAATATTACAATTTCGTAAAGTATCATGTTTGAATATTTGCGGTATGAAAGAAATGCAGGCTTCTTAATTTACAATTATGCGTAAGAACTGCTTCCATATGAATTAAATCAGCTAAAACAAAAATACGTAACTAACAATAAATTAAAATCTGACCATTTTATAAATAAACAGGCTCTCTGAATTGCAACTGAAATTGAGCACTTTTTCCTCCTTTCAAGAGAGTCACTTCCAATACGAACACGTGTAGCTGGAGCTACGCCCCGTCGAAAAACGCAACCACGTGTTCGAGATGCGCGAGTTTCAGTACTGTATATTTTGACGCATACCGTAGGTTTTCTGGCTGCAAATATCTATGGGGGAGCCAGAAAACACATCTGGTTCATAATTATAACAGTTACGTCTTTCGCGCTCATGACTCTTCGCACTTGGAGAATCATATCCATCAAGTACAACGGAAACTCCACGTTCGGACGTCGACAATACGAATAAGCGGTATTCCTTGACAATATCACCCACTCGAATCTCTGAATTTTTCTTCGTCCAACGAACTCGATGAAGTACTGCTCCAACGTTCAGAATGAACTTAATCCTAAATTTTGAATAAAGACACCGTGTAACAATCTTTTGTAATCACTGTAGTAAGGCTTCTTTTGTCTGGTTTCTGCATGAATATATTTGAACAATGGTGTTGGCCAAGGGGTAAGCTCATACGCAAAGGTGTTGATGTTATGATGAATGTTGTCTGCGGCCCATTGAAGGAAATCTCCAGAACTCTCTCAAGATGTTGTTGCCACTATCAGAATCTATTACGGTTGTTTGTAGCACATGACTTCGCTGTAAGGCACTGAAAAACCAGTTGGTACAGTTCTTCTATCAACGAGCGAGTTCCAAATGCATGATTCATATTCACTCCGACACTAAGCATTGTTGGGGGGATCGTAGATCTCTCTCTGCAGGCATAGATGATCACATGACCAAGTGATGCCTGTTTCCTCGCAGAAGAAATTAGATGCTGCAGCAATATTTGCAAGGATATTAGAAGCCATGGCTTACCTAAAATGGATCTCATCTCTTCTATTTCTGGGTAAATATTAATATTGTACACGTGCTCAGGAATCACCGCCTTTATAATCTTTGCTGCTAATGTCAATATTCCAATTTTCTCATCGTCATAATTTTTGTGTGCATTTTCATATCAGTTCCTTTGGATCACACACTTCATATGTCACACAAACGTACAATTTCTCGTTTACCAGGAACAGTACTAATATACAGTTGATCACCATAGCGTTCTATAGGTTTTTGCCTTAACCATTTCACGGAATATATTTTTTTCTTTCCCAGCTAGATTTTTCACTTCATCATGTAGCTTTGTTGCTGTCATAAACTCCTGTCTGAATTATATTCCAGCTACTCATAAACGAAATAAATGTTTCGTCTTTCTCGCTATTCACTTTCTGTCCAGGTGTATGACGTATTGGATTGCTCATTTTTCTACTTTCTGTAAATGTTTGCACAGGAAGTTGTTGTTTGATCAGGCGAAATCGATCATGGTAATCCTGGTGATAAATACCTTCAACAAGATCAGCACAAGTATGAAGCCTTTCTGGGATTTCAGCTCCCATGTGTCATTTCGGCTTCTGCAATGGAAAAAAACAAATACTTTCGCGAATTTGTAGGGTTTCAGCTATGTAGAACTTTTGACGTTCTGGGTAATGAATGTTAATTCTTTCACAACAAAATAAGCAATTCGTCTTCCAGCTGAACTCTGACACAGATCGGAGGCATTTCTTTTTAGGGGACGGTGTTTGTAGCTTTTCCTCACATTCTTTAATTCTTCTACTGTTGGTGTAGTCACGGTGATAGTCTTTGTGTATTTTCTCAACACTATTAAGTTTCTGGGTAGCAATGATTTTATCCCGAGTACCATGATCATTCAAACGAACGCTAAATGTTAAAAGTGTTAAATAATTTAGATCCCACCTTCTGAAACCCACCACTTTTGTTAGTATCCGGACTACAACTTAAGAGAATTATGTCCCCCTGTTGGCTATATTATATAGCCCTCTTTGCAAAAACACACCATTAGCTTCGCTAAATTAGACATGGTAGGTGAACTTAGAGCGTGTATTAGTGACTATTTACATTCAAAGAACACTGTTGTTTTTTGGTGTCACCCTGTATATGTATATGGACGCAACTTTAAAGGAAAGAAAGAAGCATGTACTCGTATAAAACTGCAGTTTTTGACTTTGAAGGGATGAAGGTCCTTGCGTGAGTCATACTTTTTACTACATAAAGTTATTCTATACGGTGTTATTTTACTCACTTTACATGATAATTTCAGTAACTTTGGATCATCCTGTATATATTATCCCAACTTGGATAGCAGTGGGTTTTCGATATGTCATTCTTCGATGGATTCTGCATCAAATGAGACCAAAGTCTGCTTTATAGTAATTACTTCTATCGCGAATGCTAATACGCTAACACTAATAGCACTTGAACCAAGGTCCTTGCTATACACTCTAAAAAGTGTTACGCTTAAATAAGCGTAAAAAAATCGCGATTTTTTACATATAAAATGGATGTAATATTGTTACATAGAAATGGAAGGTCTCATGTAACGTATAAATTAAGCACAATGTGACGCTTAAATGAACGTAACAAACTTGATGTATGTTACATATAAATAGAAGCGCCAACCGTTACACATAAATAGAATGCCCACCGTTACATATAAATAGAAGAGGCCTCATGCTGGTATATAGGGTACAAAATTTAGGTATATTTATCGACAATTTGTATGGTAAGTAACTCACATTATTAACCCTTTTAGGATTTCCACTTTTTGAGGTAAAATTTAGACTTTCACTCAAACAGCTACTGCTTACTTACTATTTATCGTAAGGTTATGGTTCAGAGCTAGTTTCTTTCAGAAAACATCCTTTCCAATGGTACCACTCGCTTGTCCGTACACCAGAAACGGGAATATCAGGGAAAACCGGGAGATTTTTCAAAAATTTTTACGCCCCTCTGGCCCGGGTCTAAAGTTGAGATCTGATTTTTTTTTTAATTACGTAGTTAGGTACACAATGCGATTGCAAAATTTCAATCTTTTATCTTGAAAACTAAGGACGAAATTTTTTTTGAAAGTATGAAGGTGACCCATTTTTATACATACATATTTTAAAAATTTACTGCGTCATTACTATTTGAAATTGAGCCATGGTTCAAACGCTATTTTTTCAGTATAACGAGCCCTTTCCATCGGTGGTTGTTGATTTTGAGTTTAACGTCCCGTTCAGCAGCATGAGACGTGGGACTACTGATTAATGTGGAATCCGAACCCGGGCTTCCCGCGCCAAAGGTGCGTACGCTAACCGCTTAACCAAGAAGGAGCTCCCCTTCCCAACGGTATCACTCACATGTACGTCTCGTACACCTGAACCGGAAAAATCTGGAAAAACCGGATTTTTCTGAAAAATCGTCCCCTCGGAATAGTTGCGTCCCTCAGGCTCGAACATGCGTTCACGTAGGACTCTCAAACAAATTGAGATATACTCAAAGGTGCACACAATCAATATGCAAAGTTTCAATCTGATATCTTGAAAACTCAATAAAGGCATGAAAAAAATTTAAAAATTTGTCTTAAGAAAAAAGTCACACTTCCCCGCCCCCACTTGGCACCGCAAAGTTGACCATCCAGTTCCAAAATGCATCTGAGTAAAAGATAATACTATGCAATGGTAACTATAGTTATCATAAATCCTAAAAGAGTTAAGTATAATGTAAATAATCCAAATATAATGTCTAATTATCTACTTTGTTTTGTTGAAAGGAAGTAGTGCTCAAAAGAGGAACCTAACTAACTCAAGAAAATTGATTGGTATACCGTTTGCCCTTAAAAAAAAAGCTTACGATACCAATCGAAAGTTGGCTAGGTTTTTCTTAGAACTATTCCCTTTCAGTAATGTGGCAGAGGAAGCTATGCTAGTACAGAAAATTTAGACTATTTACTACTTTATCTAAGAATGGCATTTCATACAGGCATTGTCACCAGGTATACCTATGAATTTTTTTCCAATTTATTATTAGACGTGATAAATAAATCTCGAGAATGTTGTATTATACAATATCTGCGGTAATTAACAAGATAATGCTGAACTTAAACATTTGTTTTAAAATGAAAATGTGGAATTCGGGTTCTTACCTTGAGAATATTGTGATGCTCAGAAAACAAAGCTCCACACACTCCGAAGCCACTTTGTTGAACTCAATTAAGCAGTAGGAAAAAAATTGTTTAGCACAATGCAACAAAACAGCTGGATTGCTCATAGAAACCAAGTTTACAGTTTGTTGATTAAAAAAAACCTCGACACTGCTGCTTTTCATCACTGTGGGAACAAAGCAAGATACAGCCAGCCCTCGCGGTCCAGGTGGTAACATCTCGTAGTGAGGAGGCCAATTTGTTAAGTCGCACCGCCAACCATCCTTACTTAAGTTTTCCATGGTTTCCCACAGTTTAATCAGGCGAATGCGGGAATGGTACCGTAAGAATGACCCTGGCCAATACCATCCTTGGTCTATACTCAATGCTGGCCAGAGTAGAGGTCTGCACGGCCCGGAATTTTAGCCCGAGCCCGGCCCGGCCCGTGAATTTATAATGTGAGGCCGGATCCAAATCCGAAATTTGTTTTAGTATTTAGGCCGAGCTTGTGTCGTAATCAAATGAGCCCGTTTACAGCAACTTAACAATGAAAGCAAAATTGTATTTTTATTTACATCAATTAGAGGGCTAATTTTGCCCGTGCAGACCTCTAGGCCAGAGCTACAGCTACTAAAAGGCGTTAAAAATGAATTTAATAAACTGCTAAAACAGCAACGTTTCATTCCACAATATTATAAAATCTTACAAGATCAAACTGAAACTGCCTTGAACATTTTTACACTTGTAGACAATGTATAAACAAAATACCAACCACATAATATTATATGCTTCTACGAAATATAAGATACATATTTATATATACATAAGGATCAATAGTAATCTTTGAAAATCAGCATTAACGTAGATAGCATTTCCGTCAGTGAGTTGGCCAGTATTGCGGTTATATTACGGACTACACAGGATGCCTGTTTACATGAGCGATTGAAATTTACGAAATCGTTATAGTATTGTTTGAAAGCTATCACATAATATGTTGGTACTAATCTTCTGTTAGGTTAGGTTGGATAGTTCCTGGATATACTGATAATGGTGTTATATGCTTTCAGTCGCAGGGCTAATTTCAAGCAAATTTAATTGATCTTTCTTGTACTTTATGTCTCGTGAGCATTGATTGTTTTCTATTGACCTTTAATTTAAACATCTACCCGTGTACAAGTTTTCAAGGAAACTTTTGACGTGACTCTGTTAAGAGTTTTCCTTGTTAAATATCGTTTAAAAAGTGAGATCATTTACTGTTAGAAAGAATAAAAAATACTAATCAGGTAAACAAAAATAATACACAAGCATTAAGTGAAACACTGTTTAAGTGAACTATATTTCACCTTCACATTTCACTTTTACACTTCTAAAAACTTCACAGCTTCAGGAGCTTCACAGTTTCAAAAAGTCTTTGCGACATCAATCGCTTAGGAAATTTTTCTCGAGTTAGGACGCATTGTAAAAAGCCCAGAATTTGACCGTATGCACTTGGATAGTTCAAGTTCTTCACGTAATATACTGTTAGTAATAATACTGTAGCTCTAAACCCAGAGCATCCGTTTTTCAAATTAATAATTTCTTCAGAACCACAATATATTTCTTTCTTTGTGCCAAAAAACACTGTTGGTCCTACAATACTCGTCTTCTGATGTATGTCTGCCTCCTGCAAGTAAAATGATAATAATTTAATATATAGTGTATTTGGAAGAAATTTAAACAGATAATTTAGTTTTTAGTAAATACTATGTACAATGAGAATAAAAAAATACGTACTGGTATGTGAATCAATCCTCGAACTGACCTAAAAAAGCTTGTCCACGTTGCTGAGAGTTTGTGCTTTTATTAAACTCAAGATCTTCAAAAATAAATAAATAAATAAAATGAAAATGAAAATAAAAAATAAAATAAAAATAAAAAATAAAATAAAAATAAAATAAAGAAACAACCGTCCTTTCTGAACTAAGAAACAATGTGATAAGATGCATTTCCAGTCTGCGGCGAAAGTATTTCACCAAGTTGTAAAATTTCTTAACCGGATAATTCTGAAGTAGACTCACATAATATGTCAGAGCGTCAACTTGTATTGAAATTTATACCTTCTGTGGAAGATACTAAAAAACCGTACTAAAATAAGACTATTGTTACCTGTAAAAGAAGTGTGAGAGCAAACTTTGACCTGCACATATTAGAATCGATATGAACACTATAGTTTAAAATTATCTAACTGTATTCTTTATCAGGCGTAAAAGCCATAGTAGGTAAAACACTAGGTTATTTATTATAAAACAGCGTGTCCAGGCAGGCCTTTTAATTATCCTTTAATTCTTTTACACTTGGAAGATGATGTCACCTGATGTTCTCTTGAGTCTTGAGTCACTCAATGGAGTCTTGAGTGTAAACTTCTGCCGCAGACTGGCCTTAAAATGTATTAATGTTTAGAGTAATATTGGAGTTCAAAGGTAGAGTCAATTAGCCCTAAGAGTTGCCTGAGCCTTTGATACTCTACAGGAATAAAATTGTCTGTACAGACATTAACCTTCGAGCATCTTTTTCAATACCTGCTAGCTATTGAAACAATCCGTATGAATCTGGACCAAAAATCAATCCGTTTAATGTGCACAATTTTACTTTTTAAAAAATCACAATAAAAATTTCATTTCACTAGTAACAAATACATATGTTTCAACACAAAGGCACGAGTGTACCCTATGGATGAGTGGTAATAGTCGCTACCTTTTAATCAAAATGTCCTGGGTTCGATTCCCAGTACATGACACATGTGGTTCGGAGCCCACTTTAAACTAGGTCTCGTCCTTTAGAAGCTCAGAAGCTCGTTTAAAACGTTAATAACTTATTCACAAAAGCACGATTATGATTGAGAACCACCCACACGTCAAATTTTACTAGCTTCCTTCCAACAAAAGGGTCCTGCGTTCAATTCCGGTTGGGACACATGATGTTCGGAACCCACATTAAACTGTAGGTCCAGTCCTTAGAAGTTTCTTCGCTCGGTTAGAACGTTCATAACAATTCTTACACACACGTCAAATCTTGAAATAGTAAATTCCATTATTGAAGAAGCCCCATTCTGTAAGAAAGTGCAAAGCAGCGACACTGTTATGGTAGTTTGGCCACCAACAACTGTAAAAAAGATGCGCAATATTAGCGTCGAAATTAGTACAGCGGAGCTCTTCCCAATAATATATCAAATCTCAAGCGATCGTTAAAATCATATTCTTGATGACGTGTGTTAGTTATTTTATCAATGGAAAACTAATACTTCATTTATAAATAAAAGAATATTGCAATAATATAAACCATATTACTACTATTGAATAAGTGGCAATCAGTGTACCCCAAGAAACGACATACATGGAAAATGTCTGTGGAAAACGAGGATGTCCAAAAATGCTTCACAGGAGATATCATTTCGAGACAAGACAGTCTGAGTCGGTCACAATGTGACTATTGTAGACCGGGAGGATTGGATTAGGGGATCGCGAATTCGAACCTTTCAGGATTTAGCATCCTGACTGAGTTTTTTTTTTTATACCATTTTACTAAGTTTCACCAGGTGGATGTACAGATGGTACCTAATAAGGCCGTGACTGTTTCCTTTCTCATGTTTTTGGTGACATATCTCCAAAAAATAATTAAAAAATGCATGTATCTTATTTCCTATTATGTTCTCAATAAACATCCTTCATACTTCCACAATTCCTTTAGAACTCTGACCATATTAGCATTATCTACTTTGGAAACATGTAACATAATAGTAGATAGACAGCCGTTTCAAAGCTCTTCCATATTATTATTTTTTAATCAGCTGGTTGTTTTACTGTTTACTGATCTCGTGCTTATTAATAAGGAGGTATCAATAGATGTGTTAAGGACTTGCGGGACGAGCAGAGGCCAAAGTATGGGGTTACACATTAAATGTAATTTTTTTATTCTTATACTAGAAGAATGATGTGGATTAATATGCACAGAAGTGTATCTTCATAACAATAGTAACGTAAACTACTAAATGAAATTTTAAACTAATGTTTACTCAAATTGCATCGGTGATATGCAATTCTCAGTAACAATTCCCTTAACTCTATTACATATACACCTACCTGGGAAATTGCTCTAAGCGTAAATCTCTTTGGCTGCAAATGTCTTTCTAGGGCGAAAATATTATTTTCTATGTTGGCTGATAGTGCCACTTTTGACACTGCATCTCCCAGCTTAATTTCAAGAGTGTCTACGTCGTATCCAAAGTAAAGACTTGCCTCTGTTTCCAACTGAAATAAAGGGGAATAGATAAATAAATAAATAAATAAATAAATAAAAGAAAAAAGAAAAATCCATAAATCTTTTTCCTTCATACTATCTTACGGTAGATTTCACGGTGCGTAGACGGTAATATTCAAAGCACGAAGATGGATCGAGAAAATGGATCTAATTGTACTCTTGAAAAGAGAAGATAAAATAGAATAGAATAATAGGGGCGTCAAGAGAGGGAAAAGCAGGGGTGAGAGTCGCTACTAAACTCATTTTTCCGATTTTTTTCAAACTGTCTTAAATTTTGAATATTGGAATATAATCTAATTAAATATGAATAAAATAAATGGATTGTATTCTACTAACTTCGAAATGTTTGTTGTCGGGTTGACTAATTCATATCGGACTTCCGAAGAAATATCAAACAATTTTAATGACCGTGTCAATAGCGACAACTCTCAGTCTTTTCAGGTTTTAATAGAAATAGTGAAAGAAAGAGTGAGGAAGAGTAAGAAGAAGGTAGGAAGGAAGAGGGAAGGAGAAGGAAAGGAAGAAGATGATAGGAGATCTGAGGAGAACGAATTACTGGATAATTTTGGGAATATGGTGAAGAAACTCGAATAATTTCTAAAAGGTACTCTGTATTCAGAATGTTATTGCACAAGTATTGATATTATAGGGATCCGGAATAGACCCGTGTTCACTCATACAACCCTGACCTGGGTCCAGGCAACTACGCCAGTGGGAGTTGCCCCGACCCAGCCCGGGAGACAAGATAGTTTAGTTCTATTGTTTATTCATTATTTTAGAACGAAGGTTACCTAATATCCAGTCTCGGAACTCCAAGATTCAGAGATCGATCACACATTTGAATCAGCCAAAAAAAAAAAAAAAATCGAGTAATGCATACATTTGTTATAAATAAAAATTTTGATATTTCTGAAAGATCGTCGTTCATTCAGGCATATCCTGTTATTTTGGCTTTTCTCAGAGCCGATTATAATTTGTTTTAGACTTTATCCTTTATAACCTTTGTCATGCATTGTAAAACCATTACAATAAACCAACGTTCATGTTACGACTTAAGGCAAAAATTATCACTCAGTCACACACACATACACACGGGACAGCGTATAAACAAGGATAAAATATTCCAAAGGAAACTGTAACTACATTGTTTTATACAATTTATTACATTCAGAAAAAAAATATTAGCCATTAATACTGTTTATATGCTGTAAACATGGCGTCTTATGAACTGAATTATATATTTTATTATTTCTGCTGATGAAAATAACAATTTATGGCTCCCTTCTACGTCCAGATGATTTAACTATTGTTTTGAACTCGTGTTACCTTGATTTATTCCGTTTATCTGCAGAAATTTTCCAAATTTAGAGGAGCTGAAGTTACAGTGTTGTCCTTGATGTACGCCTCGTCTTGGAATGGAGGTTCTCGCGCCGTAATACTATAGTTCGGGAAATAGTTCCAATCACAGCAGAGATTTTTGGCAGCGAAAAGTACAAAACGAATAGAAAATGGTAAAATCTGGATCAAACCGGATTTCAGACAGGATATGGGCATGTCAAGAAGGACAATCGGGGTCCAAAATATTCAACCAAAATTTAGATTGCTACATTTTTCTAAGAATTCCTGCCCAATAGCGGGCCTAGTTTTTGTACAGCATTAAGATGATGATTTCAATGTTTCCCTATTTGAAACACCCATATGCTAAATATTATCGTGAAATAACGTATGAATAAAGATATTATTCCCCAAAAATAGTTACTACGAAATTATCCCGAATTTCCACATTAATTCCAAGTATAATTATAATCAATTGAATATCATGTATACATCGAAACCTATTTCGGAAAAATTAGCATGGTACAGTAGGTGATAATTTTAGTGGGCCCCTTCGAGCGGAGACCACATTACGTAATTGTAATGGTACATTACACTCTTCATGAATTCACGAAAGTAATAAGTACTTTATCCAAGTTACAGCGTAGGCAAATGAGCTAATACTCGTCCTTAGACATTGCAAAACCAAGCTCAAAAATTCTAAATATCAATCTATTTACAGATTTCTGTAATTCATGAATTTTTAGAGTTCCAAGCTTTCGACTCGCCCCTCGAGTCTTGGTCACGGAGGTTAGAAACAAGAAGAAAAAGAATAGGAACATCAAGGAATGAAAAGGAACGGACTAACCTAGGAGAGAGCTGTGAAAAAAAAAAGTTGGCAAGTGCGCCAGCGATATACGGATAAGGTGATGTGAACTAAAATATGGCAGGCATGTTATTATTTTTATTGTCATGCTATTCCTGTGAAAATTTTGTAATTACCACCCCCCCATTCCAGTCAACTATTCCTTGTCTAGATTTATTTTTTTTAATGAATAAATAAATTTTCAAGCATCAGTCTCTCTATTTCATTTCTAGCTCCAAACAAAACTTGTGAATCTTCTACCCTACGTTGCGTTTCTTTTAAATGTTTCGATAAACCTGACACCGGAGTTTCTGCTTTTGAATCTCTAATGTATTCCTTTACTCAGACTTCTAAATTTCTTTTCGTTTTGACTATATAACTATCTTGACAATTGCATTTTATTTCGAAAATACGCAATTTTTCATTGGGATCCGTGTAATAACACTTAATCTATGATCGATTCCGCTGACATTACTTCGAATGCGTGTAGACACATAAATACAATTTTTAGTATGTCTGCATAATGAGGAACGAAATTTGAACTTGGATTTACACGAACTGCATTCATACCGCAAAGCCCCTTCATGCCTCTTTACATGGCATGACAGTTTATCGAAACTGAACGTTCTAAAAGAGCAATAAATAAACCGATAAATTTTCCTCGAAAACCTATTGTCAATTACCTCATTACTTTTGAAGTGTACAGTTTCTTCCTCAGAGTCTGCATCTCGGTCTTCTCTGTGGGGAAGACTGCTTTCTGTAGGTACTTCTTCAGCTGTTTGTGCCACACCTCGTGTCCAGCTTCCAGCTATATCTGACAAAAAAAAAAAAAAAAAGTACCTAAAATGTGTACAGCCTTTCAGATTTAAAATTAACACAGGTGTGTAAGATATAAGTCTGGTTTTGAATTTACTTTTCTTTTTTTTAAAAAAAAGGTGTTTGAGGTCCGTATTTTATCAGTCACAACAGCCTAATGCTGAAATAGTATCTTAAACGCAGGCTTTAACTTCTTTTGGAGGCTGATCCTCCCATTTTTACACAGAAGGTGGTTGCTTGGTATATTACAAGGGATGTAATGGATTGTATACGCAGGTATACGGCGTATACCCACCACTAATTTTTGGAAACTATCGTATAGCCATCTAAAATTTAGGAAGTATGTGGGTACACGCTACATTCGATTCATAGTGTACTCACTTCATTAGAACAAATAACAACTCTTTTTCATGTTCTCTATTTCAAAACAGAAAAATCTCACTAAACAGCTGGTCGTCAGGCTGTTGCCGCGAATGATGTCTAAATTCTTTTAAAAGGTTTGAGTTTTCGGGTTGTGGGAATTGAGTTTTCCGTCAATCCCTTCTATAATGAAAAAGAACACACTGAACTGCAATGTTCTTTTTTTTTTTTTTTTTTTTTTTTTCAAGATGCCACATGCGCTATTCGTACCTTCTGAAAGTTGATCTCTAGTATTATAATAAAATAAAGCCAAGATGTTTCCAAATGTTTTTCTGGGAAACTATTAGAAACTCTTTTGTTCCTAAGATCAGTTGAAGATAGAAACTTACTTTAATACAGTAAAACTGAGAAGCCATACCTAACAAGGGACCATTAAATTTTGTAAATTCAATTGTTGAAAATGATTGCTAGCACTGGATTCAGCACCAAAAAAAACAGAGAAAAAGAGAGTTTAGTGGCAGACCGTATACAGGGTGGGAAATAAGTGAGGGCAAACTGCGAAGATAGAACGTAGAAACTACCTAGAAATGTCATGTTAATTTTGAAACGAGTAGAGGGATCAAAGCGTCTGAAGAAAATTTTTGACCTCTGTAACGGGAGGCGTTCCACGCTTTGACAATATATCAATACTAAGGTGACATGAATGAAGAACTAGAGATCCTGTAATACGGTCCATGAGCACGTTGTATGCACGAGGCGCCTGTTCCCTTCGGACGAATCCCTGTGCAGCCCCACCAGTTTCACCTTACTCTGACTCGGTTACATAACATTCGTGCTTTCTAGTTGCTACCTATCACCGGTTAGTTTATTTTTCGCACGGTAGTTTTTATGGTACACATCCAATGGCCGTATTTAGACGCAAATCGTAAAACAATTTTAACATTTCAACAGTTACTTCTTGTGGTCCCTTGAATTTTATCTATGTCAAGTGAGATATTTTCATGTCGCCTAGTGGAAACCTTTTAGGGGACAATAGGAAGTAAATTAGTGAAAGAATTATAATTCTTTCACTAATTTCTTCCTTATTGCCTCCTAAATGGTTTACGCTAGGCGACATGGAAATATCTCACTTGGCATACTCGTAGAGAAAATTTAAGGAAGTCATCAGAAGTAATGGTTGAAAAATTATGGCCGAATTTTATTTTATGATTTTCTTATATATAGGCCTATGTAGTCCGGATATATGACAAAAACAAAAGTGAAAAAACACAAAACCTCTACTTGGTGCTCACTAAATAGCAGGAATGCAATCTAACCGAGTCTGAATAGGGCGAAGCTGCGGGCCCGAGCGTAAGCGACAGGGTGCGACCGAAGGGAGCAAGCAGGCCAGCGACGGTCTTTCGCATGCATTCACTTATTTCATCTATCGTAGAGCACTTGTAACGATTTTAGACTTGAAACCGAAATACTAGTAAACCTAAAATACAAGTGCATTACTTTGGCAAGGTTCTAGAAGGCATTAGTCGAGCAGACGGTTCTACCAAATTTTCACACATTTATTGCATTTTCTGATTCTTCTTGCAAAGCGTGCACTAAATGAGGAGCTAATGCATAAACCACTAAACAACTTCTGCTACGTGCCCAGTAAAAGGACAAATGCTACCTAACCGAGTCAGAGCAGAAAAGTAGTAGGGGGGCCCGAGCGGAGCGAGGGGTGCTTTCGTAGGGAGCAGGCGCGTCAGCGACGGGGGGTACACGCATAAACAAGGATAGTGCAACATACGTAAAATATCCCCAATAATTTCCACCTTGCAAAACACTTAAATAATTGTAATAACTCTTACTTTCAAAATGAATTCACTGGTTTTCCGGGTACAAATGACCCGCTGTGAGGAGAAATTCGTCTGTTTTGAATTTTCACTTCTTTTCCACACTTCGCATCGTTGATTTTACGTTTCAACATAACATGACGCTTCAAAAACTTTATAATATGACGCTCTTTATCACACAATTATTTGTAATAAAATCGTATGTTTGCATTATATCCATCGCAAATGTCCATCCCTAACACGAACAGATTATTTCTACCTTTCTACCAGATTATTTCCACTTAGAATATGTTCACTCCCGTTCAAAATGTGTTTCAATATATTTAATGACAGAAATAACTTATATTCACACTCTACTTCTTTTACGAAAAGCGTTTGACAAGTATTTTACCTATAAATTTTGTTCTTGGTAGAACCGTCTGCTCGAGTGAACCCTTCTAGAACACAGGCCCCATTCCCATTTAGCTGTAATAAAGACACAAAACATGGCTTTGCATTTAATTTTATCGCCTGGAGAAATTTGTTTTATATAAATATGTCTTCTATGAATATGTTTCACATATATATGCAAAGTTTTAAATTTTGCCTGTAGATCTTTCACAATGTGGGTGCCAAGAGTAAACCAGCACCAACTTTCCAACACGGTCTTTCTAGTGGTGCGCCAAAAGTAAACCTGCACGCCTTGTCCATGGGAAGGGGGACCAGTAATCTAGAACCTTGCCCTTAGAGGACAACCAAAACCATTCTGGTTTGCTATGTTCAAGTAGTATCTAAAAACTTATATTAGAGATTTTTTTTTTTTTTTTTTTTTTTTAATAATACAAGAATGTCATCCATCAAAAGAGTGTGCATTCCGAAATAATGTACTGAACGTAATGATTGATCTTCTGGGAAAAATCAAAAGAGCTTTCCTACATCGTTTCCATCATTATTCCTAACAACTTAATGTATTTCATACGTTATTTCCACATACTGTACCTTGTTCAATCCTCGCGTGTTTTGTTGGAGGGTGGTCACAATATTCACTCCACCCTTTAGATTCTTCTCTCGTATAATAATCGCAATCACAACTTTCTTCATTGCATCTGCCCCTTTTCACACCTCTTGCGTCCACGTCGGAGTCCATGATGCCGACTTGTTCTCACAAATTAACACATGATTTCCCTGAACAACATTAAATAATTTCATGAAATACAAATGGCTTCCGTTCGGGTTCGATCGACTTCCTTCGGATTTTCGCGAACATTTCAACGTAACGACAGGTGATTTATGAAACTTTATACGTCACCGTAAAAACAACGGCGTGACACATAAAATATTCTTAGATTGTCGTCCTTCTTAAGGCGAGATTGTTACATTTAAACTTTACTTCTTGGTGTTTAAATGTAACAAAATTACATCCATTTTTTTTACCAGCAAACCATATTTATACATCACATTCCATTTTACATATATTTCTTCTACAGTTACGTCTATGTATAAGTCAAACATGTGAATGAACGTCACAATTTTTCTCTGTGTATAACTAGTTGTCTGGTGACGGATATTGTTAACTCAAAACATTTCGTATCTAAATCTGTTGGGGAAACATCGGCACAAATGTCATTATTTAGTTTTAAAAATTACAAGGCAAAGACAAGCTAACTTCTATGACTTACTATTTATTAAATTCGAAAAGCTTGCAAAAAAAATTGTATTATTTTAACATTACTCTATTTACATATTTCTGTTCATGTTCGGCTATTTTTAATATCGAATGCAGAGCCGTAGCTAGGGGGGTCGAGTTGGGCGGTGTACCCGGGCGCTGATAGCAAAAAAGGGCGGAACACACATGAAGAAAGGAAAAGTGTTGGAAAAGAGTAAACGACAAGGCACCCCGTAAAGGTATTGGAGCCCTATTAAATCAATATTGCTGTCGGTTTGAAAAGAAAGAAATTTGTTAAAAATTTGCTTGCACGCTCCGCTTGCAACCCAAAAGTTTCAATAAGAGTCGCAAGTTTTTACTTATTATTTAAAAATTACAACAAAAGCGGCTTTTCTTATTGAAAAGGTGAATGTATGGGACGCCAAATTCTACTCTTCCCCGAGCCCGAAATCTCTAGCTACGGCTCTGATCGAATGCGAAATATCAGCGCGCGGAGGAAAAGCACGCAGTCAAGTTCCGGCTGCGCTGCAAGCTAGCATTATACGAGTGATTACACACACCAAAATGGTAATTTTTTAAAACCACTGCTAAATAACTATTAATGTCACCAACTTCGAATTACAAAAAGTTACAAGTAGTGGTATATTGTACAAAAACACAAAATCTTATGTGCAAGGGACCATCGGAGATTGAGATATGAAGCCCCGGAAACTGTGTTTTTCGTATGCTTGGTATGTTTAGCATGTACGAGCTATAAATACAAAATTTCGGACATTGATAAGAAGTATCACGTAGAAGTTCTAAAACTACTTTCAGAATGAGGAAAGAACTTGGCAGAATCAATATCGTAACTTGGCTGTATTGACAACTTTTCATTTTTGTACTTGTCTGGAACTCGGCTTCCTTATGACGGAGTGTTTTATTAGTATAAATTACACGTGTTTAATCTCTGTAACCTTGATATTTTCCCCGGAGTTCTATATATAAAATTAATTTTCTAACATTATTTTCACCTGCTATCAGAAAAATTTATATAATCTTTTCTTATTTTATAAAAAAATAAAAGCGTTTATTTTCATAACAACCAGGTACATATTTGAGTCTCAGATGATATTACTATTAATAGCTCTTAAGTTTTTCTCAAAGCATTCATGATTTTGGAGGAATGTGATTTTCTAATATTTATTTTTTTTTTTTAAAAAAAAAGGTCTTATTTCATTGGCTGAAGTGAAACAAACTTGAGAAGTAAGTTTTATATTATATTATATTATATTATATTATATTATATAAGTATATAATAGAATACACATTTTCTTTTATTAAGTTTTTAATGAAGTGTTCGCGCTGCTGGAAACATTATAATCTTCTTTTGTTACAAAGAGCGTATTAATTTTAATCCTTTCCTTGTCATTAGCTCTGAAACTCTCACGGATTCACAAAAAGTTATCTTATCAAAGAACTCTGCTCAGAACAAAAGCAGGTGGAAATGGTACTGATTAAACTAGCTATCGTTATATTATATTTCATTATTTAGCGTAACATGTTTTCTCGTTGTGAAAAGCTAATGATGTATTTTTTTAAATGTAATTTTCTTCACTTGTCATTATGTATCTAACAGAAATACTAAGTAATAAAGCATTGTTATGTATAAAAATAAATTTCAGATTGGCAGTATTATTTTCCTTCTACATCTTGATGTCTTTCTTGTAAACTTTTTCAGTTTTAATAGCGGCTATTCCTTTGCTCGATTCCATAGAATAGACTAAACGAAATATTTTTACTTAATACATTGCTCAGTTTGGTAAAAAGAAAGAAAATGCAGTTTTGGCTAAAGGAAATAGGGATACATAGTAATTACGTATTAGAAAATAATTGTAGAAGTTATAATGTCCTGTGAAACAAGTTTGTCAGTAGTAAAGTCAAAGAAAATTGCTTTGTTTACTGGGTATTCATTTAAAACTATCAGTTATCTCGTTATGTATACCCGTTTACAGTAAAAAGAGCTCATTAGATAGAACAGTACAAACTTATTTTATTTCTTAAGATAGTGGATACTCGATTAACCCTTTGGGTCATTTTCTGAAGAACAATTTATCGTAAGCAATTGAAGTCAAAGAACGTTTGCAGAGACGAGAAGTCAAATGATAAATCGCAATTAATGTGAATGGGGCTAATGCTCGTAAAATATTGAAATTTTGTCAGTTCCATTTTCTTTTTTTTTGTGCATAATCGTGCATAAAGTTAAAAACTAGACCTCTAAGTTAATGGGCATCTTCCATTAAAGACTTGCTATGTTAAAATTACTATTGGAAGTATGAATAACATCTAAATTTTAGATATTTTGGAATAATGATTAATTTTCTTCTAATCCTTTAAATGTAGTATATTCTGTTCAATATCTTTCAAATGACTAGATAAAGAAGTTGAAACCCCTCTCTTTTAAATTTGTCAGAAATTTAAGATTAGAAATACATTTATAGCAGCAATGAATAAAGCACCAAATAGGTTATGAACGTGATTTTGTTATCTACGATCAGTTTTGGAAAATAATTTTCAGTAAGTATTGCCTCGATTAGTGAGCTCAAGATAATGCTAGAAAGTTTAACAGTATGTTGGAGTTTGAGTAGTGATAATTTAATTTACGTATGTTCTTAAAGCTTGGAGGCTTTAATGTTTTCAGTCCTTAATCAACATCGATGTTATGAAGGATAGGATTTACTATCAACTTAAATCTTACTTGACTTAAGTCAAGTAAGAAAACGTTCACTCACTCACTCATGAAATTGATTAGGTACTTCCCAATGAGATAGAGACGTGAAACTTTGCATAAAGGTACGCTATAATGGCTTCAGTATGGAAAAAGGCCGAAATATGAGGAATGTGCTATGGTAATTTTTATAGGCATAAAACTGTCGTTAGCTAAGCAAGAAATCGCTTCACTTACTCAGTCATCAAATTCATTAGGTAGTTCCCAATGAGATAGAGACGTGAAACTTTGCATAAAAGTACCCTGCAATGACTTCAGTATGGAAAAATAACAAAATGTGAGAAATGTGCTATGGGATTTTTTATGGGCAAAAAAATGTCTTAGATAAGGAAGAAATATTTTCATTCAGTCACTCATCAAATTGATTAGGTACTTCCCAATGGGATAGAGACGTGAAACTGCATAAAGGTACCTTATAATGACTTGAGTATGGATAAAGTCCGAAATGTGAAGAATGTCCAATGGGAATTTTTATAGGCAAAAGACTGTCCTTAGCGAAGCACAAAATCGATTCATTTTCTCAGTCATCAAATTGATGAGGTACTTCCCAATGAGATATAGACGTGAAACTTTGTATAGCCGCACCGTATAATGGCTCGAGTACAGAAAAAGTCCAAAATGTATTTAATGTGCTATTGGAATTTTTTATGGGCGAGAAACTGTACTAAGCCAAACATACATAGGTTCGTCCCTCACTCATTAGTTTGATTACGTGCTTCCCAATAGGATAGAGACGTGAAACTCTGCATAAAGGTGCCTTATAATGGTTTAAGTGTGAACAAATTCCGAAATGTGAGGAATGCGCTATGGGAAATATTTCATGGGCGAAAAACTGTCCTTAGCAAAGCACAAAACGGTTCATTCACTAAGCCATCACATTGATTGGCTAGTTCCCAATGAGATAATAAAGTGAAGCTGTGCATATAGGTACTATATAATGAGTTGAGTGTGAAAAGGTCCGTAATGTGAGGAATATGCTGTGGGAAATTTTTCATGGATGAAAACTGTCCTTAGCAAAGTAGAAATCGGTTCATTCATTCACTCATCACATTGATTTCCAGTTTCCAATGAGATACAGACGTGAAACTTTGCATAAAGGTACCTTATATTGACTTGAGTGTGAAAAAATTCCGAAATGTGAGGAATGTGCTATGGAAATTTTTTAATGGGTGAAAAACTGTTTTCAGTCAAGCAGAAATCGTTTCATTCATTCACTCATCACATTGATTAAGTACTTGTTTATGAAATATTGAAAGTCTGTATATTGGTACCTTACAGTGAATTGAGTACGGCAAAAGTCTGAAATTTAAGTAATGTGCTAAAGGATTTTTTTAATGGGTGAAAACTGTCCTTAGCCAAGCAGAAATCGGTTCAATCACTCACTGATCACATTGATTTCGTACTTCCCAATGAGATAAGACGTGAAACTCTGCATAAAGGTATCTTATAATGACCTGAATATGGAAAAAGGTCCGAAATTGACGAATGTGCTATGGGAAATTTCTTATAGCCGAAAAATTGTCCGTAGCCATTAGATGCTTCCCAATGAGATGAAATGTGAATGTCTGCACATTCACATTCCAAGGTAGCTTATAATGGTTTGAATATGAAAAATATCCAAAATTTTAGGAATGTGCTATGGAATTTTCTATGGGCGAGAAACTGTCCTTACTCAAACAGAGATCGGTTCATTTACTCACTCATCATTGATTAGGTGCTTCCAAATGAGATAAAGATTTGAAACTGACTTGTGTAAGTGGGTAGTGTATATTTATTGTAAATTTCATAGGAAAAGAATTATAAATACAAAAATCAAATGAATAAACAAAATGTTGCTAAATGGGGAAGGAAGTTTTATTTTCGTTTTATTGTTTTTATTTACTGTTCTTTTGACATGAAATATTCCACATTGCCGATTGTACACATACTAACATTATAAGAAATACTGGGCGAAATCATTATCAAATTATATTCCTATAAAACATATTTATAGACATGCGACAATAATTTTGGACAAGAATGTACATAGTGATAATGTTGTCAATCGTCAGAGTGGTCGAGTTGCTGCCATCCTCGCTAGTCTATTAGTTGTCACGTGCGCCTTTCGGGTATGGGGTCCCGGGTTCGATTTCCGGTGGAAGAGCCTTTGGAATCTTAACTCTCCTCGATGTTTCTGTGTTCGTGTCCCTGTCGTTCTAGGTTACTAGATAAACGAGCTAAGGTTACTGAGAAAAATCCGTTATCTGGACAGCGTTATAGTGTACAAATATACGGGATCCTTATGTTTACTACAGAAATCAATACTTAACATACGTTATCCATATGTTTCATACGTACTGCCCTCTTTCCCGCTTAGATGTTACACAATTTCGTTGCAGGATGTCTGACATCTAACAGTTTTCCGTACATTACGTACGTCACCTATACGTTACATACGGCCATCTGTATGTGAGATCCTGACCGCCTACATACAGTTCTTTCGTTCGTGCGGAAAGTACGTTTATTCGGAACACTTACGGAAAGTATGTTTAAAGTACACTTTTTTCAATTATACGTCTAGTATACGTTATGTCCAAAAACTACAGGGTTTACACATGTAACTTACGTTTTTACGTACGTCACATACATTTTTTCTCAATGTCCGAGTAAAACAAGTGAAAGCTAATAATAAGTAGTTAAGCTAGTTAATGAGGCACGTTCTGTGAATCAGTTAACTTTTAAAAACGTGGGCTAAGACACGTACATACTGTCGTAAATATCATGGTTGGATACCCAGACAAGGAAAGACAATATTTTTTTCTTTTTTCGGTGAAGAATTTTTCCTTTATTGCAGTTATTGGTAGTAAATAGATATTGAAATTAATTTGATAAATAAGAAAATTTAGAGGTGAAGATATTTACAATTAAAAGTTTTCGAAGAAATGAGAAATTCAATTGTTCGAATTTATGTGAGACTAGCAACAAAATGTAACCAATTTTGTAAATATATTGGTAACACGAGTTATATTATGGTTAGCACAGTCGTTATGTAAAAATGTACTTGATGCTTTGCGTCTCTATCTGTGAACAGTGTGCGAATCTCTTTCGTATCAGCCTTTTCATCAACAGTGAACTTCGTGCCTTTACTCTTCATATTTCCTGAATTTTCCCACTTGGGGATCACACCCACACCCCGCCTTCGCTCGGCCTACTTCCTCATACCTCTTAAGCTCACAATTCAACCGAAGTTCAAGTATCTTTTCCTATTTCAACTATCTAAAAGATAAGATTTTGTATTCCAGGAAAACGCCTGTTTAAATAACATGGTGATTTTTTCATCTCCCTTTAGACTTCTTAAAAATTAAAAATGTTCACTTTTAGCAATTTACCTGTAGATTAGTCCCGGGAAGCTAATATCGTGCCAAATTTCATCATTCTAATCCTGTCGAAAGTGTCTAAACATTTTGGGGTGTAGAAGACGTCCAATATAAATAACATGGAAAAGGTTTTTCTGTTCCCCATAAAACTACTCTACAGTTGCAAATTTTTATTTTTACTAACTTACTTAGGTAACACTAACGAAACCGTTCAAGCATACCGAATTTCATGTTTGTGTTTCAATTTCAAGTACCTAAAATAAGAAATTATAAGTCAAAAAAAGGTCCATTTAAATAGCATGCGGAATTTCTTCATCTCCCCTTTAGACTCCCTAAAACTTAAAAATATTCACTTTTGGCAATTTTTCGGTCGGTTAGTCCCGAAAAGCTACAATCATTTCAAATTTAATCATTGTAGCCCTAAAGGAAGTGCCCTATAATTTTGGTGTGTAAAAGGTGTCCCTTACAAATAACATGGGATAGATTTTTCAGTTCCCCATAAAAACACTCTAAAATTGGAATTGTTTATTTTTACTGATTTACATAGATAATACTAACGAAAACGTACAAGCATACTGAATTTCAAGTTTTTATTCCAATTCCAAGTTCCTAAAACATGAGATTGTAGGTCCAAAAAAGATCCATTTAAATAACATGGAAAAAGTTTTCATCGCCCTTCATCATTTTAACTTTCCACGTCAACCGGAAGCACCCCTTTTATTTATGTCAGTTCATGTAGTTTTATATGTTGGTGGCAAATATAATTAAGATAAGCTATTTGAAAGATCTATATCATTGGAAGGAAAACCCGAGGCTAGTGCTCTCAACGGGTCGGGTCGGGTCGGGTTGAAGACCGACCCTACCCGACCTGAACCGTGACCCGAATTGACTGATCCGACCCGACCCGACTGACCCGAACCGTGATCCGACCTGATTGACCTGACCCGAAAACTTGACCCGAGCTAACCCGGTTGACCGGACCCGACAACCCGACCCGAATAACCCGACCCGAGCTGACCCAACTCACCCGACGCAATAACCTGACCAGAGTTGACCTTACCCGATTGACTCGACCCGACCCGAGTCGGGTCGGGTCGGGTCGGGTCAACCCCACTTGTTTGAGAGCACTACCTGAGGCAGCGCAACTTGCGCGTCATGTAATGAACTCGCAATTTCGTAATGTGGAAAGATAGAGAACATCTAAGTATATTGAAACACCAGCCATGTCTAGTGATGTAGCAGTGAGGATTCAGCATCAAGGGTTTTAGGCCCTGTTGATACTCTTCGTATTTAGCTAATGAAAAATGAGATATTGGCGATTGTGATTTTGTAGTTCGGGTAAATGATTTAGAATCTCGTTTGGACATAACTCTCTGACAGATATTTAATAGAATAAATCCTCCCAGCTGTTCTAGTGGCTAGCATGTGCGCCTTTCTTGTACAGAGTCTTGGGTTCGATTCCCGCTGGAAGAGCCCTTGGGAACTAATGTTGCATGTGACACATTATGACTCCTTTAAAAATGTACAATTTTAAATTTAAATCTAACAATATGCCACAATTGGGAATCCCAATATACGATATTGACATGGTGAACTACAAAAAGAAGTGAAATATGAACAAAAACACCAGAGGTGCAAAAAGTGCAGCCAAGTTCGTCAGCCTCAAAAAGTGTTGAGATGAAGATGGATGAGCCAAGTTCCTTGACAACTGCATCTGAAACGAACACTGGAACTTGGCGCAAGGTGTTAAGGGAAATGATGTTAAGGAACCTTAGGGATAGTGGTGATGGGTGTGGTGGGTTTGGGACCACCACCAACCTTACGAATATTAACTTCGCTAAGGCGCTAAGGCACATATACAGTATACTGCAGTAAGACTGGTGGTTCGAAACCAAGACAAGGAAAACTTATATTCCTCCACGAAGTGTCAACGTAAATTATGTTGACGAGCTTTAGGGATGGTGTTTGTGAGCGTGGTGGATTTGGAGGTCATCACTAGCCTTAGGGCTGAAGTGTCCCGGCCGAGAAACTAGGAACAGACATCTTAATGTATTCGAATATGTTAGGCAGCTCGCGCCAAGTTCCAGTGTTCGTTTCAGATGCAGTGCCCAAGGGACTTGGCTCATCCATCCTAATCTCAACACTTTTTGAGGCTGATGGACTTTGCTGCACTTTTTGCACCTCTGGTGATTTTGTTCATATATGTAATTAGGATGCCAATGTTTGATCAACTAAAATTTATTAATTTCTTCATTTCGTATAAGACGCAGTTTCTCTTGAGGTATTGAGACTTTTCTTTCTCTTTTCATTCTTTCACTTCTTTCTTTTAAAATTTTATAAACAATAGGCAAACAATGTAAATTTTAGAGTTGTTTTTTGCTGAAATATGCCATAAGTTTTTAAAATCTCGAATTTGGAAACCCATGAATTCACATGAAGTTCGGGATTTCAGTTTATTCTTAGATGGTGTTATTAAAAAAAAACTATGAATACGCTTTCTTTCGGAACTTGTAAGTGATCTTATCTGTGATCTGTGAATTAACATGTCCTGCCAAATAGAAACGAGCCTCGTCTATTAAGAATTTCTTATCAAGTACATAATCTTTGCTGTGTGTAAGTTGTTGGAATCACCTCATTGCTTCATAAACTTCATTCGCCGAGACAGTCGGCTTCCCACTTCGAGGTTTATCCCACACACTGTCGAACTCACGAAAACTATTGATTGCTCTATGAATAATTGAATTACTCACTTTCCTACCAAATGTTTCTGAAATTGATCGCTTTCTAAGCTGTACGATTTCGTTTCGAAATACACATGCTCCTCTAGTAATGCATTGTAACCTTTGTAACCAACATAATTGAAACGGTCATCAGATCGCACGTACTTTGCTTCTTCACTACCACTACTAGCGCCAACGTCTAATGCCATCTACAATTAAGACCATATTATCTACCTATCTATTTATGGATATACATACATACGAAAGGACTTTTCGATCTCTCTGTAAATTGATTACTACTGTCCAACAGAAAACTAGACTATTTACGAAAGTGTTCAGTAATTCACAAATATGAACCCAACATTTTGCAAACAGTAATATATATATATATATATATATATATATATATATATATATATATATATATATATATATATATACTACAAACCCAAGGAAAATGTAATTATCTGTAAAGTGTATCAATCTATTTTCCCAACCAGTGGCGTAGCAGCTGCCCCCGCAACCCCCGCAGTGCGGGGGGGCCCCGAAGTCTTGCGATGAATAAAGATTTAAAGAAGTAGAACTTCAATCTTACTTCTATCAGCTTTACAACTAGGGCCCCTTCTCTATACTTTGCGGGGGGGCCCACAAAAGTGTGCTACGCCACTGTTCACAACTATACATGTACTTATTTTTAACTACAGGGTTCCAGTATAATCAGTTTGCAGAGAACGAAAACAATCTGTTTATTCAATTATTCTGTGCACAATTTTGGAATGCTTGTGTACATTTTGTGTATGCATAAGTTCTGATATATTCATACAACGTTTCTTGCAATATTAGTTTGTAGAAGAGCATAGACTTCAACTTCACTTCTTGAATAAATCACATAAATTAAAATTCATAAATCTGTGCTTTGAAATCTGTCGTGCTTCATACCTGTGTTCTATAGCTTCAACTCTGATATACCTGTATCAAAATAGCAATGCACAATTGCGTTTGTTTATCCATAGGCAACGCCCTTTCCAAAATGTTTTACTAATAGTTTTATGGCAGAATGTAAAGAAATCATCAGTCAATTTATAGGATATCAAGTATTCGTATTTTTATTTAACCAATTTAGAAGTCTTTCCTATGGGTCTTTAAATCGTTTGCAGTGAAAATGAACTTGCCGAATTATAATGTGCTTTTCCCTTTCTATGCTCTGTTCTTCCGCCTTCAGGCATTACGCCCTAAGAGCACTTTGCTGCACTCCGACCCTTATTGCAGAGGACATACGAGTGAAGATAATATCTTTTTGATTATATGTCGTATACAACAAGAACGTAAAATAACCCAACGCTTCAAAACCCTCCCACATTTTATGTGAAAATTCTGCACTCGAACAGAGAGTAAGCTTTATGTATGTAATACGTTGGTTTGTAACAACGGTCATTATTAGTTAGTCTGCAGGGGGAAAGCTGAACTCTCTCTCTCCCCAAAAATGGTACCGTTTTCAGAGGCATTTTCAGCATCCAGCGTTAATTCTCTTGATGACGTCAGAAATTCTCATAAAATGATATTTTTATGAGCTTTGTAGGATATATTTATACTTATAATAAAACACGCAAACATAGGGAACGAAATGGTATGTTGTTCTTCAATTCGTGGAGCTTTTGCATGATATTTCTTCTTATTTTTGCTAGTAGAAAAATACTGATACACCGTCATATAAATACTGATCATTATTACATATTTTATCTCCAATAAGGAACAGAATGAGACATAAAACGATCTATTTCCGTCACAAGATAATTGATATTAAAGTCACATACGATGGAATTGGAAGTTGAACAAATTTCGATAATTTTAGATACGTTATTGCTGAGCTTTGAAATATATGCCTTTTATTTTTAAATCTAAATCTTCTTAGTGTCCAAACGAAAGGAAAGAACATTCGTAGAAATCAGTACTTTGCATACTATAGGCAACTTTTTATAGGTTTAATAATTGTAAAATTCTGTGAACTTAAGTGACCAAAAACGTTGGCTGAATTTTAAAAGTAATTGTCTCCACAAGCAAATAGGTAGCGCCATTCATGTTAGATATTCACCTTCACAGATGAAACTTGTTAAAAATAATAAATGAGAAAATGCATTAGTTTAAAATCTCCCTCAAAAGCATTGGACGTATGGGAGGTTATATATGTTAGTGATAGATTTTGTGTAATTCCGGGGTAAAAATATTGAGAGGAAGTGGAAATACCGCTAGAAGCAACAGACACAATGTTATACACCACAAGTTAACATGGCTGCATAGAACTAGGAATAGAGGCAACAATGCTGTCACTGAGTCAAAGTTCCCTCGCGTAACATCAATTCGATCAACTTAGATTACTAGTTTAGAAAAATAATTGTATTACCATGTGCACGTACTGTCTTCACTCATTAGAAGGCGTTGTTTGGTTTAGAACAGAACACAAAATGACTAACAAATAATCGTCAATAGTGTTCACAAAATAAAGAATATTCACTGTCAATTTAACCTACGCATTTAACCACAATAGTTGTTCGTGCATTTGCGTTTCATAGAAGTAAAAGCACTTTTACATTTTAATGTCTACATAGTACTTTGGTACTAAAATTACATTAGATGTATAGAGTGAAAAGGTTTGATGAATAGAATTAAAAGTACGCGGATGAACGGTGAATCTGTAGTTGAAAAATCTCTGGGAGAGATACTTTTAGGTATATAGAAGAGACACTAGGAGAATATGTTACATAAAATTTGATTTTTGGGACTGAGTAGCAATAACATTGGTTAAACTTCTTTGGAACAGGATAGTGTGCAATGACGATGTTTTATTTTTATGGTATTGAACCTACTATGGTTCATTAAGACGTAGAATTATTTATATTAATATTACACGAGATCTGAAAGAAGTGGAACAACTATTTTTCATTATATACAGTATTTTTCTAACCAGTGCAATATATTGAGAGTTTTAACAGATAAGCTTTATGAACAAATTATATATGTCTTTATATATACGGAAAAATAAACAATTACAGTTCTGAGAAAAGATGTAAATTAAAGTTTCTCTTAAAATTGTTGTGCACTATTAATATGAAAATGGATTTCGCTTTACAGTTTATAAATAAATGAAGAATACAATGTCAAATATCTAAATCGGCCATTTTCATGTTCACAGTTGATCTATTCAAGGGGGCGCGGTGGCTCAGAGGTAGAGCGTTCACCTCCGGTGCTTGGGGTTCCTGGTTCGATCCCAGCTCGCGCAGTATGGACTTTGTGGTGGACAAACACCGTACTCGTGGGTTTTCTCGGGGTTCTCCAGTTTTCTCCCACTTTCTTCATTCCACCATTTCACTCATCTCTCATCATCACCGTCTCCTTTAACCTAACCGGCATCCTGTGGGTCGTAAAACTTAAAGATTTCATTCCATTTTTTGATCTATTCAACTTCTACAAGTTGCCAGATTTCAGAATAATGTTACCATTTGGAGATATCTACTTGGTACTTGAGACATGTAATCAAACAGAAACAAAACCAATTAAACAGGTTCTAAGTTATTCGTTTAAGAAATATAATGCATAATATTTATAAATTCCTTGTATATAATAGAGATACTTTTGCATGTTTACTCTATAAGAAACTGAAACAACCGTTTCCAAATAATGTAAAAGGGCCACAGTTGGCCTGTGCCTTTTAGTTTTCTAAATCTATTACTATTCATGTTAATTCTGTCTTTTTAGATCGAAGTTTTCTAACTCCTAATTTAAGTTAATCTGTTATTAATTCATGCTGCTTGGTTAATACCAAAAATTTCAGAAATTCCGTCGGTAGTGCAACTCAGAATCACATTCTTCAAAGGCAAGTGTATCAATATGGCTAAATAAAACTTAAACTCATGAATCGAGCTACTGTGCCTTAAGATCTAGAAAACAAAACATGATTTGAAAATAACTAGTAAACGCTTATTCCTTATTCTCATCTTAAAATGTTAAACGTATTTGTCTTGCTATAATGCTTTTGCATAATAATAATGTGATGTGAGTTTGCGTCAGTAAATTTCATTTGAATTGATTCATAATATGTATTATTTAAACCACAATTCTGAAATACATGTCAGTGCAAAATGTATGTAGCTCAATTGTAGCTCAATGTTTAAGAAATTTCCTTTTTGCTACCTAGAAATAAAAGTATATTATTGTTATACATAATCGTTTCATTCACATTTTATTTGCTATTATAAACTTATTTCCCCTGTTAAATATATAACTACTTCAATTTATAAACATTTGTGTTTGATTTGTATCCAAATTTTTAGTAGTGTGAATAACTGAAGAACAAGTTTCTATATAAAATTTAATCAACAAACCATAGTGCAAATTGCCAAGCTGTTTGGGAACTAAATTTATGTTTTAGTATTGTTGTATATAACCAAAAAACCTGGGCACAGTAGATCGTACCACCCCTCTTTTAAGTATGAACACCTGATTTTTATCTGTTCTTATACCGTTACGAACAATTGCATATGTGTTTGCCTCTTTATGTTTAAAGGCGCTTGGCAGAACCTACCATGACGTCGACCTCCGCTTATTAGCATTGTTAGTGTTTATCTATGCACCATTAGTTCGTGACTCGCGACCTGCATCCGATTGTTACACAAAACAGCCAAATCACATTGCGGTTTGAGGCTCATCGAACTCACACAACAGAAGTTTTTCCAAGTACATGTGTGTGGGCGTCTGTTTATACTGTACGTGTGTGCATATACATCTAGTGAATGTTTACGAAGGACGTAGTGTATTTGTGCATATATATATATATATATATATATATATATATGTGTGTGTGTGTGTGTGTGTCTGTGTGTGTGTGCGTATGATTTTGGGAACGTGGCGTTCATCACCTTTGTTTATATTAGTCTAAAATGAAATCTAATACATGAGTTTATATGTTTGATTTTATTTTACATATTTAGACTGTATATGTACATTATAGTCTTACCAACAAAGAAACATACAAGGATTGATACGATTTGTTTTATTTCATCCATATTAACTTCATTGCTGTTAAACAATGTCGTTGTTCTTTGTGTACATCAAGTATTCATTAACCGATGTTTTGTTCTCTTGTATGTACCGTGAGAGTTCAGTTTATTAAGCATACCATAGTATCTTTCAGTTTAAACAGAGTAAAGATAGTGTTTAGAGAATACAATTTAGAATGTTATCTACCAAAATCTAAATGTTATCTCTCAATACTAAATTAAGAGTTATTAGTATATAGAGATTGGTGAGTTTGTAAAAAAATGTTTCTTAAATTTTACATGTAAAGTATAGAGCATCTGCATCATCTCTACTTTTAATCTACTGATTTATATAGGAAAGCATTCTCACTTGCGTTGTGAAAATTAAATTGTGTGATTTATAATTTAAGTATTTAAAATCAAATTTAATTTATTATATAATAATGAAAATACATTTTATTAGGCAAGTTACATTAGTTAAATTTTAAGAAGAAACTGACACATTACAACAGGGCCACAACTAAGACAGAGCAAGCGAAGGGCCTAAAAGAGCAACGTATACATAAATTGGAAGCTTTGAATTTTGCGTTTGACCCCGGAGACACAAAGCCTAGTTGCGGGCCTATATTATACAATTTCTCACTTCAAAGAAAAATAGAATACTTATCCATAGGTAATTTCATATAGAATCGTCAAATATCTGGAACATTGTTTGATAGTCAAGGAATCTGATAATTACAAGTTACTTCCTAAGCCAAAGTACATTTAGGATCCGTCACGTGAAGTGCCTTGAGCTGCCCTTGGCGTTATGAATTCGTTCGGAGAAAGGCTCGATCATGTATATAATTATTAATAAGATAAGAAGAAATTGTAAATACATTGGATATAGAGTATATGATAAAATATTGTTAAATTAACAGAAGAAATGACTTGCACCTAAAGTGTAATGTAACATTCATGTTTTTTCTCTATTTCGGTTCACATAAAAATGCTTGTGATATTTGCTTCCGTCAATACTCTCTTTCTTTGTTATTTTTGTAAACACAACGAACTGGTAGTTAAGTATAATTATTGTTCTTTCTCTGAAAGAGAAACATATGATGGTATTTCTGAATGTTATCTAAACAGGAAAGTTTGTCATTGAGTTCTACAATATCTAATGTTGAGCTTTTGGATTGATGGTCAGGCGCTAAGTATAAATAAATACCTTTCTTCGCTACTGATATATTTAAGCCATAAAGTATATTATTCTTTACAGAATGAACAACATTACTAGTAAGGCCCGCGGTGGCTCAGTGATAGAGCGTTCACCTCTGATGCACAGGGTCCCTGGTTCAAACTCAGCTCACGCCAAGTGAACTTTGTGGTGGACAAACACCGTGTGCGTGGATTACCTCGGGGATCTCCCGTTTCCTCCCACTTTCTTTATTGCACAATTTCATTCATTTCGCATCATCACCTTCTCCTTTAACCTAAATGGCTTTACCGTGAGCCGTAAAACTCAAAGATATCATTTCATATTTTTCAACATTACTAGTTTACTAACTCTGTAGTCTTTAGAATCAAATGGTTCAATGTAACATATGCAAACACTTTCTGCCAAGTTGTGTATTTTGCCAATCTGGTCCATTTTCTGTGTTTATATCAATTTCTGTGAGATCCGTCTTAATATATTCCCCCATCTGTGCTTACACGTGAAGATCCCACAACTTGACGCTAAAATTTGATTGCAGAACAGTATATCTGATAAAACATCATGATAAATGAAAATAAGCAAAACTTAAGGTGCTATGTACCAGAAGGATAGGAGCTACGGAGCTTCAAAATTTAAATATCAAAAAATTATATCATGAAATTATGTAGGAATTATATCAAGTAAATATCTTGAAAACCGTTAAAGCAATCAAAACAATGGTTGCAAAATATAATGAAAACAAAACGCCTCATCCCAAACCAACAAACAGTGTTGCCATTGGGGAAGCATGTTACCAACTCAGCATAAAAATGTTTGAAATAGCACCATATACAAGTGTGCACAAATTTAAAATGCACTATTATCACTAAACATAACAGTGAAGGGTAGCGGTACAGTGTTGTACACTGTGGGAGATACGTGTGCTGAAAATTTATTATGGAGAAGTCTGATATGTGGCAGACGTCTCCATATGAATCAGATTTCATCTACAACTTGTGTTACCTTCCTGTGTTAGATTTTTCTAAAGGTCTTTTACCGATTGGATTCCCAGTTAAAATTTTGAAAGTGATCTCTCATTCTTTCTTTGCAGCTATGACATACAACTTCCTATACTTAATGATCCTAAAACATTTTGGTAAATAATGTAAATTATGTAGCTCCTTGTAATGAAGCTTCTACCATTTTCCTTCTTCCTGAGACCGAGTATTCTCCTCAGGATTTTATTTTCAAACATTTTAGTCTTCATTTTTTCCTTCAAACTAAATGACTATTTTTCCGAACCTTGTAGCGCGGCAGTCACAATTATCGTATTATATGTCTTAGACTTCAAATTCTTCAGTAGAATATCCGAACATAAAAGAGTTTTGACTTAACAATGACACGAATTACTTGATTTCATTTATCATGTATTTTTTCCATGGAGATGCTTATGGTCTGTTATTATTGATCGCAGATATTCGAAAGTATTGTTGAAAGTAAATTATCAAGGAAATATTTACAAATATCACGAGGTTTATATCTTCATTAAATTCGCTGATGCCTTTATAATTGTCCCAAATATTTCTGCTTTTACTATTATGTTTAAAGGCAATAACGGTCCCTTTGAGAAGTTACGTTTTATGTTAAAAGGTTTGAAAGTTTTGCGCCTGACATCAATGAAATTGTGTGCAGTTTCATCGTTTGGAGCTTGTTACCAATGTAGTTTTCCCTATGTTCACTTCTTTGCTAGTTTGCTGAAGTTTTTGGCGAATTATGGTTTGTTACTATGTATTTCCCAAATTTTCTTTCGCTGAAATTGCAATACTATCCTAAATTTTAACCTAACTATCCGCGACACTAATGCATTCGGAGCCTTCTAAAACTAAGATCCTATTCGACACTTTAATCTAGTATTTCTTACTCTCTTAACCATCCTCTATTTTAATATGAACTTGAGGGCAAATTTTAACCTAAGCGGTGACTAAATAAATTTCATGAAGTCTTGTAAATATTTATTCCCGGTCGCAAAACAATTTTGTAACGTCTGGGGATCGGAAAATTTCCATGTGATTAAATTTAATTATTGCTCTGAGAAGATTTTACTTTTGATTCTAGCGCAATTTCCTCATCTGAATGTTAAATTGATATATGGATATGGACAATAAGGGTTTTGGTACTTACAGCAAAACTTATGACACTCTCTACTTCAGTCTGAATGCGCTCTTTAACTCAAGTATGGCTTGCGCCTCACAAATTTTAAGGGTGCTTAAATGTTTGGTACTTTAAGATTCGATTTCCAGATCGTATAATGACTTGTTGAATCATGATTTCATTTTAGAGTAGATCATGTTACGTAGTTAGACTAATACCACAATTTTCATTTAGATTCTGGGAGATTTAAGAGCATTAAACTACATATTTAAGCAATTGTCCTTAGTGCAACATTAAATACTATGAGACAAACGTTTTACATGTTGTCTTAATTCTCTAGACAAGAATGTTTGTGCGTCTGACTTTAAAAAAATAACTAAATAAGAAAATGTTATCACTTGTTATGTAATCTAAATGGAAAATGTAGTTATTTATTGGTTAATAGAATTGGAAGTTAGTGTCATTTAGAAGCGAGGTAATATTAGGCGTAAAGTTACAGCTTGATGTGTGATACGAACCACACGATTTTCCTCCTAGAATCGAACCGGGTCTCTCGAAGTAAGGGCACATGCACTAGAAATAATAGCCACAAAGGAGCTACAACTTTGGTTATCATTTCCAATCTTGGTATAGAGATCGCAGTTTGACTCGCAGTTCAGTATTTTTTGTTCATATTTCACGTTAAACACTAGATCTCATAGCTGAAACATTTGTGAATAGAAAGAACACTAAACTCGATATCAATCAAAATTACAATTATTTAAATCATTATTCAGATCTAAGGAATTCTTAATAGAAATACGTCGTACAATGAATAGATTTAAACTATGGTTACCAATGTATTTTGATAATAAAAGAATGAGAGAAAGAAAACTAAATAAAAATAAGGAAGACGCTGTTACGATTTTGCGGCTATCATGAATAAATTAAAACTAGACACGTCATTACACAGAACAGCTATAAACTGATTGTAGAATATTGAGTGATTGCAGAAAATCTCATTGTAGTTTGATGTTTCTAAAAGAATTTTACCTATTAATGAAACGAAAATCAAGAACACGTTCTAGCTGCATTCTCATCATTAAAGTCACAATTTTGAGCTATTCTCTTTCAACAAAAATATACGAGCTTCAGAATGGAATCAATTCAGGAGAAGAAAGAAAGTTTTAAAAGTGGTGAAAGTTGAGAAACCTAACTTTTCTCTGGAAAGCAGTTTCCTACATTGATTGAAAGATCTAATACTTATAATTCTTCAACAAAATTTTAACTATAATTAGTACCTACACTCACCATACTAAATTATATCACAAGACACGAATTGAAAAGTCAAATAATATTCCTCTCCAAAGTTAATATCTGCTTAAATGGAGTAGATACAGCAACAGATCAAATCGTTCTCCTAACAAGAATTTCGATGCGTATAAGAGAAAGGGATTAAACATAGCACTTGTTTCAACACTGTTAATTGATGCGAATAAATTGTCCACCTAGAGGTGTTATTTCCAAAAGCCAAAATAGTGAAAATTACAATACCTACCTGGTTAACTAAAATATTTGCCTTTTGTAATCATATAACTTTATCTTGCTCAGACAACGATTAGATTACGTGACAAAAGAAGTCTGGAGTGCTATATAAAGCAGTTTTCAACTGTATGTTTCACAGCCCGATTACTTGGGAATATCTTCCTCCCATGAAGTGATCGGGATTGTGGAAGAGGTGGAACTCAGTGGGACAGATATCGGTGGAAAACGATGCAGGAGGAAAGTCACTGCCTTTTATGCGTCATGTAATATACAACGTAACATTCTCGTTCAAGTTTGTTGATCATTGCTGGACGCCTGCGGACAATTTTGCGGCATAGTTCATGAAGTTCAGCAATGAAACGATATGCATAGATGATTGCACCTTATCTAACAACGACATGATGAATTACTCTCCTCATTAAAGACCGTACCAGTAACAGCACCTCCTGTGATTGGAGAGGTAGTTTAGGAATTCATCATAGACGTTGATCAAGATTTAACTATTCTCCTGGACGTTTACGATTGTTATAGCAGAAACACTTTTCATCTGAAGTAACAGTTTGATGCATTAAAATTTCCCGTTATTCCGCACAATGAGAGAACTGCACAATTACAAATGATTCTTATTCGCCAGTGTCAACTCATGTGGCAATATGAGTTTAACTTCCTTACGGACTGAGCAGAGCCGCGGGACGATAGTGGTAACGTATATGCCTTCCTGGTATACGATTGCATAAATACTTTCCCGAGAGCTTTTTCCATGGTGTTCCTGAGCGGCTCATTCAAACATAATGTCTGCCGGTGCCCACGGGGTTGATAGTGCAATGCTGTCTCACTGGACGATATTTAATAAGTCAACGGCGAATGATGCATGGATTTGTCATTCTTGGTCCAAATGCACGGTAAATATTTTTTTGTGGCTTGCTGTGCAGAACGTCCCATTTGTAATTTCTGGATAAATGTTGGCAATTGTAGGCTCTCCTTGGAGCACTTTGATATAATCTTGTACAACAACGCACTACCTACTAGCTGTTTCGACACCCCAATTTATTTGCTGAACATATACAGAGTTTGTGATGTTCGGCTTGTGACCTTAACTAATCTTTGTATTGTGCTGCCGAGGTAAGTCTCCCACCACACATCAAAGCGGACGCTTCATTCGCATTAACCTAATAGGAAAGAGTAAAACTATACACTAAAAATAAATATAATTCTTTTTTTTTTCATAGTTCTTTCGCACGACTACTTGCATTAATGAGAGATAAATATGTATTCTTACTTGGCCATACTAAACGAAAACTATTTACATTAATAGTATACACTTTTCTTTAACGTATGCGACGCAGCCACGATATTCGCAGAAATATTCAGTGTTCGATTTCACAAGATACACTATTTATATTTGTTTATTTTCCGCCAAAAATAGGCTTCTCCGAAAGCAAAAATTTCCGCCAATTTCTGTATGTAGGCAACCAATTAGATTTCTCTGCCTTTTGGGTTGCATAACATGCGGTAAACATTCTTGAATACCGTACTATCTATTTTCGTAATACTTTTCATATTCACTCCAGTTGCTGTCAATTTATTAGTTCAATTTGATGCAATATTATATATATATATATATATATATATATATATATATATATATATATATATACAGTTTTTTTTTTATACAGAGCTTCAAAGTTTAAATGAGAATACAATATTCTATGCGCGTATAAAGCGATGCAAATTAGGCAATACTGTCTTTATTAGGAGAAAGGTCTGTTTTCATATTTTATTTATACTACGTATGAAATATAATCATTAAGAAGGAGGTAATACAAATATTGAGAAAACTAGATATTGGATTTGATGTGATATACAAAATTTTACACTATATGGTAATTAAAGTTCTGTCTACTAGACAATATACATATCTTATGAATTAATAGAACGGAATATAAATACGAAAACTGAATGTAGAATATGCCAATAAAGGCGAGACTGCACCTAAATATATATCCCAAGTCTAAAGTAATATATAAACTGAGTGCAGAGAAAATAGTGATAATTTAGTTCGTCAACCAGTTATAGGATTAAGTACAATGTATTTTACCAGTTGACCACTTGCCTACCATAAGATCTCAAGGTTAATTAAATATTTGTTATTTTTCTTTTAAAAAAAATATTGTATATTTCAGTAAAATGCATTGTAGTGCTATAAGTAATTTGCATGCATTACTGTATATTAAAATGCATTGTTGTGCATCATCTGTAATTTCAGAATGTGTACCTTCAAATGAATTTATTATTCTATTTAAACTTAACTTAGCAATCTAAACTTAACAAACTCATATTAATAATAGAATAAATAATATATTTTATTTTCAAAGGAGACTTAAAAATCTGCCAATAATTCTACGAGATACATAATAAATACTTTATTGGATGTAATTTTCAGAAATCTCTTTATTGGTTGCAAGAATTATGTTTCAGAAAAAGATTTTTCTTACATGTTTGAAACTTCTTTCATTCTTCACTAAATAGTAAGAAAAAACTAAGTAGTCAATTTAAACCTATTTCTTCACTAAGTTGTCATTAACAAAGCTTTTAAATATAAGCAAAATACGTATATAGCAGTGGCGGATCCAGGGGGCGATTGCCCCGATCGCCCCCCACAAGAAGACACTTTCTTATATATATATAATTATCATCAAGTTATGTATCTTAAGTTTGGATAAGAATAAATTGAAACTTATCTACTTAGATCTTTTTGAAGTTTTTGTAATAACGGATCTCCATTTTGAAAGAAAAGGATATTCTTTTTGTTTTGAAAGATTTCGCTATTCAATCATTAAGGTCCGAGCTCCTCCGTGGCTAAGCGGTTAGCATACGCGCCTTTGGTGTGGGAGACCCGGGTTCGATTCCCGGCGGGAGCTCATGTGGTTCGGATTCCACGTTAATCAGTAGGTCCACGTCTCATATAGCCTTGCTGCTGAAAGGGACGCTAAACCAAAATCCACTCCACTCAATCATTAAGGTTGTGATTACTTCAAAATGTTCAAGGATAATATGGAGAATGTCACAGTGATTCAGTGGTGGAGAGCTCACCTCTGGAACGTAGGGTTTCTGAATTGATACTAGGTTCCGTCAAGCGTGTTATATGGGTATCCTCGGGATTCTTTAATTTCATCCCACTTTTTTCATTCCACCATTTTGCTCATTATCATCGCTTCTCTTAGTTTCGGAGGATAAAATTCGGACGTTAAGAAAAGAAGAAACATGGATATAATCTCCAAAGTAGGGCTAACATGAAATAGTAGAACAAGATAATACATCTTATGTATATACCTAATAATATTTGTTTCTTTCTCCATATTACTACTAGCATTAAAGACTGGAATTTATATCATGTTAGGTTTCTTTTGTAAAGTGTTAATTTCTTCTCCTTTCCTTCTCTTTCTTCCTTTCTTTTTCTTTTATTTTCTTTTTTTCTTTTCTTTTTTTTTGTAAAATTCATTTTTGTTAATTTCATTTGAAGTGCTCAATTTCAAAAGGGCCTAAATAAAAAATGTAAGTTTTTCAAGAGACGAATATTTTGTGTGTGTTTCTATCACTCCTTTTCTGTAAAAGAGAAGTAATCTACATAAAACAAACTTGTAATTGCCTACTTTTCGTAAAATAACTGTGAACTAATCATCTATGGCAAGATTTTTGTAAGTGTTTTTAGGCATGAATCAGAAAATAACTTCATAGAATACCACTGACTATGGACATTTTGGAAAACAAAGTTGTTTTCTTTTGCCTACAATTATTTGACTTATCGAGTTTTGGCATGAAATCCTGTTCAATATATGGAGATGCAGAAATAGAACTTAATAGAACCAATATTTCAAAATTGGCAAAAATTGACTTAGTCTGTTTTAGAATCCACTCCTTCATTTATAAACTATTATCTTCGAGAACTATAAGCCAACACTAGAACTTATTTATATTATTACACTTAGTGAGCAGTGATTATGACAAAAAGAAAAAGAAATTTCTCATAGTATTACCACACTTTCCTGCATCATTCGTAACTATCTATGGCAGTTTCATGTTCAAATATCGCCAAAGTAATACGTTTTCATATCTAACAAGAGAAAAAAAAAGAAAACAGAAAATGAAAATACATTCGACTTTCAGATCATCACGACTACAGAGGCTGTCTGTTTTAATAGGAGCTGATGATTCGGCATGTGTAAGTGAATGAGAAGGAGAGAGTGAGTTTTAGTTTCTATCTTGTATGCATATGTGTGTGTGTAGACCAGAAATGAAAATAGGAAAGGGATGGACTCGTAACATCAGATCGGAAGTAATCATGTGATCAATAGCACTGTTTTCCAGAAAACGATAGAACTTTTTAACTGTCCTAACATTCACGTTAGACTGAAAGTACAGATTAATAAAAAATATAACACACATTTTAAAAGAGATGTATAAAATGTTTCAATTTAATTCCAAACGACTAGGAAGAAAAAATCATTCTATAATTAAACCCTTCAGTGCACTAGGGCGTCAAGGGCTCTGTTTGTTCATTTTGAGCATATTTCATTCTTAAGATCTCTACCTGAAGTTCCTTCGAGAATTTGAAAAGTTCATGTCCAGATATTGTAAATGATTCTTTTAAAGAGAAAAATAGTGTTAGGTTTTTCATGTACTTAAGCACTCGGAACACTAAGTTTCTTATATCTTTTTCTGACAACTTTGCTATTGTGACTTGATACCTCGTGCTCTGAACGTCTGAATTGTTTCGAAATACGTAGTTTACTAACACATTTATTATTACAAAAGGGCTGTAACCATGGAAAATCCAAGTGGGAGCTTGCTTCCAAACAATCTTGCCCATATATGGAATTCAACTGCTATATATTTATTAAATTCGTTTAATTCTTACTGCAAACGAATAATATTTATAATACAGAAAATAATAGAAAAGTGCCTTTTCTAAAATAATTCTAACCTTATCCAAATGTCAAAATAATTAAACTGAAATTAATTATCAAATTTATTACTGTGGTTTGTCTAACTAGATGTATACAGTTGTGAATTTATTGGTATCCATATCTTATTTCCTTCGGGTTGTGTCACTCTTTACTATTCATAACTACATAGATGCAATGAAACAAATGAAATGAAATGAATTTCCAATTTTACATCTCATGATTATACACCGGGCTAAGACAGACAGTGATGGTGGTAATGATTAAGATAGTGCAATGAAATAAAAAGTAGATGGAAATTGGAGAACCCTGAAATGGCCTAGGTACACGATGTTTGTTCGACACAAAGCCCACTTGGCGCCACCTAACAAATGAATTTTGATAGACATTTTTTCATCTTATGTACTGTTTGTTGATCCTAGAATCTTACAACCTGTGAGTAACTTCATGCACTACCAAGACAGATGCTTCAATAAAATGACACCCTAAGAATATAATAATATAGGTTCAGTCAGGGTTTAGTGTTCCTTTCAGCAGCGAAGCTATACGAGACCTGGATCTACAGCTTAACGTGGGATTCGAACTCATAACCTGTCGCAGGAATCGATCCCGGGAACCTCAAATGATACGTATGTATGTATGATAAGTTATTAATGCTGTCACGTTCTGACAAAATATTTTTCTTTGCTTGTAGTATGTTAAAATGCCAGTTCCCCTGAAAATGTCATCCAAGACAACATGCTGGATACAACGCTGTATTACAAGTGAAAAACAATGGACACACAAAAATGAACGATGAATTAGGTAAGGTAAAATATTTTTGTTGCTAAATAATAAAAGGTAGTAACTCATTCAACGCAAACATTTTATGGATAGCTGTTACTCGAAAGAAATATCTTAATAGCATGTAATAGAATCATGAAAAATGTAAAGAATAACCAGTGGATTCTGGACACAGGAGGAGACAGTAGTTTATTAGGGATATATTTCCCAAGCGTCGTACTGAGAAGACAAAATTAAAATAAAATGAATATTGACAACCAGGATTCACCATAAACCCTTCTCAAAATTTCATTCTGGTCTGCCTGGAAAGAAAGAGAGGTAGTTCTGGGTCTCATGTACTTACAAGTTGAGTGGCTCCTACCAAATTTATCGCCATAAGGAAATAAAAAGACAATCATATAATTTACGATTAATTTACTGAGGTATCGAAATTCTAGTTTTTCACATGTCTGGTGGATTCTCAAACCTTTGATGCCTATTTCACAATGTATTCTGTATTTCTCTAAATAGTTTTACTTGCATCTCTATCATACATAAAAAGCAATAATATAGGTTATATAGCTAGTTTTATGTAATAATTTATCGAGACAATAGAATAATCTTCTTTTTACTTGCGAGCGACGAAAGGAGTAAGGAAAGTATGGTGATCGTAAAAGAACTCAAATTCGAGATTTCAAGGAATTTACACGTTTCATGGCACATAAATACCGCAAAAGTGATTTTTCGACATCTGTCTGTCTGTTCGTTCATTCGTTCTGCCGTACACTTACTTAGTGGCCATAGCGTTTAACGCATGAAGACAAAGTTTTAAACTTAAAGTTTTTGAGATTCTTTCCAATTTTCTTTCTACCTATGAAAATAAAGGTAGTTTACTTGAGGTTTAAAACCAAAAATTGCGATTTTCTCTAAAAAGGCAAGCTGTAATGATTTTGTTGACATTTCATGAATCAATTTTCCAAAAACAACCCTATCATATGGTATAAGTCCTTTCTGTGGGAAAATTAGAGAAGAGGTATTTTATTCTTGGGAATAAGTTTTCTTTCGGACAACTTTCTCAAAAATGATTCTGGCGATTTCGTTTATATTTCATAAGTAAATGTGGGACTAACAATGAAACAATTTATCATAATTGATTTGTCCTGAAAAAAAAAACTCTATGAAGATTTGTTTATTCTTTGTGGTGTGTTTTCTTTGGACGATTTTCTCAAAAACAACTAAGGTGATTTTGTTCGTACTTCATAGAAAAGTGTTCCATTAATACATGGCAATATGGCATAACTTGTTTGTCCTAAAAATGTAAAAGTGGTACTTTATTCTTGAATGCTTTTCTTTACGGTCATTTTTTTATGATTGACTCTAGCGATTTTGTTCATATTTTATAAGTGGCTATTTCTTTAATAACCTCACTACACACCATAACTCGCCTGTGCTGAAAATATCTATGAAGGGTAGTTTATTCTTTGAGAATAAGGTTTATTATAGACGAGTTTCTCAAAAACAACTAAGGCGATTTTGTTCGTACATCACCAATACATACTTAATTAAAAACTGACAATAAGACATAACTCACTTGGACTTAAAATCCTATGAGGGTACTTTGCTTTTGGGTATGATTGTTTTTGTATGATTTTCTCGGAAATGATTCAGGCGGTTCTCTCCATATTTAATAAATATATAGCTCATCAATAACCTGACAATATAGTATAACTCATTTGTGCTGAAAAATCCTACAACAGGAAGTTTATTCTTGGAGTGAGCCTTTTATTTTTCGAAATCCACTCACACCATTTTGTCCATATTTCAATAATAAATATTTCATTAACTATAAAATTGAGTAAATGGTTACTTATGTAAAATGCATAAACGGTAGGAAGCTCTTAGGGGTGTGTTCCTTTTCGGACTACTTTTACATAAATAACACAACAGAAGCGATGTTGGCCATATTTCGTAAGTAAATATTTGTTTATTATTCTTATAATGTTGCATAAATCACTTCCATGATAATATCCACAAGGGGTAGTTTATTCTTGGAGTGTAAATCTTTTTACATCATAAAGCACCACTCATGCTATTTTGTTATTACTTTACAAACAAATATTTCCTTAATAACCGTAACATATAGCATAAGATTCTTATAGAAAAATTTATAAGTTAGTTTACTTTTAATGGAGAATTTTCTTTGTGCAAAGTTTTCAGAAACGACTTATAATTTTGCTCGTATTTCAAAAAATGTTTTACTAATAACTGCAGCACAACATAATTTATTTTAAGGAATTGGAACTAGAAAGTTTAGTGCAGTGGCCCGTATCTTTTATTTTAAAGAAAGCACTAGAACTCACGGAGTGAGAATTATTTAACTCTGTATATGTTTAAAAATACAGAAAGCTTAATCTTATTCATTATTTTTTTATTTTAAGCTATTTAGTGTTTTATGAAAAGCTTATGTTTTCTGATGGATAAAGGTGATGATTTAACTATTTATCTTACTTATACTAGAGTAATATATATGGATTATGATAATTTACTATGGATTTTTTACTTTTCTTTTAATTTTATTAAACGATTTTAGAAAATAAAGTATCGTGCAAAGTACAGAGAAAGCTATAATGATAAAGATAAATGTTATGTAAAGATTTATTTTAGCACAAAAATTAAGTTTTCTATTACAGTATGTAAGCTGCGTTATTTTTTAAGTCTCACGTATTGTCAAATGAATATTTCGTCAAGGACTAAAGTAGCATCATAGTTTATTGAAACAAAGAGCAACAAATTAAAACTAATTCGTAAAAGGCAAAGAGAACGGCACGATGGTTAATTTCTGGTTAATGACATCCACAGATGTAGAAACTCACTAACAGACCACCAGATGGAGTTCTTGTCGACTTGATAAAACGAAACGAGCTCTCTTGCCGGGCACTTACAGTGATAAATGGACTTCAATGATCAGCATACAAATTAACCCTTGGTTTCAAAGTTTTGCATCTTTTCCTTAAAACTAGCAATTAGGAGGAATCTTTTCCCTTTCTAAGTTGCTTTGTGATGGAACAGAGCACAAAGTTGAGGATATGGAAAGAGACAAAAATCGGGAAAGAGAGGAGAGAGAGAGGAGGGAAATAAGATGAAAGCTGAGAACGAAAATTCAAGACTGCGAAGGCAGTTCAGTGTAGCCAACTGCATCATTTAGTTACTAAATAATTTCTAACTTACTTTCGAATATGTAGTAATGTATTTGTAAGGTAACCTACTGTCTAAGATTAATTAATTAAATTTAATAGAGTGTTTCAACGTACTATTAAGTACAAAGTATATAAAGTATTACTTTAACGCGATTCACGCAAAGCATTATATCTACAGTATCAAGAGAGGAACTATACGATAAAAATGCGGAAACTATTAGAAATACATAAAAGGTTCTTTGAAAGTTTAACCCTACAACGAAACAAGCGACAATACACGTATGTAGCAAGTTGTATCTGAAAGTTAAGAAATACAGAGTTTTTTTTTTATAGCAGAAACAGTTTGTGTAGAATGCGACCAGACTACATATTTCACGGCGTTAAGACACATAATATGACCAAAAACATCATTGAATGTATAGGTTACTTCATCGAGCATTTGGTACTGATCATTGCCTAAAGAATGGAAGAAGTAATAATCCAACAGTGGAATGTCTGATAAATATGGTGATCCATTAACATTTCACAATCAAGTTGATGATAGTGTCAATGGTGATTTTAACAATATGAGACTTTGCTTTGTTCTGGATCATAATGGCATGCCTGCTTCATGAATGGTGACTCCACTGTTTTAAATTTCCATGTGCACGTTCCAATTGTATCGAGTACACCGTTGGATTAATTACCAATTCACGTGGCAGCAGTTCGTGATTTATTATACTCTCGTCCAGTCCACTGAACACTTTCTCTTGATGCAGTCGTCGTTTCGGTTTCGAGAGTTTGTCCAAGTGGTGCCAACCAATAATAACAATACCATGAAGTATAAAAAGGGCTAAGTGTACTGCATGATTGTTTCTAATATGCATTCGAATAGAACGATTTGAAATATATTTATACATAATCAGTTTCAAAGATAAATAGACAATAATTAGTTGTTTCTGGTATTTTTAAAATCTTACATATGTGGTATAATATACATAGAATGTTTATGATAGATTTCAATGATAAATACTTTTCCTGGAAAACGAAAAAAAGGAAGAAAAGATGGAAACTAATACAATAAATTAGGAGGTGCTTCACATCCTTGTTTTGATTGGTCTATTTTGATTTCGAAAGCAATCTCGTAAATTGTTATATACTGTATATACAATGCCCATGTCGAAGCCTTCAGTTCTATTCACGATCATTGTCAGCTTTAAAACTACTAGTGGTGAACTACAAGACCAAACTATTTACTACTGTAATACACATACTTACTTACCTAATACAAACTAGAAGAACAAAAGATCAAACATATAGAGTTTGCAAATGACCAGGAAAGTTTAAGGTGAACAAAAGTGAAATTAAGGATATAATTCTATCACCTTCGTGGCTATTAGACTGACTACATTAGGAAATAAATTATCACGAATAAAAAAAACGTAATAATACATCACATATTTCTACTGTAATTTCTCTACGAGAGTCATTTTATAAATAACACGGTTTGGCAACAATTTGTGAACTCAGTAAATGATTATACATTTGGTCAGCAAGGAATCATTACAACAGACATATGTAAAAGAAGTGTGACAGTGGTCTATTATTGTGGTTTCATATAAAAACTATATAGAAATAATGGCGTGGGAGACCCGGGTTCGATTCCCGGAGGGAGCTCATGTGGTTCGGATTCCACGTTAATCAGTAGGTCCACGTCTCATATAGCCCCGCTGCTGAACGGGACGTAAAACTCAAAACCAATCAATCAATATTTAGAAATAAGTACAAAACCTGACCTCAAATCCAAACGTTCTGATGGAGGGAAAGAAATTTACTTTTCTCTTCTTTCATTGTATTTGGCATACTAAAATTAGTGCTCAAGCAAATTTTCGTAACTCGGTCGCGATAGGTGTGGAAGAAAAAATGTATTTAAAATATAAGGTTTTATTCTCTAGACTTTTACTTAGACCCATATAACTTAAACCCTAAGTAAACTAGAAATTTGAGTTCTATCTCATTTGAATTGAAATACAGTGTTCTTTCCTTTGGTATAGGTTTAGTTTTTTAAGCTCAAAGCAAAGGATTAACAAGTAATTTTGAAAATTTCCCAATAGGAATGTTTTTTTCCTGATCTTATTCGCTTATAACTTAATAATTTCCTTGGACACTAACAAAAAGGAGACAAGACATACCCGATCATATTTTAAAGATACTATGGGAGTGTTAAGTTCATTGCTGTAATAGTACTTGAGAAATAATATAGTGCGTTTTCATTGGCAATGAAAAAATAGAAAATTAAATTTAGCATTCATATACGTTCTAAATAGAGCGTAGGTACAAATTTGTACCTTATGTGAATTGCAGTTATGTGAGCTTTATTTTAATAAATGTTATGGTTGGACAAAATTACGAAAAAGAAACAATACACTAAGCTTTAAAAATTTCAGAAGAAAAATCTCCGCGTTCATAATTGATTAGGTTGTTGCTTGGTAGCCGATGTCTCTGTGACGTGTAAAAAAATTAGGACATTCCCTTTTATGTCAAATGTGTATGCTCTAAGTTTTGTGTCGATGACTATCATAATATCTAAGAAAAAATATATATTTGAATCTTTTTGTTCAAATTGTCTGGGTAATGTAAGGGAGTGACGGTAAAAGTTTACGTGAACAATACGTGAGAAACGTAACATTTCCACTGTTGTTGATACAATCATTATGCTTATAACACATATATTAAAATATATTAACTCAATTTTTAAACGAATAAAATCAAGAAACAAATACATTTCTGCCAAGAATATTTCAAATCTTCCGCATGCTGTCTTCCAAGTTTGGGAGTATTCCTAATAGACTAATACTGAGGGATGGACCATTTACGTAATACAAATAAGGTATAGATTGTACCAGTACTCCAATTAGAACCTGTGCAAAATACAATTATCACTTTGCTAAATATAATTTTCTACTATTTCATTGCAAGTGAAAACATAATTTTTCTCAGGTACTGCTAGAGCAATCAGTAAATACTCCCATAGTATCTTTGAAATATTATAGAGGAAATATAATCTCGAAATATAGAGGAAATATAATCTCGAATGAAATATAATCTCGGCTCTTTTTCGTTAGTGTTCAAGGCAGTGTTGCCAATTAAGAAGCAAATAAAATGGGAAAACGAACATTTTTGTCGAAAAAGTTTCAGAACTCCCCTCTATTATTGTCCTGTTTTGAAACTCCAACTTGTATTCAAACTGAACTTATACCGTTGGAAAGGTCGCCTTCAAATGAGATATAACTTGTATTTCTACTTTAACTAGATGTTGTGTTATATGCATCTAAGTAAATGATTAGAATCGGAAAATCTTAATGGCGGAAGTTCTAGATACATCCTACTACCTAGATACATTCTTCGTCCAACTAATACATGGTTGTCGTTCTTTATCTCCAGTTGAGCTTTCTGGCGTTGTTACCCACGTAGTTCGACAGCTAAACAAAATCTGCTCTTTCGATGGAGTATTTAAACTTTCGAACTCTCAAACTTGATCACTGAAAAGCACGGAGTCTACATTGAAGGCTCATAAAGAGATATTATAAGAAATAGCTTGTAAGCAAGGATAATGTTCGTTATTTATGGATTAACCTTTCTAGTTTGCATAATACATCAAATACAAAAGTAAGTGTGTAGTTGTTTGTATAGAAACAATAACTATGAACTAGATGTTTGTATAGAACAATATAGAAGAATTTGATTCTGATGTGAATAACACTGATTATCCAATTTATATACTATACGATCTTTGTGGTACGACGTATGATTAGTGATTTTAGATTACAAGGAAGAAAATAAACTGTTCCATAACTTGTAGATAACAAATAAATACGATGTTTATTCGAGTGAATCATGTATGATTCTATAAATTAATAATATTTTTAATAATTAAATATGAATATTTCAGAGCAAATACCTTTGGAAAATACTACAAAAACAGAAACCTCAGATAAAGTATAAATTTATTATAAAGTCCTATAAAATACAATTGCGTTTTTCTGTTATTCTATACAGAATAATAACGCAATAGTCTTTAACACCCCAGAACAAGAGTAGTGTTTCAAGTTTTGCGATTTAAAGTAGAACGTGTACTTTTTATATTACTAGAAATGCCGTTCAAAGTAGAAGCAACTGAGATGGTCTTTCTACAGTTCAGCTGCATTCTAAGTTGTGTTGGATTTATTTGAAAGCCTTAAAATATCAGCAACATGACAACTGGTAAACTTCAATGGAAACACACGCCATTAAACCCAAGAAGTATTAAAGAAATTTATCGTTGAACACATACACAATCGATGCATTGCATATCAAGTGGTAGCAACTTATCTCTTTTGCTTTATTAATAAAGACATCTCTTCTACATAAGAGTAGTTTATAAATATTGCAAACATGTTTAGAAGTAAATCTTTTAAAATCAGAAGAATGAAGTGATAAAAATTCGAAACTACATTCTACGATTAATACCATGAATCTAGATTCTACGATTATATATATTCAGATCTTTATGCAATTGAAACGAAATCACAACAGACACTTGCTATAATATTAACTAGAAACAAACATACTATAATCACTAAAACCTGTTAAATTTTTTCGTGAAAATAACTTACACTCAATATTCTACTACTTCCCACTTGCTTTAATACATGTAAGCTCCAAGAAATGGTTTGATTTTGGTCTTTTCTCTTACTTACTTCTATTAAGAAAAGAATAAAATATTGTAATCGCAGAGATGGAAACCTCGAACAATAATGTTAACTTGGAGGGTTTAGCAACGACGAGGAGCATTTCCTTCCAAGTTGGAAAGCAAAGGGGAGAAAGAGACAAGTTGGGTGCAGTTTCCAAGCAAAAAGAATCTGAGGTCATATGCCATTCACGTAGTCGCTATTACACGGCCTGTGGACAGCATATTCTTAGTAAGTGAGTCAGAAAGAGGGAAAGAAAAAATAGGAAAGAAAGCTGAGAGACATCCTCATCCTTTGCCTCTCCTGCTAAGAAGGGCGAAAAGAACTTTAGAAATCCCTTGCTTCACTATCAGGTACAACATATTCTTAGAATTTGCAGATAACACTCCCTTAAAGATACATTTTTGTATACTTTCTCTTCTTTCTGGCATTTCTCTCTCTCTCTCTATCTCTATCTTTCTCTCTCTGTCTGCCTCTTTGCACGTGTTTGTGTGTGCATATGTGCTCTTCTTGCTCTTCAACATTTTAGAAGAGGCAATGTGGAGATTCCAAGCAGTATAATAGTCCTAAATGCTATTGAGATGCTCCGTTGAACCCCTTATAACAGACTATAATTCCCTTTCGCTTACGAGCAAATAAATTATTCTCTGAATGTGCTCGTCTTCAAACACAATTATTCGTCATAGACACACTTGTATGGTTCCTTTATGGGAGCATTTTAAGGTAACCAGCTCCGAAATCTATGAAATGAAAATATTAGAAAATCTTTTAATTCAGCATGTTTCATTATTTCTTCGCTTTATTTATTTCTCATCTGGCATACATGATAATCTCCAACGAAAATACAATATTTCTATAGATAACGCTGGATACAAAAAATAAATAAATAAATAAATATACAAATCAAAAATAAAAGTAAAAAAGCACACAAAGACACTCACAAACATAGCCCACACATGTATATATGAGTGAATGGAATGGCAGTTACTACACAAATTCGATAAATACATAACTTACAATTCAGACCTGTACAAATCAGTGTTACTTGAGCTGTCCATAGGCTGAAATCAAAATCCACACACTTCGTGGCTTCCAATCAAATGGGCGTTTGATATGTTTTTTGAAGAATAGCCTACTACACTGTTTGTATGCGAGTCCACCAGGCATCGAAAGTGTGTGTTTGAAAACCACGACAAACAACGTGCCGACAAACCAATCGTGACGAGTGATATATCAGGTGACCATATAGACTGGGGAAAGAAAGCTTTCTGTTTCGGAATAAATATTTTTGAAGTAATCACTTGTAGGTGTCCTAAAGACAAGTATAATTTCGACCTACAGAACCGATGATAGTTCATCTTACACATTTGGCTCAATTCCCGGTGAGAGCGATATTTATTTCTTGTTCTATCGTTGTTCCAAAACAGATTACAGGTATACCCAACCTTTGTGAAGTGCATATCTAAGGGAAGTTAAGGTGAGAAAGAAAAGTCAGAAATTATGTTACATAGTCCACTTCCTATAAAGTCGAGTAAGTGTAGTCTTAATTGGGCCATGGCCTGTTCACATTATATACATGTCGATAGAAAGTATACATTTATTTATTTATATATTTATTTATGACTTCTTTTACGTGGCGAAGTTAAGGCTCTGCAGCCTTCTCCGAGCACATTTAATTACACTAATATAGATTGAAACTTGGAAAATGACGTTTTGATAATGAAGTTTGCATAATTTTATTGTATAAAATGTACCAAGAATCACCAAGTATCATGAATTTATTTTCGGTCAAACTACAATTTGTCGTTCGCCCCCGTAGAAAGGAAATGTTTTAATATAAGATCATACTAATAAGTATTAAAATGATAAATCCTTTAATTGAATGGAAGGACCGCTTTATTTAGACGCACAGTGAATACATAGAATTCTAATTCGAAATATATGCCTGGTGCGACCTCATTAAATCTTCTAAAGATTTCGTCGAATGCGGTTTCATCTGTTCCAAGACAACCAATCTCGCATTTAGAAAAGTTAAGACGCAAGCCAAGAAGTGATGCCTTCTTATTTACTTCTATTAACTAGATGAAAGAACTATCTCGGGTTCACCACCAATTGTCCCATCGTCTAAGTACCAAATGTTTAATTCGGTATCTAGTGATTTAACTAAAGAGTGAATAGTTATAGAGAAAAGTGCTGGGCCCAGGGGATCACCTTGTTGTACACCTCTCTGAGAAGAAATAGTGTTTCCATTGGCGTTATTATTACTGTCTTTATACCGATTGCTGTTCCCTATAATTGGATTGAAAGTGTATTCTTGTTCCATCTTTGCATTAAAATCCCGTGAAAGAGTTCACATATAGTATCATAGGAGTTGTCAAATACAAATACACTTTCTACTTCTTCGTAGAAACTGTCCCTCCTTTATTATACAGGTGAAGCTGAAAGATGTGCACAAACTCCGGAAGGAGATTCGTGGGATCAAAAGAAGACAGAAAGTCCTCTTGAATGTTGTTGAACTCCGAGTCGTGCACGAGTGACAGAGGTGTCAACTTGGAATCGACAATCAAATCCTGACAACTGGAACGAAAGGAACGAAAGGAAAGGATATGCACAAACTATGGGAAGTAATTCGTGACATCAAAATTAGTTAAATGTGACATGAACATAAGCAAAATGGTACATTAGGCAGTTGCGCAGAGATATTTTGAGCACATATTTCTGTACCGCTCTAATTGTCTGGATTCGATTGTCGATTCCAAGTTGGCACTTTTGTCACTCGTACACGATGTGGAATTCGACATGAAAGAGGACTATTTGTCTTCTTTTGATGTCACGAATCACCTCTTAGAGTTTGTGTACATCTTCACCCTGTATAGTCATCCTAATTCTGTGTTCAGGCATGTGCATTTAGAACACTACAATAACCATGGGTTCTAAAGGAATATTAGGAAAATCAGCACGCTCAATTGCTCTTATTTTTGTGACGGAAAACCTCTATTCCTAGTTGGTAAGTTTTATTTGTTTTCATCTACGAAATCATAATATTTCCTGTCTGTACTACTCCTTTCCTTCCCATCTAACTGTCTCAACTTCTACCAAGTCAATAATATATTTTTCAAACTCATTCACTGTGGATCTTAACGGACATCCCCTTAGGACTTCCGATATTATTGTTTATATCTCATGCTCATTTTACTTAGTTGTAGTTGTGCTGCGTTATTAGTCCTGATCCGATATGTACTTCAAGGAGCGTTTTTCAGCAACTTTTTTAAAGGATCTAGTTGCTTAGTTTCTCGTTAAATTCCTAAGTTACCGTCTTGCAGTCTTTTTGCTGCTATTTGTGCAATTATTCGCTAACCTCCATGTTAACATGAAAATCAATGATAGTTTTTTTTATTGCTGATTGGTGTTTTAATATCAAACATTATAAAATTTAATATGAAATATATTTTTAATTCTTATTTTAATTTAACAACAATGTCATGTCGGAACATTTAAGAATGGTAAGTCGTAGTTTTAAGAAAACAGTAGAGTTTAGACGACGAATATACAACAATTTCATACCATTGTAAATACTTCATATAAAGTTTAATTTACTTCATTTGCTCGTAGTCACTGACAAACGGAAATAGTATACATTATAAACAAATTACACATGGTACATGTTAATTATTTACTTTGCATCACTGTTCTTCACAAACCACTATGTGTAGTTTTTGCTCAAAATGCATTTCTTTACGTATATAGGAGCAGATTAGTGTAGATTTTATTTTATTTTTAGTTTAGCACTTCTTTCGGCAGTGAGGCTATATGACATGTGGACCTACAGCTTAACATGGAATCCGAACCAAATAAGCTCCCACCGGGAATAGAACCCGAGTCTTACACAGCAGAGGCGCGAACGCTAACCGCTTAGCCACGAGGTAGCTCTCAGCTTGGTGTAGAGCATACACCTACAAAGACTCTTATAGAATATCATTCATGGATTGGGTAATTACGTCAAAAAACAAATTGTTCCTATCTTTGTCATGTGATGTTTCAGTCAAATTGTTCTATCACTATCCACTCAGGGTTCTCAAAGACAAAGCTGATTTTATGTTAAAATAATAACAGTTATGCGTGCCCAACAGTGAAACATGTCTGGTTTTCTTTCTTCCACCTAATAAACAATAGCAATTGTTTTATATGTCTGTTATAAAATTTTGAATTTTACACATGCGATTTTCGAAGGCGCAGCGACGTTTTGGCGATAAGAGTAGTCTGCTATGATTACTATGCAGAATACTAAAAATTGATACAACCTTTTTAAGTTCAATTAAACATATAAATCTTTAGATCACACGAAGCTGAATCTTGATCTATCTCGTAGCTATTTGGTTACCGTACGTGACTTCAGCGCAGGATACCCAGCTTCGATTCTCAGTAGAACCACATGTGGTTTGATTCCCACGATAAGTCGTAGGTCCCCATTTAATATAAGCTTGAAGCTGAACGAAACGTTGAATTCCAAATCAACAAACCAATCAAAGAAACTGTATCTCAGGAAAGATGGTAATAATTATATTCTAACACAATCCAGTCTGTGTTTTCATTTTAGCAAGAACAAATGTCTGAATTTTTATTTTAGAATTGTAGAAACTTCATAAACTATACTGGAATTAAAATTGTGCTATAAACAACTGTAAAAGTGAGAGGGAACGCGCGCGGACGCAGTCCCCAATTTCCAAAAACATATCTATGGCGTCCCACCACTTCCTAAAAATTACTAAGTGCAAAGATAGGTACGGTGGACTTCGTGACGTCATGCGTCCCCCTACCTTTTCAGATCCATTTTACCTCTGGCTATAAGTGTTTGTATAAAACAAGGTCGGAAAGCCGTGTGAATACCGGGGTGAAACATATACTAGTACATGCTTAAAGATCATATTTATGCCCCGATTGGCTGTGTTATTTTATAACTATAGATTTGAAAATGGATGCCTACATGTTCAAATAATTCAACCACTTGAAGTAATAATTAAGTTTTCGCATTCTTTATAGTATCTATCACAATTTGAATAATTGCCAAATTAGAAGTTTTCTGTACAGAATGCAATTGTGTTTTCTAAATTTTATCATACATGTTTTCGCGTAAACGTCTCTTCTTGAATCATCTTAGAAGAAATATCATCTTAGTGGCTCAAGCCGTTTTCGACCAATTTAACAGTGGATCTTTGGGGCAATGCCACCCAACAAATAATTTGAAAGTCGACTCCAGGAGCACAGAAAGAAATGGACCGAAGCGAATGAAATTGTGCACAGACATAGTAGAAGTTAAATAATGGAGTACATGTTTCATATTTTCCTTGATGAAGTGGGTGGGTGGGGCAAAGAATTCTTCAAACTTATGAGCACAAAATGTGGAAACTGGTCATGAAAATAGTTCAGAAGTACCTAAACTACACACAGAACTGTAACGAAACTGTGTACGGAGACAGTATACATAAAATAAGCGAATAGGCTTATTTTTTTAAACTTTTCGTAGAAAAACACAAAAAATTCGCAAAATTCCACTCCTAAAAATGTATTCAGTCAGCACATATACAATGGATATATAATAAGGGAATACGTATTTCCTGTTTTCTTTGACAAAATTATTGGGTGGGACATAGATCCGTACAAACTTATGACAACGAAATATCAAGTGTGTAGCTAGGCTGGGGCAAGCGGTCCCTCAACTGACCGCAAGAAACTTAAGTTTATTGGCCACCTAATACTGCTGGTGTTAGAGCTTATACAAGGAGTGAAGAAAGTGTAATGACATGTAAACCCATCACAGAATACTAATTCAAATATCTTGCTCACTATAAAATATGTCTTTGCTTCTTTTCCTACTCATCTCTCCATACAAATTCTTCTTTCGTTCATCTCGTTCTTGATGCTCGCTGTCATATTTCTCAAGAACTGTCTCTCCGCAGGAAATAAAAATGGTATCTTCTCTTATTTTAAACGTTCTGTGTCTATGCGCAGTTTTGTTTCAGTTGGTCATATAATTTAAGTACTTCTAGACTACCTTCATTACGAATTTTGGCATTTCATGGTCATACTTTGGAAGGGTCTATATTCTACTCTACTGCTATGTGAAGGAACATACGAAACACTATTCCCTTATATGAGCGGCTCGGTGCAAGTCAGTGGTGTCACATTTTCGAGCTCTCGAGTAAATTGGAAACATTTACATGCAATGCAATGCATGGCGTATACCAAACAAACTTTCTCTGAGTAGTAATCGCATGACTTGGCCGAACTTTTTGGCCCCTGGGTCCCTGCCTCAGGACCCATGGTCCCTGGCCGGGGTCAATGACCTAGGGGTACATAGGACCACCCCCTCTAAATTTTGGCAGGGGTACCTTGGCCCACCCCCTAAATTTTGGCAGGGGTACATAGGACCACCCCCCTTAAATTTTGGAAATTGCCAAATCTAAAAATTTGGTATGGTAGCCTAGGACCATAGTATGTACCTCTATTAGTATTGGGTGTCTATGTCGTTCCCTTTCATGGGTAAAAAATTGCCAAAAAGTCAAATTTCGGAGGTTTTTGACCTAATTTATCCCCTTTGATGAGGTGTTATTACCCTATATGGTTATATGGGCGTATACAGGGGTCCATTACCTTTTATAAGACATGGGTATATTAATGCACCCCTTGAAATTTTTGGGAGGGGTACCTTGGCCCACCCCTTCAATTTTGGAAATTGCCCAATTTCAACATTGGGTATTATAGTACAGGACCCTAATATGTACTATGATAAATTTGGGTGGTCCACCTCATTCCCTTTTAGGGGTACATAGGACCACCCCCCTTAAATTTTGGAAATTGCCAAATCTAAAAATTTGGTGTGGTAGCCTAGGACCATAGTATGTACCTCTATCAGTATTGGGTGTCTATGTCGTTCCCTTTCATGGGTAAAAAATTGCCAAAAATTTAAATTTCGGGGTTTTTTGACCTAATTTATCCCCTTTGATGAGGTATTATTACCCTATATAGTTATATGGACGTATACAGGGGTCCATTACTTTTCATAACATATGGGTATATTAATGCACCCCTTGAAAAATTTGGGAGGGGTACCTTGGCCCACCCCTTAAATTTTGGAAATTGACCAATTTAAACATTGGGTATTATAGTACAGGACCCTAATATGTATCATGATAAATTTGGGCGGTCCACCTCGTTTCCTTCCAGGGGCACAAAATTGCCAAAATATAAACGTAAGCAATACGTTATACCACGTGTTTGATTTTTGGTCGATTTTATCCCCTTTGATGAGATGTTATTACCTTATATGGTTATATGGTCATGTATAGGGGTCCATTACCTTTCATAAGATATCGGTATATTTGTACACTCCTTTAAAAATTTGGGAGGGGTACTTTGGCCCACCCCTTAAATTTTGGAAATTGCCCAATTTAAACATTTGGTATTATAGTACCGGACCTTAACATGTATTATGATAAATTTGGGTGTTTCACCTCGTTCCCTTTTAGGGATACAAAATTGTCAAAAATATAAACGTAAGCAATACGTTGTACCACGTGTTTGGTCTTTTGGCCCAATTTATCCTCTTGGATGAGGTTCTATTACCTTATATGGTTATATGGTTATGTATAGGGGTCTATTCCCTATCATAAGACATAGGTACATTTGTGCACTCCTTTAAAAATTTGGGAGGGGTACTTTGGCCCACCCCCCTTAAATTTTGGAAATTGCCCAATTTAAACATTTGGTATTATAGTACCGGACCTTAACATGTATTATTATGATAAATTTGGGTGTTCCACCTCGTTCCCTTTTAGGGGTACAAAATTGTCAAAATATAAACGTAAGCAATACGTTGTACCACGTGTTTGGTCTTTTGGCCCAATTTATCCTCTTGGATGAGGTTCTATTACCTTATATCTTTATATGGTTATGTATAGGGGTCTATTCCCTATCATAAGACATAGGTACATTTGTGCACTCCTTTAAAATTTTTGGGAGGGGTACTTTGGTCCACCCCTTAAATTTTGGAAATTGCTCATTTTATATATTTGGTATTATAGTACCGGACCTTAACATGTATTATTATGATAAATTTGGGTGTTCCACCTCGTTCCCTTTTAGGGGTACGAAATTGCCAAATTTTAGTACAACCACGTGTTTGGTCTTTTGGCCCAATTTGTCCTCTTGGATGAGGTCCTATTACCTTATATGGTTATATGGTCATGTATAGGGGTCCATTACCTATCATAAGACATAGGTACATTTGTGCACTCTTTAAATTTTTTTGGGAGGGGTACTTTGGCCCACCCCTTAAATTTTGGAAATTGCTCATTTTATATATTTGGTATTATAGTACTGGACCCTAACATGTATTATGATAAATTTGGGTAGTTCACCTTGTTCCCTTTCATGCGTAAAAAAAAAATTGCCAAATTTTACTACAACCACGTGTTTGGTATTTTGGTTCACCCCTTGGATGAAGTCCTATTACCTTATATGATTATATGGTTATGTATATTGGTCCATTCCCTATTATAAGACATGGGTATATTGATGCACCCTTTAAAAAATTTGGGAGGGGTATCTTGACTCATCCACTCAGTTTTAGAAATTGATTAATATAAGCATTTGGTATCTTCGTACAGGTCTTCAATATGTACCACTATAAATTTGGATGGTCCACATCGTTCCCTTTCATGGGTAAAGAACTACCAAAAATCAAATTTCGGATGTTATTGACCCCTATTTAATACGTTATATGGTTTATTACCTCTATATGTTTATGTTCTCTTTTAAATTTGGGAATTATCAAATAACAAAATTCGGTAAACGTTTTCTAGGACCCATTGGTATTCCTCTTATGGCCAAATATTCAAAATTTAAAGGTTATTGACCGGCTTTATTATTGAATAAGTACAGGATTTATTACTTTTTCATAAGACACAGGTGTATTTGTGTACCAATCTTAAATTTTGGGAGGGGTACATTTCTTATTGTCATATCAATAATTGGTAATTGTTCTTTGGGTAAATCATTGTGATCACGTGATCAGTTATTGACCTATGATGGGATTAGGAGTCCAGGACATTGGTACATTTAAACTTTGTAGGATAATTTGAGAATGCGTCATTGGTATTGATTATTCCCCGCCAAATATAAACGTAAGCAATACGATGTACCACGTGATTGACCTTGATGAGGTAGTGTATCCTTATTGAATCTTATGACTCATAGTCTTAAGGGAATACATGCTACAACACTGGCAAAGTTATTGTTAATGCAATTTCATTGGTTGATCACTATCTTTCGTGCAATCTGATTGGTTGATCACTATCTTTCGTGCAATCTCATTGGTTGCTGATTTTCAAATCTTTGCTGTATTCAGTTTTAAGTTTTGTTTAACATTTAAAAATCTTGGTTTCGTTCAACATTTTGCACTCACTGATAAATATGATCAAAACCGTTTATTTGTTAATCGAATAGTTAAGAAACCGGATAAAGTTTGACGGTTAACCGTGAAACGTAAATTTTTTTAGTTTGAAAATTTTTTGTTTGAAAGTTTTTGTTTGAAAACTCTTGTTTGAATTTTTTTCGTTTGAAATTTTTAGTTTGAAAATTTTGTTTCTAGTTTTGTTTAAAAAAATTTTTGTTTGAAATTTTTGTTTCAATTTTTTTTTTTAAATTTTTTGTTTTGAAATTTTTTGTTTCAAAATTTTGTTTGAAATTTTTTGTTTCAGAATTTTGTTTGAAATTTGTTTCAAAATTTTGTTCGATTTTTTTTCTGTTTAAAATTTTTTGTTTGAACATTTTTGTTTCGAAATTTTTGTTTCAAATTTTTAAGTTTATGCACTCATTAGTGAAGAACCGGAACTGCTTAGAAGAAAATTTGGTTTGAATTTTTTTCTTTGAAAATTTGTTTCGAAATTTTTCGGTTCCAAATTTTTTTGTTTAAATTTTTTTGTTTCGAAAGTTTTGTTTGAAATTTTTTGTTTGAAACTTTGGTTTGACATTTTTAAAAGTTTGTGCACTCATTAGTAAAGAACCGGAACTGTTAGAACTAAAACCTCTGGCAACATTGTGGTGCAATAGTACACGTCAGAACATAGGGTTGTACTTGAAATGAAAAAAACACAATTCATTGAAATGTATCATTTTATTACACTCCACATACATCCATACCAGATAGTGGTTCTGGATATTGTCGATACAATGTATTTTGAACTTCTTGCACTAGTTTGTCTTTAGCATATAATTTTAATTCCAATTGAAGTCTTTTAAGGTCTATTGCGATATCAATTGGTGGAAACTCAATGTCCATTTGATCACAAATAAACTGTTTATCAATACAGGTATGCACCCACGAACGATGTTGACAACCATCACAATATCTAGATACATGTTGTACAATATGCATAACACATTTTTCAAAATAGTACTTTTTCAGGAATATACTTGTTTTGTTACACACTTCCACTGCATGTTTCACACACTGAAATACGCTGATGAATTTGTTCCATTCTGTTTGCGTTAGATACACCATGTTGCGATGGACATGGAATGTACTCTTTTTACGTAACAGCACCATCTTCTCTTCGAGGACTGTACGCATCACCACTTCATGATTTGAGCCTAATGATTTGACTATGGTCACATTTAGCTCATCATGAAAATAATCGTTCATTTGGTCGATTCGTGAACATAATATTTGCCATTCTTCACAGGTCAGTTGTACACCAAATTGTTCTGCTTTGCCCAATCGAATCACTGGTTCAAATGTTCTAGCACTGATACCAATCATCACATGTTTTGTTTGAAATATATTTATTGGATAATAGCTTGCGAAGATGAATTCTTTATCGTTAGAAGTACACATCTTTCCTCCTGAAAAGCACTTGCTCAAATGATTTCACGGTATTGGTTGATTTATAGAACTACGGCTGACGTCATTGGAAAGGAATGTGCTGACATTTGAATTCATGATTTCATCACAGTTACTGACGTGATCCTGACAAACGAAATTCATACAACTATGTCTGATGTGTTGATGTTTGAATTCATGATTTCATCACAATTGCTGACGAATCCGGCTATGTACTAAATTCAAATTGATGACTTCGACCCAAGAATCCTTTGTAACATAAAGATACAGATCCAGTATTTAAGAAACACAGCAGTTCTTCTTGTATTGATGCTTCCATGGGTAAATATCTTGCTGGTAAAATTATATTCTTATCATTTTCAAGCTTCACTACGATTCTTAATCCAAACTTTGTAGGGATCATTTGGCTAGCTAAGATTCTATAAGGTACATTCTGTTGTAAATCAGTAATCTTGGTAAATGATTTCATCACATCACGTGTGTTTAGAAACTGCAGACAAGTAGCCATGATGACGTTATCATGAATACTAACTCGAACGGGGAGGGGTACCTTGGCCCACCCCTTCAATTTGGAAATTGCTAACAAAATATTTTCAAACAAAATTTTGCAACAAAAAATTTCAAACAAAAAATTTTCAAACAAAAAATTTTGAAACAAATTTCAAACAAAATTCTGAAACAAAAAATTCAAACACAAATTTGAAACAAGAGTTTTCAAACAAAAACTTTCAAACAAAAAATTTTCAAACTAAAAAATTTTACGTTTCACGGTTAACCGTCAAACTTTATCCGGTTTTTTTAACTATTCGATTAACAAATAAACGGTTTTGATCATATTTATCAGTGAGTGCAAAATGTTGAACGAAACCAAGATTTTTAAATGTTAAACACAACTTAAAACTGAATACAGCAAAGATTTGAAAATCAGCAACCAATGAGATTGCACGAAAGATAGTGATCAACCAATCAGATTGCACGAAAGATAGTGATCAACCAATGAAATTGCATTAACAATAACTTTGCCAGTGTTGTAGCATGTATTCCCTTAAGACTATGAGTCATAAGATTCAATAAGGATACACTACCTCATCAAGGTCAATCACGTGGTACATCGTATTGCTTACGTTTATATTTGGCGGGGAATAATCAATACCAATGACGCATTCTCAAATTATCCTACAAAGTTTAAATGTACCAATGTCCTGGACTCCTAATCCCATCATAGGTCAATAACTGATCACGTGATCACAATGATTTACCCAAAGAACAATTACCAATTATTGATATGACAATAAGAAATGTACCCCTCCCAAAATTTAAGATTGGTACACAAATACACCTGTGTCTTATGAAAAAGTAATAAATCCTGTACTTATTCAATAATAAAGCCGGTCAATAACCTTTAAATTTTGAATATTTGGCCATAAGAGGAATACCAATGGGTCCTAGAAAACGTTTACCGAATTTTGTTATTTGATAATTCCCAAATTTAAAAGAGAACATAAACATATAGAGGTAATAAACCATATAACGTATTAAATAGGGGTCAATAACATCCGAAATTTGATTTTTGGTAGTTCTTTACCCATGAAAGGGAACGATGTGGACCATCCAAATTTATAGTGGTACATATTGAAGACCTGTACGAAGATACCAAATGCTTATATTAATCAATTTCTAAAACTGAGTGGATGAGTCAAGATACCCCTCCCAAATTTTTTAAAGGGTGCATCAATATACCCATGTCTTATAATAGGGAATGGACCAATATACATAACCATATAATCATATAAGGTAATAGGACTTCATCCAAGGGGTGAACCAAAATACCAAACACGTGGTTGTAGTAAAATTTGGCAATTTTTTTTTTTTTTACGCATGAAAGGGAACAAGGTGAACTACCCAAATTTATCATAATACATGTTAGGGTCCAGTACTATAATACCAAATATATAAAATGAGCAATTTCCAAAATTTAAGGGGTGGGCCAAAGTACCCCTCCCAAAAAAATTTAAAGAGTGCACAAATGTACCTATGTCTTATGATAGGTAATGGACCCCTATACATGACCATATAACCATATAAGGTAATAGGACCTCATCCAAGAGGACAAATTGGGCCAAAAGACCAAACACGTGGTTGTACTAAAATTTGGCAATTTCGTACCCCTAAAAGGGAACGAGGTGGAACACCCAAATTTATCATAATAATACATGTTAAGGTCCGGTACTATAATACCAAATATATAAAATGAGCAATTTCCAAAATTTAAGGGGTGGACCAAAGTACCCCTCCCAAAAATTTTAAAGGAGTGCACAAATGTACCTATGTCTTATGATAGGGAATAGACCCCTATACATAACCATATAAAGATATAAGGTAATAGAACCTCATCCAAGAGGATAAATTGGGCCAAAAGACCAAACACGTGGTACAACGTATTGCTTACGTTTATATTTTGACAATTTTGTACCCCTAAAAGGGAACGAGGTGGAACACCCAAATTTATCATAATAATACATGTTAAGGTCCGGTACTATAATACCAAATGTTTAAATTGGGCAATTTCCAAAATTTAAGGCGGGTGGGCCAAAGTACCCCTCCCAAATTTTTAAAGGAGTGCACAAATGTACCTATGTCTTATGATAGGGAATAGACCCCTATACATAACCATATAACCATATAAGGTAATAGAACCTCATCCAAGAGGATAAATTGGGCCAAAAGACCAAACACGTGGTACAACGTATTGCTTACGTTTATATTTTTGACAATTTTGTACCCCTAAAAGGGAACGAGGTGAAACACCCAAATTTATCATAATACATGTTAAGGTCCGGTACTATAATACCAAATGTTTAAATTGGGCAATTTCCAAAATTTAAGGGGTGGGCCAAAGTACCCCTCCCAAATTTTTAAAGGAGTGTACAAATATACCGATATCTTATGAAAGGTAATGGACCCCTATACATGACCATATAACCATATAAGGTAATAACATCTCATCAAAGGGGATAAAATCGACCAAAAATCAAACACGTGGTATAACGTATTGCTTACGTTTATATTTTGGCAATTTTGTGCCCCTGGAAGGAAACGAGGTGGACCGCCCAAATTTATCATGATACATATTAGGGTCCTGTACTATAATACCCAATGTTTAAATTGGTCAATTTCCAAAATTTAAGGGGTGGGCCAAGGTACCCCTCCCAAATTTTTCAAGGGGTGCATTAATATACCCATATGTTATGAAAAGTAATGGACCCCTGTATACGTCCATATAACTATATAGGGTAATAATACCTCATCAAAGGGGATAAATTAGGTCAAAAAACCCCGAAATTTAAATTTTTGGCAATTTTTTACCCATGAAAGGGAACGACATAGACACCCAATACTGATAGAGGTACATACTATGGTCCTAGGCTACCACACCAAATTTTTAGATTTGGCAATTTCCAAAATTTAAGGGGGGTGGTCCTATGTACCCCTAAAAGGGAATGAGGTGGACCACCCAAATTTATCATAGTACATATTAGGATCCTGTACTATAATACCCAATGTTGAAATTGGGCAATTTCTAAAATTGAAGGGGTGGGCCAAGGTACCCCTCCCAAAAATTTCAAGGGGTGCATTAATATACCCATGTCTTATAAAAGGTAATGGACCCCTGTATACGCCCATATAACCATATAGGGTAATAACACCTCATCAAAGGGGATAAATTAGGTCAAAAACCTCCGAAATTTGACTTTTTGGCAATTTTTTACCCATGAAAGGGAACGACATAGACACCCAATACTAATAGAGGTACATACTATGGTCCTAGGCTACCATACCAAATTTTTAGATTTGGCAATTTCCGAAATTTAAGGGGGGTGGTCCTATGTACCCCTGCCAAAATTTAGGGGGTGGGCCAAGGTACCCCTGCCAAAATTTAGAGGGGGTGGTCCTATGTACCCCTAGGTCATTGACCCCGGCCAGGGACCATGGGTCCTGAGGCAGGGACCCAGGGGCCAAAAAGTTCGGCCAAGTCATGCGATTACTACTCTCTGCCATATGGAGGTACGTTTCCGAAATTAAACTAAATGCATACTGTTCTCTGTTTCGATACCAAACCGTTTCAACAACTTAATTTCACCAGAACTGGCGCTTATCACTGTCTTCCTTTCGAGCTGTTCATGTTAGGTCTACCATGAACAATTTCATTCCCTTCTTTGTATTTCCTGCGTTAATGGCATCGACTTTCAAATTTTGGAAGGAGGACTTTTGCGCCCAAGAACAGGTTTTCTCGCAGAAAATAAATATACTTATTTCACACGTCTGTATCTACCTGGCAAATTTGTCGAAGTCGGCTTGGATTACTAAGATTATGTTCCTTGTTAGTATAGAAATCTGTTTCAAATGTTTTGTGGAAAATGTCTTATAATTGTTTCGAAATGTGGGAAATTATAAACTAATTTACATACACCGAACCTCATTATTTTCATACTACGACGGGGTACAGGATTCAAGGAATGAAAATGTTACACGCTGATATAACCTTCTTGGTGGACGCAATGACTCAACTTCCGTAATTCCCTCAGGACTTGGAACAGCTGTTGCTTCAAAAAGCATTCAAAGATGGAAAGCGAAGAAGAAACAGGGACTTCGGCGTGGGGTAGCTTATATGAGTCTATACAGAAGAGAGAGAGAGGAGGAAAGGAAATGAAATGAAGATTCTGACATTTCTCTTGAAGGTTGTAGACACGCTTCAATTCCCTTTACGCTACTCTAGTTTCGAATGATATTGTGCATATATGGGCACGCGTGACGTAGCTCCTGCTTGAAAGAAAATTCTCAATATTGTTCAGAAATTTTTCAATATTTCACATTTTTGTTCTTGTGTTTTGTAATATAAGGCAAGCCATGTATATCATGGACTGTTAAAGTACGATCTTTCCTACTTCCTTTCTTTGTTTAAAACTTTGCTTTTTTTAAAAAAAAAAAGTCGATTCTAGATATTAAAATAAGAATAATTCATTCTGAGTTACAAAAATAGTTGAAACATTAATGTTGATACTAGGGAACGAAAGATAAATACGTAATAGTCACTCTTAGATATATAGAAAATTTACTTGACTTCCTTCCGTCCTTCTTATTCATTCTTCTGTTTGCATTTTAAAGTACTACTTAAATTAATATATATATATATATATATATATATATATATATATATATATATATATATATATATATATATATATATATATAAATATAAGAAATAAAATAAAATTAACTAAATATATCTAAATATCATATTTAATTCCTTGGTACTTCACTTTGTACCTCATGAAGCAGCGCAGAACTATTATGAGTGCCGCAGAATTTAGTCCAAGTTCGTGAATTGTATGTTTTCTACGTGACCCACTATTAATTGAAATTTAGAGATTAAACTTAATAAGAATTTTTTAAAAGACGAAAAGTGCGTAATTTAGATCTACAAAATGATATAAAACTTTACAACTTTAGTAGAATAGTAGATGGATGTGTCTAAAAATTGGACATGTACAAACTGATCTTATTCATTTGAACAAATTATTATGGATTAATGTAAATACACATGGTATTTTTTTTTTTTAGAAAACTTGGGAAAACCGAGTTCCTTGTAAACATGACAATAAATGTTGTACGGTAATTACTTTACATATTAAGATTAACCCATAACTTCCCAGCGTGTCCATGTGGACACGCAAATAGGGATAACTTTTTATGCGTGGGAGATTTTGTGTGTGGAATTTTGTGACCTGGCTACTCTGTTAGGAGTGGCTAAACATACGTGCCTTTTATTTGCATAGTGCAGAGTCTAGATAGAAATCAGTTGAAACCAGTCCAGCTGAATACTTTTAGCGGCGTTCGTTTTCACTGGAAAATATGATTGTAGATACCAGGTATGGTTGATTATTGGGCCATAACTGTTTTTGTTTATCACCAACATTGTAGTCTAACATGTTATATTGTTGGAAATCACTTCTTCATAATCCTGTGCATTCAGCACGTAAACAAATTGATGCGTGTCCATATGGACACGCTGGGTAGTAATGATGTCAATTTGGTCTAGTTATGACCGAAAATAACTGGAGGTGGTACCTTATATAATGCACTCCATGTAAGCTTATCAGAAAATAGAACCCTTGTACACTATGCACAAAGTGTTAGTTTCTCGATTCATAATAGTTTTGTACTAATTGCTACATGAAAGAACTGTAAATTCAGTTTGCCATCTTGTATTTAGAGTATAGAAATACGTGCGTAACTCGTGCACTTTATAAAGTAAAATTTGGGTCTAGTCAAATTATAGCAACCGATGTTCACAGATGCATCTGCCGTTAATGAATCTAAAGCAATATATTATTACAACAATTTACAACCCTGCGTATTTTATTTTATTTTATTTTTGAGAATTTTGTAAATAAATGAGTAACAAGATAGAAGAATATTATGTACTCATAATTATGGAAACAGCTATTTTTTGGGGGATAGGTTCTGGAGCAGGTTCCCCGGAGGTCACCAATTTTTAAAATTGCTAAAAATGTAGGGCTAATTTCAGGTCTTAGGACATTCAGGATATTTCACACGCAGACCAAGCTAGAACCCTCGCAGACGTCCCTGGACGCAATTCACAAGTAATTTCTAAATACGTGTCTGGATGGAAAAAATACGTAATGCATTACTAAAGTTTGTTTTTTGAATTAGTAGAGCAATTACCTTGCATAATGTAGTAGATATGTCATAAAATATTTAAGTGTCCAATGTTTTTAGTCGTCATTCTCTTTTATTACTGTTTTGAAACTAGACTATATGTAACCTACATATGTATTATTTTCTTTCAGTGGATTGTAGTGCAGAGCGGCCTAGCTCCGGAAGTAAAAGTGGAAGAGACATTAGATATACTCTTCGGACAGGAGCATACAGATACTCCAGTAGCTGATTCACTTTCCATCTCTCCACCTGATCCTGTCGTGCAGTGTGATGAGGATTTTACAGGTAAAGACACTGAGGGAACAGCAGATAACCTCAGTGGGTTTGCTCCTAGTATGGGTCTGTTCCAGAAAGAGCTGGATGCCCAACGGTTCATTTCACTGCTTCATGTTCTCGAGTTTCCGATAGTATCCGCTTTGATAGTATAAACAATCTGATACAAAACATTGAAAAGAAAATAAGGTACTCTCGTGATGGTTGCAAGAAGTCATCAGCAGTTTACATACTGTGGAAAGTGCAATGTTGGATTGTGCGTCGAATGTTTCGATAGTTTTCACATATCCAAATAGTGAAAAGACATTGTCAGAGACAAGTGCGTTGATGTGAAATGCATTGTTGTGAGTGATGCTCACAAAACAATATGCTAGGAAATATATTGTATGTATTGTTGTCAAATCGTCATTCATTTGTACTCATAAAAAAATAGACTTTTCTTATTTGTTCCTTGTTAGTATGTGTATGTGTATTTGCAAACACGCAAAAACACATGGGCACGAGTTCTCAATCACATGTTAAAATAAGTGTCAGAACCATTTTTAAGATCAGCTGAAATCTGCTCAAGATGCTCCCATAACTGCCCAGCGTGTGCATATGGGCACGGCTCACAGCAAACACATTACAACAATAACAACAAAAAATTCGTTATTTTCACATTTACTACGATCATATGAAACAAACGTAACTGAAAATATTATAAAATCACAATAATAATAATAATAATAATAATAATAATAATAATAATAATAATAATAATAATAATAATAATAATAATAATAATAATAATTCGGGCAGTTATGGGTGAACACTACCTCGTCAAGGTTTTCACTCTGATATTAGCACAGTGGTTCTCAATCTCGTCTTCCTTCGTGAACCCTATTTATTCCACATCCCCTCCTGACCGCTTGTTGGGCTCACTCATTTTGAGATTGCAGTTCCATCACTGAATTCTCAAATCTTCATTATTATTATTATTATTATTATTATTATTATTATTATTATTATTATTATTATTATTATTATTATTATTATTATTATTAATAATAATAATAATAATAATAATAATAATAAAATATTTTTCGTCAATTTGTACTTCTTTCCAGAAAAATTGCTGCTTATCATTCTAGTAAAACTACTTTAATATTATTTTCCACTAGCTTCAATCTTAACGAAACCACACTATTTACTCGATAGTTATTTTGTGTTTGTATAATATTTAATAATAAATATTTAATAATATATTTGTAATAATAAATATAGTTTATTTCTGGCAGTAACTTGCACCTCTTTGCTAGCTCTTCACGTCCCTCCCGGTTGGAAACCACTGACAGCAAGACAACGTCACACAGTAAAATTTAACTCAATGCTAACCTGCAGACTTCATTTTCTTTTTGACTATACGAATATTGTAAAAATATTGAATAGACGAGTATATCGATAGATGGCATTCAGTTGAACAAAATCACATAACTTATCAAACAGAATTATTGTGTGCAGTTTTTAATAAAATTGACAAAAGTGAATTTTCATGACATTCTTCTATTTGTTGCAAATTTTAATTGATATATTTTATTCTGTAGAAACAGATTATTTATTTACATATTGTTTATGTAAATATACACTTTGTTAAGTATATCTGTTATTATTTATCTTCTCCTAATGGTGACAAAAACTGGTAATATATATATATATATATATATATATATATATATATATATATATATATATATATATATATATATATATGTATATATATATATATATAACAGTGACACCAATACTACTTGCAAAGTAATAACTATATCCAAGTTGTTTTCTGAATAGGTCTGAAATCTAGAGACACCGTTTAAGATATGTGAGGCAGAAATAATTTTGAATAACTGAGAATTCTTAAAAAAAAAAAAAAAAAAAAAACAGATACACAGCATTTGAAGGGTGTTAAATGATTTGCGGAACTCATTTTCTCTTTGTTAATTAATTACAAATTTTGTAATTACTTGCTTTAATCATAGACAAGTTAAAATTGTAATGAATCTCATAAAATTATTCATAATGTCCATCTTTATTATGAGTAATGTTGTTCAACTTATATCGAGTACATATTAAAAGAAGCTACAATTCTTGATACCATAATTAAAAGTATAAATATTGGTAATCGTTTCAAATGCATTGAATAGTAATACATTTATGAATAGAAATAATAAAATAAATAAATTCTGGTAACATTTAAAAGATTTAAAGACTCAAGGAGAAAGTTAGAAGCACTTAAAAGACACAATATAAAATAAACAAATAAAGGCAAATGTGAAATACAAGAAACCTAAGATAATTCTTCAGTTAAGTTTATTTTGGGTTTAACTCTCTTGCTCCTGGCGGTAACATATGTGTATATCATATTTTAAGATTATTATAGTTACTCTAGAGGATTCAAAATGGCTAGGGTTTCATGTCAGTATTCTTTGAACTTGTCTAAAACACTTTCCACTATTTCTCTGGTACTACCGATTTTGAATCCTTCAGAGTAATTATATTAATCTTAAAATATGATGTACACATGTCACCGTCAGGACCGAAAGGGTTAACGTCCCTTTCAGCAGCGAGGTCATATGAGAAGGGCCCTACTGATTAACGTGGAATCCGAACTACATGAGCTCCGTCAGGAATCGAACTCGGGTAATAATGCTTCAGGTACAAGAAAGAGTATAGTAGAGTAAAAGAGAAAAATGTAAATTAAACTAATTGAAAAAGGGTTGAGCTCAAAATAAGTAATGCAAATAAAGATGTGTGTTATGCATATTATTTGTGTATGTTAAATCTACAAAGTTTTAAAAAGAACTACTCAAATGTAAAGATATTTCTAATTCTTGGCAGGTAAAGACACCAAACTTCACAGGCAGCCGTAAAGTGTCAAAATTTCAGCTTTGCATACCAAGAAAATAAACCATCATTCGCCAAATTAACCAATAGATGGTGACATACACTTTGGAGGAACGGAGTTTGATCGATATTACTACAAATGCCACAGTCCAGCAGAAGAGCATTCATTAAGTAGTATGGGGTGAAACAAGAGTCAACTCGGCACATAGTCCAAGAAATTATTAAGTTGCTTTTTCACTTGTAGTAGTCTTGGACAATAAAAATCCATTGCTCCAAAGCTAGTTTAGTTACTACGAAAAATAAAGGCTGAGTATTAAAAGGAAAACCTTTCAAAAATCTAAAGAACATTGTAAAAGATCATGGTAAATAGATGTTCCACTTAGAAAGCTATGAGTAACTAATGTTTTCACAAGCAAACTATTTTCATTGTTAGCAATATGCTTGTAAGTTATCTGTGAGTCATATTCTTTATTGAAGCTTCTCCAGAAAAATCAACTTCTTGACAACATTGCTATTTTACATCATAGAAATCCGTAAATGCTAATAGGTTTCGCATATATGCCTTTTGTAAAATTTTGGAATTACTGTTTAAATTATTTTTTGTGAAAAAAAGAGGGGAATTCAGCGATTAGTGTTAACACTATTTGATATGTTATGAGTAACTGTATTAAAGATTCCTTTTTCATTATCTTACATTGTTATGGATGTATTGTAAACCATTAATACATAAAGTTCATTACGAAGTTCCAAAATATATATTTGATATAGATTTTCCCTCAGATACTCATTTTGGAATAATAATAATAATAATAATAATAATAATAATAATAATAATAATAATAATAATAATAATATGCTAGATTACTCTTAACCTGCTTAGGAACGGAGAGAGGGGGTGTTCATTGTATTGGAGAAGCTAATACTTGTCCATAAAGATTATATTATTAACAAAATTATAATATGATTGTATATGTTCTCTGAACTTCGAACTCAAAGATAACGGGTGTTAAGAATTAACCTTTCATTTCTAAGTGTCCAATATATTGAATGCCATGCACTAACGGGTTAAGATTGTTTCTGTGATTAATTAAGACGCAGAATGTGGAAAGTAGGAAGATGTTAGATTGACAGCTTTTATTAGCTACAGCTATAACCAACCATTGATAGTAGATCTGGAGTGAATTTATATTAGATTTTTTTATTTCCTTGGTTTCTATATTTGGCATAATAATGCACATTATCTTCATATATATATAACGGAATTTGGCGTTACAATTTACAAAGTATTGTGGCTAGGAAACCATTTAACCGGCTTATTGTGTTGAGCACATTTTTCGTAGACAGGAGGCCTTTAGTACAACGAGCTTCGTAATTTAGTATTGATGGTGGGTGAATACCAAAAATCATGTGTCTCCATCTATAATTGTACTCCGTCTATAATTGTGTGCAGAAAAGGCAAGTGGGCAAGCACCGTAACTGCTGAAAATAAATTACTTTCCCTTGCTCTTAATTAAGAAATTTTGTATTGTCACTGTGAGTTTCAGGAGTAAACAAGAAAACCTACTTTTTAACCGCTGTTAGACGCGGTTGTCAAAATCAAATTGCTGGTGTACAGTTGAGAGTTGTGTTCACGTCCTGTGTTGATCCTTTGTTGAAATTTTTAAATTTTAAACTTTAGAACTCAGGAGAAGTATTGATTTATTATTTTTACGCAAACTCTTTCATGGCAAAATAGACTGTCTTGATCTTAAGGAACAAATATGTACCATCCACTATATTGCGCACTGATTCGAGAAATACTTTGTTTTTGTACGACAGCGAAAACAAACGTCTTAAGCAGATCTCCTATATGGAGAGTTAGTGCAACCTATAACAAGTTAGTTCAAGAAAACTTCAACCTTGGTGTACTGCAAGTGAACATAAGTAGTTTTAAGATGTCTATTAATTCTGTAAGCCGAATGTAATTATTACCAATAGTTATATTAATCCATTTAATCTGTATAATGTATATACTATGTAATACTGAAATTCGACCTGTGCCTGTTGTGTTATATGTCAATAAATTAAAATTAAATTTAAAAATATTAATGACTAGTGTATATGTTTTTGGTGGATGTGGATCCAAGTTCGATTCCCGGTAGGGCTGAACTCGAATGTAAACTCATATTCTCGGTGCTCAAAGAGAACGTTACTTTTAAAAGGAAAGAACTACTTGAGTTTGTACATGAGACTAGTATGCTCGTACAAGTCGAATGCGGAACAACGCGTATAGAAAATACACGCGTTAGCCACTCGTCTATGGGAAGGCAGTTATAAAAATGTGTTCAGAAGTATTCATTAATATGGCTGTACAAATTGTAAACACGAAAAACGTAAGAATAAATGCATATAATTTTCAAAATAGAAATTGCTATATGGATGAAACTATGTAAGCTATGCCGAGCAGCTCATAAATTTGAGAGGTTTCATCCATCATACATATTCCTTTATTTTTAAGACCTTGTTTATGAGTATACGTACTCGTATTTGGCAACTTATAACAGCTATTTTTTTTTCAAATTCTAGTAGAATATTAAAAGGGACCAACTGCAGGCATTTTCTTCATAAATGAAATGATACAGGCTGGAATTACCTTCTCCTATCAAGCATGGAATCTATAAAAGAATAATTCATAATCATATTATGTTAATCAACATGCATGGCAGTGCCTGGCAGCGAAGAAAATGAAAACTGGCCTCCACTGCCGTAAGCATATTATACACGAACAAGAGTTTAGGGTAAAATCGCCGAATTTGAGGCTATGTGAAAACGATTCTATTAAGGGTAGAAACATGAAACTTAGAATTTAAGGAGATATCCGCGAGATGTACTCATATACCAAAATCTCACATTCCTACCTTCAACTATATTCCAGTACTAGACCACTAAATTATCCAGTTTTCAGGCTCACTGACTCATTGACTAACTCATCAAATTGATTAGCCACTTCCCTATGAGATAGAGACGTGACGCTTTGCATAAAAATACCCTGTAACAACTTGGGTATGGGAAAAGTCCGAAATCTGGAGAATGTGCTATGGGAAATTTTTCATGGGCAAAAAACTGTCCTTAGCCAGGAAAAAAATAGTTTCACTCACTCACTCATCAAATTGATTAGGTACTTCCAAACTTCCCGATGAGATAGAAACGTAAAATTTTGCATAAATGTACCCTTTAATGACTTGAGCATTAAAAAATTCCGAAATGTGTGGCATGTGTTAGGAGAAATTTATTTAGTGGCGAAAAATTTTTCTTAGCTAAGCAGAAATCGGTTCATTCTCTCATTCATCAAATTGATTAGGTACTTTCGAATGAGATATAGATGTGAAACTTTGCATAGAAGCACCCTATAATGACTCATGTACAGAAAAAGTCCGAAATATGATTAATGAGCAATGGTAGTTATATATGGGAGAGAAATTGTCCTTAGCCAGGAAAAAAATCGTTTCACTCACTCACTCATCAAATTGATTAGGTACTTCCCAATGAGACAGAGACGTGAAACTTTTCATAAATGTATATTAAAATGGCTTAAGTGTGAACAAATTTCGAAATGTGAGGAATCTGATTTGGGAAATTTTTCATGGGTGAAAAACTGTCCTTAGCAAAGCAGAAAACGGTTCATTTACTCACTCATCACATTGATTTGCTAGTTCCTAATGTGATAATGACGTGAAGCTGTGCATAAAGGTACCTTATGACTTGAGTGTGAAAAAGGACGGTAATGTGAGGAATGTGCTATGTAGAATATTAAGCTGCGCTATTGAACACATCATGTGTATAGTGATAATTTTGTCAATTCTCCGAGTGGTTGAGTTGGTGCCCTCCTCGCTGGTCTATTGGTTACCACGTGCGCCTTTGTTGTATGGGGTCCTGGGTTCCATTCCAGGTGGAAGAGCCTTTGGAACCTTAACTCTTCTCGATGTTTCTCATGGGAAATTTTTCATGGATCATTTTTCATGGGAAATTTAAGAAACGTGCTATGGAATTTTCTATGGGCGAAAAACTATCCTTACTCAAACAGAGATCGGTTCATTTACTCACTCATCATTGATTAGGTGCTTCCAAATGAGATAGAGAATTGAAGCTCTGCATAATGGTACTTACCTTACGTAAAGACTTGTGTAAGAAAAAGGTTCCAAATTTAATGAATGTACTATGGGGATTTTTATGGGCGAAGAACTGTTCATAGCCATTAGGTATTCCTTAATGAGATAAAGATGCGAAACTATCCATGAAGGTACCCTATAACGGTTTGAGAATGAAATTTGAGGAATTTGCTATAGAAATTTTTTCATTGAAAAAAAAAAAAGAACCTGTCCTTACAATCAGAAATCGGGAACGATTGCGCTATTGAACACATCATATGTATAGTGATAATTTTGTCAATTCTCCGAGTGGTTGAGTTGGTGCCCTCCTCGCTGGTCTATTGGTTACCACGTGCGCCTTTGTTGTATGGGGTCCTGGGTTCCATTCCAGGTGGAAGAGCCTTTGGAATCTTAACTCTTCTCGATGTTTCTGTGTTCGGATCCCTGTCGTTCTAGGTTTATAGAGAAACGAGCTAAGGTCACAGAAAAATCCGTTATCTGGACAGCTGTGTAGTGTACAAATATACGGGATACTTATGTTTACTACAGAAATCAATACATAACATACGTTATCCATATGCTACATACGTACTGCCCTCTTTCCCGCTTAGATGTTACACAATGTCGTTGCAGGATGTGTGACATCTAACAGTCTTCCGTACATTACGTACGTCAGCTATAAGTTACATACGACCATCTGTATCTGATATCATGACAGCCTCCATACAGTTCTTTCGTTCGTGCGGAAAGTACGTTTATTCGGAGCACTTATACGGAAAGTACGTTTAAAATATGCTTTTTCACTTATACGTTTAGTGTACGTTAAGTCCCAAAACTACAGGATTTACACATGTAACCAACGTTTTAACTTACACCACATACATTTTTCTCAGTATGTGAGTAAAATAAGTGAAAGCTAGTAATAAGTAGTTAAGCAAGTTAATGAAGCATGTTCTGTGAATCAGTTAACTTTTAAAAACGTGGGCTAAGACACGTACATACTGCCATAAATTTCGTGGTTGGAAACCCAGACAAGGAAACCCAATATTTTCTTTTTCTCGGTGAAGATTTTTCCTTTATTGCAGACATTGGTATCAAATATATATTGAAATTAATTTGATAAGTAAGATAATGTAGAGGTGACAAAATTTGAAATTAATGAAGTTTACGAAGAAATGAGAAATCCAATTGTTCGAATTTATGTGTAACCGATTTCGTAAATATATTCGTACCACGAGTTATATTATGGTTACCACAGTCGTTACGTAAAAATGTACTTGATGCTTCGTGTCTCTATCTGTGAACAGTGTGCGAATCTCTTTCGTATCAGCCTTTTCATCAACAGTGAATTTCGTGCCTTTGCTCTTCATATTTCCTGAATTTGCCCTACTGGGGTTTCACCTCCACACCCTCGCCTTTGCTCGGCTTACTTCCTCACATCTCTTCAGCTTACAATTCCCGAATTTCAAGTTTATTTTCCTATTTCAACTATCTAAAAGATAAGATTTTTTATTCCAGAAAAACGCCTATTTATAACGTGATTTTTTCATCTCCCTTTAGACTCCTTAATAAATAAAATTATTCACTTCTAGCAATTTTCCTGTAGGTTAGTCCCGGGAGTCTACAATCGTGGAAAATTTCATCATTCTAATCCTGCCGGAAGTGCCTAAACATTTTGGGGTGTAGAAGACGTCCAATAAATATATATATATATATAACATGGAAAAGGTTTCTTCTGTTCTCCATAAAACTACTATACATTTGGAAATTTTTATTTGTACTGACTTACTTAGGTAACACTAACGAAAATGTTCAAGCATACCGAATTTCATGTTTGTGTTTCAATTTCAAGTACCTAAAATATGAGATAATAAGTCCAAAAAAGCCTCATTTAAATAACATGGGGAAGTTCTTCATGCCCCTTCGTCATTTCAACTTTTTCCACGTCAACCGGAAGCACCCCATTAATTTATGTCAGTTCATGTAGTTTTATGTACAGTTAGGATATGTTGGTGGCAAGTATAATTAAGATTACAAGCTATTTGAAATCCCATTGGAAAGAAAACCCCAGGCAGTATGAAACTGCGTAACATGCGCGTCATGTAATGAACTCTGTAATTTCGGAATGAGGAAAGGTAGAGAACAACTAAGTACATTGAAACACCAGCCATATCTAGTGATGTAGCAGCGAGGATTCAGCATCAAGGGTTTTGAGTCCTATTGATACTCTTCGTATTTAGGTAATGAAAAATGAGAAGTTAGCGATCGTGATTTTGTAGTTCGGGTAAATGAATTAGAATCTCGTTTGGACATAACTCTCTGACAGATATTTAATAGAATAAATCCTCTCCGCTGTTCTAGTGACTAGCATGTGCGCCTTTCTTGTACAGGGTCCTGGGTTCGATTCCCGGTGGGAGAGCCCTTGGGGTTAATGTTGCATGTGGCACATTATGACTTGTACTTTAAAAATGTACAATTTTAAATTTAAATCCAGCAACATGCCACAATTGAGAATCCCTATATACGACATTGACATGGTGAACTACAAAAAGAAGTGAAACATGAAAAAAAACACCAGAGGTGTAAAAAGTGCAGCCAAGTTCGTCAGCCTCAAAAAGTGTTGAGATGAGGATGGATGAGTCAAGTTCCTTGGCCACTACGTCTGAAACAAATACTGGAACTTGGCGCGAGGTGTCAAGGAAAATGATGTTAAGAAAGCTTGGGGATAGTGCTGATGGGCGTGGTGGGTTTAGGACCACTACCGACCGTAGGAATATCAACTTTGCTAAGACGCTAAGGCACATATACAGTATTCTGCAGTAAGATTTGATGCAGTAAGATTTCCTTGTCAAAACCCAGACAAGGAAATCTTATATTCCTCCACGAAGTGTCAAGGTAAATTATGTTAACGAGCCGTAGGGATAGTGTTTGTGAGCGTGGTGGTTGGGAGGTCACCACTAGCCTTAGGGCTGAAATGTTCCGGCCGTGAAACTAGGAACAGACATCTTAATGTATTCGAATATGTTAGACAGTTTGCGCCAAGTTCCAGTGTTCGTTTCCGATGCAGTGGCCAAGAAACTTGTCTCATCCATCGTCATCTCAATACTTCTTGAGGCTAACGAACTTGGCTGCACTTTTTGCACCTCTGGTGTTTGTGTTCATATTAATGTTAATCTAGTCTATACTTGTGCAATATATAAACAAAACTCCATTCAAAATATGTAATGTTTTTATAATAACATTGTATATTGCAGTATTACAATAAATTGTGTTTTCAAACTTTTCTTGCTCTTGAATATCAATTCAACTTTGATAACATTATTTTAGTTATGGAAAGTAATCAATTCCAAAACAAATTTATCACAAATCTTGTTACAAATAGGACTACAATTAAATTCAAGTCGGATAGTATTAGAAACTATTTGTAAAACTTCATATGTTAATATTTATTTAATGTTTAAACCTAATTTAATTTTCAAAGTAAATTTGAATGTATAGAAGTAAATTATTTAAACGTTCTATTTTCTGAAGGTACATACCGCATAAATAACAATATATTCAATGTAAAGTTTTGAGGAAAGTATTTGGGGATTATCATGTTGCTAAATGATTAGCATTTTCAGAATAGGAGTTTCTAAATTATAATCATGATGAGTCTTCTACGTTTAGACTAGTTGTGACTTATTCTCTGGCTATACATCTGGCACCTACTCATTCAATTTTACTGTATATATCAAAAATATTTTACAGAATATGTACATCTACATAGTATATGTGCCTATATGGCTGAAAATATGAGATACAACACTATATAAAGTAATGCTAAAAGTTAATTTAAGGTAAGATGATTATAGTGTTTTATTGCTGTATTATGAGAAAAGGTTCCCTTTTTCGTAAAATTTTCAGTCCTTATATCAATTATGAGTTCATTATGGGTACCTGTAAAAAGGGTCAATTAATTAATTCTCACAAGAATGAAATGCCTTTCGCTAGTTTCATATTTAAGCCGTACGTATCACATTGATCTATCACAGTTGAATGATTATAATTGCCGAAAGAAAACTTCCCTAATTGAGAGTCAACAAAATTATGGAAAAAGATATTTCATTGACCTTCATTACAGACAAGAGGAAGCAGAAAAACTCGGAAGGGAGGCAAATGGGGCTGCAAGTGAAGGGAAGAGATATAAAAGTTGAGTGAATGGAAAGAAGCGTGGGAGGAGGTGAAGAAGAGAAAAGTAGTTCCTTCTTTTCAATTTTCGTCTTCTTATTTCCTTCTTCAAATGTTATGTGCAGGAAACTAAAAAAAACGTAAAATAAAAAATGTGTTCTTCTAGTATTTACAGCAAAAGGCGGGGGGATCAAGCGATTGTTACCGTCGATCTGACATTCGTTAATTCAGTAGTAACGTGCGGCAAAGTTTCTCCCGGCACTTGCCTTCTATCCCTGGAGGGATTTCTAATGATTTCATAGAGATGGATTTATTGCTTTCGTTAAGTCTGGGGTCACTAGGACGAAGGGTTCTAAGAATAGGAAGGAGTTGTCTTTTTCTTTTCTTGTTCCTTTCTTTCATTTCTCGTTTGACGATCGAGGATTTCTGACACTTAAAGACAAAGGAAGCAATTTACTGAAGTTTCCAAATATAAAATATAAAGAAGGATGCTATAAGCAACAAACAGTCAAAAGAACTTTTATGCAAATGAACGAATTGATAATCTAGACTAGAGCAAAAATATCTATATGTTTTGTTCTCGAAAAAGTAAAAGAAACTTTATGTTTAATAGAGAGTAATGATTTTTTTTGTTAAAATTATAAGTGGTATGTGCGTAAAGAGTATGTGTGATACCGTTAGAAAAGACAAACAAAATTCCACAAATTAACAGTGTATTTTTTCTAAATATACAGTACACAAATAAATAACAATTTCTTCCACAAAAAATCAACATTATTAACAATGAATGACTTATTTTGTGAGACCACTGAAGTTCGTTTTATTTAGTTTCTCGAAAACTACACATGAGAATTTACACTCAAGCATGTTATTTTGTTCAACTTGATGGATCTATCAAGTGACATATGTCTCATCTTTCCACAATGTTTTAGTTAAATAGAAATGTAGAATGTCAGAGTTGATGTTAAGTTTATGCTATTTTTCATTAACCATACAATGTACTGTCGTCTTGTTATCACAATGAGTAGATTAATAAGGGTATCTTTCAATATCAGTTTCACCTTAATAAGCGGCATGGTTCACATACAGAGTTAATTTCTTGGTTTACAGATTAATCCTTTCTTGATTTTCTTGAAAGTTATTCATGAGCTTTTACACTCGCTCATATTACTTTCTTCAGCTGAATAAGATCTATCGATTTTATTTCATTATTAGACAATTTGTTTTCGTCAAACGCTAATATCACACGATTTCTGTATTTGACTTTTTATATTAGTATTATGTTTGTGTCTACCTAATCTGAAATTAGGTGTGTGGAGAACCTGTCTTATGAGAAATATATATAGGTGTGTGTGTGTGTGTGTGTGTGTGTGGAGAACCTGTCTTACATACTAATAAATTGAAGTTAGTTTAAGAACATCTCGGATATATATTTAAGACAGAATGATGCAATTATAAATAAAAAATATGACAAAAATCTGCGTAAAATAATGGAAAACTTCAATGAAAGGAAATAACCGAGAGAGAGGGAGTGCGTATTTGTAACTCTAATTGCAATTATGAGTAATGACTCTTCGTCCATTGGTTTTTGTTCTATGAAAATGTACAGCTATAAGTGAATATTATTCAAACTTCTCAGTGCAAGCATGACATTTCATTATTTATTTAGGGATATGCAAAGCATTTGATTTATATTGAATTTATACACACTATCAACACACATTTTTATCTTTAAAAGAAATGGTTAATATGGATGTGCTTATTTTTTCTCTGTTTTAGAGGTGTCATAATTCTTACGTCGATGGTGATATCAGCAGTGTCTATAAAATACATTTTCCAGGGTGTACAGAAATCACGCAAGATATTTTTCCCTCCTATTGAAAAGGGAAAGATAGGATACTTACAAAACTTCATATTATGGAAGGAACAATATTTTATAACGAGCTGCAATACATATGAGAATGTTAGAAATAAAAAAAGATTATTCCTTTCCCCATATTCGTTCATAATAAGCACTCCTCTTTAACTTCTAAAGTAAATACGAGTAAATTCATTATCGTGTCCAATCATTTCCCTCCTTTGGCAACATTACATGTTTCAGCAACACAAAACTGTCGACTCCGATGCTTTAAAGTCACTTCATAAATTCTTTAAACTTACTTATTGATTCTTTTTTCACCATTCACACCTCTTTTCAATTTGCATCTTTTGATTTTTATATGGCAGTTTAGTATCATATCTTGTTCTTCAGTCTTTTATTACCATATGTTAGATTTAAACGTCAATAACAACCACTGTTAAAGAAACAGATATATATATATATATATATATATATATATATATATCTTTGAGTGCAATTCCTTACAGACCTCTACATTGAAATTCTCTTTATGATCAAGTGATATGTACAATAAACTAAAAGATACACATTCAATATAGTAAATTCCTTTCTCTATTGCAGTGGAACGCCATCCAATTACAATCAATTCCTAAACAAAAATCTGCTTTTAGTTTTGTGGAAAATTTTCTTGTAGTACTATATTTAAAGAATTTTTCAAAATGTAAACGAAATTATTAAAGTCGTTTTTGATAAAAACTTGCAAAGTTATTAATTCATCATTAAAATTTCCCTTCTGAATTCATTCGTGAGAAATAAATAATGATATGCCCTGTAACCATTAGTAGTGTATTGTTTTCTCAAATATGGACTACAATACAAACAATATTTATGAAAAATCTTTCGAATTTAGTTTCACAAACGAGTTATCTTTTCTTGTTTCCACAGTATATATAAACATCATATTGTGAGCTCATAATAACCAATGAATTGTGGAATATACATAAAATTGAATCGGTTAGATAATAAGGTGGTATGTAACACATTGTACATTTCGGGAAAATTGACTTTCACAACTACATCTGTTAACATACACCCTTCATCGTTTCCAAATCTCTTCACTTGGACAATGACTCACTAAATTATGTGTTAAAGTAAATGTACGAGATGATGAATTTAGTATACTTGAGATTTCCTATACATAAGATACAAAAGTGCCCTTCGCTTTATGAAATTCGGAAATTCTACGAAGAGAGATTGGGAAGGAAGATATTTTTACTACATCTTCAAGTTTATTAGCTGTTCATAAGAACGTGAAATTTAGTTTATTGGATATTTCAAGTTTAAAAAAATATGAATCTTCCACTCACGTCATGAATAAAGCATAGTAGCAAAAAATAGGAATACCGTAGAAGGTAAGCTACTTTCTAATTGTTTATTTAATCTAGAGCTTATCGTCCTATTCAGCACCAGCGATTTAAGTCGTAGTCATACAACTTAAGGCGGACTTCGAACCACATAATTTCCTACCAGGAATCGAACACAGAGCACCCGCGCGTGCGCTAACCATATATCCACGAAGGAGATTAACTATTTTCCAGTCAACAATAATAATATAGAAGAAAATGAATTTAAATACTTAGCCGAATGATACCACATAAAAATCAAGTAAACGAAAATAAAGTGATTATAATAACGAGAAGTTTGTTTCACTACTTTGTTCTAAAGGTGAAGACTGGTGTAATAATAATAATAATAATAATAATAATAATAATAATAATAATAATAATAATAATAATAATAAGAAGAAGAAGAAGAAGAAGAAGAAGAAGAAGAAGAAGAAGAAAGCCTAATGCTGACCATTTTCTGTATGGATCTGAAAGGTGGCTTTTAATTCAGGGATTGAATATAACCTTAAGTTTTTCAGTAATACAGTTATGAAGAAATTATTCCAAGCAAGATTAACTGAAAACAACTGAATAAAGAAGATTAAATAGCACATGTTTCCACAATGTAAACAAGTGACTCCAAGTATCAAATTATATGTGATGAAAAATTAATAGTTATTTGGATAATTTTCAACGATACAGTAAGGTTTCAGATAGGAAGCTGTTTCGAAGATCGTCGAAACGTGAATAAAATAATAATAATAATAATCATAAGTAAGAATTTAGTTTGTAAATGTGCAAGAAGAATGTTTTTCTCTATCAAGAGATTAATTGCCTTAACTTGTTGCTTAAGCAAGAAATTGTAAGTTTAATATTATAGCAATTATTATGATTTTAGGAATCTTGGACACTTTCCATATATCACGGGCCGTTCACTTGTTTGCTTTCTGAACATGTAAGTGTCCTGATATGAATACGGTATAAGACGTGTATAAAACTTTCATCTCATAATTTCCTAATAAATATGATTAATTCTTAATGTATGTAGCAAAAGGCATGCTTCAAATGTAACAGAAGGTTGTACGAAATTACAAATGAAGGGGGATAGAAATGTTGGATTTAGAAAGAGTAGGGCACAAACAATATTACTGACTTGTCACCGGCACTCGTTAAAATCTTTATAGAAACCGGAAAGGCAGCGTATGTAGTGTTTATTGATATAGAGACAGGATCAACTCGGCATTGTTATCGGAGATTGTAAAGAAGTTTTGGTTGGAACGAAAGGATCGAAGACTCATAAAATCTTATATATATAAACAAACAAATAATTATTTAGAAAGGAAGTTTGACAGAGATAGTGATTCCCACCAGTTTTAATTAGTAAGTCTAACGAACGAAAATTTTCACAGCCAGATGATCCAAAAGTGTGGAAACTCAAATAAAATTTGGATCGTTCAAAATTGGGACAAAAGGAAAAAAGTGATGATAACAGACGAGGGGGAACATTTTTAAGACATATAGCACCATCAGCCACCATGTTGAAACATTTTTTAAATGGGAGCCTTATCGTGTGATACATCAAATAAGGGAGCAATTGTTCCAGGAATCCAGTGGTAAAATATGTTTGGCTCTGCCACCAACCGTTGCAAAGTTTTAACCGATTTTCTGCATTTATCTGGAGATAACACTGCGGGCAATGTGTGGTTCACTGACTAATGTTACAGCAATTGTTCAATGCTCGATAGCAATTGTTAAATGTATACATTGCTGGCAGTCGTCCATTACCCTGTCCAACATATCCTCAGGAATGCTGACACACGCGTCAATAGTCCTGCGTTGAAGGTGGTTAATGTCCATGATCTTGGTAGCATACACAACGGATTTCACGTTGCAACAGAAAAAACAATGGAGCGAGGTCTGAGGAACGCGATAGCCATTCCACAGGTTCTTGGTGGCCTAACCATCTCTGTGGAAATAGGTCATCAAGGTACTCACGAGCACATAATCCGAAATGAGATAGTGCTCTGTGATGTTGATAGAACAAAGGGAAAACGCCATCCTCTAATTAGACGGACGGCACGATATCCTCCTCAAGCATGTTACGGCAGATGATTGCATTTAAATTCTTAAAACATAAATATTAATAAACGCTGGCACTTTTTTTAAAGGACATGGATATCATGATGTTCTCGCCTTAATTTTGATAGGGGATTTCTAAAATTGAGAAAATAAAAATTGTAAATCTTGAGGGCTTAAGATGGAACATGTTCGTACCCCTTGTTAAAATTAAGAGGAAACATCATGGTATCCGCGTCCTTTAAAAAAACATGTACCAATTTTATTTATAACAATTCCCAAATTTAAGGTGTGTCATGTATATATCCTTGTTACACTTGTCAAATGTAAGAGGTGTGTAACATAACACCCATGCCCTATAAAAACAGCATGAGCACCTAATATTACTATTTTTTGACAATTCCCGAATTTTGAAGTGAACCATATAAGTACTCATTCAAATTTAACAAAACGCCCTAGAGGTACCTATGTTCTATGAGATAGAATGAACTCTCAACAGTTACCAATGTTCATTTTCAGACCATTACAAAATTTAAAAGTAGCTCAAGTACGTACACCAAATTTAAAAGCGAAGCACTTTTGTACTTATGTCTATGAAAGAAAATAACGCCTCAACATTTATTATTATTTGTTTTAACAGTTGCTAAATTTAGAGTAATTCGTATACGTACATTATCAAACTTAAGAGGATCCAACGAAATTCGAAATGGGTAACATTAACAACTTAGACACACACTAAGTAAACCATGAGTAAAATGGAAAGTGTACTCGTTATCATAATATATCTAAAAGTTTCATTAGTTGAAACTCTAACATTTATAAGTTGGAAATAACAGATTCTTTTATTGTGAAGTTATACTTGGCGAAGTTATTGACTCATTTAAAATTACTAATTCGTTTTACAAGACTGTAATAAACTGAAAACACTTACCTGAAGTTATTGAATTTCCATTTTAAATTACTACGTGTTAAATAAATAATACTATTACGTATAAATAATACTAAATAATAGGAATGACTACGTTGCTTCACTGAATTAAGGTGACATGGGAAACCAATACGTAATATGTCGTATTCATTTGTAATAAACAGTATAATGACATGTAACATACGAACAGTTGATTCAATTGACAGAAAAATAATTGTTGGCGTTTGCCTTGAAAGCACATGATTATAATTTAGCACAGAAGATTTATTTAAAAACACCTTTATTTTAATCCTCGAACATAAGCAATATGAACTAATGTAAATATTTAAGAGGTACTATCCAGGTTCTAGATTCCTTCTCCCCTTTTCTCTCACTCTTCTCTGAGAATCAATATTTCCTCTCAAGGTGAAACAATACAGATAACAATACAGATTACCTTTTCTTATTTTGTCAATTAAACAGCCCTGGTCCAGTCTCAATTGACTCCTGAGTCAAGACTCACCACCTTGACCTTTGATCCTCAAATTAGGTATCTGTCTCGAAATGTGGCCCTGGGGTTGGGTTACGTTGGTGTAGTAGGGATACACCATAATAGAAGAATAGTATATACAATATATATATACGAGGTATGGCTAGAGAGAAACCGGATTGATTTAGCTACTGGCAAACAACGTGTACATGAAAGTAAAGAAATGCATGATTCTATAGCATGATACCCTGCCTACTGAATGACAGAATGCCTTGGATCCAGGTCAATCAGTTTTGCTGTGGTCTTTGTACAAAGCGAACGTACGTCTGTGCTCCGTCGGAAAAATGCTGAGTGTTAAAATGGAACAGTGTGCTAATGTAAAGTTTCTGTGCAAGCTTGGAAAATCCGCAACAGAAATGTATATGTTAAAATCAGTGTACGAAGATTATTACTTATCACGCACACAAGTGTTTGAGTGGTTTAAACGTTTTAAAGAGGGACGGGAAATGACCATAGATGACCTGCCTTCAGGACTGCCTTGCACGTCGAAAATAGAAAAAAACATTCAAAATTGAGTGAGAGATTCGGAAAGATCGTCAATTGAGCATTAGAGCCATTGCTGACATCACAGGGATAGACAAAGAAAATGTTCGTCAAATTTTATATGAGAATTTGAACGCGAGTAAAGTGTGTTCAAAGTTGATGCCAAGAAACCTGCCATTGAAACAGAAGGAAGCTCGAGTGAACATTTGTACTGACATTTTGATAAACGTTTGGTCCTACATTCTCAGACAAAGTGATTACGTGTGATGAATTGTAGTTTCTCACGTACGATCCTGAAACAAAGCGCCAATCAATGCATTGGAAGAGCCCGAGTTCCCCACGCCAGAAGAAAGCTCGAATAAGGAAGTCGAAATTCAAAGCCATGATGATTGTTTTTTTCGACATCCGTGGGGACGTGTATATTTATTGGGTACTCGAGGGTCAAACTGTAAACCAATATTATTATCTTGATGTTTTCATAACCCTTCGTGGGCGAGTAAGAAGACGACGGCTTGGTTTGTGGCAAATGAAGTCATGGATTCTGAACTAAGACAATTCTCCTGTCCATGCGGCCCTATCAGTTAGGACATTTTTGGTTAAACATGGAATTCCAGTGTTAGATCACCCACCATATTATCCGGATCTTGTTCCGTGTAACTTTTTTTATTCCCCACTCTGAAGTCAGTCCTGAAAGGAGCCAGATTTGAGACAGTAGAAGCTGTGAAAAGAAAAGCGACGGATGTCATGAACATGATTTCAAACAATGACTAGCAACACTGCTTCCAACAATGAAAGAATAGTATGGAACGATGTAAGGATCGTAAAGGGGAGTACTTTGAAGGTGAGGAGTTCCCATTTTGCAAAATGTCCAATGAAAGATTTTGTAGCATCAGTCCGGTTTTTTCCTAGCCACACCTCGTAGATAGATAGATAGATAGATAGATAGATAGATAGATAGATAGATAGATAGATAGATAGATAGATAGATAGATAGATAGATACAGATAGATAAATATATGGTATATACTATTTTTCTATAACGACATGAAAGGAAAACAAGTTTTAACGCAGCTGCTGATTTATATGTGTTTTTCCCCTTTTGCTTTTTTCGTCTGGCATACGTCCTTTGCACTTTTTTCTCACATCCTTGAAAAATACATATTTTTCAGAAGTAATTTTAATTTGTACTTTGTTTCGAAATATTCATTGTTTAATAAACGATTGGCATGTGAAAGTAAATATAGCTTAGGTGAATCATGAACGGATATATCATTTGATTTTTATCTTTGTGTTCATGTTGATCCTTATCATTTGTTCTGTTCTTCCACGAATACAATTCTCTTATAGTATTTTTTTCTAATCTTTTAGAATGTTTCATTCCAGTTTCAGTGCTTTATTGTTTACTGTTTATGAATGGTAAGTACTGTTATTGTCAATTCTACATATATCATTTTAATGCATATGAAATTTGTGAACACTCCGAGGAAGATCTGAGACAAATATTTCCCAAAAATTGCTCATAACAATTCACATCTGTAATTGAAACGAGTGATTTTATGTCAACTCTGACTCTGTCAAGTTGCTCAATGGTTAAATCCATAATCTTTAATTACAACTATATCCATTTCATAAGAAAGAATATAGCCTATATTTCAACTTTGAATAACTATCAGTAATTAGTAATTAGATAGTTATTGGAAAACGATTAAGAATTTTTTTAAAGAAAAGGAAAAGAGAAGTTCCCTTGGACAGGTATTTGGCCAAGAAGAGATAATGGTATTGTTCACATTTTCCAGTTTTGGCCAATCACAACCAACCATATGTTTACATCTCCAGTTGTTTTCTTTGCCATGTATTCTAGTAACTGTACTTCAACTCTTCTATAAACTCTCCCGGTATTTTCGTCCCCACCACAGTTGCTGTTTTTAAGTACTGTAAGAAAGATTGGCGGAATTTTAGTGCACAATTTGGCTAGTTTGAAAGTTCTGGTGCGTAATGAATGATGTTTCACTGCAGAGTTAACTTCAAACCGTAACTCCTATTAATAGTGCAAGATTAAATGCATTAAAGCTTAATATTATGTATTAGAAAGTGTTACTATTCATTATCCCGTGATTGGGTTTGTACCTTTGAGCAAGACCAATTGCTTTAGGGCAATAGCTACGAGAACATTGTTCTTTCGAAGAAAAGTTACGAAATTCACGAATGGCCTATCACCACGACGAGTAATACCCACGAAGCTTGAAATTTAATATTTAGGCTTATAATGTAAAAATTAAACATATTTAATGTTTGTTGACAATTTACTCAGAAGGAAAGTGAAGAGCATGGATGAAAACGGGTGGGGATTGCAATTATTAAAATATGAACTCCGTATATCAGTTTTCCTTAATTCAGAGAGATGCAATTCAATACTTAGGCTTTTCATTTAAAATAAGCAAACACTTATTTCAATGGCTTTTGATATTTTCCCTAGAATGGAATAAAGGAGTTGGAAATAATATATTTAGGGATTCCAATTATTAAAATATGAGTCTATATGTAGAAATCCCTTAAACTTAGAGATGTGACTTTCATTATTTAGAGTCTCTACTTAAAATAATTAATATGATTTTTAATATTGAGTCTAGAAGAGAAGAAAAGAAGCGGAAAGAAAATGGATTGAGGTTGCTATTATTATATTAGGATGTTCACACCGTCAGAACCCTTAAGTTAAGATACATAAAAATTCAGTATTTAGGAAGCATAACTACAGGTATAAATGTAGCAGGTAATTTTATTATAAACATAAAATCAAGGTTGTGTTTCATCAGTATGGAAGAAGGGATAAATCGTTTCAAATGTATTTTCGAGCGTCGTTAATACCTATCTTCAACTGTGTTATTATTACATAATTTTCATTAAGGATGAAGGAATTCACAATTGATGCCAAAAATAGAGTATTTCAGGAACCCCAAAATTATGGATAAAAACATCAGTTTATCAATTCCTCACTGGAAAAATGTTCCAGCGTTTCTAAAATTATTTTAAGGAGGGACAAGGGACACTTTTTGCGATATTTGCTTAACACACGTATAAATATGATATGTTATTTGCCCTTCATCACGGAAAATCGGCTGAATCGTCCTAAATGAATTATGAAATATTTGTAGTCAATACTTGACTCTAACTGAATTTAAATGAGCTGCTCGGGGGAACATATTGGTAAGCTCCACTTTCACTAAAATTGAATTATTTGGTGGAATGGATAGTGATCTAACCACAGAAAAGTATGTAGATAGTTTAATTTCGGAATTTAATTTTTACATGTGCCATTGCATAGTATGGTCAACTTTCTTTTCCAATTTACTCGAAACTTATAAAACGTGACACTCTATTATGTTCGCCTGAGTCGGTCAGGTATCATTTTCATTAAAATTAGTATACTAAAGATGGGTATTTATTAAATACTATGTACGTTAAAATTGAGTATCTCATGAGCTCTTGATCAATCACTTTTAGAAGATCTGCTTCTAAAAGGGGTAAGGGGACATTTTCTAATATTTTTCTTAGTATATAAAAATTGCATTCGGATTGTGTGTCTCATCACAAGGGAAGGGGTGGGGGAGTTATTAAAATGTACAGAAGGTTGATCCACATTTATGGAAACGATTTTGTGTCCTCTACGCTAGGGCATAAAGCCGTATTTTCACCTGCGGTTGTGCTTGATATGACGACCCTGACTATAAACTATAGCTCGACACCGAAGTTTCCATTGGAGTAGGCTTTTGTTTAGAGAAATCTGATCAAGTTTGGAACATTCCTCCTAGCAAACTTTCCACAAGCCAGTCAATGTGCGTCGGCGACGTAAGGAAATAGCTCGCTTCAAACACCCGAAAGCATAAAAGTCCATTGGTGCAGCGTCGGGAGATATAACAGGGATGTCTGGATATAGAATGACATGGATTCCAATTTCACGCGCTTTGCGGGCCATGTATGCCACAGTTGTTCGAGCCGTGTGGCCGGCTGCTTTGTCTTGATGAATGAAGACTTTCGACACTTCAGCACCATACAACGACGGAATATGCGGCAAGTATAATGGCTCCAGAATGTGTTATTGATAGTATGCTGGGTTAATTTTCACATTTCGTGCAACTCTATATAGGGGAAGTTTTCCTTTATGGCAAAAATCTCCAACCACCAAGAAGCCATGGGGAAAATTTACGCGGCACGTGCGGACCCAATTGGCATGGTCCTTGGCATCCTTTGGATGATAGTAAATGGCTCGAACACGCTTGGAGTTTGACAAATAGATCTAGGTCTCGTCTAACGTGATCACATATTTCCATTTGTCGCCCGCTAAATACCGTTCATAGAGCCTTTTGCAATGGACTCAGCGTTTCCGGATGTGTTTGGCTGTGAGCGTGCGAAAACGTGGCTTATGTTTCACTTGCAGGCGCAAATCCTGGCTGATTATACTCTGCACAGTTGATTTTGACCTTCTAACACTCCTGGCAATGTCTCTTTGTGACGGTGGATTCTCCTGGGTCACCAAATTCTGCACTTGTCAAACCACATCCATTGTACGTTTGGAACGGGGTTGTTGTTTCCGTGCCACTGTGTGCACACCCGCTTTCTCTGTCTGTGAATTTTTGTTGCGTTTAAGTACATTAGCAATATCCTTCTTGAAAATGGTGAAACCCTTGGACGTACACTGTTTCACATTTGCACTGTATCTGTACCCGATGTCGGAAAGAGCGGTGATGTAACCCTCCCAGAATGGGGTCACTTTTGGAGGCATTTTAAACTCAGAGCGCTTCACTTCCTGCCACCGAATTCTCCACACAACTGGTTTCTGATTGCTCTGCTGTGCTTACTGTCTGTGCGATTCTAGTGCTCTTGGCTGACATTCCACTTCGTTTCCATTAATGTGGACTGACCTTCTGTACACTAATAGGTAAAAGTATATTAACTCATGAACTTCTTAACCTAGGGAGATGAAATCAGTATATCATGAACTCCTCATTAAAATAAATGTACAAGTGCTCTAAAGTTTTTAAGAATTTCACTTCAAGGGAAAGGTCTATTTTGAAAAAATTTAGTTTGACGCTTTGTATTCGTAGAATGCACAACATGAGGAAATGTTTGAACCGCTTAGAATAAAATCTTGATCATAGTTACCTCATTGGTTGGCCTGGAACTTTACCATTTGATTTGGACTGAGAAGCGTGTCCTCAGTGGAGGAAGGCGTTTAAATATCTCACAATGTTTAATGGCTGCACCGTACGAAATACATTTTTGAACATAACTAACACATGGATTCAGCTGTGTTTTCTTCATTCTACTTTGATTCAATTACGCACCATAAGGGGAAAAACGGAGTTTAAATATACCATTTAAATGTTTTCCATAAACTTCCTTTTGCGTGGGAAGAACGGGCATTTCAGTTAGTTCATTTGCAAATAGAAACAAAAAAGCTACAATATAAGAGAAGGACAATTAGCTCACAAAATATGAAATGCAAAACCACGTCTTATTTTATTTTATCGTTTACAGATATCACTTCAAACAAGATACGAAAGGCACATAAGTGATTTCTTGCTTACCTCACAATTTAAAATAGTTATTCCTGACTATTGAAAGTTTTCCTTATTATTAGTACATTTGTCTTTCTATCCTGTGATAAAGCAAGAACAGATTTTCTGCACTTTCTGTCCAATTCTTGGCTAAAACAATTTTCAAGAAGTTTGAGTCTGACGTACGGTAATTTTACTTACTGTTAGCTGGATGGTTGAGTTTATATTGCTAGATGCTATGCAGAATTTCTTTTACATCATATGCTCTTACTTTTAATACACAGAAAGTTTCCATTTATCTTGCGAATGTCAGAAGCCAGCTCTGGTGCCAACCCACAAGTAATTTTTGTGTACTTAATATTATATCGATTAAATCAAACTTTTTTCCCGTAAAGCATAATAGAACTATTTATTATGTGTATATTGACACAACTAGCTTCCAGAAAACAGTTTTTAACATGATAATCCATATTAATGAATGCAATTTTTCTTTTCTTTGTTTACTTTTGTATTTATTAGTTTCTGATGAAATGAAGGAGTTTTATATTATAGTACTAGTATGGTTTATTTTAACGTTGGTAAGCTCCTGGTTGCTCGTGACCAAATTTGCATCTTAGAAAAATATTTTTATTGTTATATATAAGAGGATTTAAATATAAGAATTGAAGCACAATTTCGTAAATACTTTTTTTCTAAAAAAGTCAAGGTAGAACTGATATTTGAAATACAATAAATTTGTTCATAAGCTAAGGATTTGAGAATTTTCAGCTAAAAAAATAGCAATAAAAACACAACTAGTTTCCAGGAAACAATTTTTAAAAAATAGGCTGAGTATTAAAATGGGGGAATCACAAAATAGGTTTCTGACCAGATTGAAAAATCTGTAGGACCTAAAAACTTTCTCTTCATTTCTCCTACATTCCTATCTCTCCCCTTCCCCTCGCAAACCAACTCCACTCACAAATACCCAAAATCCAATCACATACAGAATTTGGCAACGGTTGCCCCCACTATCTCTTGATACCCCTTCCCTCCCGTGCAACGTGCAATTCCAAGGATTTCTCATCCATCATTGAGTCGAGAGGCTGATGTGGAAGCCTCGGAAAGGATTTTCCATTTCGCGGAGCATTACCGGGATCAAGACAAAGTAATCCTCACCCAAATAAAGGCAAGGAACGTGCAGGTCGTCCACGGAGGTGGAGTGGAGGCTCCGAGTGGAAAGCGATATCGCCCGATCTTCGGAACCTTATTCTTTTCCATCTTTAGTTTTTCCTTTTATTCTTGAGTTTCTTTTTTGGAAGGGGAATAGGAAGAGACAGAGACAGAGCAGAAATTCTCGTTTTTCTTTGTCTGTCTACTACCTACACGAACTTTCGAAACAAGTCTAACAATTTCTCTTCTTACATCTAAAGCGGCAATTCCAATATCTTTTTTTTACGAAAATAATAGTACACTATAGTACAACGAAATTGGTAGTCGATTTCGTGTTAAAATAGATAGTAACAGCAAGGAAGGTATTGTAGAGTTCTAATAAGACTCATAATTTTATTATAAACGAAGATCCCTACTTAATGAACAGAAACTATTTTATACAAAAATAATGTCCAACATACTATGTGTCTTACCACTGCCTTCATGTTTTGGCAATGCTATTGATTTAGTTTATTATTTGCAGATTAAAGAATATCTTTTACATAGCCTTCATGAATGCCGAAGTTAAGAAAGTGCCTTTACTTGGATAATTAGCGTTTAACCTTCGTGGCCTATCTTAAAAACGGGGCTATCGTTACATTACTTAAGGAATATACCTTCGTTTTCTAACATTCTGCAAAATTAACCTGGAAAAAGAAATCTGTGACTATGACTTTTGATCTGAACGCTTTCAAGTTGGTTTACATGTAACATTTTGTTTCAGTTAGATTTGTATATGTGAGAGAGATGAACAAGGCCAAAACTGAGATAATCATGTAAATAAGTAGAAAATAACGTATCAGGCCTGGTTGAGAAATGTTGTAATATTCCAAACCTGATAATGTGATGCGAAAAAAAATTCAAATTAGTACATACGTGCGGTTACACCTATCACACAGAGAGAATTCTCTAGATACCTTCCTACAAACAATTCACATACGTAAAGAGCCGTGGCAATTTTAGCATTTGGTAGGCACCATTGAGTCCATGATTTTTTTTTTATTAAAAAAAAATCCGGACTTCTATTTCTCTTTTATTTTTTCAATTCTTTTATCCGTTTATTTCATTTATTTATACAGTTTATAGTCTATAGAATATCAGAGTCGAAAGTTCACCTTTTCTAGCCAGATTTTAAAATTTTGAAAACTATAAAACATGTTATTGCAACTTGTTGTATCATAATCTTTGAAACATCCAGCACAGAAGTGCAATCCCCATTACGAACATTGGTCACTTGAGCTCACATTCTAACAAACTTATTACAAAAAACACTTGACTTTATACCTGTACATTGCAAAACTTGAACATGTTTATGCACGATATGCATTACGTAATATTTCTATATTAAATATGTTATTTTGGATAACCACTACGATAGCACTGATAATGTCGCCATCGGCTCTGTTGGAAGCAAAAGCCTCACTCCTTGTACCACATAATATCACTACTGTTGGTAATAAGCGTAAATATCTCAGAGGTAAAGTTCCCGTTTTATTTAAATAGAGTGCTGTTATATATCACAAGAACAATGAATGGCTATGTGCATAATATAGACATACTTCATTAAAGTTTTGTACAATAATTAAGTTAGAATTGATTACATAGTTGAACTGTTCGGTTGATAGTTTTGCATTCATTATTGGTGTTTCTGCCATAGGTCTCATAACGTATCAATAGTTGTTGCGGTATCCGAAAATTAAGACAATAAGATGTTAGGAAACTTAAGGAAGGCTATGAAAATCTGGGATGAATATGAGTACCAAGAGGTGAGAAGATAGAACAGGTGGTTAATATTCGATACCTAAATAGTATTATTGGTAATTATATGAAATGCTAATGCAAAATAAAAGCAAGGAGAGAAATACCGAAAGAATCATTAAGGGGGGAGAAAAGTATATTTTGCAGTCTTTGAATAAAGGGTTGAGAAAAAATACAAAATGCTTCGTGTGGAACATTGTGGTGTATGGGGCAGAAACATAGACATTGCGCAAAATCGATGAAAAAGACTAGAAACACGGTGGGTGTTGAAAAGAATGGAGAATTAGCTGGATCGACTAGAAAACAAATCAGAGGGTATGAGAAATGGTGAGGGAAAAAATAATAGTTAAAGATGTAATTGAAAAGAAAAAGAGAAACTGATTTGGGAATTGGCTGAGAAAGAAACGTGCAAGAGAGTATGGTGGCAGAAAAGAAAGGGTGTGATTGGGGCTACAGTTAATGAATAGTAGCAAAACAGAGAAATCGTATGTGAATACGAAGAGGTTAGCTGAAGACCATAAAGCATGAAAGCTTTTCAGTTGCAGCAAATGACCTGCCAATAATGACAAAATACATATGATGATGATGATGAATAGTTTAAGTATTCTCTAAATATGAACTTTGAGAATAGATAACTTGAATTAAATTCTGAACGTGTTTAGTGTATATATATATATATATATATATATATATATATATATATATATATATATATATATATATATATATATATATATATTGATTCGAAAGGTTAAAGTTTATTCTTGTAGACTTCTTTGTGTCAATACAATCAATAAGATTTACAGGAAACGTATGGCTACAGTGGCTTGGATATTGGCATGGTCTTGTTCATACATTTTTAATTTTTCAGAAAAATCTCAAACATAAGCAGATTCACTCAACTTGTTCTAAAATCACTCTAATCTAGAAACTTATACGCTTGATCATTAACACCTCCGATCTTGTCTGATAAAAGTTCGAATGCGTGCACTGTGGCATCACCAGTATCTTAAATGTGGTGCTGTAATGATGATAAATTATTCTGTAGCTGCTAGAAAAAGAAAACAAAAAGAAAGGAAAAGGTAAATGCTTCATTGAAATTCCGGAAATGTTTCAACATTTCTGAGGAGGATACAATACTTAGTTACGATGAACATTGATTCAATCTTATCACAATAATGGAATAATACACGTTTATGTTAACCGAAAGCTCTAGTCATAAATTTGTTTCAGCTCTAGTCATTACTTACAAAGTTCATGTCTCAGAGGGATAACAAACAAAAGCTCCAAACTATGTGCAATTTATCAAAATGAAATGTAAAATGTTCATTTTATTATTGGGGAGAATTACCATATAACTACGACCTATTCAAATATTAACAAAATCAATGGATTATTTTTACTTCTTCGAGAATTTCTTATATGGATAGCAGATTTGCCTAAGTTATAATGAATATAATGAGGAACGTATTTAGGAAAAGATCTAGGCGTTATTATTATATCACACTATAGATGTAAATAAGAAAGTTGAAACAAATTTAAGAGACTGCAAAAGAAGCGGCAAAGATTGTATCGATTATTGAACAAAATCTTATACATAGATTCACTAAATGTTTGTGTGGAGCATTATATTTATTGTACGGAGCAGAAATGCGGACATTACGGAAAAACACTTCAGAGACGAATAGAAGCTTGCAAAATGTTGATATGGGTAAAATTAACTAGATTAAACGAAAAACTAAGCAGAGATGTTAGCAAAAGTTAGAGAAATAAAATGAATACATGATTCTATTGGTTAAAAAGAACCGAAAAGAAACATGGCTAGTTTTCATATTACTTGAGAATAAGTTACTTGTTTATACGGTGTATATTTCGTGGGGATGTGGTAAATTGTGATATTGAAACATCGTTGTTTGCAATTGCCATAGAGATCCATTTGTAGATGTACTGAGAAGATAATAAATTAAAGAGTGAAGTTGCTACAAATTAAAGACCAATTTATAATAATAATTACACATAATAATTTGATACATGTGTATTATTTGTGAGTAACTAGTTTTGAGATTTATTCGTGAAAAAAGAAAGTGTCACTGAGAGCAGATACACAGAACCAGATCAGAATTTTATCTTCCAATGGTGTTGTCAGTCATCATGACTGGCTTCAAGAGACTATTAGAATCATATTCCGGACTAACCAGGACAGTGATTGAGAGGAGAGAAATTGCCCTCCTAGTGTTCCAGTGTTCTGTATTTCTAATTTAGAAAAGTGAAATGTTCATCTTGCATGAAGGGAATTTGCTTCTGGACGAGTAAACAATTTGTGAAACCAGAAAGGATGACTTTTTCTGTGTGAAAGGGCAATCGGAAAACCCAGATTGTAACTTAGAGGTGTTTATAAGAAGGAAGATAAAAATACTTTACTATAAAGAAATTTTGAAAATAAGATCATGGTTTGTATCAAGGGGTATGTTAAACAATAATGATCAAATTTTATCAAAAAAACGTCCCTGTAACACTTCATATTTGGGAGTACACAGAAGAGAAGATAACACAGAGTTTACAAGAAGAAAGGGAAACAAGATTGCAGCTGAAGAACAATGTAAATATCTTACAAAAATGTACTTGGAACTACTTAACGCGTGCAAAGAACTTCCATCCTCAGATTTCAAGGGAATATTTTCAAAGAACTTCCATCTTCAGATTTCAAAGGAGCATTTTCAAGTATTCTCTAGCATACGACCTCTACAAGTATTATATTTGATCGCAAGAGAAATAACATGTTGGGTTAACAGAGAGGTACAGGAAAAATGGCCAAATTGAGTTATGTGCAAATTACTCAATCTTATAAGGATGGACCTAAGGAGTAAATGAGAAGATCTATCATACGAGAAGCTATGTAACAGAAACATTTAGTTTGCGTTAGCAGCAGAGAAACTATATCTGAACTTAGGTTACATCTGCGCATTAGTTTCTTCTATGAACTGTAATAGAAATTTCGTAATTACGTGGAAAAGAACATACTTGATTCAAAATTTCCATTTTTGAACATTTTAGTGTATAGTTGGTTATGGTAAGCTATCTGTATAAATTTTTCATTCATTACTCTATTTGAAAAACAAAAAATAAATACATATAGAAATTACTCCAATTGTAATGGCTGCCGTTAAATAAACTTAAATAACATTAATGAAATCATAATATTCCCCGAACTTTTATATACTGCTGTTCGTGAAAATTGCAACACTAAGAAACACACGTGTGAATAGGATACAACTTATGCCAAAAATTTGCTACCTGACTAAACAGAAGTATCTGATGCGACAGAAATAGATATGTGAAGACCTCATTTTATGGATATATATTTGTGAATACTTATTAATTTATTTTTATAAATATACTCTATATGATTAAAGTGTAAACATGGCTGTCTGAACGACGCTGTGTTGATAATCAGGCTCTGGGAATCAAATCCAGTTGATCACTCGCTTTAAAATAATTTTAAAACACTTTTGCAAAAGCAGTTGTGTTTTATATTTTTCGAAGTGTATGAACTAGTGTGATACTTGAATTTCCCCTGTGTATTTTGTCAAATGTGTTCGGTGGCCAAATACATGTTTTAAACAACCAAGTAACACTGAGGGAATACAATAAACAATACACATTTATGGACATTTATATTATTTTGTGTTTCTGTATTCTGCGTAATGTACTGTTGTATAAGGGATGGGGACACTATAACTCAAATTGCACATAGAAAGAAGAAAAAAGAACATTATAGAGCTACAGAACTCTTACACAGTTTGTCGGCCTCACCCATACACAAACACGCACACACACACACACACATTAAGTAAACGCAGCACACTCATACAACAACAATCACGAGAGAGAGCAACAACGCAACACAGAGGGGAAAGGGGAGATCCACAAGAGATGGGCAGAAATCTGCTGCTATGAGAGAGCCCAAACCACAAGGCAACGCAATACATCACAAGAGAAAAACTTTTGCGGGATTTGGCCGCGGCCCTTTAATCCCGTGGGTGTTGCAGGAATCCTTCCCGCGAGGGTACAGGGGTCGCGGCGGTCGGTCCAGGATATTGCCCCTCGTACGTCATAACTAGAGCCTTTCGAATGACGATGACATAATCTCGCTATAGATAATCTAGGAAGGCAGTGTGCCGTAAACTCCATATTAATTAAATTAATTGTTCTAAGTGCTTGCGCGGAGATATTAACTTGTGCCATGAAAAAGATGAGGTGTGAGGAGGCGGACAATATGAAGGAATTACAAAAGTTGCTAGAGATTGGCTCGCTAGCTCTGGCTACTTCCGCCACCATTCTTGTTGGAAGACAAGTCTTTCTTCATTGTCGTCGTCTCAACGTCTATGTACTCTTTCTCCCTTGAAGATGATCTTTCTTCCCGGTGGGAAACTCAATAACTTCCAAGAGGTGATGAATAGGACATCGACGAATAATAACACATCTTCCGTTACATCCTTATTAAGATCAAAACATTAAGGCATAACGCAAAGCCACATTGTATTAATAAATGATAAATTAATATGCCAAGTAAGAAAATTATAAGTTTATGTAAGGGCTTGCGAGAAATAAGGGAAGTCGTTAGCTCCTTCTTCTTGATCTGTTGCTTGTGAGCGAACAAAATATCAATATGAAATTTCTTTCTTTCTTTGTGTCATTTGTTTTTCTATAAACATTTATCACAATGTATGTATAATCCTTGATTTAAAATAAGACCTCATTTTCGACTACAGCTTTGAAAAGAGATGTGCACGAGCACGTCGCGTAACTGATTAGCTTCTTTGGATTCTGGTAAATATTCGGTGAACCATTTAGCTAGTTAAATAACATCATGAGAAATGCTTCCAGTTGTGAGATATAAAAATACTACTGCAGAAATCCACTGATATATTTAAGAAAATTGCGAATCTAACATCAGAAATGACAGTAATAAAGAAAGGTAATTTGCGATAATGATGTAGATCACAGTAAACGACGGAGTTTATTAAGATGGTTTGACTATTTAGTACAAACTCAAAATTTCGGACTAATATTTTACTGAAATTTTTCATATTTCCTTTGCGACTTCCAATAGTGTAAACTTCAAAACGTTTGCGTTACACGGTAGTTATTGTTGTTCTGAAATAATTTATTTTTTATCGTATAAAACTATGTTGAGAAAATTGTGAATGAAAACATGTGATATGATAGATGTAAAATGGCAATTTCAACATTCATTACTATTATCGGGACCATAATGGCTAAGTATAAAACTTTCACTTCTGTTATGAGATCAATATTTTTGCGTCTGTGTAGTAGATTGTTTAGAATACAATTCCCTCTTCAGTACTACAATGTAAGACATCACTCTATACTTTAACGAGATATTCATATCAACCAACTACAAAGTTTGGACTTGTATTTTCAGCAAAAGCTACAATGCTAATAATGATTACACTAGACAACAGTGAAAATGTAACTGGAATGAAATAAATGTTTGTTAACTCTATTGACCACGCTGATAACGAAAACGACAATGAAAAACTGGAATTAGCTTTCCTTTCCAAGTTAAAGGGGGTGCATTTAGTTATATTTATTATATTTTATTAGCACTTATTGTCAATCCCTTCCCATATAGGCTTCAAATCCCGCTGATTGTAGACAAAGTGATTAAATTTCCTACTGTGCAAAAATACTTGTGTGTATTTTGTCGCTATTTTTAGCCCGGGCTCGTAGCAACAACGGGGAGGGAAAGGAGAAGGGAAGGGAGGAGTGGAGCATGTTTCATTTAAACATAGTTTCTGTCTGTTACAAGCTGTGTTGTGTTCTTGTGTTGGAAGAAAGTGTATTGAAGTGTAGCTAGTGAGTGTGGTCATTGTAATTCCTATGATTCATTATGCCTCGCAAATGCGTAAACAGTGCTGACTATTTTTGTTACATTTGCGGACAGGCTACATTGAAATCGCAAAGGAGGCCAATAACGCCATATATTAGAAAGGCGTACAGACTGTACTTTGGATGTGAAATCGGGGACCAGGACAAGCCCCTGGGCTCCTCATGTATGTTGTATATCTTGTGTCTTGAGTCTTCGTTCGTGGTTTAACCGTAAAAGATCTTCCATGGGCTTTGCTATACCCATGATCTGGCGAGAACCATTAAACCATGTGGATGATTGTTACTTGTGTATGACAACTCCGCTAACACATGGTATTTCCAAGAATAAAAAGTCTTCCTTGATATAGTCTAACATACCGTCGGTCATGGGACCAGTGCCTCACAGAAATGGACTGCCTGCTCTGTTCCACCTGATTGTGATAGTGACGAGGGCGGTAGTGAAACTAGTGCTGCACCACCACCTTCAAAACCTAGTTCTTCGAAAGATCCTGATTTTGTGTGTAACGATGAATGTACAGAAATGAAATGGAATCTTTAAGTTGTACGTCCCACAGCTATGATGGAGAGGCTAAAGGAGACGATGATGATGAGAGATAAGTGAATTGGTGGAATGAAGAAAGTGCGAGGAAACGGGAGAACCCCGAGAATAAGCACGAGCATAGTGTTTGTCCACCACAAAGTTCACACGGCGCGAGCTGAGATCGAACGTGGGACTCCAAGAACCGGATGTGATCGCTCTACCACTGAGCCACCGCGCCACCGATTACTGTACAGAGAATCACAAAATAACACAGTATGAACTTAATGACCTATTGAGAGATCTGGAATTGCCAAAAGACAAAGCTGAACTGTTGGCGTCAATACTACCACAGTGGAATTGCCTTGATAAGACGGTAAATGTGACTGCATTCCTAACCGCCATATGTTATTCCTTCCGTTTTTCTAAAATGAAACGTACTTGGTATTTTGTAGTGATACAGAGGTACTAATGGCAGCTATGGGCATTGATTATGAAAGTGATGAGTGGAGGTTGTCATCGACTCATCCAAAATAAGTGTCAAATGTGTCCTCCTGTATAATGGCAACGTGCTACCATCGATTTTCATTGGGTATGCACCTTACATGAAAGAAACATACGATAACATGAAACCATTGTTATTGCGACTGAACTATGACAAGTTTAAATGGAAGATTTCCGGGGATCTGATAGTCATAGGCATATTACTTGGGCTACAACAGGGCAACACCAAATACTGTTGCTTCCTGTGCCTCTGGGACAGCCGCGCCAAAGCACTTCATTATAAAAAGATAGATTGGAATAAGCGTCAATCATTTGAACCAGGATCTTACTATGTTATGCTCGAAGCACTTATCGAATCTAAGAACATAATTCTCCCTGCTCTTCATGTAAAACTGGGCCTAATGAGAAACTTTGTTAAGGCCATGGACAAAACTGGGGAAGCATTTGAGGAGCTTGTTTCCAAAATGTACTATATCACACTTGGGATTTTTTTCAGGAAACAGAAAAAACAAATATGACAATTAAATTTTGCTGTAGAATAATGATTCAATTTTATTTAGGTAAAATATTTTATAATTTATTTTACTGATACATAATTCGGTGCATACACGTACTTAGTAATTTTTAATAAAATATTTAAAATTTTAGAAATTGTGGATATAGTACCATTTGGGTTTATATGTGGATATAGTATATTTTGGCACTAAATAGAAAGCATATAGTATGTTTTGATACTAAATAGAATAGATATAGTATGTTTTGAAACTAAAATTATTGAAGAGGGTAATGCAAGATTATAGTTTTAAAATACATTCTTACTAAATACATTATTTTTTATTACAGAGATAAATGCATATAAGTTCACAATCTATTTGTATCGTTTCCATGAATGTTCTGGTAGTGTTTCATCACAATAGTCCCATGCGTCTTGATCACTATATTCTTCTTCTTCACTCGATAACCCTAATAGCAAAGAAAACTTGCAAACCGCATGCTGTAAGCTTGAATTGCAAGTCGGTCAAGCTTGCATCCAGCTTGATTGGAAAACGTGCAAGCACGTGGCAAGCTGGATTCCAGTAGTGAAGTTACATGGGGACAATCTTCCATTCAATGTTCCATTCAAGCTTGACGCAAGCGTTTTACAAGTCAAGTCAAGGCAATATATAATGAACAAACAGAGATGCTATGACGCTCTGCGAAGGGTCTAGAGCATCCATTGCAAGTACAACAAAAGGCAGATTGTATGAAAGCATGCATTTCAAGTGCAAGCGTAAAAACCCAGAAGCCACGCACGTGCCAACCGGTCGGAAACTTTCTTGCTACAAGGGAACATTATAATATTTATTAAACTAGCTTCAAACAAGAAACATATTGAAGAAATAATTCGAAAAGTGTAATGTTTGACTTAAACTAACGTGCAAAACTAGCTAAAAACGAGCACTGCTAGCAATAAGAGTGGCATCAACCATGATCTTAACAATAATGTTTACTGCGTAATGTGACGACGTTACTAAATGCAACGTTGTCAAATAAAAGCATGAATCTTTTCAGTACAATTTACAAATGAAAAACTGTCCCATTTCTCCCTCAGAATAATTAAAAAAGGGAGCCTAAAAGAACTGTTCGGCTGTTTTAGTCGGATATAGTACATTTTGCCATGAAAAGGAAGACATAGGTATTAAGGCAATACTGGATACAGGACATTATGGAATGAAGAAAGGTTAGTATGTTTTGAAAAAAGCAATTGCTCGATATAGTACATATTGGAACAAATGTGTTTCTAAAGTTCGTTTTTTAACATAGTTTCAGAGTGTTCTGGCACAAATTATCATCATATTTATGCAGAAGTACCACTAACCTTTCTGTTCCCAATAAAATATCAAATTCTGAAAAAAAATTGAATAGTACCTTTTGGAAAGAAGCTCCTCATTTCTCTATTTGCGCGAGATAATTCCACGTCTTAGTGAGGTGAAAATAAAAAAAGGGGGATTTTTGTGGGCCCCCAGATTCGTAAACTGCACAAAGATGAGCATTTCAACACCATCCTTACAGGTGATGAAAAGTTAGCTTGGGGTGCCTTTGTTCAAGTATCAACGAACTTTTTAGGAAATAATAGGACAGAAAACTATAAGGATCTTGTGGCAAATCTGCACTGCTACGATAGACTAGGGTGTAACATGTCTTTAAAGTCACATTTCTTAGATTCCCACTTGGACTTCTTTCCTGACAACAGCGGTGATGTAAGCGACGAGCACGGGGAACGCTTCCACCAGCAAATTTCGAACATGAAAATGAGATATCAGGGAAACAGCAATGCATCAGTGTTGGCCGATTATTATTGGACACTAATCAGGGAATCACCAGCAGAAAACTACAAACGCCAGGCAAAGCGGTTGCGCTTTCAGTGACCTTCCTCCGAGGGATAACAACAAGCTAGGGCCTAAATACACGGATATGCTTATATAGGCAATAACGGAAAATTATCATAAGTACAAAAGGAGAGCTAATCTTGCATTTTCATTAACATTTTCGTTATCAGCACACCCGAAAACATAAAAATTAGCTGTTCTCATACCAGTTACAGAAAAAAAGTAAAATTTTGTTGGCTAGTGTTATCAACAACTGAGATTAATCATATGCGTGGGTTCCAAGTGTAACATATCCAAATATTTATTCTTTATTGTCTTGTTGATCTCTGAAAATTTTATCGTTAATGTAACAGTTCGTCACTCGTAGTGCATTTGTAGATTTTATCCTCGGCATAATCCTCTACAATACCTAACTACGGTATCATAACAAAAAGATATGATGATTTTGCTGGTTCACACTACATACATTAAGCGTATTACATTTTTCTTAATGTGTTTATGTGGAAGAAAATGTATCCTTGAAAAGTAGAAATTTAATAGGCATTCTGAGCTATTCTTCTGTGACAAGAAACTCAGCATTGCTACAAACTCAAAATACGTATACTTGTGCTCAGACTTCAGCGCCTCGTAACTGATAAATGAACATCAAGTTAATCAAGAACGAATTAATGTAGAATCACTGTTTTTCTAGACTGAATGTTCATAGTATCATGGTCAATTTTCAGGTAATTTGTATAACTTATTCCTTGGACGACAATGATGCGTTGCTACAAGTTTTGGTTGGCAGAGATACTGGGAGAAGGAATGACCATACGGTTAAACGCCTGCCTTAATGGTTTATGCGAAAAGAAAAGGTATTTTGAAAACAATGTGGTTACTGATACTGACTGCAAGTGTTACTAGTAGCGAGACAAAAGCGGGAGGTAAACTTGAGTAGAAGGTAATTCCAAAATTTACAAATGCTTCTTTTTTATCAGTAAGTAGACATATTTTGTGTTAAAACTTTCTTAATGTCTTTATATTACAATAAAATATACTTTTTCGAATGGCATGTTTTGTGTTATGTGGGATTAAGAGCTCTGTTAATATCGGTGGGCATTCGTATTCTCGTCATGTACTCAGAATTTTCACTTTAAGTGCCTGTATTTTTTCATGTTTCTGCCCATAGGAACCAAGCGCTAATTGTCCATGGGCATTTTGCCCACGATCAGAAAAATCTGATCATTGATTAATATTCTAGGGCCATTTTAAAAAAATGTCTCGTCATATTCGGTGTTGAAGAATTTGGTGTATTTTATCCGTGTTGTTACCAAACGTTGCACTTATGTCAAATACAAGCTAGTATTTAATTAGATAAGTCTCTTCTTAGGGACCTGCTTTAAATGTTACGTTAACTTTAGTACTGAATATTTTCGGAGAATATTACTCGGCTCTGCTAATTTGATATATCTAATGCTGGTCGGAAGTTAACACTTCTTCAATCTGATCAGCTCGACAGTAGTAAAAATCAGATTGTGTTGGATTCATTGCTTCAATTCAGATAAAATTTATGACCATACGTTCATTATATACTGAGCTTCAGCAAATGTTGAATGTAATGGTAATACAAAAATAGGAAATACTATATCTCCATTCACGTTAACCGCAGTATACAGTTTCGGTGGACTTCATTATTTATGAGATGCTTGTCGACTGAATTGAACTCTCTCAAGTGAAGCAGAAAATTATCAAGAAGAGACAAAAGAACGAAGATATTCTTTTGAAGAAAGTAACATATCTACTCCAATGCATACTTCCGAACGTAAATAGCAACCCCAACTGTTAAAGTACACCAATTTTTGTTCTGGACAGAATAAATCTATCCCTAGCAGTGGAGAAGTCTCGGTCAGTCAAACAAATATGGTTTCTAAGAAAACACTTCAACGGGACTAACTAAATAAGAAATAACAAGAAGATTGTGACGGAAATTCTCTCAGATTCCTTTGAAATCATCATCGGCGATAATTCACCTGACACCGAATCAAACGACTACTGTAGACTTTGGGATTGTACTACTGTGATAGCAATGGACCTATATATAACTGAAATTACTGTATTTGTTGCTGCATGTAAACTTAGCATCGGGTAGGAAATCTGTGTGTCCGAATTGCCATTCAATATCACAGAAAGTTGAGAAGTAAAGAATTATATTAAGAATTTCGAAATTCGTTTTTTCTTATTTCATAAGAAAGTTAAATAACACGTTTCACACACTATTATTCTGCCTGCTATTTGTTTATGTCGTATGTACGAAAATTTAGAGAAAATTCATAATATTATTCACATGAATTATCGTTAAGTTTGGATTTTTATGAACTATGTATAGTATTTTCTTTTGAATGCAGTGTTAGTCAGTTAAGAAAAAAGTATTCTGTTCCAAATGTTGTTCATAATTTATTATTGTGAGTTTGAGCTTTCTCAGTCTTTGACTGCATAATTCATAATTACTGTAATGTTGATCGTTATTCCGCACATATAATATTATATTAATTGGATAAAATATGTGACGTTACGGGTTAGTACTTCACGTTGTGTGGTATTTTCCTCTCAAATTATTCTTACAAATATTATGTTAAATGAACATTATACTAGACATTTTATCCCCATACAAATGAATGTTTTACCAATATGCGGTGAGATGATTTGCTCAGTTTAACCTGAACCTCTTTTGTCATCTACAGTTCACTTACTATTAAAGGTGCACAGACGCAACTTACAGGCACGCATAAGGAAATACTTAGATTTAATTGGTAATGTTAATGTTCGCAAATTTTGTTATTTAAAGGAGATATTAGCTTAATCTCAAGGAAGTGTACATATTTCTCCAGTAACTCTATATGCCTAACCTTTGAAAAATGTAACATATACCCACCCTTATATCCTCCATTACTTGCCTGATTTAATATGAATATACGTTGAACTGTAAACACAAAAAAAAAAAAAAAAAATGAGGTGGGCACACGCCATGTACTACCGTATATCTCCCTTTACATTCTTAGGAGTCAACTGATCATATTGTTGGTCTGACAATAGTTACTTCTTTTTCCATTAATTTGGAAACTCCTAACCCTATATTAATAATGTATACAGAAATGCTAACACATGAAAGACAATGAAACAAAATATATATTTTCTTTGACAAGAAAATCAGCATATCTACAAACTCGAAATACGTCTCGCTCATATGTTCTTTGGCAGAAAAAAAAACATGCTTGATAATGATTATGGTAAGATTGGTGGGAATAATGTTGAAGGAAATGGGAAAAAACTCTGAGGAAACCCACGGACAAGACGTTGTCCTCCATAAACAAATAAGTCACATGGTGTACCAGGAATACCTGGCACCAGAGATAAGCACCAAATCTAGCCACTGTATTCCTCACAAACATGAATATAATGTATCTGCCACCGCACTAAACTTTCCAGCTACAATTTCTTAACCTAAATCATGTTGTGCTGCAGTCGTTCACTAAACATTTCCTTCTGAAATACGGTAAAATTATAAGGTATTTTCGTGAAACTTCACCACAAAAATAAAGTACCTCTTGTAGATTTTTCATAAGAAAGTGACTTACGTCATATATATATATATATATATATATATATATATATTAGGGTTATTAATGAAATATTTGTATATAAAATAACAAAATCGTAGAAATCTTCCCTCACATTGTATTGTAGAAAACTTCAAACAAGTCACTCCAAGAGTAAACTACCAAGATCTGAGCATTCTATACGTATGACAAAAAGGAAACCGTGTTAGGCAACGGGAAACGACTTTTGTGGACAGGGTAATGTTACTATTATTATTACCATTTCTGGAAATTACACAAACTGGATTCAATGTAGTTTCTGTATTATCTGGGTACGTGGAATATGGTCGAATGACAAAAACAAAATATTTTTGTGATTACTGCTTTAATTATTAAGTGAAATCACTACATCGAATTCTAGCTAGCTTTGGTCACTGAAACTATCCCTCATATTTACTATTATTTTATACGCTTACTGCCTGTAACAGCTACATTTCAATATTCTTAGACATTTGCATGGCTAATGGAATTTGAATACGTGAAGAGAAAAAATTGAATCGTGAGTGGGACCAGGGTGTGTAGTCGCTGACTATGTTTTTAAACTGAATCGTCTAATTTGATAATTTAGCCAAATGTGAAATAAAGATAAATGAAATGAATGACATTTGGAATTCTTGCTTCATATGTATGCTCTAGGATCAACTAATTTATATCGGACTCCCGAAGAGAAACATCAAAGCTATTTAATGACCGTGTCAGTAGAGATAATTCCCAGTCACGACACCTTTCAGTATTATTAGAAACAAGGAAGAAAGTGTGAGAAAGAAGAGAAGGAGGGTAGGAGAAACGAGGAAAACAGGAAGAGGAAAAGGAGAAAGGAAGAAGGAATTAGAGATAAAGGATTACTGGATAATTATGGAAGTATGGTAAAGAAACTTGAATAGTTATTAAAAAGGTGATTCATATTTGAATGTTATTACTTAGAGATAATTTCTGAAATGATACCGAAGAAAGACATGCTCCCTCGTACTACCCCGACCTGGATCCAGACAACTGCACAAGTGGGAGTTGCGTTTACCCAGCCCAGGTGAATAGAAGCTTTAATTTAATTGGTTGTCTATTATTTCGAAACGTTAAATAACCTGTATCCAGTATTTGAATTTTTATAATGGAGATCGAACACACATTTGAATCAGACAAGAAAAAAATTAAAAGTAATTTATATATTCTTCACAAATAGAAGTTTTGAGATTTCTGAAAAGACTGTCGTTATTCAGGCTAATCCTGTTATTTTGGCTTTTCTCCCAGAGCCGATTTAGACTCCTTTGAAATTGGTTATCTTTCATGACCTCCATCATATACTAATACATATAACATGCTATTCCACATTATTGTAAATACTATAATAGTAAATCAATATTAAATGCTATCACTTAAAACTAAATTTATCATTCATTCACACACACTCACATGCATACAGGACAGCGTATCGAAATGGGTGAAAATAGTTTAAAGAAATCATCTAACTACAATTGGAAAATATTTCTTACATCTATTAGGAAATTAAACACAGAATTGTATAAACATGTTATAAACATACATATTAATATATCAATCCACATACGAAATTAAACAATAGTGATGTAATGATGTATATGTATATATATTAACAGTCAGATACAAAGAAAGACAAAAAAATATATATTTTTATTTAACTTTCAGTAAATATCATATAAGTCCGTGAATAATTACAATCTACAATATGATGAGTGAAGAAAAAGTTGAGATGATGGTTAGAAATAAGTCTTTATGTCATATATGAAAATGTTTAAGGTAATTATACGAGTCCTCTCTCGTAGCTCTAGACGAGCTCTAATATAATACGTATTATTAGAGCACCCTTTCTGGTGTCCATACATTTTACTTCATTTCATTTCTTACACACACACATAAGATTATGTTTACCAATCGTAACTGACGCATATTCTGTTCGTAGAAGTATTTGTCAATATATTTCTCCCATTTCCGGTGTTAAGAGAGCGAAGTTTTGTCACTAATATCCCAGTGACTAATGCTACTTATTCTGCCATTCACTTATTATCCCATTCACTATCAGTTAATATCACCTTATACTACCAGGTGCACACATTTATTGTTGGATTCACACCATATATATATATATATATATATATATATATATATATATATATATATATATATAGGAACGAGAATTTTCCAAGTTCAGAAGGACTTTTGTTTGTACTGACCACACGACTACTGAGGTGGAAAAACACTGGTCAAGTTTGAGGATTCGTATGGGAGGAATGGAGCCGAAATGTAGTTTTACAGAAGGATTTCAGTTTACTAACCGGAGGGTAGATGTAAGGCTACATTAGGGCTACGATGACCTGCCTAAATTCCATGCTACATGCAGTTAGTGTAATACAGATAATGTTAGTCATTACATATGTTACTTAATAATAATAGTACAAAGATTGAAGAGAATATCTACAACATGCAGCGGTATTTTCTAACATTCACAATTTATATTTGTTGGATATTTTGTAACTATAGCAACCAACGACTGTTCGGGGTAGGTACCAAGACCCTTTACACATATCGCAAAATTAAATAACTGACATAATGATAAAATTAATATTCACAAGCATTTTATTTAGAACAAAACATTTAATTCGCATGGCAGGCACGTAAACACAGAATATGTACAAATATATGGTTCTAAAATGTTAACACTTCTTTTGGGCGCAAACAACTACAACAACATTTACGTTTATGGGTACCAATAGAAACAAAAGTAGAAATGACTGATAATCCGAAGGGGAACTCCGAATGAGTAATAAAAAGATAACATTTTATTGTGTACGGAACAATCGCTCGCTATTGCAGTGGGTCAGAACATGATGAAAAAGGTTTCCTTAATATTCAACATCAACGAATACCTCTACGAATCGTGTCTCGCGACATCACAGTTGGTAAATCAAGTCCAAATGATATATATTGAACTACAATATTCTTAACTACAAGCAATTATATGTCAAAAATGTTAACAATGCGATTGTTCACAGAAAGCAACGAAGAGATGGAATTTAAAACTGTACCCTGACAACAAAAATAATGCCATAGAGGTAAGCTTCAAGTTAAGGGGGAAGCAAAGTTGACTTTTATTAACATTTCGATTACTGGACTATAGAGACGACTGTGCTTTTCAGAAAAGTTAATTTACAATGTACGTCATCTAAATACCTATTCACATGGGCCAGAACTAATATTTGCTCTTAATTAATCGCAAAAAGAAGGGTCATTTCCGTGTTGACAAGGTCACTAAGTACCGGAGTAACAAAAACCTAGCGACGAATAGTTCACAATTCGGCACGAGATGGCATTAATATTACGAAAACTGACTTTGCATTAGTAAAATATATTTGTACTTTGACATTGATAACTATGAGTAATCTAGGGAGTAATTACGATACAGTGTTACTATGAATTTGAGATGCGAATTGATTTATCCGTTTAAATTGACTACAAGAAATGACTAATTAAGAAAAATACACTGTCCAGAAAGAAATAAATCACACACAACGCACTAAATTACACATATGCATTAGGGTGGAAAGTTTTGCACTTTTGTTGGAAATTCGATGACGGCTAGTGCGGAAAAGGTGCCATTAGTGATACCGAACTTAGTGAATTTTTTTGAACAACTTCTTACCCTGCCCAAACGGACTTACGGATTTGTAAGTGTTTGGCTAGGCAACACGCACAACACCAATGACAGAAAAGCTACTTGTGGTCATTTTTAGAGTTACCTAATGGCTATAATAAAATTATTTTATTAATAGAAACTTGTAGCAATGCCAGTAAATAATTTTATATGTTAACGATTGGCGCGTACGCTTACTAGCAATTGCCATAAAGTCTGTAGCTGTTGCTTTACGAGGTGATTCAGGAATTTCGGAATTTGGTGTTGTTTGTAGTCTTTCTTATAGTTCATCAACCAGCTGTGATTTTTCCGGTTTGTAGAAATTCATTTCTCGTCGAAAATAAAGATGTAGAAATTAATTTAAAAATTACGAAACTTTCAAGATTTGGACCTGCATCAAGATATGTCACTTTTCACATAAAAAGAAGATACTTGCAATATTATAAGTTGATTCATGCTTTGGAAGCGTCTGAGAAACTCAATCCGTTGGACTATGGTTACAGAGAGGAAGACCGTACTTTGATTCCGCAAGTGACAGATGACAAATCGGAGCCTGAAGATTTTCCTAAGCCATGAAATTGCCAGATGTGCTTCAAAGATACTGTATGTCCATGTAGAAAATTGTAAATAATGTGCTGTGAATTTTGTAAATGTAAAAATTCTATTTTGGACCTATGCAGTGACCTTCATAATTTTGTTAAAGTCTTTATCTCGAGTCTGAAAGATTTGCATTATTCATTTTAATTTTTAACACTAAGTTATTAATTTGTACCAGTATTATCCAGTACGGCGTATTTGTTTAGAAGGACATACTTCTTCTACTTCTAACAATATTTCTTGCTCTTTGAATCCACTTTTCTGAACTTCTATCTGAAAATACATCATTGTTCAATTTTTTTCAACTTACACTATAGTTTAGAACTACAAGATTTAGTTTACAAAAATAAACAACAGGCTGTGAATTCAGATTACTGGGTACGCAGATATACTTAAATGAAAAGTCCGGTAATTTGGCGTCCATTTTTAAATATCGCAACCAAACGATCACGATCTGGATCATACGACCATTTTTTACTCGCATAGGTGTTTAAGAACAAACCTTTGCGGACATGAAACTTCGCAATTACATTGCTAGAAGGTAAAAACGGCGGGACAGCTATTTTTGTAACAAAATTAAAATCATACATACTATTAGTTTTCCTTTAATAAATAGCCTAGGTTTAAACTAATTCCATCTTGTTTTATACCGTTCCAAAGATTATTAAATTCTGCTTCTTTTTTGTGTCTTATTAAAATGTTGAATTATTAGCCATTTTCGAAAAAATTACGAAAACAGAATAAAATTTTATCTTCAATTCTACTCTTTCCTATTTTCCGGAAAAACGGCGTAGATTTCGCGACAAGTACAAGAATACAAAGAATTGGAGATTATAATTTTCAATTTCGAAGGGAAAAAAAAGATGATCAAAATCGGTCTATAAATGGCCGAATTATGACCGTTTAAGGAAAGTCATGATCCGCCATCTTGAATCAAATATGGCGACTAAACGGCCATGAACCAGATGTGGGACGTTCATTACTCTCCTTACAGTGTGTAATAATACCCAGCAGTCAAAATGAGTGCACATAAAACTGCATACGTGACATGGGCTAGCGCAGGCACTAAACCCTCTAGGAGGGAATATTTGGAAACTTTTTCTCAAAAGCAAATCTAGTGATTTCTTTTTATTTCATAAATATATATTTCATTAACATCCATATATCACTCCTGTGAAAAGAATCTGAAAACTTACTCTACTGGTAGAAATGAATTTTCTTTAAAAATGAGCCTACCTTATTTTTTTTAGAATTTTCCGTCCCACTTTATACTGGACAGGAACAAGGAGATGGTGATGTTGAGGAACGAATGCGATGATGGAATGAATACTGTAACAGGAAACGGGAGAATCCCGAGAAGACCTACGAACGTTGTTTGTCCAGCACAAAATCCACTTGGTGCAAGCTGGGATCGAACCAGAGACCCCACGCACCAGAGGTGAACGCTCTACCAGTAAGTCAGTTAGAAAGACTAATAAACATGGGCTCGTGGTCTACTGGATAACGTAATGGATTTACGTGGTAAAGTTTATTTTTAACATGGGTTCGAGTCCTGGCTAGACATTCTTCTTGTAAATAAAGAACCAGCATTTTACTGACCATTCAAGTTTGAATGCAAGAAATTCATAACTATATATCACAGTTATGTATAAAGTTAATAAGGACATTCTGTCGCTTTTTCACCCACCACACTCGAACATCCATATGACACCCAAAACGTAACTGGAAGAACAAAAGTAGTCCCCATAAGCATCAGCAACATTCTGCCAACGTTCTGGAAGTAAATGATTTCCATTGTGGTAGAAATTGGTGGGCGGTGAAGTGAAGAAGGTATCAAGTACATTTTGCACCTCTACGAGAGATTTGACATTGCGCTTTCTAAGGTGATTTTCCAAGGAATGAACAGGTGATAATCGGACCGTACAATGTCCTGGAAGTATGTCAGATGCAATAGTTTTTCCCATCCAAGGCGAAAAATGGTGTCGCGGGTCATCCTATCCACGTGCGACTTAGCGTTGTCCTGTAACAGGAGGACCCTTTAAGATTCAGAAGTGCTGGCTCCAGACTTTTGAGTTTTTCTTGAACACGGCTCAACTTTTGACAGCGCACAGTTGCATTAATGCTCTGACCAACTGGTAGCAGTTCTCGATGCACGATGCGGTGAGAAGTCCACCAAACACACAGGAGGACCTTCTTCTGCTGCAGAGGTGGTTTGGGCTGTTTTGGAACAGGACGGCGTCGTGGTGCTTCGTATAGGGCCCACTTCTCATCACATATTAACACCCTGTCCAGAAATGGTTCCTTCCTCAAACGAATCAGCAAAGAAACACAGGTGTCTACTCGTGTTGCCTTCTGGCCCGGAGTCAAATCATGTAGGACCCATCGACGCAACTTGTATCGCTTCCCAAATCGATGGAAATGTTGCCGCCTAGTTTCTCCAGTCACACTAAATTGTAGTCCCAGTTCCTCACATGTCTGACCACTGTTTGTCTTAATTGCTGCCTGAAGTTTTTCATTTTGTACATGTGTTGGCCTTCCAGCACGTGGTGCGTCTTCGAGTGTTTCGTTATTGTCCTTAAACTCGTTAAACCACCGCTGCACTGTCAGTGTGGTCTCGACACCCTTACCAAAGATCTGTTATATCTTCCGCCCCGTTGCAGCGACGTTTGACCACAGTTTGAGCTCGTGGACGCTCTGTGCAGGTCTCATGTTCACTCTGTGCTTACGCAAGTTCACGGTGTAACTTATCTGCCACAACTAGGTATTATATGTTGAATATACCCACATCAACAACGGACCTTCGCCTTATGTCCATTCGCATTCAACTCAAGGTGTGAGGTCCAATTAAACACAGTTCTTCGCAAAAAGAGATTGAACTTTCTTGGTTAGCTTTATAATATAGTACATTAGAATATATATTAAACAAAATCGCGACACCTTCTCTTTTCTGTAACGCTTACTTCGGTGTAGGTGATCCATATTCAATTCCCGCGGGAGCTCATATGGTTCATATTCCACACTAAGCAATATGTCCAGGTCTTATATAACCTGGGTGTTAAAAGAGATGCTAGAGAGCAATTCCCCCACGTTGAATTTGAGATGTACATATATTTTAATTAAAAGTATAATAATATACTAATGGGAAACCTGAAATTACGTATATCGGAGAGTCTTGCCACCTCATAAACATAACCTGAAATTGCTACGGCGGGCAAAGGGAAACAATGTGTAAGAAAATAAATGGTCGCTAAATTCTATCAATAACGTTACTAATAATATCAATATTATCAGTCATTTCTGCATTCTGGAAGGTGTAATAAATATAGAATTGGAAATTTGAACATTGTAGAAATTGCCATCCTTTCCCTTGTCAAATACGGATTTTTTTTTAATGTTGAATGAAGCATTTTATAATGAATAGCTTGTGTACCGCAGAACACACTTCTAGCTTAAGGAAATCACAATATTGAGAATTTTTGGAAAAAAGAAAGCAAAGTTTAAGTATTTCATAAAGTTCTCCGTTTTCTCCTTTAGACACGAGTTTTCGAAAAATATTCCATTACTTTTAATTAGAACAATAATTCTAGTAATTGAGGGTATGGGGAAATCAGTTCACGTAAGCATTTCAATGACTTTTCGAATTTAAAGCTGTGAATTTTGATATATATATATATATATATATATATATATATATATATATATATATATATATATATATGTGTGTGTGTGTGTGTGTGTGTGTGTGTGTGTGTGTGTGTGTGCATATTTACAAGTGCATTTTCCACAACAAAGAACATAATAGTATAAGAAGCAAGGAAAACTAAAAAACTGTTATATAAGTTCCATATACTGGAGATTAAAAATCACTCGATGCTTAAATTGTATTGTGGGAGTGCAGTATGTCAATATTTGGCAGTGTGAGTATCGTTCTTACGCACAAAACTGGTGGTTTATGCTCAAATCTTCACGAAGTACTCTATTTTCTTTTCGTGGAAGGAATAGTTATAAAATTACAATTTTAATTCTGGTTTCATTCTATTAGATTTTTCTTACTTTTCTTACTAAGATAATAATGCAATGCTAAATTTAAAAAAAAAATGTGTTGTATTCTTTTTCCAGGAGCTACAGCGGCTCAGTGGTAGAGCGCTTATTTCTGGTGCATTGAGTTCCTGGTTCTATTCCGAACCAAGTAAGGTTGTGATAGACAATATTGTGACTGTGGGTTTTCTCGAGCTACTCTCGTTTCCTCTCTCATTATCATTTCGTCAATTTCTCCACCACCATTCACTTGCCTTCCTTATTTGTCTCTCTGAGTCTAAATGGCATAATCCTGAGTGTTAACTGAAAAATTATATATATTTTCCCATTAATAAGCTATAGAAATAAGATCACATTCAAAACTATAGACGTACCTGAAATGAACGTAATAAGTCTCTACCACTTCACTCACCCATCATTTGTGTCTCTGCATATTTGTCTATTTTATTATAATTCTCGTAAAGCTTATTTGAGTTTAATGAAACCTGGTAAGTGCTTTCCTCCAATCTATCCTCAAAACTACTATCACGGTAATGTGATAATTAAAATTACTAGTTAAAATGATAACTAATAGTACCACTATCATATCCAGTTGCTACCTAGGTGGTTTATTAATGGATATTCATAATTTTACCAGTTGCCACTTAACCTAATGCAGGAGAACCGGGATTAAAAGAGTTATCTTGATCAAACACAATGATTATACGGTAATTAACCTAGGCTGTCTCATTTTATTGTATTGAATATTAATAATACAAAGTGGATGGGCACCTTACAGGGCTATTCTAAATCAATTACCATTATTATTCAATAAATGGGTCATCCACAGCGAGAATAAAACACTCGTGTGTCAAAGATCTCAAATATACTACCTAAGATTGATGAATAATAATCGTTACATTGAGGCATAATACCTTAGCAAATTATGGTTATACATTGTGAATTCATAAGCTATGTGTTTGTAAACAAACATCAAAATGCTTCATGAGAATGGTTTCTCTTGCAAGCAAATTACAAGATCAATTGTTCCGGGTTTGTCAATGCCTACGGTTATGAGGATATAATTGACTTGTACTGCCCTGCCATAATTATGCATAAGAGTAGAAAAACCCATGCAATATACAACTTACATTTTCTGGTCCACCAAAGACAGCAACGGCGACAATATACTCGCGTTACTACGGTGTTCAATTACAATACACCACTTGCCCGATAGTATCCGACTTAACAATGCGAGATGCCTCGAGTCAAAAATTCAACAGACCAAATGCGACTGAATTTCAATTACTGAATATCCTGGTTTAGAAACCAGTAGTGTTTATATGCGCCTCAGTAGTTTTTCCAAGGCGACTGCGTTTTCATGCACTAAAATAATATTGGAGTCCAATTCTCGAAATTATAAAAATTTCGACGAAGTCCTTTACGTTTCCGTAACACTACCTTACTGTTTGATGTGGCTAGAATCTGTCATGAGTAAGGGAGTAAAAGAGAATAAAATCTTATCAATATTGCGAATTTTCACGTACAGAAAACCATTTTCTGTTAGGAACTATGTAAAACTATTTGGTATTCGACAAAACTTAGTGCAAACTTTGCTTCGGGTATTCCAATCGCCTACAATTGTTGCATTTGAAACTGGTCAAGGATAAGTTGTTAAAATTGGTAAATTTCCCAAATTTCGAAGTTTAATTATAGATATAGTATGATAAAATAATTTTCTTTGATAACTTTTACATAAATGATATGATATTTTGCAATATGGTGTATCTCTTTTGTACGCCTTTCATGGGACTAAATCTGTCGAGAATTTAAGATTTAGTCCCAATGAAAAAGAAATGTGTTCCGCGACATTTTTAGTCAAATACATATTTCATTCTAGCAACATAGCGCACATATTCGTTGAGATTTTCAATGATTTCCCCTGGATGCAGTTTAAGTCTGTAAGAATAAACAATGGATTTATTTTACCGATCAAAATACATGTCGCACGATAACTTTCATAAACAAGTATTCAGTTTTTGTGGAATATGTATCTAAAGTTTTCCAATCATGTTGAATGCATGAGTTTAGAATCACTCCAGAATGAAGTAATGAATTTAGCTTTCTACCCATGATTTAGAAAATATACGGTATTTTAAGATAGCTTTCGTGAAAACAATTAGATTTCCATAGTGTATCTGGATTGACTGGTCGATTGATTTTTGAATTTACCGTACCGTTCAGCAGCGAGGCTATATGAGAATTGGACCTACTGACTAACGTGGTATTCGAACCACATGAAATCGCGTCAAGGATCAAACCCTGTTTCCCCATGCCAAAGGTGCGTACCCTAACAGCTTAGCCACGAAGAGCTCATAGTGTATCTGAATTAGAAGTGAGTTCGCCTGGACATGGACGTCTCATGATTTGACGTGAGTGATGGAGTCCATCTGGAATAAAGTGTAATTTTAATGCTTCTTGTGAACATACCAATTCAATTGCTCTGTCTTTGAAGATAGATTGATGACGCAAAGTATGGTTCCGTTCTTCTTTAAATTGAAAAGTTGGTGTTGCATGGGTTTAACGTAGTCCTGGGTTCCATTCCGATAGTGGGTTTTGATTTAGTCCATTCTCTGGTCTCTCTATTCTGCATGACGATTCAGTCACTTCCTCACAATTTTAAGATGACAACAAAAAGCTCGTACAACGTGAAACATCTTCTTACCATTAAAAGCAAGATCAATGATCACGCCTTCTTTAGCGGCAGTGAAATCTAAATTCCTAAGGTATTTAGACGCCCCGTTTTTCAGATTCTCAAACAGGACATCAAAATGTCCCGTTCCTAAGCAAAAGTCAACAAAGTGCCCTATAAGTGTTACTTAAAATATAAATGATAAGAATGAATTATACATTCTTTCATTCAAATTACTGTGTATAGAGAGCTTTTTTCGTACCAACACTCTTTGAGAACTTTTACATGCAGTTCACCTCATTGTTTTAGTAGCCAGTGTGTGGGGCTTTGGTGCATAAGGTCCCAGTTGCATTTCACAAGAGACCACAAAAGTTAATTTTACAAACATTCACTTCCTTCAATCACCGTATACTTTATCCTAGAGGGCATAACTATTGGAAATAGAACTAGTTTCATTTCATGGTGCTTTAGGCCGTTACTGAAAACTTTTAGATGCTCATGAGTGCGTGAGACTTTTGAGTGCGTTACTTTTGTATTTGCAAATATTGCTGGCGTCCAATTCAAAATGGGAATCAGATGTTGACAGGTCTCTCCGATTCACATGCGTCCAGTTTTTATAAGTTAAAATTATGTTCACCTTAAAGAGCCTCTACTTCTAGGCAGTTTTGCTTACACCAATTAAAAGACGGACGAAATATTCCATTGAATGAATGAATGTGAAGGATGGGAGTATTTTTCTAAGGGCTAGCCTGGTAACTAATATGCAGTGGGAAGGTTACGCCCTGAGAAAAATTGGCAAGATTAGATTTTATTAAGGGTGGTCGAAAGGATGTTGCATGATCTTTATTGAAAGAAAGGACTTAAAGAACTTTGCGTTCTTTAACATTACAATGGAAAAGGAATCAGAAATTTACACTTAAAAACATCGCGAGAATATAATCGCATACAGGAGAAGTGTCTTGATAAACAACTGGGTGAGTGGGAAATTTCATATTAATATAACAAAATGTACAGCGTAAAGTGGATAATAAGCACAGAAGGGGGATATAATGAGGATGCAGGAGAGGTGAAATGCAGTGCATAGGGTAAATAACTGAGACATGATAAACAGACGAATGAAACTATCTTGTGGTCTAGAGGCAATTCTAACCCATTTTGAACGACGGATGAAGTCAAAGTTACGTCACATGGGGAGCTAGCGTGCAGAAAATGAGGAAAATATGAGAAAGATGAGTGTGAGTGATGTAATCGTTCCGAGAAAGAAGTTATGGATCGTTTGGCAGTAAGGAGATGAGAGTAATATTGTGTGTTTATTGATTTATCGAATACTTTCCTTTATTGTGGGTGCTATTAATTTTACTTTTTCAAACAAAATTACTACTCACATATATAAATATAATTTTAATCATATTTTCATTCTTGCTTTAAAAAATCATTACAAGTGTCGATTTTATTTCGATGTGAGGCTGCCTACTCAATGATAAAATTACCTAAGGTATTCTTTGAAATGCGCGTCTTATATCTGTTGTAACTGTGAAGGGAAGATGTTTTAAACGAGATTCTCATACTCATTAAACCAATGGAATAGTGTGTGTGTGTGACACCATAAAGAGAAGAGGAGGGGGAAATATTAGTTGCGTATTACTCGTGTAACGCTTTTAAGTATTGAGAATGTTGAAAAATGTCCACTATTTAATCAGAATATGATCAAGAATTTAGCATTGTTAACTAGTTAAAAGATAATATTGATCTTAAAACTTTATAGTCCATTTGGAAAGATTCGTATAAGATTTAAAAGAAAAGTAACACTTTATAGTTATGACATATATGTCAATGAAGATAATGATAAATTTATATTGAACCTAAAAATAGTTGTTACAGCGATGATGAAGAAAACATCGAAGTATACTCACAGCCTTAGAGCTCAGTGTAGAAGACCTGTGTTCGATTACTGGTGGGAGATTATTTGGTTTAAGATCCTACATTAATATGTAGATATATGTCTCATATAGTCTCGATGTTGAACAAAATGCCAAACTCTTAACTAATAAACTCTTAGAGCACATAAAATTGAGCGAAGAAAATAAATTGTTTGTGATCCGTGAAGTATTGTAATTAATCTAACAAACATGTATGGGGCAATCTCCACGTAACCCCAAAAGTAGATTAAAGTCGGAAGTCGACCTCTCGTTAAACCGCCTCGATCGATAATTAAATTTCAAATTTTTACTTTCCTAAAATTGAACATCTAAGTTCCTAATATATAGTCGAAATGTCTTTCAATATATTATTCCAATAATCATGAAATAGAACAAATAATTCCTTTAAAAATATTGACTGGTTAAATCTTTAAAAGCCAGCTACAAACTAGATGAAATTCACATTCTTCCAAAGAGAAAATGCAAGTCTTGAAAACATTATTTGTAAAATATTGAAACACCTTCTCTCAATTTGTTACACATTTCAATAAAAACGAAATGATGGAAGTTCAAGTTAATCCAAGAATCCAATGTTCAAGATTCATTTTAAACAGTTAAAATGTTTCCTTACTATGGTCAATTCATGACTACAAATTACAGAATAAATATATTGTAGCAATTGATGTCTTTCTCCATCAGATTCAGGATTTTCGAAACCGGTGGAGCACGTGTCACACTTTTTAAATAACAAGTTTGTATAGCGAATTTCATCTTCCTGTGATGAAGAGTTCGTGAAATACTCTATTGTTTGGTGTGCATTTTTAATTTCCCTTTCCCCGGTGAGAATAAGGATTGTAATGAAAGGTACATGAAGAAATCCCGACTGGAGATAACTAAGAAATGGGCAGCTGGCGCCTGCTTGCAAACTTCGTTTATAGAATGGACAATTGAGTCTAAACAAAAAAATGTCGGGTGGAAATACACATGAGGATTTGAAGTGAAGTTAAACATTGAAAATCAATAAAAAAAAACAAACAAATTTTGATGCAGATTTAAACACTCAGCAACAATTACAACACAGATGAACAGTTCAGACATGGGTAAATATGAGTAAATATCCAAGCGACTTGGATGAGTGATCTGTCAAACAGATGTTCATATGTTGAAATCCTGTAAAACGTTCTTTTTTGGTGCACGTTTTTTATTTTTTTTTCCCTCATTGACTTTCAAAACTATACTGCAAACACTAATTGCTTTTGCCTCTATGTGTAGTTCCTTCTTAAATGTTACATTTGGGCTGAATTGACCAGCCTCTAAATTGTGTCCACGTTCGGCCAAATTTCCAGTAGGTACCAGGTGACTATTTTCTAGTAAGCACTAAAAATGTTCAAACTTTTCATTTCAAACAGTTTTCCAGTTTTATGAAACAAATATATGGAAGTTGCCCCTTTTCACCTTAAAATGAACTTTTGAAAACGATAAAGCATGTAACACGTCTTTTATAAATAAGGTATACCAAGTTTCACCTTTCAAACGTAGAGTGCTATTGAGATACTGTATCTTTGGCATACCTTTTAAATACTTCCTCTCCTTCCCGGACTGGAGCCAATTGCTGAATATATCATTTTAAAAGACATTATTTCAAATGTTCATCCGTTTCTGAGATGACAAGACATACAAAAGGGATGCCATGCTTGAGAAACAGTTACAGAGTTTGTCCTTTTCTCCCTTTTAAAGCGAAATTTCTAAAAACGCTTGAACATATGCCCACTAACTAACTCTATGGCCTATGGAACCCGGAGGTTCAATGCCGCGTTCACAATGCCCACTCATTTTTTAATTAGATTCGGCATACATTTGGACTTTCTCTTCTCCTTTAGCATACGCATTTTAACGAAAATTACCTGACAACAACCCAGTTCAATGTATATGTTAATTAAGGGGAAAACTTTCTTTCAGACGGATGAACGATTTAATCTGTTGTACAGTACATAACATGATTAAGTATGTAAGAATTATCTTATGTTGCATGTTGTCCATCACATTAGTAACAATTGAAGCTTGATTGCTGAAATATTTTCAGTTTTATTCCTCAAGAGATTTTTTTCTCGAGCTATCATTTTGCCAATAGCTTACAAAATACTGGTACCAGAGTCTTAGATGTATAGTCTTTAAAACCTTTTTCACAACTGTCCCATATTCAGTTTTATATTTTCTTTAACATCTTTTAAGTACTGCAAATTGTTCATATAATAATTAAGAATTAGCACCTAACTTAAAACGTTCTCATGGTAAAAAAAGAAAATTAAACTGAATACACACAATATCATGTTTAGATTAGCCATCTTACACTATTTAATTATTTGACGTAATACTTTGACAGAAATTTATTTTAAATGTATAAATCAAAATTTCGTAATATTTGAATGTTTAAAAGTACTTCTAGTTAGCACTAGAACTTAATTTAATATGCGAAATGGTGTTAATTTGGGTGATTATCCGATAATTTGATTTTTAAAATTAGATTATAAATATTGGTAAATCTATATAATTTGTTGTATAGACACTCGAAATACAAATTCGGGCTCAATATAATATTCATTAATTCGGTTCTTTTTTTGGAGGGAAGGGGGATTTTGGGCACAAAGTATAAATAAGTTAATCTTCCGTATTGTTTTTCCAGGATACAATATAAAGAAAATTAAGTTCACTGCTTTTTATCAGGATTAATTAGTACAAAGAGAACCCACTTCTTCTTTAACTGTTCCTTTTCTTTAAACTTTTGGAAGTCTCGTGAAGATTTTCGTGGAAGAGATTAACTGGATTGTGGTTTCGCGGCTAAACTCAGTTCTCATTTTCCCGTTTTTAATATTTCTCCTCGCTCTATATTGAAACCTAGTGTTCAAATTCCTCGACTGCTGTTTTGCTGCTGTGGTCTTTGAGTGAATCCCCTTAGGGAGAGTGTTCTCCTTGTGGTAGAGGATGGAGAAAGTAGGAGTGTCGGGTTTTACCACAAGCTCCGCCCTGTCGTTAACACGAACCACTAAGTCTGTCTGTTATTATTAGAGCTTGGAATGGAGAATATTCTTTGGTAAGAATTAAGGAATAAGACAGAGACGGAGAGGAGAGAGACAAAGAGAAGAACAGAAAATGACGTACATTATTGATTACATACTTCCGCTAATCATATGAAAATGGAAGTATTAACGAAACGGACAGTAATTCTAAAATTAATAATTTTATGACATAACTAATTAATTAAATAATTATATTTTACAATGTTAAGATATTAAATAAGATATAAAAACAGGAGCTTCAATTTTGCAATCTCATTTGTAATTGTGGTCATCACTAGCTGTTGTTCCCGTATATAACTAAACTACAGTGTGGCCCAAAAGTAGGTATACACTGATGCATTGATCCTTATACCATTCTAGTTTATGGGTTTATTTGCTTTGACTGTTCCGAGCATAAGGTATAAGTAAAAGGATATTAAGAACAAATAATAAAGGAATTATGTCTACCTGATGGATAACAATAAGAGATTATATAAAATGCAATGAGGTGATCAGTACGTTACTCTATACCTGCTTTTGGGAAACCCTGTATACTGAAGGCTTATATTTTCAGAAATAGTCAGGTTGCTTCAGGAAAATAGAATAAAAATATATGGTAAACTGAATCTTCAAGAATATATAACACATTCAATTTATTTATTCCTTTATTTACGCCAATATGCCAATTTTCATTTGTCAATATACTTGTAAAAACAAAAGTAATTATACAATAACACGAAGTTTCATCCCCAATCTACTTACTTGGTTATCTAGTGTTTACTCGAATTATATGAGTAATGTTTTTGTTCCTTTATCTTTCGAAGTGAAAAAATATTTCGTTGATATATCATAATAAGATACACGGTAGTTTTCTATTGCTTTATTGCTCCTGGAGAGTTAAGCTAAAACACCTTCATTCATTTTAGAGAAAGAAATAAAAATAACTACAGAATTGCAAGATAACGAATGTATTTCAGATTTTAGGCTTCCAAAGTATGCTATGCATAAGTAGCAGAAGTTTTATAGAACGACTTTGTCCGTCTGTACGTCCGTCTGTTGACATGTATCAGAGCAAACACGGTAAGATATATCAAGATATTGTTTCTTCAATCGATTCGGCGTTGCAAGGGTAGGTACCATCTCATCAATTAACACTCTATTCAGACTGAAAGTGGTTCAAATTAATCATGTCCAGTTTCATTGTTTGTGGCCATAAAACGAAAACGGTAACCGATAAAGAAAAGCATTCTTTGAAACAATACAGCGTCTCAAGGCAACGTATCTTGACCATGCCGAACACTATCAAAACCGAAGTAATTCAAAGTCACTACGGTTTCAACACTGATTTCCGTAGAGTAAGAACTGTAGGAGATATCCTGATGCAGTGTCTTGCGACTAATTCAGCTTCCCAAGAGTAGATTCTATCTCCTCCCTTAACCATCTATTAAACCGAAAGTGTTCAAATTAACGACTTCCGATTTCAACATTTTATCTTCATAGAACTAAAACACTAAGGCATACAGAGAAATGGCTTTCTAATATGGATTCAGCATCCGAGGAACAGATTGATCTTATTTATCTGTTACAGTCAATAGTTATGATGGAGGTCTACTACTTCAAGTTTGAGTATTGAATTTCCCTAGTTTGGAAATATACCGTAGTTTCGCACTGTCAAAAAGAAACTCACTTGTTATTAATTGTATGTTAATAATAGTAATGTCGTACAGATCGTTTCTAAAACCCCGAAATCTGACTTTAAAAATTCATTGTTGAATATCAACGCAATGTTTCCAGAAGTTCTGTTTGTGATCGTTTGTTAACGCGTAGGCTGTCATGAGATCCGAAAACGGGTCTCAGTGAACGTCACGCGTGGAGAATTGTTTTCTTATTGTTTATAGTGATTTCATTTTGTTTATTTCCAAAACAACTGTTTATGCATTTGTATGGTAAGTTAGTTAGTTGATGTTGGTTGAACTTTAAGAAAGTAAAAAAAAAAAAAAGAAAGAAAGAAAGAAAGAAAAGAAACAAGAAGAAGAAGAAGAAGAAAGTAAGGCATTATATTCTGTTTGGTGTAAAAAAAGGTTTCATTTTCACAAGTTTTATACTTGGCCCCTCGATGTGCTTCACACAATTTGGCCTTGGCAGCCAACGTGGAATATACAAATCAACACTGGGCGACAATGAACAGCAATGCATGCTTGCGCAGTAAGCAGCAAGGAAGAAAGCCAGATGTCCAGATGATATCGCGCACGAATTCAATTCACTATGAGTCTTACATGGGAGCAGAAGGTTGTTGTTTCCAAAGTTTACTTTGAAGTTTAATAAATACGAACGCTGTGTATATATTCTTTATAGGGGATATTCCAATTTTCCTTCATTTCGAAAAACAAGATTGATGATTTAGTATTAAAAAAAAAAAAAAAAGGTTTCGTGAAACAGAAAACGTTGCAGATGAGTCAAGAAGCGGACAAAAATCAATTTTCACACAATACTTCTTTGTGTATGTTGGTCTAGGAAATCCCTGAGGTGGCTTTTGCAAGAGGTAGGGAAATGTTATGTCTTCTTTATATATGGCTGAAAAACATCTGAAATTCCGAGCATACTGGTAGCAAGCAATTCCACAGTTACCCCAGTTGGATTTCTAGAATCGTATAAATCAATGGTTCTCAAACTTGTTGTTACCGCGACCCACATTAAATATTAAAAGTTACTTTGTGGTCCACCTACTTTTATGGTGCTATTTCAAACAATTAAATTTTGTAAATCATATTTCTTATTTTTTCATGTAAAGGTGACACAGAGCTAACACTATTTTCAATTCAATGCACTACACCAGGACAAAGTTTGACTCCCAGCATCTCTACTGACTGTACAGGAGGGCAGGGTTCTGAGTAACAACTTCCTCGTCACTCCATTACCAAACGCTTTCAATTTTCATTTCGTGATTGACGCTTACTTTACATCATACGTTTCTGCATCAAAATAAAATGTTCACAATTAAAAGGAAAAACTTCTCGCAAACCACCAAAGAAACGGCTCACGACCCACACGTTGAAAAACACGTATAAATTATTGTCAGGAGATCAACAGATTAACTCAGAACAATGTGATCAACAAACTGGACAAACCATTTTTCAGTGATGATATCTGTAGATACGTGAATATCTGCAGATACGTGAATAGTCACAATGTTCCGATATGGGCTACGGAATTCCTTATGCAGTATTTCAAGTTCCACTACATTCTGAGAAACTGGAGTATGGTGCGCAATTTCAAGGATAAGAACTGGGGATTCATTTCTTTCAATACCATTGTTGAATCAGAGTGTACGAGTATAGTGACATCATCACTCAATTTGTAGCTTTGCTTGAGAAAGACGAACGTTATTGTTGGTTCCAACAGAATTGAGAAACTAGCCATACATGAAATGAGTCAATAGAGATGTTAAAACTACTTCGAAAATCTTGTGGCCGATTTACAGGAACCGAAAGAGTGAATACAAACCAATGCCTCTATAATTGAATTTTAGTGAGAATAATGCAAACAAAAATGGTACCAGCTTCCCTAAATTTTACTCCTTTATTTCCTATTAAGGAAGAAAAAATTAAACTATTACAACCAAATAGACAAAGGAGACTGTCAGTAAATCATACATTATGATCCATTTCGAAAATAGGAAAACGTTTTGTTAAAAAAAAAAAAATCCATAATACATTTCAATCAAGTAAATGGAAACACGACAAGAGTTTTCGAAAACCCTTAACGCTCTAAAGCAAAACCGATTGAGATATTCTTTCCGGCATGTTCTATGAATGTCGTGTTCTATGAATCTCCTTCTATGAATGTCATTTTAACCGCAAAATATAGCTTCATGAAAAAAATTGAAAAATTCTGAATGTTCATTTTAAATGCTATTTCTCTCTTCTATTCTACCGATTCCTTTATAAAATGTGTCCTTTTGCATCTCGTCTTACCAACATGGAATATTCAGGAATTTAACCAACCATATATATATATATAAGAATTGGAAGAGAAAAGATTAGCATCTAATTTATGCATGCAGATCTCGTTCTTCCCATATTCTATTCCCCTTTTTTCTCAGTCTTATGGAAAACGAAAGTACAGAATGGGAAGAAAGAAGAGAGAATAAAAGAATAGCGAATAATATTAAACTTAAAGCCCTTTTGTGTCCTCATTTCGAGACAAGTTGAAGATTTTACTTGACTATCTATTGGAGTTGAGCACCTGCGGTTCTTGCTTACTCGAATTAAATGCTCAATTATTATGTATTTAATGTTAAAATTTAAAATAATATATCTCGATATTATCTTTGCTTCTACTGCAAGTAATTTTTAATAATTCTATAGTTTCCTTTTAATTCCATTTATTACTTACAACCTGAATTGTGTGTTTAATTAAACGTTTCTTTTACTAGACTATACTGACAATTTATAGATGTACAAGTAAGAAGAAACACATATATATCCTTGTAAAACTGCATTCGGTTCTCAGGCTTTACAAGTTTAAAAGAAAAGAAGGCAACTGCTGAAGAGTTTTTACACCAACTTAAAGGAGCAGCACGAGTTGAAAACAAGTTTGGTGCAATAGAAAGGGAAACAAAAAATAAGAGACCCGTATTTTTTTTATATCTTGATAGGCCGTCTCGTTCAGCTTCTACAGGCATTTGTTTTTAATGAATCGTAAATGGTGACGTCATGGGTGGGATACACGAGAAACTCAATGTGAGTCAGCAACCTTTCCCTTGTACGCAGCTGATAAACCTTTAATAGTGCATTGGATTTAATAGATTATATTTTGGATTTGTTAGCAGTCTTGCTCTGTGTTGAATTCTTGAGGGAAGTTTTTGTTAGTGGTTTTTCCTATAGCATTAGTATAAAAAAGAGTAGAGAGAGAGCAGTAATTACGTTTGTTGTGCGAAACAGTGTTTGTTCCAGACATGTTTTTAGGGTGGCACTGTCTCCCGGAGCTCTGAGAGATTTCCCCGGAGGAGACCAAAATAGTAATAAATATAATAGTACTGTGTAAAAATAATGTGCCTCTCCGAATACTAAGTGTCCCTTCCCTCCCCCCGGATATTGTTTCTGAAAGAAACACTAGTGTGAAGTAGAGAACACGTGTTTGTACAGCGCGTGCTGTGTCTGTGAAGTGAAGTAGAAATGCAAGACCTGCTGCGTTTTCGGTTGTAATTCTTGTGCAATTGAAGCTGAGGACGTAAAGTATCTTTTCTTACGTTTCTAAGTCGTGAGAAATCACCAGATCGATATAAATTATGACCGAAGAAAATCAATGGGAAAAAATGTACCAAATAAAATCACTCGTGTTCCAAACATCTTGAAGAGCCTGCCTTTGATAAGTCAAGTTTGTTGAAAGAAAAGTTAATGCCAGTGGCGGATCTAAGCTGGGGCCGGGGGCCTAGGTCCCCCAGTTTTTGAGTGACAAAATTGATTTAAGCTATTATTTAGATATTTTTGAAAGTTTTTATTAAACATGATATACATATCATAGTCTAGGTTCTGACTCCCCCTTCCTTAGTTTTTACCGTCTAGATCCACTTCTGGCTAATGGCATAATAATTATTTACACGCAAACTCAGAAATAATGCTGTTCCAAGTATATTATTGAAATGTTTAAAATCCGGGCCATTGAACAAGCACCGATCTATGTCCAGCTACCAACGTACAAATATCGTACAAGACGCAATTGATGGTTGTAGTCAAGACGAGGCATTAGAGACGATGTCACTCATGATTCTGAAGATACTGCTTTAGAAATGAGCTATGCAATGTGAATTAGGGAGTAAAATATACCGGCTTGTAGAAGGAATCAGTGACGATGACTGTTCCTCAAGACATTGATCCATCGTTTAATTTCTCTCTATAATGTGACAATGATGATGAAATGGGTGATGAGAGTTGTTCAGCGGACAGCTATGAGAATAAAAGAAATTTAACCGGTGAAGTGGTTTTCGTATTCTGGCAAACTTTACAGATGTTATTTCATTTTTGCCTCATATGTTACGCTCCTGTACATACTTTGAAACACAAAATTATAGGGTCAGCGTTAAAAATTGCAACAAAACGTGAAAATGAACATAATTATGTTTGGGAAGCGGAAGAATGATTAAAGAAAAGGTACTTAGGTGTTGCAGCAATCTCTTCCGCCATCTATTTACATATTGGTTTCGATTTTTTATTTTGAAACGCTGAACTCATGCTTTATGGGATACGTTTTATAATATTATAAAAAAGTTTGTACAGCCCACCATCAGATATCATTTTCTACGTGCAGATGATATTTGTAAGTCTTTGCAATCAGTTCTGGATAAGGAAACCGCACTTAGAACGTGCCACAGCACCTCTCACAAATGAAATGCTTGGCACTGTGTAGTATGTAAGCCTGTTCTCGCTCCTTGCCCACCTATGACGTCATCACAAAATCTTTCTTCCTCTGTTTCTCGCTAACGACTGAACGTATCGCGATCAAACAAACACCATTCCTTTTAGAATTTTCAACTTTACAAATGGAAATAAATTGTAAAAAATGCATTTCTAGGTCGAACTGCTCCTTTAATACTATGGTGTTTATTCTCAGTTTCACTTCGCTTTCATTATGCCAGTTTACACTTGTGAAACGTTTGGTTCAATAGAAGGGAGCAAAAGTGGAGGTCTTAAACTGTCTGTTCGTTTATTTTACAACTAATGATGCGTACGCATTAATAAGAGAAAAAAGTAGTTTTATCAGCAGGTGTTATCAAGCTTAATACGTCATTAAATCCTTAATAAAGTTAACAATAGTCGATGCATCTTCGTATAAGAGATTATGTTAGAGATTTGAAAGTTGCCACATGTCTTTCCCAAAGGAGTAATTATGAGAGATCCCTATTGTTTCTAGATTCTACTGTCTATGCGGTTTTCCCTGTGCAATTAGTTTTGCTTTTGCATTGACGGATGATAATACAAAATCTATATATATAAAAGAGAACGTACAAATCCTTTGTCCGCTCATCACGCTAATACGGCTGAACCAATTTCTTTTAATTTTGGGGGGTTATTAGGATTTGGACCCTAGATGGTTTTTATCATATCACTTTAATTTTCAATTACCAGTGTCTTGAGATAATTGACCATTCAGGTGTCCATTACGTACAAATCCTTTGTTAGTTCATCATAGGTATAAAAATAAACGTATGTATATGCAACCCGCATGACCGTGTCACTCGGCGGGTTAACATAAATGACAGGCGTTATAATGGTTTTTATCATATCACTTGAAAGCGAAAAAGTAAAAATTATCTAAGTAACAAAGTTTATTGCGTTCGGGGGTGACCGCAGCGAAGCGGGGCGGGTTAACATAAATGACAGGCGATATAATGTTAACATTTACTGCAATCTTCTATGGTTTTTATCATATCACTTGAAAGCGAAAAAGTAAAAATTATCTAAGTAACAAAGTTTATTGCGTTCCGGGGTGACCGCAGCGAAGCGGGGTGAACGCTGCTAGTATCTAGATAAGGCTGCCTGAGTTATTTGCTATCTGGAGAGACAGTTCATTCCCCAAATTAATGAAGTTTCTAGCTTTCTTGACCTTCATTCCATTTATAGTGTCTGGAATGCTCCAGAAAGCACATTGGGCAAAGCAAAGAACTGCCTTCGATCCTCCATGATCTTTAAATTGCCATAAGGAAAGAACTGTTAAAATTCTAATGGAGATCCTTGACAGATGAACATCATATAGTGTTGTCTCTGTCATCAGAACAGTACCAATTCTACAAAAAGAAGTCAAGATTCTTGGTAAGAAACGTTTTTAGAACTATAATGCTTTATGCTCTTCTATTATCTTTTCTAGAATGAATCATTCCTTAGGAACAGGACGGGTTCAATTGGAATCATGTTTGGTTTACAGATGACAAGATGAATGTGTAGATTAGATACTTAACTCTGTAAAATAAGATAGCAGCTGCGAACATAAGTGCGCATATTGATCAGTAGCAGTTCTTGACATAGACTCATGTTGGTCAGGATTCAGTTTGGTTGTTTGACATCATTATTCAAAATACCAAGCAATAAACCAAACATAGTCCAATATATACGAACTTTAATTATCATTCAAATGAGTCCGATTTTCATGTTTATGTCAGGAAAATGTATCCCGGGTTTGTAAATTCAAGATGGAAATATATGTTATCGCCCATATCAGCTCATCATTGTTTTCCTGTTTCAGAAGTAATTTGAGAATTTGTTGCAAGAAAGGTACGAGAATTATTCTTGGTCGAAATAATTAACTAAATCTATTCGTTTTTATTTTGTAGTAAGAATATTCAATCTGCCACGTTTCTGGAGGAATGAGCAAATAAATAAAAGCTACGTTATAGACATGTTATTAGCTACATAAATTAGTAGATTTAATTCAACGGAAGCCTCATATAAATAGGATCAACTTTCCAAATTTCGGATATATTCTGGTCATCCAAACATGATGCCAACATTCCACTTTCTAAATAATTGAATCCATTCGCAGATGTATACCCGCATGAGCTAAAATTTGGAGGGAATTCGACTTTCTCTTATGATGGCAAAATCCACAATGGTCATATTGCATAGAAAAATTACACTTATAAAATTAACACTTTGAAACAGAATTCTATCTATTGGTTACTGAAGCACAACTTTGAACTCAACCCAAATCACGCGATCACTTTTTGTTGTCGTGAGAATATCTCCGTAAAGACAATCCCAATTAATTATAGCATATACACCAAGAATTAGTGCCGACTATACCACATTGGGCTTCTACTAGAAGGTCAGGGTTTTGCATTCTTTGTGAGCGGAGCTGTCCACATAAAGACAGCCCTAACCATTTTTAATAATGAAGTACTAGATTTGATGATAATGTAAAAATAAAATATATTGCTCATGATACCGCATAGATAGAAAATTAGTGCTTTTTATCTCAACATGAAAACAAAAGACCAATTGAAACCGTGACTTCCATAGCCGCACAAGTCAGCCTGAACAGATATATAGAAACTCAATAAAAAACTGAACATTTGTTGGAAATACGAATTTGGAAATCAGACGTTTTGAATCAAAACATGCAATATATTTCATTCAATCACAAATTTTCTTATACCATTATATCTGGAGAACTACATATGGTCTAACCAAAACTATCACTTAACTCAGTATGAGGTGCGTATTCCGTAAAAAAAAAAAAAAATACGAAAACTCGACTTAAGGGCCGCTAAAAAATTTGTAGTCTCTGATTCAAAAACGAATTATTGGCCAAAATCGCAATCTTTTGATATACTTTTTAATCATTACTAGAATTTTTGTTCAAGATCGCAATCTTTTGAGCCATTTTTGGACCATTCCTAAAATCCTTGTTTCATCTTTACACTTTGCTGAATAATAAATGTCACTAAATATGAAAAAGTCTGATTCCGAAGTTCACATTTCCAACAAATTTTTAGTTTCTATTGAGCTTCTCAATATCTCTTCAGCTGGGCTTGTGCAGTTATGGAAGTCACGGTTTCAATTGTTTATCTTTTTATGCTACCATTAGAAATTTTTCGTATAGCTTTCCGCTTTTAGCAAAAAAACACTAATTTCCTTTCTATACTGTATCGCCAACACTAATGTATGATTTACTTTTCAAGATTAGTGATGCGTTATTAAAAATGGATGAGAATGTTTTCACTTGAAGACAGGTCTACCAACAAAGAACGCGAAATGCTAACTTTCTGCAAAGAGTAATAATTTTCTTCCTATGCGCTATCGTCTGCACCATTTTGGGACTATGTGTGATAATTAGTGTTCCTGTGAGTGTCACTGTCTTCATGGAGGTCATTAGATCAATTATTATGCAGTAAGGACCATTTTTGTTTTTAGATGCTTTTCTTTTCTCCATATTAATATTCATGAACCAGTGACATTGCACATACTAATGACCTAATTTATGTGTCCGGTACATTTTCTGTATAACATTTGTAATTATAATTTTATAATTATGCAAGACTATTCATTAACTTAGTTTAAGTATTTTCAAAGTTAAAATCACTAACCAATAATTAGAGTACAAGTTATTTAAAACGTTCAAGGTAACATTAGAAAAACAAAATAAGTTTAAACTTCTCGTATTCGTATTACGTTTGGTTGGATTGTATATATAAGAACTATACAAAAACTTAAATTTTCATATTTACTAAAATTCTTAACGTTGTTTCTCATGCAAGTCTCTATTCATCAAAAGTTATATTTCCAGTACATAAATAATAAATACTTCTAACCTGGGATGTGCTTGAAACTGACCACAGAAACTGGAGTTGATGTATATATTTCCTAAAAGGTTGGGTCAAACTAAGATCAAAACCGGTTACCAAAACTGAGGAAGTTACCTATTTTTATTAAAATCTTTAAGCGTGTCCATAAATTCCATTGTAACCAAGAAAAATCTGAAATAGTGAGACAGGTATGAAAACAGAGAAACATGTCTTTAATTATTCCAAAGTACAACGTATCAAAGTAAAATAAATTGGTCCAGGGTCCCTCGCAAGGTCCCGGACTGGGTCCAACTCAAAACTTTCAAATGCAAAGAGAGGTCATCTTGCATATCGTATGAAAGTTTGTGTTAAATTAAAGAAGATAAATCAAGTTTCGACTCTCTGCAAGCCTGTGCAAAATAGCGGTGGGTCAAAACATCAACACAATCGTCATTGTAAAATCTATGGCCACATGTATGAATCTGAAACGGTGGGATAGGTGCAAAAACAAAAGCACGGATATGTCATTATTTCAAAAGTATAATGATTCAAAGTAAAATAAAAAATTCCTTGCAGGATTCCTCGCAGTGTCCCAGACGGGGTCTAACTCAAAATGATGAAAGGAGTTGTGGTGACTCAGTGGTAGAGCGTTCATCTCCGGTGCTTGGGGTCCCTGGTTAGATCCCAGCTCGCACCGTGTGGACTCTGTGGTGGACAAACACCGTGTTCCTGGGTTTTCATGATGTTCTCCCGTTTCCTCCCACTTTCTTCATTCCACCATTTCATTCATTTCTCGTAATCACCGTCTCCTTTAGCCTAACCGGCATAACCGTGGGACATAAAACTCAAATATTTCATTTCATTTTCATTTTTCAAAGTGATGAAATGGCAAGGGGGCTCAAGTTGAGTAACGTATGAAAGCTGATATTAAGTGAAAGAAGATGAAACAAGTTTAGACTCTTGATGATAAGCCTGTGCAAAATGGCGGTGGGTCAAAATGTCAACACGCGTCATTAAAAAGTCCATGGCCACTCCTATTAATCTGAAACGGTGAGACAGGTGTAAAAACATAAAAACTAGAATGTATCACAGTAGAAAAGAAATGTCGCGGGATCACCCGCAGGATCCCATTCAAAATCAAAAGTTTCAAATGCCAAATTACACGTAGGTGTTTTTGTTTCTACACCTATCCCACCCTTTCAGATTCATATGAGTGACCGTAGACTTTACAATGACGATCGTGTTGATATTTTTACCCAGCGCTATTTTTCACAGGCTTATCGTAGAGAGGAGAGACTTGATTTATCTTCCTTCATTTAAGACAAACTTTCATACGATATGCAAAATAACCACCCCTTTCATTTAAAAATCTTAAGTTGGACCCCATCTTGGATCCTGCGGGAGACCCTGGGACAATTTACAGGGTGAGTCAAAAGTCCTTGGACACCTGCATAATTTTGAAAATCGAAGGGAAAAGTAAAAAGTGATGATGGGAACAGAGGTTTGATGAGGGGCCGCAACTTTTGGAGAGTATGTCATTCATGGCCGCCATCCTGAAATCCGCCATTTTGAATTCAAGTCATTTTTTTAACAAATTTAATTTAGCTCAAATAACACTAGCTTGAGCTCAGGAATTTAGTGGTGTAATTTGTTATTCTTCTATCTTGTACAGTTTAGAAGTTATTAATGTTCAAGGGTGGGAAATTACCGTGAAACTGACCCAGTTCTCTCTTTGTTCCAGGTGATCTAAAATGGGTCTGACACGTGAACAAAAGATCGAAATCATCCTTATATCAGGGGAACGCAGCTACCGAACAATTGCAGCTAACTACAACAGACGGCACCCAGACAGAGAACCGGTATCGCACAGCACGGTGGTTCACGTGATCACCAAATTCCGGGAGACGGGCTCTGTTCAAGATAGGGCACGTAGTAGGCGACCAAAGACTGCCACCAATGAGGAAACTGCAAGGGCGGTTGTTGCGTCGTTTTTGAAAAGTCCTAAATGAAGTACCAGTCATATGTCCCTAGCATGTGCAATAAGCCAATCCTCCGTTGTCCGGATATTTCACGCCAATCAGTGGCATCCTTGCAAGCTGCACATGTAACATAAACTGAACGAGGATGACCCTGATCGCCGGTTGGATTTCTGCATGTGGGCAGACATCTTAAGCATCTTAGTGTATGCTGAGACAATCTGAGATTTGAGACACCTACAGGAAGGCATCCAACAAGCCTGTGACCAAATTTCAGGAGACATTCTCCTCCGTGTGCAGTCAGAGTGGTTGCGGCGACTACAATTGTGCGTTGCACGGGATGGACAACACGTAGGACATGTGTTCTAGCATTCAGTATCAAAAGTAATTTCCGACCTTTGAACACTAATAACTTCTAAACTGTACAAGATAAAAAAAAATTGCACCACTAAATTCCTGAACTCAAGCTAGTGTTATTTTACGTGTCATGCACTCCCTTCCCATTTTAAAAAAAAGTGACTTCAATCCAAAATGGCGGATTTCAAGATGACACCCATGAATGACATACACTCCAAACGTTGCAGCCCCTCATCAAACATCTGTTCCCATCATCACTTTTTACTTTTCCCGTCGATTTTCAAACTTATGCAGGTGTACAAGGACTTTTGACTCACCCAGTATTTTCCTTTGATACGTTGTACTTTTGAGATAATGAAAGACATGTTTTTCTATTTTTAGACATGTCTCACCGTTTCAGATTTTTCTTGGTTGCAACGGACTTTATGGACACGCTTAAAGATTTTAATAAAAATGAGTAAAGTGTTGCCCCCAAGCGAAATGCATGAGAGCTCTTCAATTTTGGTAACCGGTTCAGATCTTACCTTGACCCAAGCTTTCAGGTAATATATGTATCACCGCCACTTTCTGGGTTCAGAATCAAGTACATCCCTAGTAAAATTTATGAAGTGATACGCATTATAAGTAAATTCTGTAATGTGTGAAAGAAAAAACATTCATTCATTAATTTATTTGCCATTTATAATAAATGTTATATTTTCTACATGTAAGGATTCTCAGAGAATTAATATGATTTGTGTGTTTGAATCTTTGTTTTATTCTACCTAAATATTGTTCATTATAAATACATTCATTATATTTGATTATAAAATTACTTATAACTATACACAAAAATAAAATATAGAATAATATTTACGCATCTAAAAGTGCTAATGTATTGCCTTGTCCTCTTTGCGGAAAACATTATGTGAGTGCCAGAGGTTTAGCTATACATATTGGTAAGAAACATCGGGTTGCGTGTCATGATGATGTTTGCTCTGATGTCACCTTTAATGCCTGCCTTCAAAGTAAAACTGCAAATGCTACGACACTAATAGCAGTAACAACACGAACGATTTGACTATTTCTAACCTGGACAAGATATTACTGTCACTAAGGTGCTCGACACATATATTAAGACGTGTTCCAAGAGGTGCTCGTTCAACGGTGGCTGACGCACTCGTAGAGGTGTTAAACCATATAACAATTTTAAATGAAGCAAAAGACTGGATCAACCTTTGCCTATTTCCATTTCTTGCTTTAAGTGCTCCCAAACAATCAGATAAAGTTAAGAATCTAACTACTTGGGTGAAGCAGCGATTCGCCTCTGGTGTAATATTGGCCATGACGCCTTAACCTCGCCTTCAACTAAGATGAATACATCTCGATTAAATCACAAATTTTCTAATTTGAAGGTTGTAGAGAATAAACTTGCCGATGGTGACATCCGTGGAGCAGCACGTCTTTTAATTTCTGATGATACGGTTGCTGCTGCGGATACCTCTGTATTGGAGACCCTGTTGGAAAAACATCCTGCCCACCCTGGCAATTTCATTGCGCCGGATCTTCCTGATGGTCAACACACTTTTCAAGGAGTTTCGACTATGGATGTTCAAAAAGCAATTAACTCCTTTCTGTCAGGCAGCGCGGGAGGTCTAGATGGGCTTCGTCCTTCAATTCTTAAAGACCTTCTTTACTGTCAAATACTGGAATCGAAGGAAAGACTCCTAAAATCCTTATGTGATCTATTTAATTTAATAATTTCTGGAAAAGTACCAACGGAAGTTAGCCCACTGTTCTTCGGTGCCAAACTTACAGTGCTAAGAAAAAAGGATGGTGGTATTCGACCCATAGCAGTTGGGAATGTTTGGCGCAGAATATCGGCAAAAATTGTATGCTTTAGAATACGTGAACCAGTTAAGAACTTTTTATCCCCCCATCAGCTTGGTGTTTATGTTCCTAATGGTGCCGAGGCAGCTGTTCACGCAGCCCGAGTTTATTTCGCTTCTACTCACAGTGCTACTAAGGCGATTGTAAAATTGGATTTTCGTAACGCATTCAATGAGCTTCGCCGGGATACTATGCTTGCTGCAGTGATGAATAATTTTCCTTCAATTTATCCATATGTTTATCAATGTTATGCTCAACCAAGTGATCTGTTTTTCAACAGAAACACTATTTCTTCTCAGAGAGGTGTACAACAAGGTCATCCCCTGGGCCCAGCACTTTTCGCTATAACCATTCACTCTTTAGTTAAATCACTGGATACCGAATTAAACATTTGGTACTTAGACGATGGAACAATTGGTGGTGAACCCGAGATAGTTCTTTCATCGTTAATAGAAATAAATAAGAAGGCATCACTTCTTGGCTTGCGTCTTAACTTTTCTAAATGTGAGGTGGGTTGTCTTGGAACAGATGAAACAGCATTCGACGAAATCTTTAGAAGATTTAATGAGGCTGCACCAGGCATACGCCCTTTAACAATCCAGAATGCTTGTCTTCTAGGTGCTGCTCTCATGTCGGAAGCACTCACTAACGTGCTATTGAATAAAATATCTACTTTAGAATTGTTCTTGTCTTGACTTCCCTCAATTTCAGCCCATTCAGCATTTTTCCTTTTACGAGCATGTTTATCAATCCCTCGCTTAACCTATTTTTTACGATGCTTTCCATCTTGGCATGAGAGTTCTTTGCTGGAAAAATATGATACTGTACTGAAAACTGGCCTTGAATCAATTCTGAACTGCTCCTTAAATGACAACTCTTGGACACAAGCATGTTTACCTGTTGGGCGGTCTTGGTATTCGACGAGCTGTGGATATGGCGATTCCTACATTCTTAGCGTCATACCACGGATCTCTGCGTTTAATCGAAGCTCTCCTCCCACAGGGTTATTGTTTGGACCCAGATGGTTCAGTTCAAGAAGGCTCTAATAAGTGGGCAAGCTTAGCAGATACAAGCCTTCCGGAGATTAACAAAAAGTGTTATCAATCATCTTGGTATACACCAATTACATGTCAATTACATAATCATTTGTTACAATCTGTTGTTGTTCCGGAAGATAAAGCCAGGCTTGTTGCTGCCTCGTCTCCCGAAGCGGGTGCATGGTTGATGGCGATACCTTCTCCGCCTTTAGACCTTCATTTGTCAAATGAAAGCTTTCGAATTGCTGTAGCTTTACGTTTAGGCTTAGCAGTTTGTGAGCCTCATCGCTGTCCAGCTTGTGGGGATGAGGTTAACCAAAGTGGCCTGCATGGCCTTTCATGCATGAAGAGCGCTGGTAGATTCGCCCGACATTCCTCTGTAAATGATATAATACTACGAGCCCTCAACACAGCTGGATTTCCTTCAATACGGGAACCTTCTGGTTGCTGTCATTCGGATGGAAAGCGACCGGATGGGATGAGACTGGTTCCATGGATGAGAGGTAAATGTTTATTGTGGGACTTCACATGCGCTGATACATACACTCATTCAAGTCTCCCTCTGTCAGTATTGAATGCTGGAGCTGTTGCTAATCGCAGAGAAGCTGAAAAGCAAAGAAAATACAACAATCTTCTCGAAAAGTTTGTTTTCACTCCAATCGCTATTGAAACAAGTGGTGCTTGGGGTGCAAGAAGTCTTGAATTCATTAAGGAGGTAGGAAGACGCATTTCTTGTGTTTCCGGCGAAGTTCGCTCCACATCCTATTTAATACAGCACATATCCGTTTCTATCCAACGTGGTAACGTCTCGTCGGTCCTGGACACTTTACCACCTGGCAAAGAACTGGATGAAGTGTTTATACTCTGAGGGACTATTGCTTTTCTTTTGACGTTATAATTATTTCTGATTTAATATTTCTTGTTTCGGACTTTGTTTTATTTATATTGTTTATATCTGTTTATGTGTATTACTATATAATTTCTTTGTAATTCGTTAACTAGTAATAACTTTACGTAGAAATATTTACGCATTATTTACAAATCGTATTTGTCGTATCCTTTTCCTTTATCGTTTTCTGTTATCACTTTCACCAATTGTGGTAAATATGTAATGGCTGTTACTGATTCGATATATTGTTTTCGAAATTTTTCTTTTGTTAAATAATATATTTTATGATTTTCTTTTTATGTGTTAGATAATTCCCTCACACCATCTGTTGTTATTGGTATCCACTCATGATTTTTTAACGTAATGTTATTTGCACACACATGCGTACACACAAGTAGATTATTGATTTAAATAGTAAACATCACACAACACAGTTTCTAATGGGCACCATTTTTCAACAAAATATTTACACAGTTTGTAGATTAATTATCAGTTTACCCTAAAACTTTGAATTTCCGTAATTTAACACTGAAGGCAATGTTGGTGGAGAAGAAGACACGATGAGCAGCGGTGTTAACGAATGAAAATAATTCGCTTCTTGCATTTCTTCCGGTAATCTTAACATTAATAGTTTTCCAAAATTTCCCTACATACCAATTCGTCTGTTTCCCGCTTCAAATCAATAATGTCTTCTTCAATAAATTGGAGGCTTTGGAGAATGATACAATATATTATTTTTCAACCAGTATTCTACACGTTGCTTTTTTCCTTGTAGGTTTTTCAAATTTAAAGCATGTGTTAATTTGTAAACACCAATTTCAAAAGAAGAATCCATTTTAGCTGTATACCTACTCTACTTTACACTCATATTTTAATAATATTTTCATTGACGTCATTATCACGTGATGCCACGTGATGTTTAATTTAATATTAAAGTTATATAATGTGCATTGTATTTAGTGCTCCGTTATACGCGTCAAGTGTAAATAAAATTAATGTACACAAGTTTGGTTTAACGGCGTCAAATAATAATAATGTATATGTGTGATTTAATGGTGTGAAGTTCATAAATAAAAACCAAGTGCGTCACAGAATTTTCACATACAAACGTCCCACTACGTTTTCTAACGATCCGTTCTTTCTAATGGTACTTCTTCTTCACCAATCTTTACTCTTTACTATTCTCTACTTCAGTCTTTTCTCATCACTTCTACGAAGCAGATGTCTATGCACCTACAGTCTCATTATGTATACAAAATGATGACCATAAAAATTGGCATATCCATATACAAGTTAATAATTAAAAATTCATATTTCCATCGATACTTCTTAAAAATAATAATATTTTTATTTATAAAACAAAACTTTAAAAATGATTAGTAAACAAATGTTGATACGTATAAAAATACTTTCAAAATGTAGACTAGTCAAAATTTTAAAACTAACATGATCAAGGGGACAAGTCAAAATTTAAACATCGTCTTACGTGTAAAAATAAACTTTTCAAACCGGTGATAAAGAAAACTTAAAATTAACATGATCACCTGAACTACAAATGATTCACGATGACGATCAAAATTTTAAAAATATTTACACATAACCTAAATTACACTATTATTTTCACATTGCGGTGACCTACATAAGGTTTTCCTTTGACCTAATAAGGAGGTCATTCTATAAAATAAATCATACTCTGACACAGTCATGCTCAGAGGCGAATAATGGGAACGTCAGTCATCTTGACGACAACGTCAATTTCTACTGAGCTGGTTATTTCCATGAAATGCAAGAAGAAATTTAACAAACGTGTGTCGAAAAACACCTCCTTTCAGAGTTAACAACAGTCAAGTATTTGAAACTATAAAACCTATCGCAAGTGGTTCAAGGAATTACACAGAAACTTCGATGCGCTCTACCTAGTATTTTGTTTTATAAGCCTCCGTCATTGGGTAAACGAATGAAATGAAGTAAGTTAGGGCATGAGGATACTCCTTTAAGTACTGACGGCACATTCGTTACACCTGTACTGCAGGATTCTGAAGCATGAATATTTAAGGAGAGTGCGTTCCTGCGTAATTCCTTAAATCAGTTTGGATAGATCCTGTATTTTTTAAGCCAGGGCCTTCTGACACGCGATTTATCGAATTTTCACCGGTTTAACATTAAGACCATTTTAGATGCACGTTTATAGGAACTCTTCTCTTTGATTTCATACAAGAAATCATCTGTCTTTCAATGGAGTTGACTTGCAAATTTTACAGTTAGCTCACCGGTCTTTTTGGTGCAGAAAATCCAGGTTTTATTTTCGGATGGAGCTCATGCGATTCGAATCGATCTTTAAGCTATGTGTCTACGACTCACATAGTCATGGTGCCAGGAATTTTTATAGTTCTCTTATGCTCACTTTATATCAGGAATGTAATGGGAGATAAAACGGTGGGTCAAGCGAATTTCTTCAAATATTTTAACAATGCATACCTGCCCGATGCTGAAAGGAACACTAAACTCGAAATCGACTCTAAACCAAATGAAAAATTCATTCGGCATTCATTGTAGTATCAAAATGTAAACCTACTGTTATCCCTGCCAAAATGTATTTGTTAAAGCTTTAAAATATGCATGAAGCTCCGTAATTCTAGCGGAGATCGAATCCACGCAAACCCTGTGAGTGTTCCCCACTTTAAACTTCCCTTCTGTGACTTTAGAATTGAATAGTATGCACTTACTAATTTTTATAAATATTTATTTGAATTACAAGAGTAACAATTACATACATAGATATTTGACTACGGCGGTATTACATGCTTACTTTCACATGTAAATTTCAGAGATAAATCAATTTAAAATGTAGCTTATTTCAAAAATATTACTATGATAATTGCTTACAAAAGCAAGAATTGTAAAAGTGTATAAGTGTATATATATATATATATATATATATATATATATATATATATATATATATATATATATATATATATATATATCTGACGTTATTAAGTTCCAAAAGTGTAAAGTTTAGTAAGAAAGTATTTGATCTTATGTTCATAATAATTTGTAAAGAACGGTGACCGAGAACTGACGATGCTTCAGAAATCTACTGCAAAGTCCCCTCGCTCTTCAAAAAATATGAGTCAGATTTTTTCCCAGGAATACAATTACTTCCATCTTACTTGTGTGAAGCTAGTGCAGCAGCATAATTAGCATTCAGCTTAGAGGTTTTAAAGTATTACTTCCCCTCTTGCCCACTGCACAGATCTAGGTATAAAAATAAATGTATTTAGTCGCGATAAAAGTGTGACTTCATTGTACACAATGCAGGCGTTTAAAGGACTGTTTTGTGAGGCAGCATACAGCCGTGCGCACCAACGAAGTTTAAACGAGAGTTCACTCAAACGCGTTCAACATTAAAGTTTCAAGTTTAAACGTAGTTCCAGGATTTTTGTTGCACCATTGAAAGTCGAAGCTCAGTACATCTCATTTAAATAAACTTCGGTCAATTTGTAAAATCGACTCTGGTTGGTTGTCGTTTTGTGTCTCTAATTTTGTTTAACATAGTAACAATGAAGAACGCATACGCATGCTGGTCTTCTCGACGACTCTAGATTGAATGCATAGAGTTGTCAGTAGTCTAATTTCAGTGATCGTAATTGTGATGGAAAAAATAATGAAACCACGAGCAAAAAATTTTTCCGAACACGAGAAATGTATTGTAATTTCATTAGTGGAAAATTACAATTGAATGTAAACAGACTGACTTCGATCAATGAAGTTTAAACCCCCAAATTCAGCCGTTCAAGCTAAAAACCAAGTTTATCCATCATTTAACCGAGACTTAACCTTGAACGTTGTTGGTGCAACAGACATTTTTACCGAGTTTTGTGATGACTCTCGTTCAACAGTTTAACCTGTTGATGAACACGGCCGATCAAATATCCAAGGCACAACAGGTAGTTTACAGGAGGTAACATCAAACATTGTGACTTACGATATATTGCCAAATCTCTCGTCGATATCAATCAGGGTTGTAGACTGCATATTTATAAAAAAAACTAAAACTTTTGTTCGGTAGTTCCTCACTTGGTACAGAAGTAAATGTTCTTAATTGTTCTTTTGAATATTTTTTCGTAATAATTGGGAAGGCACGTGGCTTCGTAACTATATTAGAGAGCTTCTGCTGGATTAAACAACTATTGAGCATAATCTTCGTAAAGTGTTCTTCTCCATACTTCGACTGTGTTATTGTTTGATCCTAGTTTCAAATGGTGCCATTTGTAACTAGCGTTGCGAGCTCTCTTTTTTCTGGTCAAATCTACACATACCACGACTCAAGATTTGTCCCAACTACTTGTATCTAAAGGACAAAAAATGATATCAAACCAGTAATAATTTTAACTATAGGAAGTTCGGGTATTATGGAATAGATCATTATCTCACCTGTGATGTGTTGCTTCCAAGCGGAGAGGAAAGAGACTACTACCTCACGTTCCCATGATGCTCTAGTCAGTCTTCTTGTGATTGTGACATTCATTGTGCTGGTAGACATGAAAATCTGACTTCTTATTCCTGAAAACTTTTACAGGTAAGTGCTTTACAACCTGTATTTTTCTATTGAAATGTAATAGAACAACAATTCTTTGTTTACTATGATGTTGAATATACAAAGTGATAGTTTGATAAGCGCCATTATCCTATACACCTTCGAATGCGTTTAACAGCTCTTTCGTTTCCAAGTTGGCGTGGAGGGCAACATAGAATACCCGCAAGAAAAGCATGGTATTCCGTATTCCGTATGGTATTCCGATTACAAAAATATCTATCGGTATTGGGCAGTTAAACATACATGACAACAACAACAGTGCTAAGCGTATCTTTTATTACAGCAAATTTTCTGATGATACAAGGGGTGAGCTTGGGTTCAGCGTTCATTATGTTTAATGTGAGCACACAATAACCATACCAATCCTGAAGCAGAGTATTATAAGTTATTTGTGACTTTTGCAAGTAATCACGTTCAATTATAGCTTGGCATTCAGAATGTTCATATATTGTCACCGTATTCTTTGTATGTTCAACAGAAAACTCATTTCTTTTCTATATAGCATTTGTATTCCACATCACCCGACGATTTCATATTACCCTCCAAAGTGGTTTCTTTACAAATTATAAGTTTTGCCCACCCCTGTACCAAAACTTCTTTATCAAGATACGTATAAATAAAGCCAAATATGTAAGGCGTATATTTGTTTCCTTTTTGTTTCAATGTGCAGTTCTTAACTGAGTTACAAGCGAAACAAAAATGGTATTCCATAATACCCGAACTTCCTCTAATATATTTGGTGATACTAAAATAGGTCACAGTACAATTAACATTATTATACTGTACACTTGCATTAATAACAATAAGAATCACATAAGAATCACTAATCGTCGGTTTCCGTTAAACTTCCACATCCCTTTTCCAGTTCTGAATAGTTTATCTGTTAATTAAACAAGGTTAGGAGGGTAAATAAAGCTTAATGTATTTCAAAGAATTCTTGAATCAATAAATGAGATTATTGACAAAGGATACTAATGTCTAACTGAACGAAACTATAAAATAAAAGTTTCGTTTACTACTTGATATTTAGACTACAAAATAAGTATGTTTCCTTCGTTTACTGTTACAACATAACCGATAACTAAATGCTATCAATGGAATAATATATTAAAATGAGTAACCTTGACTTTGTTTCTTAAGTTTTTATTTCAGTACTGCTTATGTTTAAAGATTTATAGTACAGGAGAGAACAGACGGGTAAAGAGCACAGTCCTTCTTTAAAAAGCTCTCCTGTAAAAAAAAAAATACCTTTTGTCGCTTACGCCCACTTGTCATATCAATGACGAAATAATAGAAAACCGGTGATCACTTTTCCATATTTTTAAATAGTGTCAAATTTTATATCTCCTTTTCTCATAATTTTGGTAATTGGACTTCAATCCTTTAACTCCGAATTGCTCATTTTCTTGTTGCACATGCATTAACTGGATGCGACACCGAGGAAAGTCTTCATGGTGTTGGAAAGGAAAGAGTTGTTTAAGTTCTAGTGAGAGTTTATAAGCCTTGCAACGTTAGCAACCCAGCTGCGAATACTAATAGAGCCGTAGTAGAAGCAACGGGATTCACTCCAGTTTGTTATGGTGTACAATTAAAAGGAAAGACATGTCAGACATTCATTATAGGATGTGGACCAAAGAAGTCGGAAAACTAACATTCTTGCTTATACCTCTTTTACGGTCACTACTACAAACGCATACATCGAGTATCTTGGAAGAGTTCATTTTCACTGCTGCATTAGGACATTTGTAGTGGATAAAACTCTACCTGTACCTCAGATAAATCCGTCAGAATAGCGATGGTTTCGATACGGCACTAGAAAGTCCTTACAAGTGATGCTTCCAAAATAATGTAACTATACGTAGTCCCAGAGAATGTTCTAAAAATTATACTCCACGGTTATTTACCTATTCTAAGTGTTAAATCACGCAACGAGTGCGTTTCACATCAAAATTGAGATGTAAATTTATTGTGGATACAATAGGAAAAATACAAGTGTGAATAGTTTCATTAAAATTCTGAATACTTTTCTATCGATAACGTATAAGGAGATGATACTGAAAATTCATAAACATCTGTATTTCTTTTGAAGATATTAGAACGTGTGTAGTGCTAAATTAAATGTATATTATTCATATGGTCGAAGTAGTATAGATCTGAACAAAACATACCAGAGGTGCAAAAAGTGCAACCAAGTTTGTCAGCCTCAAAAAGTGTTGAGATGAGGATGGAAGAGCCAAGTTTCTTGGCCACTGCATCTGAAACGAACACTGGAACTTGTCTAATATATTCAAATACACCAAGATGCCTGTTCCTAGTTTAACGGCCGGAACATTTCAGCCTCAAGGCTGGTGGTGGCTCCCAAATTCACTACGCTCACAAGCAGCATCCTTAAGGTTCGTCAACATAATTATCCTTGGGATCCTCATCTCAACACTTTTTGAAGCTGACGAACTTGGTTGCAATTTCTGCTACTTGGGTTTTTTTTTTTGTTCAGATTTCACTTCTTTCTGTAGTTTACCTTATCAATATCGTATATTGGGATTAGTAATGTGATGTGAAAATTTTCCGTTATATTTTTGAGGAAAATTTCCCGTTCTAAAAAATAACAGTAATCAAGTAACAATTCCTCACTAATCATAAAATTGACTGAATTCATGTATAGAAATGTTAAAAAGTTAAAGGTCGTTTAAAGAATCTGAAAATTTTCATGCCTCAGACAATTTTCAGTACTATGTAGGAACAAGTAAAACCATCTTTCATGAATCGAAATATTTTCTGTCTTCTATGTAAAAATTGAAGAACTTTTTATGAGTCGAAAAATTTTCATCAGTTTGAAGCAAAAAGTAAAACAAATTTTTGTGAATCGGAAATTGAATTGGTCTGTAGAAACAAGTGAAAGACATTTTCATAGATCGGAAAATTTTCATTATGAGTAGAAACAAGTGGAAAAAACGTTTCATAAGCCGGACAATTTTGGATATTACGTATAGTGATGTGGATAATTTTCCACTATATTTAACCGCACATTGAGCTACAAAATTGAATTTATGTAGAGGAAATTTAGTCAGCAAAAAATTATAATTTTCCAATTAGCTTTCGGGAACCGGAAAATTTTCTAACATTTCAAGTTGGGAAGTAAAAATTTACATAGTGTTTCTCTCTCTCTCTCTCTCCCTCTGCAAGCTCCCTCGTTACTAAGCGGTTAGCATACGCGCCTTTGGCATGGAATACCTGGCATCGATTACCGGCGGGAGCTAATGAAGTTTGGATTCCACGTTAATCAGTTGGTCCCGTCTCATATAGCTGCTGCTGAAAGAGACGTTAAACTTAAAATCAACTTTCTCTCTCTCTCTATTTCTCTCTCTCTCTCTTTCTCTATCTCTCTCTCTCTCTCTCTCTCTCTCTCTCTCTCTCTGTGTGTGTGTGAGTGTGTGTTCTTTTTGTTTGTGTGTGTGTGTAAAGTACAGAGAACACATCGAGCCATTCTGTTAAATAAATTTAAACACAAATTAAATCTAAGTTTCTTACAAGGCTGTTTATATTCTTTATTATAAATTAAGGAGAATTGTTACAGTTTCGGAAGTATATCACTTTCTTCTTTAGACTACTGCTCCAACCGAAAACATGGATGATTTCAGTTGGAGCAGTAGTCTGAAGAAGGAAGTGATATACTTCCGAAACTGTAACAATTCTCGTTAATTTATAATAAAGAATATAAACAGCCTTGTAAGAAACATATGTTTAATTTGTGTTTAAGATGGACACAAGGCCTTTTTATAAAAGTATTAAAATTTAAATTTATTAAAAGTAATGGATATTTTCCGATTCATAAAATCATACTCCACTTATTCCTACATCGATGTTTATCTGTAAAATTTATTGGTAATAAAAGTTGTCTAAAAAGTTTCATGAAGTGATAATCTAACGATTCTTCATTCCTTCAAAAAATGTTTCAAAAACTTCAATGCGTTCCTTTCTCAGAATCCACTTTTGATCACACAAAATTATATTTCGTCACTTTAATACGCGTAAGACTAAGTTTTCTCATAGCTTTATTACTTTTCTAGATTTACATACTGTAACATTTATAAATAAGTAGAGATAATGTAAAGTTCATATTTTAAATTTTTACTACCCAAGATCGAGTATAATTAACTCATGAAAACAAATATTGACCATTTTATTTATTTATTTATTTATTTTTATATACAATACAACAGGCTTAGTACCCTATTATACTGTTCTGTACATACAGTAAATGTTACATACATAAAATTCTTAATTATTTCTGTAGAAACTTTCTTGTTTTACATACGATCGGAACATGTTTTCTGATAAACTAAATACATCCACTTTATCGAGCTAATTTACAATGTCATTATCTAACGTACACAGCCTCCACATAGGGGATTTAAGTAATATATTGCTTCTGACTTTCGCAAAATAAAATGTACCTGTATTCTCTAATCTGGTTTTGCAAGTGGGAATCCGCAGTAGGGTGGATCGTCTTGCACTTTTGTTGGAAATTCGATGACGGCTAGTGCAGAAAAGGTGCCATTAGTGGCACCGACCTTACTGAATTCTTTAAAATATTTTTTTGGACAACCCCTTACCCTGCCACAACGGACTTAAGTTTTTTAAGTGTTTGATAAGGCAACACGCAGAACACTAATGACAGAAAAGCTACTTGTGGTCGTTTTTAGAGTTATCTGATGGCTATATCACAATTATTTTATTAAAAGAAACTTGTAGCAATGCCAGTAAATAATTTTAAAATGTTTATGAGTCAAAGTACAGCCAGTCAATGTACAGCTCAATTGTTGGAATTCATGTCCAGGTTTTGTTTGGAATGCCACGTTAACGATGATTATAGGCATAGCCCTTGATATAACACGATTTTCTTTGTGCAACTCTTTGCTTATTTTCCTCTGTACGCAAAATAACCCAGAGCTCACCACGGGGAGAAGGTTGCACATCGAGTTCCGCACACCCACCCACCCAGTAGGCATATGATGACATTTGATTTTAGGCCACGTAGTTCTACTTGGTCTCGAAGCGGGGCATTCTTGTTCTGGACTTCAGTTTGGCTCTTGAGTTCTGGTCGCACTTTTTCGACGCTGCCTCAGACACCAGTTTCACTATGCGTTCCATAGCTTGACTATAGCAAGGGAATGTTGTTGTTAGAGTAGCTGAAGTTCGGATGCTTTCTGCAAGCAAATCACACGATCCGTTACGTTTCGTGTGATTTGCGGCTCTGTTGGACATTTAGGCCAATCAATCATGTCGTAGTAATTTTCAGCTCTAAAGTTTAATTTCGGAGAAATGAAGTCACGTGGGTGGCTTGATCTCGGAGTCTTCATCCTGTGGCACTTTTTTTTTATCCTTCTCCAGCCTAACGTTCGAATATGCGGATTTTCATCTGCTGTCATCGCTATCAGCAAGTTTTCATGATGAGCGTAGTATCCGTTTGTTTGTAGTACAGAGTGAACTATGTGTTGTAGATTTTCTGGCAGAAAAAATGATAGCTTAATAATGCTCAACAAATGCATGGGGCCCATTTCGCACAAAGGATTTCGCCGTATTGAAAACCAGACGGGAGCGTATACATAAACGATGTACTAGCAAAGTAGACACAAACTTGAAGTAGGTTTATCAGTACTGATGTAGTAGCAAAGCATCCTACAGGCCAATGTAAGCCATCGTGAATGTGATAATGGTCCTAGTTTCCTGTTTACTAGATCGGTAATACACATTCCTGTACAAACAGCCTTACAAATTTCAAAGAGATAATTCTGCTCTCTGCTTAAACCGTCTGGTTTTTCCATTTCAGACACCCATCCAACGGGAATTGGTGTAAAGGAGACGATCGGTGAACGTTCACAATCCTTTAATTTCTTTCCGATGGGGCCGGAAAAAGCGTTGGGTCCGGTAGTCCTATCATCCAATTCGGTAACCAGGTGTAGAAATGGCACCTCGTTGGTATGAAGAAGGCAAATGAGATGCTGCAGTTCCTTTTCCAGGGATCTTTGTATCTGACTTATCACGCCATTATCCCATCCTGTGTTCATGGCTTCACCATCGCTGCCGACTGCCTGAAGACTTGACACGTCGTACTGGTTCTTCTCTAAAAGCTCCAATATAGAGTCGGCAATATCCTTGCCAGTTCCTGACTTAGGTGTGGCATGACCCCAGTATTCTGAATCAGGCTGCGATAGAACTGTGGTGTGTTTTATGTATCCTCTCGTCTTCGCAGTCTGCCGTTAATTTTTTCTTGCACAATAGTTGCATCATTTCTTCCGTCGAAGTAGATACTTGTAATCGCCCGGCCTAGGTGAGCCTTTTCTTTCTGGATCTTTTCACCGAGTTTATCTTTTTGTCTTCGTACCTTAGATCTGTGAACAACAAGACTTTTGTCCTCTGGCGTTATGAGTCTCGCGTCCTGAAGTACGGCAGAAGCGATCAAAGCAACCTGTCTCTCTGAAGCTCCAGTTCTAAACGCTGCCTCCGCTATATTTTGAAGACAGATGCGATTTAGGCTATGTTTTTTCTTGGTCGCGCCTCTGTGCCTATGCCTAATCCCACTAGTTGATGGACTTGCTTCAACACTCCCACCGTCTTTCTTGGTTGTCTGCCCCTTAAATCTGCTCACTTTAAGGGGAAACAACTTTGAGAGAGATTTGCTTGTTCGGACGTTCATGCTACCAATGCTTATTTTCCTTGACGTTCTCTGGTCCAAAAGAAACTTGAATTCTCGTTTTGGAATCATGCGTGTCCTCTCACAGTTGAAATCTTTGGCTGTTTTACATTTGGAAGACGTAATAGCAAAATGAAACTTTTCCGCGCGTGCAAGAAAACCTGCAGGAAGTGTTGCTTCTTGTCCTTGCCAACTGAAATATTTTTCCTTGGTGCGACACTTATTATAAAATGTTTTCAGCATGTCAGACACTCTCTTTCCCGAAACCACAGGAATGCTTGCTTTACGCCAAATATGTACAACTCTTTGTCCAACTAGTTTACAAATGTTAGTCACTGGTAATTTAGTTACACTTTCGGCACCACTTCGAACCAATGATAATGTCGCATAACGTCAGCGTATGTGGGTAACTGCACTTCACTCATTTTACTTGGAGTGCCAAATAAGCCTCGTTTCACACTTTCCCGCGTTGATTTGCTATGATGCTTTTTCTTCATCTTGCTTTCCATTGCTTCCGAACTTGGAAGCCAAAGTATACAAAATGTCTCTAAATCGTATTGCACAAAGAAGACTGTAACTTTAGGTACAATGCACAAACTCTCTGTTTTAACAGAAACAGTAGCGAAATAAAACAGTTAAAGCTTAAGCTGCAATAAACTGTTCTGTTGGATAGGTTGGACGAAGTACGGAATATTTATACCACCGCCGAACTTCGAGCAAGAATATTCTAGAAACGTCGGCGTAGGTTCTGGACCCAACGAGGCGAGCAGGAGTTGCACGAATCTTCTGGACGGAGCCGGACATTACGACGACGCTCGAGGAACGTGGCCAAAATAAGAAACCACGAAGTTGTGTAGCCTGCCGCTAGATGGCATTTTCTGTCGGTGTACATAACAAGCGAAGAGTTGCCAAAAAAATCATGTTATATCAAGAGCTATGCCTATAATCATCGCTAACGTGGCATTCCAAACAAAATCTGGACATTAATTCCAACAACTGAGCTGTACATTGACTGGCTGTACTTTGACTCATAAACACTTTAAAATTATTTACTGGCATTTTTACAACTTTCTTTTAATAAAATAATTGTATTATAACCATCAGCTAACTCTAAAAACAACCACAAGTAGGTTTTCTGTCATTGGTTTTCTGCGTGTTGCCTAACCAAACACTTAAAAAAATTTAAGTCCGTTGGGGCAGGGTAAGGGGCTGACCAAAAAATTAAAAAAAAAAAGTAATGTCAGTGCCACTAATGGCACCTTTTCCACAGTAGCCGTAATCGAATTTCCAACAAAAGTGCAAAACGCTCCACCCTAATCGACAGTGATATTTTCGAGGCCAACTCCGTACAATCTTATTATTTAATAACTTGTATAAGGATAATAAGTCCAACATCCATCTTCTTTCTTCTAAAGTTTGAAAATTAAAATTATTTACTAGATTATTGTAGGAAAATATTTGGGATAAAAACTTGTTTTTTTTATGTGAGCGTTTTCAAGAATTTCGTTTATATGCTTCCTATTTCTTGAGAGTATTTTTTATCATTGGGTGTCCATATAGTAGAACAATATTGTGATTTTGATATGCAAAATAAAGTGTTGCTAGAGTTGTCTCACTGGAAAAGACTTGCCCTATTCTTTACATTAAACCTAATTTTTTATATGCGCTGTTTGTTGTCATATATATGTGTTGATTGGAATTTAATTCATTTCAAAAGTAAGACCTAAATCTTTAGCAGTACTTGGCCTAGACAGTTTGGTTTCTTTTAGTGTATAGTCAAAGGTGATGGGATTTCTTTTCTCGTAAAAGTAACGGATTTACAAATAGATACATTTATTATTAATTTGTTGTCATCGCATCATGTTTGAACTCGCTATAGGTCTTCTTGTAGTTGTATGCTGTCTTCAGTTGAATTAATTCTAGAATATAATTTGAGATCATCAGCAAATAGGAGAATCTCAGAGTTTCAATAAAAAGCGGAATATCATTAGTAAGTAGGAAAAATAACAGAGGACCTAGATGAGATCCTTGAGGAACCCCAGACAGAGTAGCAAACTTTTCAACGATATGCCCCTTGTATAGAATAGATTGTTTCCGATTACATAAATATGACACAATGTATTCAATTGCCGACTTTGTAAAGTTTAGGCTTGCTAATTTTGCCACTAGAACATCATGATCCACGAAATCGGAATAAATTTTCTAGAAATAAACATTTATTTTTGCATATGATCATTCAGAAGAGAAAGTGAAATATAACTAATAAGGAAGCTGATTTGGATAGTTGTTCTTCCAATAAAATAATAAAAGAAACGTAAAAAGGTGCACTATTAGCGATGAGCGCTGATAGCAACAAGTAATTTCATTTTAATTTCCAAAATAAAACACACACACACACACACACACACACACACACACACACATATATATATATATATATATATATATATATATATATATATATATATATATATATACTTGTTCTATGGAATCGTCATTATTTCTAATATATTTTAATACATAATAATGGTACTTTTACAATTCAAATACCTGCTCTAAGATGTTGATTATACAAAATTCCAATACTGAAATTATGACTTCAGAGTGTTGAACACAATAAAATCAAAGCATTTCTTTCTTATTTTCTGTTACAAAAATAATATTCATAAGCAACTTTTATGTAGTTATTTCATTACATACCCAGGCCTATATGTGAAGAAGTAGTGGAACTTTCTGTTTTTCAAATAATTGACAAATTCACAAAGGTTTCTTTTCGATTTCTTGTTACATTTTAAATATTGGAATGGAATATTTGTTGTCTACAAACTCGATGTGTGTTCCCTGCACTATACACACACACACACATACATACATACATAGAGTGTATATATATATATATATATATATATATATATATATATATATATATATATATATATATGTGTGTGTGTGTGTGTGTGAGAGAGAGAGAGAGAGAGAAACACTATGTAAATTTTTACTTCCAAACTTGAAATATTAGAAAATTTTCTGGTTCCCGAAAACTAATTGGAAAATTGTAATTTGTTGCTGTTTGAGTTTTCTCTACAGGAATTGAATTTTATAGCTCAATGTGCAGTTAAATATAGTGGAAAATTTTCCACCTAACATCACTATACATAATACCCAAAATTGTCCGGCTTATGAAGTTTTTCCACTTGTTTCTACATCGCAATGAAAATTTTCGATCCATGAAAATTCCTTCCAATTGTTTCTACAGACCAATAAAACTTCTCGAATCACAAAAAGTTGTTTTACTTTTTGTTTCAAAATGATGAAAGGTTTTCGACTCATAAAAAGTTATTCAATTTTTCCACACAGGACAGACAATTTTCCCATTCATAAAAATTGTTTCTCTTGTTTCTACATAGTATTGAAAATTGTCTGAGGCATGAAAATTTTCAGATTCTTTAAACAATCTTTCGCGTTTTAACATTTCCATACATGAATTCAATCAATTTTATCATTACTAAGGAATTTTTGGTTAATGTACTGACATTTGTTTAGAACGAAAAAGTTTCCAGAAAAGCATAGTTGAAACTTTTCTACCTCACATCACTGTTAAACAACGATGTAGGAATAAATGGAGTATCTTTTTATGAATCGGAAAATTTTCATCACTGATTGGGATTCTCAGTTGTGGCATATTGTTGGATTTAAATTTAGAATTGTACATTTTTAAAGGAGTCGTAATGTGTCACATACAACATTAGTTCCCAAGGGCTCTCCCACCGGGAATCGAACCCAAGACTGTGTGCAAGAAAGGCGCACATGCTAGCCACTAGAACAGCGGGGAGGATTTATTCTATTAAATATCTGTCAGAGAGTTATGTCCAAACGAGATTCTAATTCATTTACTCGAGCTACAAAATCACGATTGCTAACACCTCATTTTCACTACCTAAATACGAAGAGTACCAACAGGGCCCCAAAACCATTGGTGCTGAATCCTCGATACTACGTCACTAGACATGGCTGGTGTTTCAATACACTTAGTTGTTCTCTATCCTTCCATATTGCAAAATTACGTAGTTCATTACATCACGCGCATATTGTGCAGTTTCATACTGCATCGGGTTTTCCTTCTAGTGATATATACATTTTAAATAGCGTGTAAACTTAATTATATTACCACCAACATATCTAATATAAAAGTCGAACAATTCGATTACTCATTTCTCGGAAAACTTCATTAATTCTAAATATCCTCACCTCTACATTCTCTTACTTATCAATTTAGTTTCAATATCTATTTAGTAGCAATGATTGCAAGAAAGGAAAAGGATTCACTGAAAAAAGAAAAATATATATCAGCTTTCCTTGTCTAGGCTTCCAACCACGAAATCTACGGCCGTATGTACGCGCTTTAGCCTACTTTTTTTTAAAAGTTAATTGATTCACCGAACGTGCCTCATTAACTTGCTCAACTGCTCATTATTACGTTTCACTTGTTTTACTCGCACAGAGAGAAAAAAGTATGTAGCATACGTAAAAACGTAGATTAAATGTGTAAATCTTGTAGTTTTTGGACTTCACGTACACTAAACATATAGTTGAAAAAGTATATTTTATACATACTTTTCGTATAAGTGTTCCGAATAAACGTACTTTCCGCACAAACAAAAGAACTATATATACGCGGTCAGGATCTCACACACAGATGGACGTATGTAACTTATAGCTGACGTACGCAACATACGTATACTGTGTAATGTACGGAAGACTGTTAGATGTCAAACATCCTGTAACGACATGGTGTAAAATCTAAGCGAGAAAAAGGGCAGTACGTATGTAGCGTATGGATAACATATGCTAAGTACTGATTTCTGTAGTAAACATAAGGATCCCGTATATTTGTAAAATATACCGCTGTCTGGATAGCGGGTTTTCCTCACTGAACTTAGCTCGTTTTTCTATTAACCTAGAACGTCAGGGACACGAACACAGAAACATTGAGAACAGTTAAAATTCCAATGCTCTTCCACCGGGAATCGAACTCGAGACCCCGTACATCAAAGGCGCATGTAATAGTCAATAGGCCAGCGGGGAGGGCACCTACTCGACCACTCGGACAATTCACAACATTATCACTATGCATATGATATGTTTAAATAACAGCATCGTTCCCGCTTTCTGATTGTAAGGACAAATTTTTGCCAAAGAAAACTTTTCCATAGCAAATTCCTCATATTTCATAAATATCTTTTTGGAGAGTTTCACATCGTTATTTCATTAAGAATTGTCCAATGGCGGCCGAGAGTTTTTAGCTCATAAAAAATTTCCATAGTACATTCCTTAAATTTGGAACGTTTTCAATACGCAAGTCATTATGTAAGGTAGGTACTATTATGCAGAGTTTCACGTCTCTATCTCATTAGTAAGTACCTATCAATGATAAGTGAGTGAATAAACTGATCTCCGTTTTTTAAGGACAGTTTTTCGCCCATAAAGAAATTTCATAACACATTCCTTAAATTTCGGACATACCCTATACTCAAGCCTATGTTGCATATGGTACCTTTATGCAGAGATTCAAGCCTATGTCTCATTGGGAAGTGCCTTATCAATGCTATGAGTGTATCAGTCAATGAATGAAAAGATTTGTGCTTGGCTAAGGACAGTTTTCACCCATAAAAAAATTCTCATACCACATTCCTTTAATTTCAGACCTTTTCTATATTGAAGTCATTATAAGTATCCATATACAGAGTTTCACGTCTCTATCCCATTAAGAACTACTTAATCAATGTGATAAGTGAGTGAATGAACCGGTTTCTGCTTAGCTAAGCACAGTTTTTTGCCCATAAAAATTCCCATAATATATTCCTCACATTTCAGGCCTTTTGCCATACGCAAGTCATTATAAGGTACCTCTATGCAAAATTTCACGTCTCTATCTCATTGGGAAGTACCTAATCAACGTGATGAGTGAGTGAGTTAAACGATTTCTTACTTAGCTAAGAACAGTTTTTGGCCCATAAAAAATTTTCCATAACACATTCATCACATTTCTGACTTTTTCCATACTGAAGTCATTATAGGGTACATTTATAACATTTCACATCTCTATCTCACTGGGAAGTACCTACCCAATTTCATGAGTGAGAGAATGAACCGATTTCTGCTTGGCTAAGGACAGTGTTCTGCTAGTAAAAAATTCCCATAACACATTCCTCATATTTCGGACTTTTTCCATACTCAAGTCATTATAGAGTACATTTATGCAACATTTCACGTCTCTATCTCATTGGAAAGTGCCTAATCAACGTGATGACTGAGTGAGTGAACTGATTTCTTGCTTAGCTAAGGACAATTTTTCGCCCATAAAAAATCCTCCATAACACATTCCTCACATTTTGTACGCTTTCCATACTCAAGTTGTTATAGAATACCTTTATGCAAAGTTTCACGTGTCTCTCTAATTGGGAAGTACCTTATCATTTTGACGAGTGAGTCAGTGAATCAGTGATCCTGTAAATTACATATTTTAGGGGCCAAGTACTCAAATATTGTTAAAGCTAGGAATGTGAGATTTGATATGTGAGCACATCACTCTGGTTTCTCCTCAAATTCTAAACCTCATATTTCTACCCTTAATAGAATCGTTTTTACAGAGCCTCGAAATCGGCGAATTTATCCAAAACTCATATTCGTGTATGACATGCTTACGGCAGTGCAAGCTAGTTTTCATTTTCTTAGCCGAACTTGGCTGCCATGTACTACCTTGCATGTTGATGTTGTAAACAATGGAATGTTTGTAAGTAGAACGCATGTAGTGTAAATCTTCAAAGATGTGCGATGATATACGCCATGTAAAGCTAGTAATTTTTTTAAAATTACTTTAGGATGTAAATGAGAAAAACGTTTAACAGCTATATTGATTTCCCGCAACTAGATAAAGTAAATTTCATTTCACTTTCTTTAGTTTGGTCATATAACTAAAATAGACATATCACTTGAATATTTCTTACGTGTTAGTGAAATGTAAAATAAATAGCGCAATCCTTTTTAAATAAGGATTTCCCTTAAAAGCAAAGGGTTTCAAATTGCCAGTAGCAAAAGTGAATTTAACGAGAGTTGAAGTTATTTCACATGCTTTTGATTATTCTGGCCATTTGCTTGCGGTTATTCAATATATGATTGAAAACTTTACCAAGGATGCAATGTGGAACTTGTGTGACTCTCACTTCGGAGGTTACCGTGTGTAAGAGAATGGAAACAAAATATGCAGACCAGAATGCAGTTTTCTGTGGCATAATTGCCAAACTAACTGTGCTACCAACTTTCACATCGTAAGATTTATATCAGCTTTCGATTATATTAGTAATAAAGAAATGGTTGTAACCACGGGGAGAAGGCAAATGCCTCCCCCAAAATGGAATTCGTCTGTTAAGTGTTTATTTACACAAGTTTTCTACAGAAAATTTAGAATGTTTGTCATAAAGCAAGTTCAAGTATCTATTCTTTCTACAAAACACAGTGTGCGTGGGTTTTCTCGGGGTTCTCACGTTTCCTTCCATTTTCTTTATTCCACCATTTCATTTATTTCTCACCATCACCGTCTCCTTTAGCCTAGGCGGCATAACCGTGGGACGTAAAGCTTAAAGATTTCATTTCCATTCTTCGTAAGGAAGAATAAGATTTAATAAATATAACACCAGAACTCGAATATTGGGAAAACTACCCTTTAGAAGTGGAATTTTCGAAAACGCTGCAATATATGTTCATCTATTTTTGATTACGTGTTTATACTGTGTATATAGAATTTCATACCGATTACTCTTGATGGTCTTCAACCTTTTTCCTCTAGCAGATTACTGTTACATTTCATTAGGGACAGGTCAGCCTTCAGAGTCTGGTTAAGTCTATAGAGGCAGGTGCTATATAACATTCTAATGCTATTGCGATTCAGTACACATACGGAACATACACTGCTCGTGTTTCCAACTAAACATAAAAAAGATTATCAAGAAGAAAGTTATATTTAGCAAAATATTAGAAACTTTTATCCTATTTTTATGTTATTTAAAAAATTCAAATTACAAATTTTAGATGTATCTGTAACCGTTGAAACAAACAATATCAAATTAATGTTAATTTTGTTATTGCATTTATGTAAATAAATTTTCAGTTTAACGTCCCACGTCTAGGCTATGGTGGACGGATTATTAAAGCAAGTTTGAAAGAAATTTTGTTTCTTCTAGCGTATTTATTTTCAATGACATATACGTCCAGATAATTTCTTATTTAAAATTTTTGAGTAAGTGACCCCCTGTGAACCACGATAGGGACAATGTGGAATAAGCATACCCTTCATTCAATGTCCCCTATAGCATTTCCGTATGTCACCTTCTGTTCCATTTACTTATCTTCGGCCGTTTGTGATTTATAAGCACTGGACATTTTATCTGGCTGTGCAAGAACTCACATTTTAATAGTGGCCATTTCGTAAACGGTGCACAACATGAAAAAAGAAATCGTATAAAACTGTTTTACTTTTTATGATTTTTAAAGATATCAAGGTAACCAAGAAATTTCTGTCTTGTTTTCACTCACCACTTTCGGGCATCGATATGTCAGCTAAGACGAACCCTAAAGATCAAAAATAGTCCCCACCAACATTGACAACAAATCTGCCAACGTTCTGGAAGGTCATGGATTCCATCGCGGTAGAACTTGATGGGCCGCGAAGCGAAGAAAATATCAAGTGAATTTTGAACTGGCGTCCTCTAAAATGCTTGCCGAAGGAATGGGGCAGGAGATAATCATACGGTGTAATCTCTGGGGAGTATGACGGATGCAATAGTGTTTCCCATCCAAGGCGTAGAATGGGGTCCATGGGTCATCTTAACCACGTGGGGCTTAGCGTCTCCCGGTAACAAGAGGACCCCTCTGCGTTCCAGAAGTTTAGAGTTTAGAGTTTTCCTTTAACACGGCTCCGACTGCTGACAGTACAGAGTTACATTGATGCTCTGATCAGCTGATAGCAGTTCCCGATACACGATAGCGCGAGCAGTCCATCAAACACACAGGAGGACTTTATTCTAGTGCAATGCCGGTTTCGGTTGGTTTGAAACCGGTTCATGGGATACTAATCAATGACGACGGCACCGTGGAGCTTCGTACAGGACCACTTCTTATCACATGTTAATATCCTGTCCAAAATGGCTCCTCCTTTAGACGAGATAGCAAAGAAACACAAGTGTCTGCCGGGGTTTCTTCTGACCCGGAGTTAAATCATGTGGGACTCATGGACCCAACTTGTAGTGCTTCCCAAGTTGATGGAGATTCTGCCGAATGTTTTCTCCATTCACACTGAATTGTAGTCCCAGTTCCTTACATATCTGGCCACTGTTCGCCTCAATGGCTGCCTGAAGATCTTATTTTGTACATGTCTTCCGGCAGTGATGCGTCTTTGAGTGTTTCGTCACCGTCCTTAAACCTCTTAAACCACCGCTGCACTCTCCACGTAATCACGACGCCCTCACCGAAAGCCTGACATATATTTCGCCCCGCTGCAGCAGCGTTTGACCCCAGTTTGAACTCGTACAGCATACACGTCCTTACGACGCAATGTGGAGGTCCCATGTTCACTGTGTCCTCACGCACGTTCACAGTGTAACTGAACTGCCACAACCACGTAGTATGTTGGATATACCCACTCCAACAATTGACGTTCGCCGTATTTCTATTCGCATTGAACTCACGGTGTCAGGACCAATTGAACACAGACCACAAAAAGCGACAGAATTTTCATGGTTACCTTTATACATCAAATGATATACGTTTGTATTTAAAATTTTCGAATGACTTCCCAGTGTCGCATGATAGGGATTATTGTGGAAAAAATCAGTACTACTCAATCCGTCCTATGAAATACCTTATTTCTTTCTTCATTTCATCTTCAGCCATTTCTGATTTATGGGCAATGAATGTTTTATCTAAAACACCGTATATTAATCATTGCAGCTTTGGAAAATTCAAGATAGCTAATAAAACTCAAGTGACCAAAGCAGTATATATATTTTTAAGAATATATATCTGGGTTACATAACTGAAACTGTAACACAGATATATAATCTTATATATATATATATATATATATATATATATATATATATATATATATATATATATATATATATACGAATAGATATTCCAAAATTAATGGTTGAACCGTCTTAAATAAATTTTGGAATTAAGTTAATACTTGGTTCGAGCTAAATTTTCTTCGTTTCACTTTGATTTTAACAGTCAAATAAAAATGTTTCAAATATTTCCCCTAAAGCTATATTTCTCGTGTGAGGAACGGACATTTCAATCAGAAAAAAATATGAAACTAAAAGACAAAGAGAGGTGCTGATACTAGATTTCAACACTTCTGAAATTGCAGGTAGTATTTGTGAATATCTGATAAATTCATGAAGTTTCCACTTCTGTTGAATGTGAGTAGGAGAGTATTTACTAACGATAAAAATCATTTCTTTCGTTCTGTATGTCTTATGCATTCTCCTCTACGTTATATATGTGGCAAGAATGAAATGAATGTTCAAGCGTAGATAGACATAAAGCTTCATATGAAGTATTAGCAGAGAGAGAGAGAGGAATGAAGTAGCAGATATGTATTTAGTTTGTTGTTGGAGTGTACACAGTTTGCTTGGGAATATTAGTACACCAATAATATTTGGATAGTTAATGTAACTCAAACAGTTACTTGTCTTAGAAAGTAACAAAAGGTTGACCACGTATCTATAGGAAAAAAACAAGTTGGTAGGCAATATAGGCTTTCCTAAACATCTCACCAATTAAGAATATTATTCCGTTACAGTTCTAATATTTCCGAACTTCGTTGCAAGTAACATTTTTACTCATTATTAGAAAGTAAGCTGGTGAGTAAAGCTTGTAGATATCCTGCATTTATATCATCTGCCCCGCTCCACAAAATTGTTCCAAACTAAATATTCTGTTTTTCTCGAAAACACAAATCAATATTATTTGTATTATATATTTAAACAATATCATTTTTATTTGAGGAACATACTTTTAAAAAGGGAATTTTTATCTCTCCAATTCCTTGTGAAATCGACCTATACATTTTCTCAATTTTTGGTATGAAATTTTCCACCATTACTAATGTTAAACTAGAAGTGAATGAACCCTGTGGATATATATCTTGTTTATAGAGTTATAAACGCAACTAACATTATATTGTGATTTCTGTGATAAACCTTCTTGTTTGCATAAATGTTACTGTGTAATCCACTGAGTTCATCCTATGCATTTGAAAACCGTTAAATGCTAATTTAATAAGAAACCGGAGATGGAAAAGTCCACTTTTGAAACTAAGCTGCTCTTTGTCATCAACATTCAACTGATAAGAATAATGTTACTTTTGTCACTCACTTTTAGTGAGGGTTGACCTGTTTTTACTTTTGTTATTATTATTATTATTATTATTATTATTATTATTATTATTATTAATTTTGATATTTCAACGAAAAGCAAATGCATAACTAACGATACTATACTTTTTATATATTGTTCCGGTTTCTAATGTAAATTTTCCCTGAATACGGTATCCTGATTTTTAATGTAAAAATATGAGTCCTATTCATGAGTAATCGACAGCTAACAAACTTAATAGATATAGAGGTCTCCTGTGCTAAATAATTCAATGTTGTCGTTTCTGTTATTAGGAAGTATGTAATTCAGGTACCATTTTAAACTACATGCTCGTATTTGAATAGTTACGGTACTGAAGAGGAAAGTAAACCTACAAAGAAACAAACCATTTTAAGGCTCAGGATACTCATCATTAAATAATGAATTTGTTGGTTTATAAGTAGATTTTCAGTTTAAGTTTAATTTAAGTATCGAAATTACGTGACGCACGTGCCCACACATCAATATATGATCCAAACTACATGTACTGTCACCTAAATTAGACATTGAGTCCCATGTCTAGAGATAAGAATGCAACAAGGAGTTTATGTAAAGAATATAATCTATGTGTAAGTTATTGAAAGCCCTGGCAGTCGTCTTCAAATTTACTTTTCCACGTAACTTTCTTATAACTAACAAAAAGGAGAGAATGCATACGATAAACAAACATTTCGCGTACTATCAGACTCCACGAATGGCAAAATCGTATTCTAAAATTACCATAAATTTTTCTCTGATGTTTTTTGTTCGTAAGATTGTTTTATTGCACTTGTTCAGTACGGAACATATACACGGGGAATGACCAAAACTGAAATTCATTATTGGATTCAACATATCTCTAGAAAGAAGAATTTTGCAGAATATTCCACAATTTAGACTAGATTGCAAATCAAAAACTCCGAGAAAGCTTACTTCATTTTCAATTCTACTGTTCGATCAATGATGTTATAAATAGAGGATCTGCCCATATGTATCTTCATCCCATTAAATCGACGAAGCCTAAAAACAACCTAGCATTGGAACGTCTGGTTGGCTATTCTCATTGAATACAAACGATGTTAGTGAGTAATGAACTTTAAAACTGTGTTCTACAATATTTACCCTTTCAGCAAATGAATGCAGACTTGGAATTGCTATTATAAATCCAATGGTTTATGTATGTATGAAAATCAACCAATTAAATTTCAGATTATTTGACTATCACTAATTCAATTAGACTATAACCCATGACTGCAGGTTTTAAGGTTCAAATAGTGACCAAGGATTAACTAATCAAATTGCACTAAATTCTCTTTGCGTTAATGATCATAGAGTAAGAATTACGTTCTCAACCCTAAGCTTCAAAGTATGAAGTTACTTTTCTTGTAAATCAATTGGTTTACTGCTTATCTATTATTTTTCAAGTCCTGATTACACACGTATTATTTTCTAGATATAAAAATATGTTAATGTGATGTAAGAACATAAATCAGATCACTAAAATATTGGAAAGCTCTATGTCATATTTCAAACTTTTTGAAGAACAGTTTAAGTTCATAAGTTCTATTTGACAGAGAGAAGTATGCAAATGTGAAACACAAACATTTTTTACTTAAGTAATGGTGTATTATATGTCAACTTGTTATTATTATTACTCAATACATAATATTAACATCACTCTTTTAGTTTTTTAAAATTTGGTAAATGGTTCATTAGTCTAGGACTCATGTGTCAGATCTAATATCGAGGTGGACCCAAAAATAATTGGTACTTTTGCGCATCGTGTACTTATAGCACAAGGTTGAGCCTTGGGCAATATGGAAGATGCTCTTCTGAGTCAGTGTGTCAAATGCCGTCAACTGACAACGACGTGAGTGGTTTCACTTTCAGTTCTGTGTGTGTGTGTGTGTGTGTGTGTGTGTGTGTCTGTAATGCATTCGTAACACGAAGAAATGGTAGACTCTCATCAACAACGGGTGGCTGTGAAGTGTTGTTTCTTACTCGGCAAGAACTCAGCAGAAACTGTTGTCTTGATATTTACAGCTTGCACATAACACACTCTCAGTCAAAACGCAATTTTACGAATAATTTGCTCGGTTCAAAAGAAGGGAAGTAATCACGGAAATTCAGCCGCGTTCCGGTCGTCCTTGAAGTGCGTGAATCGTATCAAACATAGCCAAATCCGTAATATCATCAGAGAAGAGCGAGCAGAACAATCGACCAACTCAAAGACTTATCTGAGTTGTCGTAGAGCTCCATTCATAATAATAATAATAATAATAATAATAAATAAATAAATAAATAAATAAATAAATAAATAAATAATCGTCAATTTAAATTGAATTTGAAGACGAGGCTGATCGGTTTTTAGGGACATCAAAGGAATCGTACACTCAGACTTTGTCACTTAAAATCAGATAGTCAGCCAAAAATTCTACGCGTATATGAAGGTGTTGAATCGGCTTCTTGCTTTTTCAGAGGAAATTAAGGTTATTTTGAGTTCTCACTCGTAGATTTTGCAAGATAATTTGTACTAGGAAAGGTGTCTTCTACCTAAATTGAATCATCTATTTTAAAAGACATCTTATAAGATTTTATCTAAAATGTTTAAAATTAATAAAACTACCATCTAAATTAATATCTACAAAATTTGGGGGGATTGCCTTGAACGAAGTACATGTGAATCACTTAACGTTTTGAATACACAAGGGTTTATCATAAGAGCTCATCTAAAATGAGGGAAGGTACCTCTCATTAAATATTATTCCACTGTTTAAGAGATGGCTAAACCAAATGAATATAAAGATTTTAAACCTTGATGAAATTGTTATACTCATCATAATAATAACTCACATAGGTAGCAGTTACAATTCTTATTTAAAAATTCCCAAATTTAAGGCATGTTCTAACATACCCACACGAAAATTTGTAAAGAATGAGTTAATATACCCACATTTTATGAAAAAGAATAAACCCCTGTAGTCACTTATATAATCATGTAACAACATATAACCATATACCTACCACATAACCAAATTAAAGCCTCATCAAAGAGGATACAATTAGTCAGAAAGCAACTAAATTTGAAGGTTTAGCATTTTTTACATGGAATTATTGGAATGAAAGAAATAGACTACTCAAATCTATTAATTATGTGCTATGTTGCGATATGACCGTTCCTATTCTATAGGATCATATGCTATAAGGCATCGTTGTAAAAAAATAAATTAGGTTAATAACCACGTGATAATACTTACTGCATACATTTATATTTTAGCAATTTTATACCAAGAGAAGGAGACAAGTAGGACCAACCAATTTTACCGCGAGTCCTAGAGAACATTTGCCAATTTTTGTTTTTGAGACTTCCCAGAGGCAAGGAGTGGGTCAATTGAAAGACAATGGACCACTGTATTCAACCGTATAATCATATAATACAATAAATCCTCATCAAAGAGGATAAATTAGATCAACAAGTTCCAAATGTTAAAATTTTGGAAATTTTTTGCCCATAAAAGGAACGACATTGACAAACTAAATTTAAAAAGGCACATACCATTGTTCTAAACTACCATACTAAATTTTCATTTCTACTAATTTTTAAAATTTGAGAAGTGGTCCTATGCACAGCTCCCGAAATTTGGAGGCGGTGAGCCAGTGTACTCATTGCCAAAACTTAGAGGAGTTGTCCTTTATATCCCTGGAGTGTGGCCCGTGAACCAGGTACCCAGGGTCAAAAAGTTCCCCCAACTGCCGAAATTACTACTGCCATCTGCGTATACCTAATTATCAGATTCAATGTCTGAGGGGAAAAAATTAAGTTATTGAAACTGTTTTACGTTACTTTAGTTTCAATGAATAAACTAGCCTATGGCTAGCTGGGGCTCGGCCCCCAGACCGCCGCTTTCGCTTAGCCTGCGGCCTCGCATCTCTTAGGTATCAGCCTTTGCATCAAGAGTGAATTTTATACATGTAATCCTTAATTGCATTTCCTGAATTTGGCACAGCTGGGGGCTTCGTCCCCTGACCCTCACGTTTACTCGGCCTACGGCCTCGCACCTCTTAAATCCAAAATTCTATCAAATTTCAAGGTTTTCTTCAGGCCTGTTTCAACTATCTAAAAGATAAGATTTTGTATCCCAAGAAAACGCTCATTTAAATAACATGGGAATTTCTTCATCTCCCTTTAGACCCCTTAAAAACTAAAAATATTCACTTTTGGCAATTTTCCTGTAGGTTAGTCTCAGAAGGCTACAATCATGTAAAATTTGATCATTCTAATCCTGCCGGAAGTGCCTAAACATTTTGGGGTGCAGAAGATGTCCCTTATATATAACATGGGAAAGATTTTTCAATTCCCGATAAAACCACTTTACAGTTGGAAATTTTTATTTTTAGTGATTTCCTTAGTTAAGCTAACAGAAACGTATAAACATACAGAGTTGCGAGTTTTTATTCCAATTCTAAGTACCTAGCATATGAGATTATAAGCCCAAAAACAGGCTTATATAAATAACATGGGGAATTTCTTCATCTCCCCTTTAGACACCCTAAAAATTAAAAATATTCACTTTTAGCAATTTTTCTGTCAGTTAGTTCCAAAAAGCTACGATCAGGTCAAATTTAATCATTGTAGCTCCACAGGAAGTGTCCGATAATTTTGGGGTGTAAAAGGTGCCCCATATAAATAAGACGGGAGAGATTTTTAAGTTCCCCATAAAACCACTTTACAACTGGAAGTTTTTATTTTTACTTGTCTACTTAGTTATCACTGACAAAAACGTACAAGCATACAGAATTTCAAGTTTTTATTCCAATTTCAAGGACCTAAAACATGAGATTATAGGTCAAAAAACACCCATTTAAATAACATGGGAAATTCTTCATCCCTCCTTTAGACCCCCTAAAAATTAAAAATATTCACTTTTGGAAATTTTACTGTCGGTTAGCCTCGGAAAGCTAGAATCATGCCAAATTTCAACTTTCCACGTCAACCGGAAGTACCACTTTAATTTATGTCAGCTCATGTAGTTTTATATATAGTTAAGATATGCTACTCTGATCAGAGAATCTCTAACTAATAAGTTCCAGAGTCGTAGATAAAATAACCGTTTTTTGTTGACTAATAAAATTTGCAACACAAGCATTTCAGACAAATTATAAATTTAATTTTAGTAACACTTTCGTTTCAATTGTCTCTGAATAGGACTCTATTGATTATGTCGTACATACACACACACATAAATTTTGAATAGAATTCAGCAGACCCAGATTTATTTTTGCTAGTTCGTCAAATATAGCTTGTTTAATTGGAAATTGTTATGGTTATTTCGTAAATCAAGTTTCACCTTAAAATTCGAATCATTGAAGGACTTAGTCATGTTCTCTGGATAGAGATCTGAATTCGAGATCTTGCGTTAATACTATATATCAGTACTATTTCTTAGAAACATCTCTTTTTTAAGTTAAAGGGAAATTCCCTAAAATGAACGTTGGACTATTTCTCAGTGAATTCTACCAACTAAAGTTTAGGTATGACTATGACTTTTTCTTTCCTATTTCTACCTGGTAAAAGTCACATTTTTTTTTCTTATTTTGCGTAATTATTCACTATATAATAACCCAAATGTATGAAAAATAAACATATTGTTGTAAAATAATATCTGAGGTATTTGTATCTTGAGGAAAAATGTGAAATAAGTTGCCTCAGGGTTGGAGGATTTGTAACGTCGAATAAGTAAAAGGAACGATGAACAACGTTGACATTAAGATCCTGGCTTACGGCACGTTTCTATGCCTCTCCAGTCGACCTCGTTATGACTCTGAACCCGAACTTGGAGCAAGCAGAAGGCTTGAAGACTTCTCAAGTACATCCTCCATAAAATCAACCCCACTTCCACAGACAGACCGGAGAAAGAAGGCTAAAGAAAAAGAAAAATAAACTACAGAAGTTAGGATTCCCTTCAATTTCATATCTTCCCCGTTGAACGTCTTTTTCATTCGTTTTATTATTTTGCTTTCATTTTTATTTTTCTTTACAACATTCTCAAAGATCACAGAGCTCTTCTTCTCTACTTCCTCAGTGCAAAAGGGAAAACCATTAATGGAAAGGGAAGAAAGGGAACCATTATTGTAAACTGCAACAATTTAACAGTAGGAATTTTAGCTTTTTTCGTTTTCCTTTTAGCGCTTTATTTTCATATTTTTTTTTTTTTTTTTTTTTTGCAAGTGTCAACAGAGATGTTATAAGAGTATTCCTTCTTTATTCTAACATTTTTCTATAATTTAATTTTAGTTTTATACAAAGTATATACTTACTTAAATTGCAATATTTAAAATTAGGGAAAAAGATGTGTACATAGTGATAAAATGTTCGAATGACGTATTAATCTGGATAAGTTTGGAGTTATGTCACATATATCTATTTACAACACATATATGAATTATGCAAAACTTCTATTGAAACGCAAGGCCACAACCTTGATGATCACAGATAATGTGTCTTTTCGTAACATACCGTAATATTTCTTATTGTCTATCGGTTCTGGCTGAAAATAATGTACACTTTCTTAATTAAATATGATTTCGTGGCTCCGCGTAGCGTAGTCGCTAACGCTCTCGCCTTCGATGCGAGCGGTCCCGGGTTCGATTTCCGGTGGAAGCACTCAGTCGAAAAAGTGTAAAATGCTTTTTCAGGCCAGCAATCCTGAATGAGATTTTCCTGAGTTTTCCTCATTCACACCAGGCAAATGTCGGGGTGGTACCTAGCTTCTAGGTCCCAGACCGCTTCCTTCCTTCCCCAATCCATTCTTCCTTCCTTTTCCCCAAATTGTGTGCTCGCCGAGGGATACCATCCATCACATACGTGACAGGTTAAGTGGCCATAGATGCCGAGAGCTCAGAAATCTAAATCCTAATCCTAAATATGATTTCTTCTGTATTATTCATACTGGAAACATAGAAAACCACTTATGTTATTAAGCTTTATGTCCTGCTAGAATTTTCATAATCATCTTTGGAGCAAGAAATCGTGGTTTGGTTCCCGGCTTAAACTCATATGCGCTCCTCAGTGAAGAAAAGTGAGAATGAAAGAAATTTTTTCTATTGTACCATAATACAAGGAATCATGGGAAAATAGAAGAACATACAAAATTATTTAAATGTGTCACGAGGCAACTAATCTGTAAGGTCAAATTACAGTGAATACTATCCGACAAAAGAGAGTAAGGTTAACCTAGTCTAAAAGTAAGACTGTAAAATCTTAGCATAAAACACAACGAAAACTTCAGGAAGAATTCAATCAGTAGGCTACCTTCAATGAATTTTGCCCGCTAACCTCACGTAAAAATTATATTATGAATTTTAATTAATTCTTATGCGAAGTGGAATGGGTCTTTTTTCATAGCAATAAATTTGTTTCTGGACGTAGTCTATCGACGTTTATTTTTCTATTGCCAGTTTCGTGATATTTGTTCTGGCTTCCCTCTGGAAGCAGCCTAAGTCGAACTACAAGTCGAATAAGCAAAAGGGAGTGTAATTACAAGAGAAAGCAATCTTTATTCGAACAATTCTGTTTGTCAATTATTCAATTTCATTTCAACTTAAAATTTGGAGCTTACCACTTTCTAGATTCATTATCATAACTCTATTATAGTTATAGGAAGGCCACTTGTCGAAATTTTAGAAGCCTATATAGTCCTCAGTTAAGCTAGTCTTCTTGTCTGCCTACATTTGAAAGTAAAAACAGACAGATTGTTATCCCTAGATAGAGTACAAATATAGTAACGGTTTCCGCCAAAGCTTTGCAAGGAATTTTCAGAATTCCATCTATCGCACTGGCAAAATTTAGATGTCAAAGAATATTGTGGGGGCTGCTTCACGAAAATGTTTTAGAAAGAAATAATGCCGGTGTCCAGTTCCTGAAACTCCGAAGAGGGTAGACTTAGACTCATAAGTCTGTGTTTCTCCAAATCTGCAACGAATCATTGAAGAGTGTGTACGTGACAGACAATTTGATATATAATGATGCAACAATAATATTTGTAAAAATGTACATAATAAATGTGAGTATTACGATATTCAAAACCCCCATGAACATGATTTCCACAATGTTAACGTGTCCATGCAATTTTGCACGAAAGTTTTATAAGTCTTTCGTATTTTGTGAACACACGATAGTTGTACGCTACGTATTTAGAAACACCGACATTATGGTTATTTTATAAGGCTCGAGGAACAGTACTGAATATATCTTTCAACAAGAAAAAATGAAATGAAATCTTTAGTTTTATGTCCCACTATTATGCCGGTTAGGGTAAAGGAGACGCTGATGATGAGAAATGAATGAAATGTTGTTATGAAGAAAGTGGGAGGAAACGGGAGAACCAAAGAGAAAACCCACGAGCACGGTGTTTGTCCACCACAAAGTCCATGCGGCGCGAGCTGGGATCGAACGAGGGACCCCAAACACCGGAGATGAACTCTCTACCACTGAGCCACCGTGCCCCCCTCTTTCAACAAGATGTTGAACCATCGTATTAGTATTACGAAATTCGGGGTAACTTCAGTGATATGTAGGCTGTGCAAATCTTTTATTTGAATTTTATCAACGATCCCGTACTTGTCTAACACCAGTTTCTTGCATAGATTGACCTTCATACACATCATTGCAGCAGTCACAGAAATTGATCTAAATATGTAAGACAGAATTTGTCACAATGTGTGCGGCCAAGTTTAGCCCCAATTTCACTTCCCCATGAATTTGCCCGAACGTGATTGCAATCGATAGCTTCTGATGCGTAGAATACGATTGTGAAGGAATCAGAGTGGTCAGATGCAGCATTCCTGAGATATCGCGTTCCAAAGATGTGGGATGCCACGAAATGGCGTCAGCATCGAGGCTAAGATCGAAGTGGCACTTTAGTTTATGAAACTCAATCAGAAACATCCTCATCATCGGAAGCATTTTCAGTGCGAAGAGAAACTTTGGACAATCAATAACCGGACACAACAAATTCATGGTTGTTGCCGTAAGAAAGTACCAAATAATGGTGGCCAAATAATGAGAGAAGAAAAGATAGAAACAATGAGCTTGATTAACGAGTTTAATATGATACGGATTTATGTCTGTGACCATTATAACGTGTTAGCTTTACACTTTATACAAATACCCTCGGGACGTGAAGAGGCGATCTCATAGCTGTGTCTCGATACTTTCGCCATCTCGTGGCATCCCACATCTTTGGAACGTGATATCGCAGGAACGGTGCATCTGACCACTTTGAATATATATTTTATGCGTGCTATGTTAAACTTACATTGTACATTGAACAGGTGTAGTATTTTAAGAAACATATTAATTTTCCTATTTGTTTGAATGCATTACAATTACCTGTGCTTGATCAAACTGGAATAATAGTGAGTCACTAAATTCGGGAACATTATTAGGATATGCCCTGTATGTTATGTTCATACAACATCAAAAAAACTCACGACGTGGAACTCATAAATAGAGGTTTATAAAAATATCGTAGTATAAACATAATTTAAAATCAGAATGACAATAATGAGAGTATTTATATTATTCATAAGTATGTACATGTGTTCATAAGAAATTACAGGGATGGTGTTTTATTACACATATTTCATAACATATTAAAAGTTTTGCAAAAGAATAATACATTACAATCAATTGTTACTACAAACACAAACAACCAATTCAATAATTTTCGTATAGAAAGAAAATATTAGCTTAGTCCCGTTAAATTGTTATTAGCATTGGAATTTTAAAGTTAGTTATTTAATAAGTAGAACACAAAGAACATATGAAATTATTGACACATGAACACAGGAAGTAGAAATATATGAAAAGATGAGTGAGACATTAATATATAGAATGTTTCAAAGGTCCCTTCAGAATCGTGTTAACCACTTTTATGTCAGAGATAGCCGCAATATAACATTATAAGAACATGTTATGGCAAGGGAAAACAACACTGCTGGAGTAAGTAACTTTGATGGCAATAATCTTAGAGACAGATTCATTTCTGAAATGCGAAGGGGCATGTGATAAATCATTTTGAGCTATTTACATACATTTATTCTGTGAAAAGTTATTGAATCACAAAATGTATTCACCAGATCTAATTGCGTACCAAACCATTATTCGTTGAATTGGGGATCAAAATTTAAAGTAAGAATGCAGTGGGTCTTATTTCCTGTGAAGCAGGCAATTCAACCAATTTTCCTGTCAATCAGGTTGTATACATCGCAGAACATTGAATTCTTTTGCATTAACTTTATTCTTTTCATACGAAGAACGAGCACGCCAGCTGATCTGTAAATTCACTCGTGACTATGTGGTGAGTATACGCGCCTTTCACGTGGGAGACTCGAGGTCGATTCCCGGTGGTACGTAACATAAATCGAATCCTACGTTAAGCTGTAGAACTATATCTCATAAGTCTCGCTTCTCAAAGGGAAGCTCAACTCAAATCCAGTCCAATTCAATCTGTTATCATAGGAATCGGAACTGTATATAATTTCCTATTCTAGGTTCCCGGTCTCAAACCAACATGACTTGGATTAGGAACAATTTTTGCCCTACCTTGCACAAATTTCAGAATGGCATTAATTTCACGAAGAGAAAGTACCAAGTGGTTGTTATTTTCGTCATCCATATAAATTATTCTTGTTAAAAATGTCGTTTGATGTATACATTGATATCCTGACTCCCAAAGTGTGTTCTTTACTTAATATACTATTATAAATTGAGTGCATATCATATTCTATTGTTGTGCATGTATCTTGCACCGAACAGTTGTGCGAAACAACTTTCTTTGATTTGTAAACTTGTGGAGTTTGTCGGTTGAAATCCAAATATCCTTTGTAGCGATAACTATAATAAGAGCAGTCACCTTAAGCCGTGGTGCGTTGTGAGAAAAGAGAAAGAGGGAACCATGTAAAAGCCGAAAGAAAGAAGCAGGATCAACCAGCCATTGTGGTATGATGCTCGCCCTGCAAATTAAACTAATTGGCTTACACATCGGAGCTTATCACAGATAATCCTCTTTGGCTCTTCCGCTCTAAGCATAACAACGAAGCGAAGAAACTTGCTTGGATGGTTATTTTAGACGTGTTTCGATTTAAACCAGAAAACTCACTATTTTACACTTATTACACTTTTGATATAAATACTACTCATGTTTCAATAATTCATTGAAATTAACAGTAGAAAATTACAGAAATGGTGCTTTGCCAACATATATACTTTGGAACCAGACTCTATAATCTAAACTAAGATGCCAACTTGTGTTGTTCTTTTCTGACAAATGACCATTTTCAAAGTTACAAGCATATGGAAAATACAGCAACTACCTTTGTGAACACGCAGATTTGCTCGTATTGAATAGCAAATAGCATAGATCAATAACACTCAACAGGAACGAGAATAAACAACTAAAATCAATTAAACAGTAAACATTATATTTATAGCAATATAATATATTCGAAAGACAATATAAAAGTATTTAATTCTGTTTTATACGGAAGGATATGTGAGTTCTCTATTTTGTTTTATTTGACTTGATTTGAGTTCAGCGCCTCATCATATAGCAGCTATGCTATATGAGAGGTGGAACTATAACTTAACATGGGATCCAAATCACACGAGCTTCTACCAGAAATCAAACCCAAGTTTTAAGAGTCAGAGTGATGCATAACTATCCACAGAGCCAGAGGGAGGCTTATGTGGACTCTTGTGTCAGCTAAAATAACAAATTATATATTTTAAACAATGTAAATTGATGCAATAAAAATTATAATTTTAAACATATAAATCTGACAATTTTGTCAGTCATTAAAACAACTCATTATCAAGGGAAATAATAGCCCAACTAATGACCAATTAATTATACTTTAAAATTACTGCATCAAATACGATTACTGAGTGATTAATAACAGTTACATCTGTCTGAAAGGAAAGTCTCTGGAAAATGCCTCTAGTGTTCTGCGGATAATTTATAGTTTATACTAGATTTATCAATCCCCTATATAATGGTTCAGATATCTAAATTTCAATTGTCTTCATTTCAATTGATTAAATTAATTCAAAAACAGAGTTCCCTAGTAACAGACCCCTTTTTATCTTAAAAAGTAGAAC